>NC_137170.1:132030000-132655000 GCF_951804945.1 Podarcis cretensis | reverse complement strand
CTTACGATTTCCCTGCTGGCATGTGCAAAACCTTTGCCCCTCTTCGCAAGGGAGCCTTGTCTTTTGAAGAGCCAGCCTTTGAAGAGAGCACATCACACAGTTGGCTAGCAACTGCAATGTGCTCCATCTTAGCCCTTTGGGGGGTTAAGGTGGGAAGGTATAGATGGCTTGTGCAGCTCATATTTGTGCCTTATGATAGGACACATTCTCCCTACCTCTTGTCAGGATACGGGCATGAATCTGGTCATCCATCCATATCTGTTGGCCTGAGCTTCATCTCTAAAGCAAGGGGAAATTGGGACTGCGGTCGGAGGCACCTGTCTTCTTCACAGGGTGGGGCCGACACGGCAAACCTAATCAACAAGCGCACTGATGCCCATTTTCGAACTTGCGTGTGAAAATGCATCCCACAGGGCCAGATCAGAGCCACCCAAATTCACTTGCGATGGCTTCTGTCGGATTGGCACGTTATCACGGACAGTTAGCACACGAGGCCTTTGTGAATAGCAAAGAACCCTCTCAGATCCATTAATATTCGCAAACATACGGGCACATGCGAGAAAAGAGCAACTTGTTTTCTTAATGGCTCGTATGGAATTGTTTTGCGTGCAAGTGATACATATTTTGATCCACCAGCTACAGCACCTTGTGATATGTGTGTGTGCTACACATTTGTCTGCAATATGGTGCCGATAGTTTGTTTTGCGTTATTCCAGAGAAGCAGGATATATATACATATACATGAGTGTGTGCACACACCCACACCCACACTCTTTTGTGAGTCACTTAAATCAGCCAGCTGCTCTCCCTCCCCATTAGAAACATGGGGGCATTTCAGACTGATGGGGATGCCATTCAGTTTCCTTTGCTCCTGTCCCCCCAAAACCAGGCCAGGAGTTTTTGCTCCTTTCAGCAAAGCACGAAGCATCTATATAGTACTGCATCTATATTTTTTTTAACCAAAAGGAGGAAAAGTCTCCTATGGCTTTGAAATCAGAAGCATAGTTGAATACCCCATTGGCTAAGATTAACAGCTGAGAAGGGTCGTCTCTTGACCTGCCTTGTCCTACCAAATGGAGCCGCTGGAGTCAATGGGAGTTTTAGAAGGGTGTTTCATGTTACATGGAAAACAACTGAGCACGAGCTTCAAAGGCCATAAATAATCCAGACAGGCTCTTTCCATTCAATTTGGATTTATCCCTAGCTCCTGAAATGCTGTCAGTTATCTCTGTGAATGGGAATGAAATGGCACCAGAAAGGGGTTAGGAGGCAGGTGATTTATAAGGCAGGAGCTTATCTTCCAAAGGTCCCCTTAATTGTGATCAGGCTAGAGATAAAGCCACTGTCATCAACATTAGCTTCTTCTGTTGGAGGATCCAACGTATCGTAGGTTATATTTGTACAAAGTGCATTTTAAAATGTTCACCTCACTCCTAGTGGCCTTTCTGCACTCCTGGAACATCTGCCTATCTTCATCTGTCTTACATATAATGGTCTATTTACAGAAATCTTTGAGGGGGAAGCACTTGTACTACACCCCAAAGGGGAAATGAATGGGGTGCTTGTTTGAGAGTGGCCTTCTCAGTATCAGTCTTGCTTCAGATCCAAAGTTGAAGCTTATCTCAATTAAATGATTGCCTGCAGACACCTGAGACGAAGGTCCACCTCCATACGCTTCAAAAGAGTTCACAAGGCAAGGGATAAAGCTGAAGAATTTCATCACAGAGAACTCCCCCACAGGCTGGGGGGTCGGGTCATATTGTTCGGGAGCCACCAGGCACTCCAAGTGACCTAAAAAAGTCACACATTTGGGGTAACTTCCACTGTTGCAGGTGAAGCTGTAAATACCAGCAAAATGGCTGGCACAGACTACAGGGCCACAGAAGACAGAAAGCCAACTCTTTTTTCATAATGAACTCCACCCAGTGTTTCTCAAACTTGGGGGCCCAGCTGTTGTTGGACTACAGCTTCCATCATCCCTAGCTAGCAGGACCTGTGGTCAGGGATGATGGGAATTGTAGTCCAACAACAGTTGGGGACCCAAGTTTGAGAAACAAGGAAGAGCTTTGTCTTCCCTCCACCAAACCAGGACAGAAGAATGAAAGTAACATTTTAACATGATCGATCTAGTTTGGATGACCAGTCACTATACACCAGTGATCACAGCAGGCCATTATTTCCTGTCTTCTGTGTGGTATCTTACCTTGGTTCAGATATGAAACAAGAACAGGAACTTAGACTTAGCAAGGAGTAAACAATTCGATGTTCACACTCTACTTAAGCCGGCAAATGTTAAGGAAGACATGACTGCACTTACTGGGAGGGACTTAGCTGCCCATTCAAAAGTGGACTGGACAAAATTTAAGGGTATTTTATACAGATACATTTCCCAAAAATATCAGCCTCTCAGCTTACTTATTCACAGCCACTTGAAATTCATCTGGTGGAAATAGATATTGGCCTTTTACATGGCTATAATATGTATTTGCCATTTTAGGAACAAGCAGTCTGAGAATAATTACAGGGAAAAGTCACTCCCTGGTGACGATTTCTTGTTGGAATTAATGGTAGAAACACAACTGTCCTCGCTAAACTGTTTCCTGCTTAGTCCTGCCTAGAGAGTAAATGACCTAGAGAAGGCTATGAGACACACAACCTTGGATCCCAACACTACTATTTGTTACTCAGGGACTTTGAATCTGAGGCTGTTAGGTTTGGGTTTTGTTCCTTTTCATATTAAACAAACAAACAAAAAAATCAATTACTTATATGAATATTAATACTTGGGACAACAATGTTAGGCCAGTGGGTTCAATGCGACACCATAGAACGTTTCATGGGCAATGGAGGAGCTCGTCCTTTCAAACGCAGCAACACAAATTTGTGTGTGTGACAGATTCACTAAGCGCCAAGTCTCTAGGGGCCAGCGGGTATAATGAAGCCATTTCAGAAAGGGTAAATGATAAATGGCTGTGCCTGGTAGATGACCCCTCTGTGCAATATATAATAATTATGAGATGACCTGTGTAATGAATCCTGTTAATTTGCTGCATACCAAAAGGAAACCAATAGCTCCTTCTGTGGCCAGGCCCCAAGGTCTTTTCCTTGAAAGGAAAAAGGCTATGGAATAAATAGCCTTGAAAGCCATCCAAAGGAAAGGATGAATTTATTATTATTATTATTATTATTTTTAAAAAGGGGGGGTTTTAAAAAAATGAAGCTGGAGCTGCTCAGAATTCCTAGCTCATCAAAGTTTCAGAGGCTTTGTTAGACAGGGTGGCAAGTAAAAATAAACAGAACCGAAAAGACCCTCCACGTCCCCCTCAGTCAATAACCTGCAAACAGGACCATCTCCCTCAGAAATGCAAGCTAGAGGAACACCTGAGCTTCCTCCCTTCACTGTTGGAACATGATTGGAAGTCATTAAAACACTATTCTTATCCTGTATCTCTGATCCTCTGGTGTGTTTTTGTCTTCTCTCTTAAAATGACCATCTGATAATCCACTGTTTTAAAACCAGAAGGAGCCTCCTTTGCTACAGGCTCAGCAAGCTCTGGGTGCTGCAGCCCTGCAGAATATCTGCCAGGCAACAGAGGCCCTGGTGTCCCCTGACCTTCCTTCCTGGGCTGGGATCTGAAGAAGAATAGCCTTCACAGGAGACACTTTGAAGTCAAAAGCCAACGCAAGGATAGCCGGGTGCTGTGCTTGCCTGGCCAGCAACTGTTTGTTTGGGAGGGGCAGACTCCCGCTACCACTCCTGCAAAATTGGGTGCTGGGGGCAAAATTGTCTTACATAGCCACTGCCACCCTCCCTACAACCCTTTCGTCTCTGAGTTGGCAACTGGGAAGAGCAAATAAGATTCTTCAAAGGGTCTCCATGTGACAAAAACTGAAAAGGGGGACAGAAACAGTGAATATCTGAAGTGACAATTAAAAAATATGACCAGGATGAGAGCAAAACAGTATTTCCCTAGGACAACAGAGAGAAATGTCAGGTCACACCGTGAGCCCATCTCCATTCTTAAAATAATTCTCCAGTCGGAGGCCATAGAAAAGAAGGGTCTGCCATACTGGGGGCACACACAGTGGCACCCATGGAATACTCTTTCTGAAACAATGTCCAAAATAGTTCCCTGCAATGTGGGCATCTAGCATGTGCTTGTGTAGTTTGTTGCAAACAGCCCTGAGTGGCACTTTTAAGGCGTGCTTAGAAGAAATTCTGCTTACTCTTCGCCTGCCGCCTTCTACGTTTGAGGAAGCGTTAAAACACACACTCTGATATACTGGTGGTACCCAAAAGTCACTGTACCGCTTTTTGCAAGCTTGCAATTATGTTCACAAACGTGTCCTGGGTGCAAACTGGACAGGCTCAAACGACATCTCTCCCCTGGGGTAGGCAAGATCAGTGGTAACGGCTGCAAGGTGAGATATCGACAGGAGTCCGGCTTTAGGCTATACGGCCGCAGTCATGGGGCCCTTCTGCTTAGGATCTTGATGCCTGTATTGGTACTGATCCGGGCCGGCTCGGCGATGAGCGAGTCTGCCCATTTCATGATAAGGCAGCCCCCTGTGGCCTTGAGGCGGGGAGGGTGGCACATCTTGGCGGAGGGGTCCTTTGTGCTGGCCTACTGGTTGTTGTGGGAGACCACACTGAGGATACCATATCTCTGTTGCCCTTGGGCCATCTTGTGGGAGAGCATAGCTCCCTTTGGAGGGATGTACTGGTGGGTGGCCAGCTTGATAGTAAGGAAGATCTCTGTCTTTATACATCACCCGTTGTCCTGCTATATACTCCATGGGTTCTATGGGTCCATGCCTGGGAGGGAAAGAAAAGAAGAGAGCTGTAAATAGAAAGCCCCACGTTGCTTCCATTTGAAGTTTCCCATTTGTTTGGGACAAGAAAAGCCACCAAGCTCTAGCGACTGGCCAACGTGAGTCAAGACAGAATAAAGACTTCCTGGCAGATGCATGCTGCTAGATTGGTAAAACACACGCCGGAAGCTGGTGCAAAGGTCCAGCGCACATCGCAGCTCCTTTAGAAAAAGGCACCACTGGAATCCTCCGCCTCACAATGCGAGCTCCTCATGATCCTCTTGCAATAATGGAAAACAAAGAGCCCTTTCAATGATGTGCGTTGGACTGTGTCTTATCTAGCCTGAGGATAAACAGATGAGTTGGGTCTGCATCCTGGCGAGCCCCACAAGGCTCACGAACACCAATATTCACACCTCAAAGCTGTTTCGCCAATTTTCTTGTCTCAGACATGTCAGTCCATAAAAACTCTCCAAGCCTCGCAGTTGGAAAGCCTGGAGCTCCCAGAAGAAAACAGTACGGATATGAGGATATTGTATCTGCATTTAGTGGGCTAGCTGCCAACACCGTTTCAGTGGAAAAGAGCACACTCAAACACACATGGGCGTGAGTAGGAGGGCCTAAATCTGTAACGTGTCTGCATCAATAAGGATTTGACAAGCTCTGGTGCATGTGAAAAGCAACATGTGTGACCATGTAATGCCAATGCCAATTATGGAGTAATTTCTGTAGTTTTCTCTGTCTTAATTCCAGGATTTACATTAATGAGGGGATTCTTCCTAATAAGGGTAAAGCCGGGATAAGTGTTACATGGAATAAATAACTGTTTTATGTAGATGTCAACCCAGAAGCCACACATACACACACAAAAAAAACCTCTGTGTGATTAGAGATTGTTCTCTTCAAGGCTAAAATAGTTCTTCAGTTACAGAAAGAATGCTGACTAGCTCGGAAGAGAACTGTTGACGGCAACATTTTTTCAGATGCAAAAATAGATACCATGCTTTCTGGAATGTGTTGGTTTTTGCAGACCAGACACCACCCTGCAATGCAGGGCTGAATATTCCCCCCCCCCCCCACACACATATACACTTTCCTTTTTGGACCTGCAGTGATCTGGCTTCTATTTTTTTAATGTGTCATTTAAAACAAAACAAAAGCAAATGCAGAATCTCTGCAATCACAGCCCTTCTCCTCTCCCCCATAAATCTGGTCCAGCTTCCCAGAAAAACGTGGGGAACCTTGGAACAAGCCAAGCTTATCTTCCACCTTAAGCAATCTCGGCACATGGAAACTCTGATATACGGATGCCAATTACAAGCAAATTGGAGGCAGCCTCCAATAGGAAGGAGGAGGCAAGACTCTAGCCAGGGAGATATTTTTGGTCATTGTTGTTCAGGCCAATTGTGGAAAAACTTGTATCTTCTGAAATGCCACACAAGATATAACACACACAACCGGGAAGCAGAGCTCAGACAGCGACAGATCCCTGGACCAATCTTGCTCCTTATGCATTCATGGAAGATCGTCAAAAAACAAAACAGAAAAACCCAGAGGAACCCAAGGTGTAGCATACGACCATTTAAAATCATATTAATGGTAAAGGTAAAGGGACCTCTGAACGTTAGGTCCAGTTGCAGACGACGCTGGGGTTGCGGTGCTCATCTCGCTTTACTGGCTGAGGGAGCCGGTGTTTGTCAGCAGACGGCTTCTGGGTCATGTGACCAGCATGACTAAGCCACTTCTGGCGAACCAGAGCAGCGCACGGAAACACTGTTTACCTTCCCGCTGGAGTGGTACATATTTATCTACTTGCACTTTGTGCTTTTGAACTGCTAGGTTGGCAGGAGCAGGGACCGAGCAACGGGAGCTCACCCCGTCGCAGGGATTTGAACCGCCGACCTTCTGATCGGCAAGCCCTAGGCTTTGTGGGCGCCACCCACATCCCTTTAACATCATATTAGCATCAAGTAAAATTGGTAAGAGTGAGCAACAAAGATTTACACAACGGCAACCTAAATCCACAAAAGGAAAGGAAAAGCCAGCAGATTCAAGAGGTGTGGAAAATTTAAAAAGTTTTCACCTAGAAAGAATCTAAGAAGAGTCCTGCTTGATCAGACAGTTGGTGAAACTTTTTTCTTTTCCTTTCATCATTGTGCCATACAACCTGAGCCCTTGCGGAGAAGAGTCTTACCCCCTCAGCCTTCACTCTTCTGAAAATTCAATCCCACCCCAATTTCAATTCCTGCAGATAACACTTATGTTTTCTAATAGGAGAACAGCAGCAAATACTAGCCCAGGAAGCAAAGAAACCACAGCAAATCACCACCAGGATATATATGCACCCAGAAGAACACATTTGCTGTGGACACACATGGCCATTTTACAGATACTGATAAAATGTTTTGAGAGTACTGGTGTAAACGGAAAGAAAAGAAGTGTGAAATGTTGCTGATTTCGCTGATTCATCTCCAGCTCATTTTAACTTGGTTATACAAGGAATACACTTAACTGAAAAAGGACAGTTGTGCTTCCAGTTTGTGAAGTAAGACATAATGGAAAATTAAAGGTAAAGGGACCCCTGACCATTAGGTCCAGTCATGACCGACTGTGGGGTTGCGGCGCTCATCTCGCTTTATTGGTCAAGAGAGCCGGCGTACAGCTTCCGGGTCATGTGGCCAGCATGACTAAGCCGCTTCTGGCAAACCAGAGCAGCACATGGAAATGCTGTTTACCTTCCTGCCGGAGCAGTACCTATTTATCTACTTGCACTTGTGCTTTCGAACTGCTAGGTTGGCAGGAGCAGGGATCAAGCAACAGGAGCGCACCCCATCGCGGGGATTTGAACCACCAACCTTCTGATCAGCAAGTCCTAGGCTCTGTGGTTTAACCCACAGCACCACCCACGTCCAATGGAAAATTAAGAGCTCATATATGTGAACTGGCATCCCTTGGGTACCACAAGTACTATACATCTCCTGTTCCTAGTGATTTGCTTCTACAAATGCTGCAGAGACTGCAGTGGGGAAATTGAGTCCTTTGCCCATCAGGAATAGTGCTTGGACTAATCCAGTTTTCAGTCATCTTCATTAGGCACAGGCCATTGACATCTGAGTAGCACAAGTTTTACTAGTGAGAAAAAAACCCCACATGACAGCAAGGCAGAAAACAACACTGCAGACTCGCGATTTGATGCAATTCAGCTCGTGGTACTATCTACTTCCACCTCACAGCCCTGCTGGTATCAAAGCACAGCGGGCAAAGCCAATGTACTGTTGCTGCTCTTTCTTTTGCAGTTCCAGCAGCAGACTACAGTGAGGAATAAGGCTGAACATCCACCCACTCACCCCTGCAAACTCCTGGCTCAGGTTTAGTCATCACTAATGCTACAGCTTTTGCTTGACAGATCTGAGTCTGGTCACCCGACAGAGACAGAGATGCTGTAAATAAGAATGGACGTGTGTCCCTGTGCCTATGGAGGGCAAAGTCTCAAAATAGTATCAATTGGTTGGAGCAGAGAACGGTCCGCCTGGCATTCAGAATATCAGGGGAAAGCACATCATCCTATTATTTAACACCTCAGTGGTTTTATTCATAAACTGTCAAGGAGGAATGAGATGGGCTCCTTCGCCAGTGAAGCAAATGTGCTCTCGGGCCAAAACGAATCCTTCCTATTGTCTCTCAAGGAAGCCCATAAGAGGGACTTTGCAAAGGAGCTCAGTCACCAAAGACTAAATAGAGAGCTCGGATGATTACGATTACAGCCATGCCAGTCATTGACATTTTTCATAACCCCATGGAATGACAAAGAAACAAAGCTCAAGATAAGCAGGGCTGGCTCACTTATGAGGCAATACGGGGTGAGTGCCTCAGGCGGCAGGATCCACAGAGGCAGCAGTAGCAGGGAAGCTGTGGCACAAGCCTTGGGAGACTGCATCTGCTGCCTCCTTGGCAGCCACCCCACAAATACATCCTCAACAGTAGACTCTCGGTCCTGGTGAGGAGACACCATTTTGTGGTCTGCCTCAGGTGCCAAAATGTATTGGGTCAGCCTTGATGATGAGACTGCTTCATATTTGTTTGTGTGTGTGGAGACACAAGCTCTCTGGTTAGCCCTTTCTCCTGTTACTCTACCAAAAGCAAGCTCTGTTTGAAACTGTTCTGCCACGTATTACTCAAAATTTCCCCGATGCAGAGCGTGTGGAAAGTTTTGAGGCGTCGCTCCTGACAGTTGTAAGTGGTCCACCACTCACTTTCCAAAAGCAGCATGCTCAACATGCAAGCCTCGTAGGCCTTCATCTTCGTAGTGAACATTAGCAACTCATTCTCTTTTACTGTTTTGGAGAGGTGAGCTATTGCTGTAGCTGCCTTGCTAATCCTCTCGGCCAGCTCAGCATCAATGTGTGGAACCGAGATGAGTGGAACCCAGTGACACAAACCACCCCAAGTGTCTGATCACCATTGTTGATGGTGGGCATTGCCCTAAAGACCTGCAAAGGCAACTTGGATTTCCCTATTTTCCTCTTTGCATGCCTGATTGAGGCACATGGTATCACTATCACCCCTCCAAGTCCTCCAGGGATGATAGCATCAGTTGGAAGGGACCCCAGGGGCCATCTACTTCACCCCCCTGCAATGCAGGAATCTCAGCTAAACATCCATGACAGGTGGCCATCCAACCTCTGCTTAGAAACCTCCAAGGAAGGAGAGTCCACCATCTCTGTTCCACTGTCCAACAGCTCTTACTGTCGGAAAAAGCTCTTACTGTCAAGGCCATACAGTCAAGGTTCCAGAGTCAACATGACCTGATAACACCAAAATTAAGGCAGGCCTGGGTGACAAGGGCTTTGCCTTTTCAGCAACCTCAAACAGCCCCCGGCCCATCTCTGCCGAAGCTGCACCAACGTGACATGCAATACCATGGTTTGTGGTGACCTGTTCCTGAAATGGCCACAAAGACCCACTTGCCCCAAAGCCCTATGAGCCCAGCAGTCGAACAGAAAAAGTGCATAAAACCGATTTAGTAATAATGGCACACCCGGATGGTTTCCCAGCAGTGGTTGGTACTCTTGTGTCACCCATTTTTGTGGGCAAAAGTCTAAAACTTCAGCAGCAGCTCAACTCTTATCAAATAAATGCATGGAATGAATACCCCGCACTCCGGGGCTGGCCGCTAGTTTCTCTGGAAGGGGAATGTTGTGGGCAGATGGCTACAGATCCCTAGACTGGAAGGGACACACGGAAGAAGAGAAAATTGAGATGATTCACAGCCTCCCTGCTCCACGTGGGGCTGCCTTCAAGGGTGCTTCCAGATGTGGATATAATATTGTGGGGTCATTCAGTTACCACAAAGGGGTCACTGGCAACAGTGGTTTAAATTTTTTATCAAATAGGGGGCAAAGTATTTCCATCACACTATGAGAAGCACATGTTGCTTCAAAGTGCAGAAACTGTTTTGGTTTGGGGGTGGGAGGAGTTACTTACTGTTTTGGCTTGCAATCCTAAGGAGCAAATCCTAGTGAACTCTGCAAGATCTCACAGTAAATATGCCTAAGATTGTGTTCCAGGCCCTGACCCAGAATATCCTTAGGGCTGCCATATTTCAAAAAGTAAACACCAGGACACCCCAGAAGTTGTTGAGCTTTTTAAAGGAAATTCCCCCTGTCAATTCCGACTTCAAAATTTTAGTGATGTATGGCAGCCCTAATCTAGATGCAGCAAGCATCTCCAGACAAGAAAGTTAGCTTCCCCTCTTCCATTAATCTCTTAGAAAAACACTTATCTGGTAAAAAGTCAACATGAGCATTGACTGAACCTGTCTGGATCCTTCCACCAAAATATATATTTAGCACCAATAACTCCAGAATGACCAGAATGAGCTTTGTGCCTTCATGGTCTCTCCTCCTTTTCCTACCAAGCCTTAAATCAGTACTTAGAAGGTTTGTTAGACCATAGTTTCTCACATCTGAAATGGGAAGCTTCGGTTTAATCAGACTACAAAACCAGATCAACCCATTTGACAACAACACTAGTAAAAAGGTAAAGGACCCCTGACAGTTACATCCAGTTGCAGATGACTCTGGGGTTGCGGTGCTCATCTCGATTTACTGGCTGGGGGAGCTGGCTTTGTCCACAGACAGTTTTTCTGGGTCATGTGGCCAGCATGACTGAGCCGCTTCTGGCAAAACCAGAGCAGCACATGGAAACGCCGTTTACCTTCCCGCCGGAGCGGTACCCATTTATCTACTTGTATTTTTGGTGTGGTTTCGAACTGCTGGGTTGGCAGGAGCTGGGACCAAGCAAAGGGAGCTCACCCCGCCGCGGGGACTTGAACCACCGTCCTTCTGATTGGCAAGCCCAAGAGGCTCAGTGGTTTAGACCAGTGTTTCCCAACCTTGGGCCTCCAGCTGTTTTTGAACTACAATTCCCATCATCTCTGACCACTGGTCTTGCTAGCTAGGGATGATGGGAGTTGTAGGCCAAAAACATCTGGAGGCCCAAGGTTGGGAAACACTGGTTTAGACTACAGCACCACCCGCGTTCCTTACAACACTAGTACTCAGTCTGATAAACCATGGTTTATACTGTATTATCAAGTCTATTGCATCTGATCTAGCTCCCCACGTTAGCTGGGAGTACTGCACTACAGCATCTCCCATTATTTTGTATGCCAGTGTGGAAGAGCCGTTCCTTTTCTTGCAGCTAAAACATAAGCTTCCTCATGTTCTTGAAAAGAATATGACTGGACAATATTACTGCTTTTGTCCACCTTTGGTATGCAATAGAAATAAAATAATGTCCCACGCCTGCTGCTGAAATGTGGGTTTTGTTGCTGGCCCTGGTAGGACAAGCAGTGATAGTAGTTGTCTGAACAAAGTGTTTACACAAAACCAATGAAATACCGTGAAAATCCCGGAAACGAGAAGTAATCGACTAGAAATATTATCTTATAGAATTAAACTAAATAACAAAAATCAAAAAATTTAAGGGAAAAAAATTAGAAAAACCTAGAATTGAACAAAGCTTTAACGGGATACCGGCTACAAACCTCGTTTCACTGAACTATTCAGTTTCCTCAGAAGGAAATAGAGAAATCATAAACCTTAAATGATTTTAAACAAACTCAAGAAAAGGGCTGAAACGCTCCCCTGAGTTTACAAAAAAGGTTTGAAAACTTAAATGGCAAGTTTTAGAAACAGCCCTATTTAAAGAAAGCCAAGCAGTAGTAATAAGGAGTTGAGGACTTGGCTGTGAAAACTCTAGTATTGCCTTTACAAAAAGGTTTCAAAAACCTACCATACATAGCACAAATTCAAAGAAAGGAATACAAGATAAGCTGTTTTAGAGTTTAAACAAACTCAAGAACAGGGCTGAAACGCTCCTATGGTCTAGATGTTACTGCTGATGTTAAAGACTGATCGTTTCAGGGATTTTCATGGTATTTCATTGGTTTTGTGTAAGTTTTCGGTTCTGTGACTGTCTTTTTTCTACTGGTCTCCACAAAGTGTGGCTTCAGAGTCCTTTCTGTATCTCCGAGGGTGGCTTCAGAGTCCTTCAGCACTTTGTCTGGAGTTTCTCATGCAGTGCTGGAAGGGCCTGTCTTCTGTAACATTCTGTTTTTAAAGTGAAAAATCTCTGGGGAGGGACAAGGGTCCTGAAAGTCCAAGGCCTGGAATTCTTCGTCTCTCTCTTATTCCACTTTAAACAGGAAACGTTTGCACTAAGCAATTCCAGGGGGAGAGCGTAGGTTCATTTCAAGGCAGATAATGTTGGTACATTGCCTACATCGGTGATCTGTCCTGTGGACTTAAGTGAGCGGAGCAGCGGAAAAATGCACCTTATGTTTCACTTTGTGCCAAACAATTCTCAGTGAGACGGGGGCACAGGTTAGATTATAGTACACTCAGAGGTGTGTGTATGTGTGGCAGGGGTGGCACATTACTATACAAACAAGACAGACAGTGGAGGGCAAAAAACAGGGAGCAACCCACAATTTTCCTTTTCTTAAAATTATTATGTTGTCAACTACGGAATATTTTTAAGTCTACAAAGTGCTCAGCACCGAGAGCAATTTATCTAAATGGCAATGCGACTGGCTCATAATTGTCCTCTCAAATCAGAGGTCACTGAGATTGTGTTTTTGCAGTAAACTACATTCTGTGCAAAGGCAAGCAAGAGGGGTTTTTTTTAGGGGGGGACAGGACGGTGGAGGGAGAGTACAAAGTCCCACTAGTCTAATCAGGTGGATGACAAAAGACTAGGCAGCTGGATTAACGGGGCTTGTGGTTATAAACGTGAAACATGAACATTGACCCTGGGTTGTGTGTGTGTGTGCGTGTGTTTATGAAATAGAGCAAGGAAGTCTATTTAAGCCTACTGGGAGCAGGAAGGCTCCCAGGATGGACTTTGCAATCCCTCTCTTGAGTGGTTTGATCAAAATCTCATCATGGCCCTGGAGATCCAGAACGACCTACTTGTTTTTATTTCTCTCTGGGACCATAAATAAGGCCCAGTGTCAAGTGTCCACCTGAGCTAATTTGGGCAGGAAGTGGATCTATTAACCTTTGCTGCTTGGGAGGGATTGGGAATGTCACTGCTGTTATAAATGCGTTTTCTAGAGGACTGTGACATCACAGGAAATCTTAATTCTGGCTGACTCCTTGAGCACAGATAACGCAACATACTTCTCACAGACCCCCAAGAGAATTAAGAAATCACTGGCTAGGATAAGGAAGTGACTGCTTGGAGCCCCCAAACCATGATTGCATTGAATTTCAGCCACACGTGCTACTGACCCTTGCGAAGGCACAGCTGTCACTGTATAGGCATTTGCTCTTAAATTCTGCACCAAAGTTGACTTGTATAAATTCTGCCTGTTTTTAATTGCACCGCAATGCTATTAAAATGCACTTCAAGTGTGAGTAGTTTTGAGTGCACTCTGTGTAGAAAAAGGAGAGGATATAAATATTTTTTATTAAAAACCTTTTTTTGGGGCATAATATTATTTCTCTTAGATGTAGGAAGACACAAAGTACTACACGTCACACTCCCCGACCCCAAATGCTGCCCAGCCTTTTCTCTGCTTTTTTTTGTATATCTTTGCAGCATATCTTCCTCTTTTTTAAAAGTGAAAACAGATGATTTGCAGGATGCTAAATTCAACACAACCAAGGAGCAATGGCAAAGCAGCCCCCTATGGCAAACGCAGAGCTGGATTACGTGAGCAAAAATCCACATGGTGACAGTTCTATACCCTCCCTGTACTTTTACTTTCAAAATCACTTATTTTTGCACAGCGCTGCAAACCCAATGCTCTGCTATGGCTTCTGGGAAGGTCATGAAGTTGAAACTGTTAAGATCTGCGTCTGGGGTGCTTCGCCAACTCTCTCATCATGTCCTACTGATGACATCAGAACATGCCGTAGCAGAACCCTCTTTCTGTCCATTTCAAAAGGAAACACAATACAGTGGTACCTCGGGTTACACTCCGCTAACCCAGAAATAGTGCTTCAGGTTAAGAACTTTGCTTCAGGATAAGTACAGAAATCGGGCTCTAGCGGCGCAGCGGCAGCAGGAGGTCCCATTAGCTAAAGTGGTGCTTCAGGTTAAGAACAGTTTCAGGTTAAGAACGGACCTCCAGAATGAATTAATTACTTAACCTGAGGTTAACCACTGTAGGGGTCAGCAAACTTTTTCAGCAGGGGGCCGGTCCACTGTTCCTCAGACCTTGTGGGGGGCCGGACTATATTGGGGGGGGGTAATGAACGAATTCCTATGCCCCACAAATAACCCAGAGATGCATTTTAAATAAAAGGGCACATTCTACTCATGTAAAAACATGCTGATTCCCAGACTATCTGCGGGCCAGATTTCATAGAATCATAGAATCATAGAGTTGGAAGAGACCACAAGGGCCATCGAGTCCAACCCCCTGCCAAGCAGGAAACACCATCAGAGCACTCCTGACATATGGTTGTCAAGCCTCTGCTTAAAGACCTCCAAAGAAGGAGACTCCACCACACTCCTTGGCAGCAAATTCCATTGTCAAACAGCTCTTAATGTCAGGAAGTTCTTCCTAATGTTTAGGTGGAATCTTTTTTCTTGTAGTTTGGAACCATTGCTCCGTGTCCGCTTCTCTGGAGCAGCAGAAAACAACCTTTCTCCCTCCTGTATGTGACATCCTTTTATATATTTGAACATGGCTATCATATCACCCCTTAACCTCCTCTTCTCCAGGCTAAACATGCCCAGCTCCCTCAGCCGTTCCTCATAAGGCATCGTTTCCAGGCCTTTGACCATTTTGGTTGCCCTCCTCTGGACACGTTCCAGTTTGTCAGTGTCCTTCTTGAACTGTGGTGCCCAGAACTGGACACAGTACTCCAGGTGAGGTCTGACCAGAGCAGAATACAGTGGCACTATTACTTCCTTTGATCTAGATGCTATACTCCTATTGATGCAGCCCAGAATTGCATTGGCTTTTTTAGCTGCCGCGCCACACTGTTGGCTCATGTCAAGTTTGTGGTCAACCAAGACTCTTAGATCCTTTTCACAAGGCAATTGGGCCGGATCCAGCTCCTGGGCCTTAGTTTGCCTACCCATGCAATAGGGGGACATTGTTTTCTGCTACTGTTTGAGTGTGAGTGTGGCCTGCAGTGTAGTCTTGCCCTCTGATATCAAACAGAAAACTGAGATCAGACCCCACTGAAACCAGGGGAAGCGCTGGGGGAGATTTACAAGCAATCCCCACCCACCCCGGTCAAAAGCGATAACAGGATGAATCTGTAGAAGTGCGCACTACTACTTAACCTTGGAAAAAGCCTAACTTGTTACTTACTTTTCCTAAAAACTAATCACACACTCGCACACATATGCATGCTTTGGTCGACACCATTCCAATGATTGATAAAACATGGACCTGCATCCTCCCTCTGAGGAAGTCCTAATGAATTTTACCCCCACTTTTTGTTTCCGTTGGCTCCTGGGGAGCTCAGAGTTCAGATGCTTGGTTCATGCCTCTCCAGTGACCCATGATTTGGAGGGTACACATGTCTGCCAGGCCACCATTGAGAAGTGGAAAATTTGTGACCTCTGGGCCACATCCAACCTGGCTGCTTCAAGCCCATCCACTCCAGAAGGCATGTGGGGAATGTTATCTGTAGCAGGAAATGACGAGAAGTGTATGTTCTTCTTCGATTTCCTTAATTAAAGCGTGGAAAGGGACTGGATGCAAGCCAAAGAGGACATAGGAAGATAGAAAGCTGTCATATACAGAATCGGTATTAGTCATTCCACCCAGGGTCTCAGGCAGAAAGTCTTGTCTTTTTCTTTGCTCAGATGCTAAGATCGATCCTGGCACCTTTATGCATGAAGAGCATGGGCCCCAACACCACTGTGGATTTGACTACCCAGATGAATGGCTGGAAAACTGCTAGGCTCTTCCAATTAGATGGTTTATAACCATAGAATCTGGACCATAAAGAAGGCTGATTGCCAAAGAATTGATGCTTTTGAATTATGATGTTGGAGGAGACTCTTGAGAATCCCATGGACTGCAAGAAGATCAAACCTCTCCATTCTTAAGGAAATCAGCCCTGAGTGCTCACTGGAAGGACAGATCCTGAAGCTGAGGCTCAAATACTTTGGCCACCTCATGAGAAGAGAAGACTCCCTGGAAAAGACCCTGATGTTGGGAAAGATTGAGGTCACAAGGAAAAGGGGACGATAGAGGACGATATAGTTGGACAGTGTTCTCAAAGCTACTAACATGAGTTTGACTAAACTGTTGGAGGCAGTGGAAGACAGGAGTGCCTGGCGTGCTCTGGTCCAGGGGGTCATGAAGAGGCAGACACGACTAAATGACTAAACAACAACAACAACCATAGAATCACTTGTCTGTCAGGCTGGCAGTACAGTGGTACCTCGAGTTACAAATGCCTCAGGTGACAAACGCTTCAGTGTACAAACTCCGCTAACCTGGAAGAGTTACCTCGAGTTGAGAACTTTGCCCCAGGATGAGAACAGAAATCGTGTGCCTGCGGCGCAGCGGCAGCAAGAAGCCCCATGAGCGAAAGCGTGCCTCAGGTTAAGAACAGTTTCAGGTTAAGAACAGACCTCTGGAACGAATTAAGTTCGTAACTAGAGGTACCACTGTATAGAGTTAAGCTAGCAGTTGCACTAAGCAGGCTGGCAGTGATTGAATGGGTTTCTGAGATCAAGGAGGAAGCTAAAACTGAGGTAGAAAGACAAAGGTTACATCCATGCCACACACTTTAAGCACAATGCTGCCCTCAGTTGTGGGAACTGCAGTCAACCCATTAGAATTGTGGATTTGGAAGGGATTGTGAGGGTCAACTAGTTCAACCCCCTGCAATGCAGGAATCTGTTGACCGATGTGGGGCTCAAGCCCACAGCCCTGAGATTAAGAGTCTCATTCTTTACCGACGGAGCTATTCCCAGCATCTTTACCAAACTAAAGTGCCTAGGCTACTTTGGGGGAAGTCATGTGCCTTGAAAGTATGGTGTTTGGATGTGACCACCCATGCCTGGATGTGATGATGATGATGATGATAATTATAATAATAATAATACCTTTATTGTCAATGTACAACCTGTGTACAATGAAATTAACAGAGCCTCCCTCCCCCCCAAACACTCAATCTCATTGCACTCTGTGTGCTTGTCGCACAACACACCAACCCCAAAAGTCAGTTGCCCTATATTATTCTCCATTCAGCAGCCTAACAGCCCACGGATAGAAACTGTTTCTTAGCCTGTTGGTACGACTGATTATGCTTCTATGTCTCCTGCCCGAGGGTAGAAGATGAAAGAGGCGCTGGCCGGGGTGTGAATTGTCCCTGAGAATTTTTCTCACTCTCCTAAGGCATCGATCCCATGCGATGTCATCTAGCGGGCTCAGGGGACAGCCCATGATATCATGTGCTGTGTTCACCACCCACTGTAAAGACTTTCTGTCCGTGGCTGTCAAGCCAATGTACCACACTGTGATACAATATGAGAGGACAGTAGAAGGAGGTCATCAATTGTTTAACATTGTTGTTTCGCAAGACCCTGAGGAAATGGAGTCTCTCTTGGGCCTTCCTAACCACCTGAGTGGGACGCGGGTGGCGCTGTGGGTTAAACCACAGAGCCTAGGACTTGCTGATCAGACAGTCGGCGGTTCGAATCCCCGCGGCGGGGTGAGCTCCCATTGCTCAGTCCCTGCTCCTGCCAACCTAGCAGTTCAAAAGCCCATAAAAATGCAAGTAGATAAATAGGTACCGCTCCGGCGGGAAGGTAAACGGAGGTTCCGTGCGCTGCTCTGGTTCGCCAGAAGCGGCTTAGTCATGCTGGCCACATGACCCGGAAGCTGTACGCCGGCTCCCTTGGCCAATAAAGCGAGATGAGTGCCATGACCCCAGAGTCGGCCATGACTGGACCTAATGGTCAGGGGTCCCTTTACCTTTTTAACCACCTGAGTTATATTGTTTTTCCAAGTGAGGTCTTCACTAAGGTAAACTCCCAGGAATTTAAAGGAAGAGACTCTCTCCACGCAACCACCCCCCCCCGAGTCCCTGGTCTGAGCCACCTGGGGCTTCACACTGTTCTGTGGCAACAAAGGTTTGTCCCTCGCACCCAACAGAGATGTGCAGGTAGAAATTTACAGGTGCAGCTCCCCAAACACTCTGGCGAAATGGGGGAAAGAATCGTGCTGCAACCAAAAGCATCAGAAGGGCGGCAGATGACTGACTGATCTGAGGATCCGCCTGTAACTTTGAGATTATTCACATATGCAAAGGACTAAGCCCCCAAAATCCTGTAGCAATATTTTCCATTGGTGGTAATAGCTTTGGGTTTAATACTCTTCCCTCCAACACATGAATCCCACAGCGATAAAAACACAAAGGGAAAGCTGCTAATCCTATGCTCAATGATCTTCCTTCCTATGAAAGGTTTTAGTAGGCTGGGCTTTAAACAACATGGAGATAACATGATGCTTTCGCTATTAACTTCTCGGTGCCTATTGAAAACCACCCTTAACCAACAAACCTTTTAAAAGGAGGTTTTTAACACAGCACGTCTCTGAATTGGACTTGAAATGGTTTCCAATATATGCTTTTGTTGTCAAGTTTCTTCAGGATGTTTTTCATGAGAAGCAACTCATAAATTAAACAAACATACAAACAATAATAACCAAGAACTGCTGTTTCTGGAGGAAGAAGCCTAGCTGGAAAAGCCTGATTTGGCTTGATTCACCCACCATATATTTTAATGAAGTGAAATGCCTATTTGTGTGTGTTTGTGCGAATGCACATGGGAAAGAGAGAATGGCTGCTCTTGTGAATGCACCAGCAAGAACTGAGATCTCAACCAGCCCTTTTCTCAAACAGAATTCGAAAAAATCGGTCGGCCAATTGGTGTTAAAGAAAGATAGAACTTTTTTTATGTATGCAACAACAGCAGCAAGAATACTCATCGCGAAGTACTGGAAGACGCAAGATCTACCCACTCTGGAAGAATGGCAGATGAAGGTGATAGACTACATGAGTTTGGCAGAGATGACGAGCAGAATCCGAGACCAGGGAATAGAGACGGTGGAGGAAGATTGGAAGAAATTCAAAGACTATCTGCAGAGGCATTATAAAATTAATGGACATTAGTGTGATGTTGGATAAAAATTAAGTGGTTACCAGCTGTAATGTAGAGGTTGAGCAATAAGTTATGATAAGTTATAACAAGTTATAATAAGGATTTGCTGAATTAAGAATTTGAACGGGAATACAAAAGGGGGAGGTGAGAGGAGGTCTGGGAAATAAGTTAATGGAAATGAGTAATGGAATCTACATTTGTTTTAACTGTTCTTTTTTGCTTTTGTATTTTTGTGTTTTTATTATTTCTTTTTTTGTGTATGTTTATTTTTTGTATTAATTGGAAACTTTAATAAATATCATTTTAAAAAAAACAAAACAGAATTCGAAAAAATCTTCAAGGCTGGTGAGTCAGGACTCACTGCTGGTCACCGTCTGATCTAAGCTAAGTCACAACATTAGCATTACCACTAAAAATATATATATTGCAAAAAGTTAAGACATGGGTCCCCAAATGCATGTTTGGATTAAAGGTGGGTCCCCAATTTGAAAAAACAACAACGCTTTAAGTTATTTTCAAAAATCAGTTCAATTAAAATGGTAAGCCATGTTCTCCAATATACATTACAGCATTCACAACTTGAGGTGGGGTTTCTTTCTTGGGGGGGGGGGAAGCATTCAGTACCATGTGAAACTGTCATGTGAATCTTCCCTAACACCGCAAGATTGTAAGTTGTGAAACCATAGAATCATAGAATCATAGAGTTGGAAGAGACCACAAGGGCCATCGAGTCCAACCCCCTGCCAAGCAGGAAACACCATCAGAGCACTCCTAACATATGGTTGTCAAGCCTCTGCTTAAAGACCTCCAAAGAAGGAGACTCCACCACACTCCTTGGCAGCAAATTCCACTGTCAAACAGCTCTTACTGTCAGGAAGTTCTTCCTAATGTTTAGGTGGAATCTTCTTTCTTGTAGTTTGGAGCCATTGCTCCGTGTCCGCTTCTCTGGAGCAGCAGAAAACAACCTTTCTCCCTCCTCTGTGTGACATCCTTTTATATATTTGAACATGGCTATCATATCACCCCTTAACCTCCTCTTCTCCAGGCTAAACATGCCCAGCTCCCTTAGCCGTTTTTCATAAGGCATCGTTTCCAGGCCTTTGACCATTTTGGTTGCCCTCCTCTGGACACTACAGTGGACACTCGGGTTGCGAACGTGATCCATGTGGGAGGCACGTTCGCAACCCGCAGCATTCGCAACCCGCAGCACCGCATCTGCTCATGCGCAGGTTGTGATTTGGTGCTTCTGCGCAAGTGCAAAGAGCAATTTAGCGCTTCTGCACATGTGCTGAAACCTGGAAGTAACCCATTCCGGTACTTCTGGGTTCGGCGCGGTGCACAACCCGAAAACACGCAACCTGAAGTGTCTGTAAGCCGAGGTATGACTGTAAAAGGAAACAGTGGCTCAGGCACCTTAAAAGCCATTTCCACTAATGCATTCATCTAGAATTTTGAATTATGCTGCTGGAGGAGACTCTTGAGGGTCCCATGGACTGCAAGAAGATCAAACCTCTCCATTCTTAAGGAAATCAGCCCTGAGCGCTCACTGGAAGGACAGATCCTGAAGCTGAGGCTCCAATACTTTGGCCACCTCATGAGAAGAGAAGACTCCCTGGAAAAGACCCTGATGTTGGGAAAGATGGAGGGCACAAGGAGAAGGGGATGACAGAGGACGAGATGGTTGGACACTGTTCTCAAAGCTACAAACATGAGTCTGACTAAACTGCGGGAGGCAGTGGAAGGCAGGAGTGCCTGGCGTGCTCTGGTCCATGGGGTCACGAAGAGTCGGACACGACATAACGACTAAACAACAACAACAACAGAAGAGTGTAACAGAATGTAAACAATGCATGGCATACAGCTAAAATGCAGGAGGAAGAGCCTTGATTATGGATCCTGGTGACTTTTCTCCCCAACTGGGTCATGGAGTCATTGTGGGGCCTCAGCATTCTTCTCTCTCACTCATCTTCAGTTCCCCATTTGTAAAATGGGGAAATCCCATAGGCTTGTGGGGGGTGAACTCACTAAAGATTATAAAGCACTTTTCAAATTTAAAATGTTACGGAAATGATAAATGGTGGCTGCTCAGTTCAGAACAACTTGCCCATCTTCTCTTTGTGCAGAGGCTGGAAAAGATGCAAAAATGCAAACAGCCTATCTGCCACAAATGCTTTCACCATGAGATTATATACATGTGACATTTGTTTCTTGGCACAATCAAGAACTACGCTTATAAAACCACTTGTCTAACCATCAGGTGAGAATTTGTGCCTTAAAACTTAGGACTAGTTCCTACCCACTGAAGCGTACGAGTTGTTTCGCTTCACCTCCTGAAGGAGACTCACCTAAAGGGCACCTTCCTCCATACAGAAATGTGTCAGGTTTTTATTTTTAAGCTGCCTATATTTTCAGTCACATGAGCTGCACTTGCAGTCAAAAGGTTACTACCCTAATAAGAACAGGATCTGAGATTAAATACCGCTTGCAATTTGCAAACTAGTTCCGAATTCTTCCTTACACTGCACAAAATCGCTAAAGTAATGACAGTTACGGACGTTTAGGGAGGAAACCAGTGTTCCTCTACTTGAAACCGGGGTATGGCTAAATAACCCTCCCGTCACCATAATGAGGAAGGCCTACAATAAACAAGTACCATATTTTTCACTCTATAAGATGCACCAGACCACAAGATGCACCTAGTTTTTGGAGGAGGAAAACAAACAAACAAAAATTTCTGAATCTCAGAAGCCAGAACAGCAAGAGGGATCGCTGCGCAGTGAAAGCAGCAATCCCTCTTGCTGTTCTGGCTTCTGGGATAGCTGCGCAGCCTGCATTCGCTCCATAAGACGCACACACGTTTCCCCTTACTTTTTAGGAGGGAAAAAGTGAGTCTTATAGAGCAAAAAATACGGTATCTCCCCACACTATCCATACTCAGCAGAAATCAGGCAAATTGTGCAACCTTGCAGAGTGAGGAGATGGTTCCACACAGTTCATCCATGCACATGCCGAAATTCTGGCTCAGGCAAAATATCTTAGGAATTCTGAAGTAACTTAGAAAGGAACATTATCCTACCTAAATTGGCAGTTTCCAGATGTTTCAGTGCAGAACACATTGGTTAGATGTATAGTATTATATATTATATTATTTGCTCAAATAACCTCAAGTTCATAAGTGTGTGTTTGGGGGAAGGAACTTGGGGGGGGGGATGGCCTGTTTCTAGAGCACAGATTTCCCGGTAGTGGGGCAGAACCTGCCAGAGGGTTGCAAAATCCTTGCCAGACTTCTGCTAATTCACGTTGAAGAACACAAGCCCAGAGTTTAAAGGAGCTTTCTTCTGAATGAGGGGGTTGTATTGGCAGGTTGAACCTGAACAAAAAGAAAATTTCTGTGGGTGAATCGTCTCAGTAAGAAGAAAGGGAGTCTCCGACATGTGTGTAGGGAAAAGACTGTTGGCCACAGCTCATTAAAATCAATTTTGTAACCCAAGAAGTCTCTGATACTGGCCTGCAATTCATCAAGTGCTCTTTGTTTTAGTAATTTTAAAACAACATTTACAGAACAAAGGGGGATGCTTTTTGCATTTCAAAAATTGCAGGAACACAAACGGACTTGCCGTGCTAAAAGGAAAACGTGTTCTGCAATGCCCTGTTCTTTTTGCTACTGCTGATGTCGAAGAAAGACTACAAAACAGATTTCCAGCACATGCCACACACGTATTATTTATAGGCTGCTCTGGTAAAGGTGCTTTCTTCTCCTGCACTTTATCAACAGCGAGTGGCTAACTTCCCCTACCCGATAATGTAAACTAATGCAATCCCAGGGCTCTCACACAACGCAGGCCTGGCTGCAGGGGAGCTGTTTTCAGTCTGAGGATTGCAATCGGAATTCCTAGAGTGTCAGATTTCCAGTTACCAGACCCCAAATCCTGGTCCCAGGCACGACTGTGGTTGAGCAGGATTAGTGGACCACTCTGCAACGTTATGTATTACATAGCTCTGCCTTCTTTAGGCTTTACACATCCATAAAAAATAATGGTCATTTGATGACCTAAGCACTGAGTGGAAAACAAATAGGGAAAGAGAAAAAGCCTTTACTTATGCTACCTGCTTTGGGTTGCATGGAGCCGAAGTTCCCTCACTATTTGCCAGCGGTGTAATTAATTCAAGCAAGGGCACATTTTTAGCCAAGCTGATCGATAAAGTGGTGGACTCCCAATTGACAAAACTGCACTTAGCTGCAGGTCCACGGCCATCCCTAACACACTCTCGGTGTGAAAAAAATCTCAGGTCCAAAATACTTCGCATCATTTTCTCGTTCTTGTCTACAGAAAGAAAATAAGCTGAAAAACCTCCACTGTGCTGGCTGGGAATAGTCAGTGCCTGATTAGAACTTACTGAAATGGGAAGCTGAACCTCCAGTGACAACCCTTCGTATTAAGGGCTGTCAAATAAAAATCAACCAGTGCAGCTGTTTTAGCTGGTTGGCACGTAGGATTTGAAAACTCAATGCTAACCAACTTCAGAACGCGGAAGAAGACTCTGCTCTGGTAGTGTAATGAGATGCAAAGAAGAACCAAGGCTCCTGTGAGTTTAATAGTCGTCTAGAAGAGAGATGCTCCCTTTTTCACACAGCTACTGTTATTAAGCCATCAGAGCTGTTTGTCAGCCTGTGCTCCAGAGCAGTTCTGGAAAGACATCTTGTGCCTTTTGTGTGCATGCAAGACAAGCAGGTATTGGGCAGCGTACTTTACAACTGGTTTACTGCTGGAACTAACGAGTTCTCTTGCCACTTTAGTGCACCCCAGGAATAGTTTTACACTAAATCAAATCCACTGGGAAAACCAAGCAGTGGTATCCCCGGGGAACAAACATTAAAGAAATGGCACAGACGGTTCTGAGATTTAACTGCAACCTACTTCTGTCCTGACACGGTTGTCTAAGGTGCCTCGCGTCATGTGGGGCAGTCATTTTTTACTTGTGTGAGAAAGCCATTCCAAAACGTGAAAATCGAGGGAGACGGAAAGGAGTGCGAACCATTTGTATTAAGAGCATTTGAGGCTCAGAAGTCTTTACTGGGTGAGTAGAATCAGATTAGAAAGGACCATAGCTTAGTGGCAGAGCGCATGTACAAGGTGGATCAATGGTTTGACAGACCATGAGGCAGTTTCCTATATTCTTAGATAGCGTGTTCTCCTTCATGGAGAGCACGTGTTGCGGTGGGGGCCGCCAGGACACTCCAAAGTTGGGGGCGGGCTAATTGATGGTTGGCCACTGATGCGATTGGGGCTTCACTTGTTGTTGGGAGGAAGTTAATGTTGCCATTTGTTGATTGACAGCCAGAAATGCTAAAACTCCTTGCATGAGGCTAGGGCTTCCTCTTTTCGCCCGTGCATCGGATTGCCTGTCCCTCCCTCCCTAGAATAGGGTTGTTCGCTTTGACCTTGCTATGCCTGTCATGGGGTCGTCTGCTCTTGGGGCCAGGGCCCGACAGGAATTTTGTCCATCTGGCTGATTGGCTGGGGCCATTTGGTTTTTGCCTACTGTGAAGCAAATCTTCACAACTTGTAAGGTTGCGGTTAGGCATTGGTTTATGGTTTGGTTGGTTGAGGGGTATGGATTGGCTGTGCCTGCCCCTCTAATGCTGCTGCTGCAAGGGATTCCGTTAAAGGAATTGCGGGCTAACTATTGCTTGTCCACTCTGTCAAGGGGGCTCTGGCCATAGCAATGAGCTCCTGGTTGCATTTGGGGTGAGGGCAGGTTCCCTGCTCCGCGTAACCCCCAAGTGTGTTCCCCTTTTCTGACTTTCGCATCGTGCAGAATGTCAGTCTGTCCCCCACAGTGGGGGCAGATAGTCGCAACCAATGCCTACGCAACCACTCACAAATTTGTATTTTAATAAAGTTGTGGGCAAAATTATGCCAAAAACCTTAAACAAAAAATTCTGTGTGATGTGTGAGTTATTGGGGTGGCCCTGGGGACCTCGACACGCAATTAAAATACTGCAAGTATTTAAGCTTTTCAGTCTTATTTGTTGAACAAAATGCAGCTTCCTTCTGAACCGGGTTGGAGCGAAAATGCAGTAAATGTCTCCCGCCCCCTCAAAACCCCTTTTCTTCCCTATAACACCTCAACACAAGTGAGTGACCAAGCCCAGGCAGCCAGAAAGACACCTTTTACTTAACACTGACAACCCCTTCCCTGTGTTTGAGCTGCTCAAGATGGTGGCTGGTGTTCTACTGTCACCCTCCTTGACACAAAGGCAATAATGAGATTTGCATAGACTCTGGACACAAGAGAAAGTGAGCGCTCTGCTTACCTCCCTTAGCCTACAGATCATCTCAAGCAATGCCGGGAGGTTGCATGGAATTAAAGAACCTATTGAGCAACGTGAAGCTATTTTGTGACCTTTTCAAAAGCAAAAGGGGGCAAAAGCAGATTGTAATGGCTGGCTACTTAAATTAACAACATGTGTCATTTTGTATGTTGCACATTATTCCGCCCTGCGTAATACCTTGAGAGTCATTAACCTCTTGGCACCACCAGCTCCTGTCTCCATACTAACTGGTCACGCCTTTTGTGTTGCAGCCCCTGTTTAAAGAGCCCCGGATTAGGATTTGGGGTCTCCGGCCTTTTGTTCCTTGGATCAGCAGAGGCTGAGATCTTTATGTAGAGAAAAACACCCAGTCTCGTGAAAAGGGTGCTTTGCATCTCATTGAATTAACCTTTCCGCTCAGCCTGCTAGAGAAATCTTACCCAATCCCTTTTAGCTAAAGGGAAGGCATTTTTCTGCGTCGTGTTTTGGGGGGTGGCGGCAATTCTTTGGCTGCTAACTGGAGCAACTCTTGCCTGGAACCTACCTTTGGGTACCATGTTTATGAACATGAAATTGTAAGTAGTAGGCAAGGAGATGGTAGCAACTTGTTGGGACCTTGGTCCCAAGGGGGGTACTGATAAATTCACTGGGCATGTCCTCATCATGCAGTATTGTTCTTCATCAGGGGTAGGCAACCTAAGGCCTGGGGGCCGGATGCGGCCCAGTCGCCTTCTAAATCCGGCCTGCGGACGGTCCGGGAATCAGCTTGTTTTTACATGAGTAGAAGGTGTGCTTTTATTTAAAATGCATCTCTGGGTTATTTTGGGGGCATAGGAATTTGTTCTCTCCCCCCCACTGCATATATAGTCTGGCCCACCACATGGTCTGAGGGACGGTGGACCGGCCCATGGCTAAAAAAGGTTGATGACCCCTGTTCTTGATGGAAAAAGTAAATAGAAAATATTCTTTTTTGGCACAGGTCTAACAAGGACACGGGTGGCGCTGTGGGTTAAACCACAGAACCTAGGACTTGCCGATCAGAAGGTCGGCGGTTCGAATCCCCACGATGGGGTGAGCTCCCGTTGCTCGGTCCCTGCTCCTACCAACCTAGCAGTTCGAAAGCACTTCAAAGTGCAAGTAGATAAATAGGTACCACTCCAACGGGAAGGTAAACGGCGTTTCCGTGCGCTGCTCTGGTTCACCAGAAGCGGCTTAGTCATGTTGGCCACATGACCCGGAAGCTGTACGCCGGCTCCCTTGGCCAATAAAGCGAGATGAGCGCCACAACCCCAAAGTCGTCCGCGACTAGACCTAATGGTCAGGGGTCCCTTTACCTTTCACTTACAGGTCTAACATGGGAGAATGCAAGATTCTCCTGCACCAAAATGAAGTGAAGTGTATTCCCTTGCTGTATATCTCCTAGTCCAGTAATTTAGGGTTGTGGAGCTTTTTTGGGGGGGGGGCATGGAAAAAAATTAACTTTGGCAGCTTTAAAAATGCTTTTTAGTGTTTTTTTTAAATTAAAAAAAAATTATCTCCCTTGCCATATGTCCGGGTTTCCCCGGGTTAATTTTTGCAGATTTCACAAAAATCCAGACCTATGGCATTCCTGAGTAACTAAACACCTGACCAGAAAAGATATAGCTAGAAGGACAAGCTGTGTAACGCCTCACGTTAAATAGAAGCAGATGACAGCAAGCAAGTCCAACAGCATGGTGGGAAACTGCATGCTGGGAATTGCCCAGATTCCAAGAGGATGTTGCTTCTGTATTTAAGATGAGCACTGCTGGTGTGCTGACGAAAACCATCCTCTCACATACGAAGGAAATGAGCAACCCTGGGCCTAAGGAAGGGGGCTGCCGACGAGCTACGCAATGTATGTAATAATTCTTCCCTTCGCTTGCGCATTCACTACATTGCAAGTATCCAAATCATTCTATAAAGCACTTTGAACGTCACATAAAAAACACATTTTAATCAGTTCTCATTCCACACATGAAACGAATTTAAAGCACAATGAACATTCAGCCACATTGTTAAAATGATTTTCAAGAAATAATAGAAGCCATTAGAGAGTCTCCTTAAGTAATAACAACTGGTGCAGAGGTTCTAGCTATTCAAATATTGGATTACTATTAATACACAGCCTGATATTTAGGAGCTGCGTAAAGCAGCACGAGAGCAGGTTATTAATGCTATTACACAACTCTTATTTTTAACATTATCTTTCATCTAAATCAAAGCATTTTTCCTCTGTTTTCCCTCCTTGCTGTTAGTATTCTCCCTCCTTAGCTATATTCTGTGATTAAAAGAAATACGCCTCAATAAATTACAAAGATACAGAGCCAGAACAGATTGTATTTCCCTTCTGCTTTATTATTTTATTTCTAGATATAGTAACTCAATCGAACTCACTGAAATGTACCTTTTTATTTTTTCATCTGCGCGGTAAAAGAAAACAGTTTAAGCTCAAAGGAAGTTCACAATCTTTTTTAAAAAAAGTTTTGTCATTGGTTTTATTTAGATATTACCGTTCATGCCTAGACCTCTAGTGTACAGCTGTGCCCTTAAAGAGGTAACACAAACAATTAATCATGTTTCTAATTCTGCTAGTTAGTGTGTCATTCCTATCTTCAGGCACACCAAAAGGTGTTTTGTATATATGAAGGTGTTTCGGAAGGTAACAGCACTCTCTAAGCGTTATACAGCCATTTTTCTGGTATTCCAACACATTCTTGTAGATTCCCAAACAGTCCACCAATCTAGTAACCAGCTCTCCCCCCATAATTCAAGAGAAAGCAGTTCCAATGAAAGCCAAACTAATGTTGCTCTAGTCAAAACAAAAAAAAAAAAATTCCTTCCAGTAGCACCTTAAAGACCAACTAAGTTAGTTCTTGGTATGAGCTTTCGTGTGCATGCACATGAAGAAGTGTGCATGCACACGAAAGCTCATACCAAGAACTAACTTAGTTGGTCTTTAAGGTGCTACTGGAAGGAATTATTTTTTTTTTTTTGTTTTGACTATGGCAGACCAACACGGCTACCTATCTGTAATGTTGCTCTAGTTACAGATAGGTAGCCGTGTTGGTCTGCCATAGTCAAAACAAAATAAAAAAATTTCTTCCAGTAGCACCTTAAAGACCAACTAAGTTAGTTCTTGGTATGAGCTTTCGTGTGCATGCACACTTCTTCAGATACACTGAAACAGAAGTCACCAGACCCTTCTATATAGTGAGAAGGTGGGGAGGGGTATTACTCAGAAGGGTGGTGGGATTGGGTGATTGGCAGATAGCTGTGATGAGCCTGTTGACGACTCTTAACGACTGCAATAGGTCTTACAGGAAAAAGCAAGGGGTGAGAAGGTGAAAAATGGCTTTGCTTAATGTTGCTCTAAGCATCTACTGAAAGCAAAGCATGTTCTCCCTGAAATAAGAGCACGTGTTGCGGTGGGGTCTGCCAAGCCAACCCTCTGTTGCCCGGCAGGTAAAAGTGAGCTTGCCTGGGGCAACGATTGGATAGCCGGGTTGCTGGGGCAAATTGCATGTTGCAATGTGGCGGGTGGGACCAGAGGCTTTAAATATTGGGGCACTCAGCTTTTGCTTTCTCTTTCGCTGAGTGTATCGGATCACCCGCCCACCCACCCTGAGTTCCGGTTGACCTTGCTATGCCTGTCATGGGGTCGTCTGCCATTGGGGCAGGGGCCTAGTAGGAATTTTGTCCATTTGGCTGATTGGCTGGTGCCATTTGGTTTTTGCCTACTACTTAGCAATTCGTCACAACTTGTAAGGTTGCGGTTAGGCATTGGTTATAAAAATTGGTTGGAGGAGGGTTAAGGATAGGCTGGGCCTTCTCCTCCAATGGTGGTGTGGAAGGGAATTCCGTTAAAGGAATTCAGGGGCTTGTCATGATTTCGTCCACTCCCTGAAATGGGACCAGGGCCGGCAAGCCCTGGGGAACATGCGGGTGAGCGGTGAGGGCCTGTGACTCAGCTCCATTGCTCCCCAATATTGTTTTGCCTTCACTGGCTTCCGCGGGAGTTCGGAAGTCAGTTCTGTCCCAGGCGGGGGGACAGATAGTCTTAACCAATGCCTAAGCAACCACTCACAGATTATGTATTTTAATAAAGTTGTGGCCAAAATTATGCCAAAAACCGCAGATGCAAGTAATGGACTATCTGGAAATGGCGGAAATGACTGGCAGAATCCGAGACCAGGAAGAAGAGTTGGTGGAAGAAGATTGGAAGAAATTTAAAATCTACTTACAGAAACATTGTAAAATTTTTGAATGTTGATGACGTTGAAATGAAAAGAAGGGGTTCTAGTAATAAGGTAAAATAAGAATATGCAAGAATGGATTGATATTAGATGAAAATTTGATGCTATAACATATGAGGATAAATAATTAAGGGTAAATTAAGAAGTATGAATTTGCTGAACCAATTTTTAAATGGAATACAAAAAAGGGAGGTGTGAGGAAGTCAGGAAAATACGTTAATGAATGGTGAGAAATTAAAAAGAGGGATTTTTACTTTTTTATTTTTCTTGGTTTTGTGTTGGATAATGGTTTATGTATTTTTTGTATTTTCTTGTGTTTTTTTTTCCTTTTTTTATTGTACTGTAACTTTGTTTTTTCTGTAAAAAATCTTAATAAAATATCATTTAAAAAAAAACAAAAAACAAAATTATGCCAAAAACCTTAAACAAAAATTATGTGTGAATTGTGAATTATTTTGAGGGGTGGATTGGGCACCTTGACACGCAACCAGTGTTTGCCAGCATCCCTCCTTTGTCCATCAGAACCACGATTCTCATACTTTTCTTCTACTTTTTCTTCTACCAGAAATGGTTTCACGGCTACAGCAACCAAAGAGTAGGTTCCCAATCTCCCCCACCCCGCAATCAGGCAAAATTAAGATGGTAGCGTTGAAGAGAGGGAGCCCATTCACCTTTGATAATTCACTGATATTTACAGAGCTTAATTTGTTAAAAGAAAACTGATTGCATTAATTAGCAACGATATACCAATGTTAATAACGACAATCAAGAAGCATTAAGTGCACCAGTGATTCGTGATTGGTACATTTAACCACTTTGGTCATCAATATGCATCTTTGCACTAACCAGAGAACACAGCTGGAGGTTTCTTGCTTTCCTGAGAAAGCAGAGACTCTCGTTGTTTTACACTGGTTAGAATTTCTGTAAGCTGCCTTGAGCAATTTTTCAAAAGGTGGAGTACCTATAGTTAACGAGGTGGTAATTTTGGCCTCAAGAACTTGCTGGTGTATCATGAAATGTGTTGCATAAGTGTGTTTTGGAGAAAAAACAGCCCTCACCGAAAAGCTAACATGAAAGTTATGGCCAGCAAGAGGAACAAAACATGAGACATTTTTGCTCATGGTGAACCTCACTGGGGACAGGTATCACACTCCAGCAAAATAAAGGGGAAAGAAAGAAAACCAGTTATCAGGAAATCCATATATTGCCAGAGTTTACACTAATATATGCATTTCATGATAATTTATTTCTGTATCCTTCTCCTCCTATTTCTAGATATGTGTGCCATTATTACGTGGAAATTACAAGGGTGAAGATATCTCCAGACTTGGGACGTGGGGTTTTTTGTTGCTGTTGACTTTGATTGTGTGCTTAGTGCTACAAGGTACAATGTTCACCACAACCCAGAAATAATATGGTGGTCCCTTGGTTCTCAAACGCCTTGGGACTTAAACAGCTTGGAACCCAAACACTATAAACCCGGAAGTGTTCCGGTTTGCGAACTTTTTTTGGAAGCCGAACGTGCTCCGTTTTGAGTGCCACACTTCCATTTTTAGTGTTACGCTGAGGTCTGTCTGTCTTTGCTATTTATTTTGCGTTTTTGTTTTTGCGGCTCTTTTTGTTTTGTTTTTGTGACTGTGTGGAGCCCAGTTCAGTTACTGATGGATTGATTGATTGTGTGGCTGCAGTACATTGTTTATCACTTTCATTTTATGGATCAATGGTCTCGTTAGTAAAATTCATGTTAAATTGCTGTTTTAGGGGTTGTTTTTAAAAGTCTGGAGAGGATTAATCAATTTTGCATTACTTTCTATGGGAAAGCACGCCTTGGTTTTGGAACGCTTTGGTTTTGGAATGGACTTCCAGAATGGATAAAGTTTGAGAACCAAGGTAGCACTGTACTTGCTTGTAGTTTGGCAGGCTTTGCCTACTTTGAAGGGGCACATACGCCTGCAAATTTTATCTGCTTCTGTCAAAACGGGGAGGGGAAGTTACAGCCGTTTTTACATCTCCCAACAGTAAATGGATTAAGTTTGAGAACCAATGTACCACTGTTCTAGATTCAGGTAGGTAGCTGGGTTGGCCTGACAGTCGAAATAAAGGGGGGGGATTAAAAATTGTCCAGTAGCACCTTAGGTACCACTGTATCTGCCTTTAGTGTGTGCCCTGCCCCCCATATATACTGGTGTTGCAACTGCTGCTCTTTCCTGCTGGCTCCTGGTTCTAAGCAGGAAACATCTCTGTGTGTGCCTGTGTGTGTGTAGAGGTATTGAGGATAGGTGAAGTGATATGCATTGATACACTCCCTTCAAAGGACTGCCTCCAAATTTCAGTCCCTTCCCTCTAATACCTGTCCTGATGTCCTCCTATTTAGAAACTAGACCAGAGAGAATCAAGGTGCCAATAATATGATCCCTGCTACATAAAATGTCGATTTCCAGATGTCTGGACAAATTTGATTCTTTATAACCCTGACACACAGTTGGCAAGTTTTATTGCTGATTTGCATATAAATAGTTGCTATGCCATAATCTGAGGGTTTTTTTTAAAAAAATCTTGGTATGAACCTGGGCCAGATCTACACTCGTGGTTTATAACGTTAAGGAAGGGTTAAAGAATGATTTTCATAACGTAGATGGACACATTACGCTCTGCTTGAAACGTTAATAATGTGTTATTAAAGTGTGGCACCAGAGGGTGCTGCAGAACAACCAGGAACTAATTATTATTATTATTATTATTATTATTATTATTATTATTATTATTTATAAGCCGCCCATCTGACTTGATTCCCCCAGCCACTCTGGGTGGCTTCAAACAATAGGGAAACTGTGTTGGTATGGAAAAAATAAGGTGAGGAATGTTTTTGTTTTACCAGTATCTTTTGAATGTGGTTCCAGAGGGCTTCTGGTGTGATCTTGGAAGACCTTTGGGGGTCTGCAGTGGAAAAGCCAGCAAGCAGAAGTACAAAACACTTATGGTTTGAATCTGATGTGTGCGTCTGTGTTTGTCTACAAACACACACAGAGCATTATATAAAGTCCTATAGTTAAAAAACCAGTCATGCATGCACAGTGGTACCTCTGGTTACGAACTTAATTCGTTCCGGAGGTCCGTTCTTAACCTGAAACCATTCTTATCCTGAGGTACCACTTTAGCTAATGGGGCCTCCCGCTGCTGCCACACGATTTCTGTTCTCATGCTGAAGCAAAGTTCTTTACCCGAAATACTACTTCCGGGTTAGCGGAGTCTGTAACCCGAGGTGTTTGTAACCCAAGGTACCACTATATGTGCAAAAAGTATGGCCTATGCACAGATAGGAAAACTGGCATCACTGACTTTCACAATGCAGTTAAATTGTTTGCATGGGTAAAAGGTAAAGGGACCCCTGACTATCAGGTCCAGTCGTGACCGACTCTGGGGTTGCGGCGCTCATCTTGCTTTATTGGCTAAGGGAGCCGGTGTACAGCTTCCGGGTTATGTGGCCAGCATGACTAAGCCGCTTCTGGTGAACCAGAGCAGCGCACTGAAATGCCGTTTACCTTCCCGCCGGAGCGGTACCTATTGATCTACTTGCACTTTGAAGTGCTTTCGAACTGCTAGGTTGGTAGGAGCAGGGACCGAGCAACGGGAGCTCACCCCTCGCGGGGATTCAAACCGCCGACCTTCTGATTGGTAAGCCCTAGGCTCTACCACTGAGTAATTTTGTTCTTCTCCAGAACATTTTAATCTGTAGGTTATGCTCATTATCAACCCCATCAGGTCCCAGTCACCTCAGGACAGCAAGTGAAGCAAATAAATAAATTTGTTACCCAGAAATGACAACTGCTGCTACTGATAAACTTTTATTTAATACCCGTGGTTTGCTTGCATATTTGGATTGCAAAGTAATGATCAGCATTGCATAGTGTTGGCTAAGACCAGTTTCACGTAATTTGGGAAGAGTTCCAAGGGGTTTGTTTCCTTTTTCTTAAAACCGTGCATTCACTTCGAGGAGCAACTCATAGCACGCGGTGTGGTAGCCTTTTTTGAGGTTTTTGAAGACTTTGGTGATATTTGAAGCTTTTCCAAAGTCTGTACTTCGCAAGACGAAAAAATCGCAAGACGAAAAACCTCATGGAACGAATTAATTTCGTCTTGCGAGGCACCACTGTACTTGAATAGCACCAGCAATGACGTAACAAAATGTATGATTCCCACATTTCTCGTCTTCCTTCTTAATCAGCAGTTATAAACAATGTAAAATTCTCCTGCAACAGTGCAATGCTGTAGAGAACCTTATTTGATGTCACATTTGATTAAGAAAATTATTTTATTTCTCTCTTTCTTTAGGCAGAAACAGTCTTTGTGCTGGTTGTATCTATACTGAATAAAGGAACAGTAATACTGAATGTAAAGGTAATACAGGAAGAAAGTATAAACCTGAACCTCTTTTTATTCCTTTATTTTGCTTTCAGCAAGCTTTGTCTTTGGTCTCTCATTAAAACCTTAACTGTCCTTAGACCCAAGATTTCTACTGAACATTTCAATCTTACTTGTCAGAAAAGGGTACTTCTGCTTTGTAAAATCATTAATAAATATGGTGTATATATAATAAAGGGCATAGTGCTTTCAAATGCCCAGAGGAGAGATGAGATACACTCATCAAATACCAGCATAGAACTAACACAGGCTTCCTCAACCTCGGTCCTCCAGATGTTTTTGGCCTATAACTCCTATGATCCCTAGCTAGCAGGACATGTGGTCAGGGATGATGGGAATTGTAGTTTTGCAGGGGGCATAGCTCATGGTACTAGAGGATCTGAAGGGCGCTATGCTCAAACCCCGGCTTCTCCAGGAACAGTAGGGCAAGGCTCCTGTCAGAAACCAGCACAGACAAAGCTAAGCTGGGGAGATCAATGGCCTGACTTTCTAGAAGGCTGCTTCCTACAGGTCTCCTGGACTGACTGTATTGCAACCAGGCTGCTAATGTTGTTTATAGCATGCAGGAAGGAGAATGAGGAACAGATTGTGTTCCTCCAACTACAGTGGACTTGTGGCACCATTTGACGTTCTGACAGTATTCGATCTACGTAAAGATACACCGCTTTCCCCTACTTTGTTCAGACTATTCATTGCCCGTGAAAACGGTGGGCATTGCCAGTGACTTCTGGGTGTACAGTGGTACCTCGGGTTACAGACGCTTCAGGTTACAGACGCTTCAGGTTACAGACTCCACTAACCCAGAAATAGTACCTCGGGTTAAGAACTTTGCTTCAGGATGAGATCAGAAATTGCATGGCGGCAGCAGGAGGTCCCATTAGCTAAAGTGGTACCTCAGGTTTCAGGTTAAGACCGGACCTCCAGAATGAATTAAGTACTTAACCTGTTTAAAATGTTCAGCAAATCATGTAGGGAACACATCATGCCATGACATGGTATCATTCCCAATAAGTTATCCTCAATGAGGAATGCTGCATGGATAATGCTTGCTATCACTTATTTATTTTTTAAAAAATGCTTAAAGGACAGAAACCTATTGCCACTTTGTATCTATCAGAGAGGGATGCGGGTGGCGCTGTGGGTTAAACCACAGAGCCTAGGACTTGCCAATCAGAAGGTCAGCGTTTCGAATCCCCACGATGGGATGAGCTCTTGTTGCTCGGTCCCTGCTCCTGCCAACCTAGCAGTTCGAAAGCATGTCAAAGTGCAAGTAGATAAATAGGTACCACTCTGGCGGGAAGGTAAACGGCGTTTCCGTGCACTGCTCTGGTTCACCAGAAGCGGCTTAGTCATGCTGGCCACATGACCCGGAAGCTGTACGCCGGCTCCCTTGGCCAATAAAGCAAGATGAGCGCCGCAACCCCAGAGTTGGTCACGACTGGACTTAATGCTCAGGGGTTCCTTTACCTTTTTCTATCAGAGAAGCCCCACTTTATCCCGAATCCTGGAAATCCATAAAAATCCCAGCCTCAAAAAAACCTCTATGAAAATCACTTGGCAAAACATTTCAGCCCAGCACCCCTTCGATGTGCTTTGAATATTCTGCTGCTGCTATTATTACTGGCTAGCTACCTGAAACTTTGCATGCTCTCTTTACAAACAGACATTTCTTTTTGCTATCAGCAAGTCTACGTGTTGGAGAGGAACAATGCCTTCGCTGTGAGAAGCATGGGGAGGGTTTTCCCTGTTTGTCACACTCCTAAAGGGTCTTAATAAAATAAAATAAAATTGGAAGAGAGCACAAGGGTCATCTAATCAACCCCTCCAATGCGATGCTCGAACCCACGGCCCTTATATTAAGAGTGTCATGCTCTACTGACTGAGCTATGCCAGCTTGTTTTGCAGCAGAAATGGGTCATATTGGAACAGTAGAATCTATGAAAAATAAGCAAAAGAGAAAGAAACATTTTCAACTCTCTCTCAGCTACTAGACGTCTGTGTGAGACACAAAGACTTTGAAATCTGATTCTAGCCTAGAAGCGTTCATAATATTTTGTCTGCCTGCTCCATAAAAGCATACAAGGAAACAATCGGCTCTGCTCACTAACAACAGTCTCAGGGTTTCTGACTGCACAGTTTGGCTGCTTTTGAAGGGATCTTTGCTTTCTTCAAAACGGTACAACTTTTTCACTGCCCTAATGTCGATTTCCAGATGTCTTGAGGGCTGACAGTACGTAAGAGATGTACGTTACAGACACCTCAGCTCTCACAGAAACACAGCCTGTATTTGGCTGTTCCAGGATGTTTAGAAAGACGCTTCTATATAAATGTCAGGTGATATTATTTGAATTCTCTGTGTTTCTAAAAAGAAGAGTTTTATTAAGCAACAGAAAATATTGCCCACAAATGATATGTGTATTTCCTTCTTTTCACTAGGTTATCCACATCAAAGTGCGCAACATATCTTTTTCATGTTTGTTTTCCTGCTACTTCAATAAAAAAAGCCCTCTACTTTATTTATTTTTTTAAAATGAAAATGGATAACTAAAATGTCAAATGCTGTCATATAATACAGTTGCTGTGGCACCTTGATCCAAGTAAAAAGTCATTTGCACCGAGTTTCAACTGTGAAATCCCACTGAGATTGCCTACTCTTGGCAAATGTTGTTGCTATCTATAGCCGCTCGCTCTACAGAACACACCTTGTTTCACCCAGAAAGCAAAGGTTCTGAGTGAAAGCAAAAGGCTTCCATTTAATTTCTCATGATACACCCCCGATTCCCTGGGTGCTCCCCCAAGCCCTCTTCTGCATCAGGAGCCACTCGGAATTAATACACACTTGATTTTGCTTTCCTCGGCTCTGTAGATTATGCCGAGCCCATTTCTAGAACATGGCCTAACAGATAGCTGAATGTGCATTTTGCATTCTCCATACTAAATTAACTTTGAAGTGGAACAAAACTGGTAGGTAACTCACTTTCCTTCAAGGGTAACACCCTCCTTCCTCTCACTTCCTACGGCTGTTAAGTCGTGTAGAGCATGTTATGCTGTTTTTTCAGCTGTTGCAAAAGCACCGGATATCAATTACTTTGCTCACGAAGGATGCTGACCTGAATAATGTCTCTCCGTTTAACATTACTTCTCACCTCCCTATCAACCGCCTTGCCATTTAAATTCATGCCTCCTGGACTCCTCTTGAGTCAGGGCTTCCTGACTTCCCTTTCCCCCTTTTATTTTACTGGTTCAGAGGGGATTAACTCTTTTTAAACTAACATTTGTCCAAGGGTCTCCCAGGATTGCATGCATTTCAGTCTTCTGAGGCCAAGAGAAGGAGCGAAAAGCCTAGTAATGTGAGACGCACATCACTATTAAGAGATGAAAGTTAAGCAGCAAGAACTTCGTTAAACATGCACACAACAGGATAAAGTCGCACTTTAATTTAGTTACACGTCACCTAAAGCTTTTCACACAAGATCACACTCCTGCCACCGTTGCAAGCTCTCAAGCGTTTACTAATTTCTACCTTTCGTTAGGAAAATGGCTTTTAAAAAAGGGGACAGTGAAATTGAAAACAGTGCGCAACAGCACATGCAGGCTGAAAAACGTATCATAAATGCAGCACTTGGCATTCAGGTTTGACTCAGGTGATCTTTGAAACGGAGACGAAATGGGTCCAATAACACTGGAATCACAGAAACATTTGCAAAACAGGTGTCAAACTAAGTGTTATTTTTGTGAACTGTTTCTCCATGTATCTCAATTCATTAAAAGATTCAATTCTCTCTCTCTCTCTCTCTCTCTCTCTCTCTCTCTCTCTCTCTCTCTGTGTGTGTGTGTGTGTGTGTGTGTTGCCTTGATGCCCCTTCTCCATTGATTTAACCATGTGGACTGATATTGTCCTGAATCTTCACCCTCCCAAAAAATTTCAAAGTATTCTTTTGGATGATAACATCACATCACACCGGGTAAACCTCTTCGGCCACATTCCCACTATACCGTATCTTTCTGTGTATAATACGAGAGTGCAGACGATTGGTGGCTGAGGCGATGAGTATGATTTTCATTGGCGGGCAGGCTGTAGAGCGATTGGTGGCGATGACCCCCCCCAAAAGCTCAACAACTCTGGGCAATTCCCCCCCAGCAACCCCCCTCCCAAGTTTTCGTTGCGGTCCAAAAAAATAGGGGTTGTCTTATGCTTGGGGGCGTGTTATGTACGGAAGAATACAGTACTTTTAACGCATTACAGCACCACTTGAAATAGTTACGGGTTTTCTCGGAGAAGTCTGGGGGCTGCAGAGTTGTTAAGAGTGCCAACAGTGGTTAGGAGACCCCCTTATTCCCCTCGGTGTTGTGTTTAACAGCAAGCAGTGCTCCACAGAAAACAATGTAGACCGTCTCCTTCTTGCAAAGCCCATGAACCTAGAAAAATATATGCTATTCTGTACAGAAAGTACAGGAAAAAACAAAGCATCAGAGAGCTTTGTGTCCTTGAGCCAGTGTGGTGTAGTGGTTAAGAGCGGTAGTCTCGTAATCTGGGGAACCGGGTTCGCGTCTCCGCTCCTCCACATGCAGCTGCTGGGTGACCTTGGGCTAGTCACACTTCTCTGAAGTCTCTCAGCCCCACTCGCCTCACAGAGTGTTTGTTGTGGGGGAGGAAGGGAAAGGATAATGTTAGCCACTTTGAGACTCCTTCGGGTAGTGATAAAGCGGGATATCAAATACAATCCAAACTCCTCTTGAGGGTAGTGGATCTTGGCTAGGGTTACCAGACATCCCTGTTTCCTGGGGACAATCCCCAGATTTGCGAGTAAGTCCCTGGACAAATTCCATCCTCGGAATGTCCCCGGATTTCATCTAATGTCCCCGGGAAATGCAGCAGCGGCAGTTTCAGCAGCCCAGAGCAGTTGGCTCTGGCTGGCTTCAGGAGCTGCTTGCAAGTCCCCATCTGATGATGGTGCAGGGGCTCTAAGATGCAGCTTCTGGGCTGCCTCCACCTTTCCTGACCCCAGCAACTAAGCTGTGAAGGGAGGCTTCATGCTGCCTATCGGAGCAGCCTCCCAATTCCTACTTGTGTGCAAGCAGGAGGGGACAGGGATCTCTCAGTTAGGAAACGGGAAGCCTCCCTTCCCAGCTGAGGGATCTCCACCCCGTCCTGCATGCACACAAGTAGGAATGGGATTGGGGCTGCTCCGAAAGACAGTGTGAAGCCTCACTTCCCAGGTGAGGGATCTTTGCCCCTTCCCACTTGCATGCAAGTAGGAATGGGAAGGGAGGCACTGCGCTGCCTGAGCCTTGCCGCCGCTCTCGGTCCTCCTTCTCCACCTTCCATGCCTGACCCACCGCACACCGCTTCCCCCCCCCCACCAAAGAACCAACAACTCAGGGGCTGCCCAGGCTCATGGAGAAAGGAGATAGAAGCCTAGGAGGAAAGGGAAATGTGGCGGTTGAAGTCAAGGCGGTAGCCGCCCCTCTGCCACCGCCATCGCTGCAGCATCAACGTCCCGAACGTGTAGTATTTATTTATTTAAAGTGTCCCCAGATTCATTGGAAAAAAAATATCTGGTAACCTTAATCTTGACATCATGGTTCAGTGCTGGATTAAACCCTGTGGAGTGCCCCTAGGCAGTCAAAATCTTGCCCCCCTCCATTGCAAATTATCTCCTAATACGTTTTTTGTAATTTTCTTTCAAGATCAAATTGATATTATTTTGATCTGTTGTTTTGGGGCCCCTATAGGCTGGTGCTTTCTTTGCCTATTTGGCAATCTGGCACTGTCATGGTTCAGCTCAGGGGGAAGGAAAACCCCCCAGATTACCCTGATTTGCCTCCTTGTTTGGTTGCCACACTGATCTAATGCACAACCTTTGAGTGATTTCAGTATCTGCCTTATCCATGCCAAGGTTGCACTTTGCAGCACAGCTCTTTTTTCTCCACACACCAACCTCCTGATGTATTCTATGGGACAAACGCTTTTTTTTTTTTTTAATTTGATCTTTCTCTTTTTAATCTGCATCTAATTTTCTTCTTCTTTTTTTTTTTTTTAGAGAGAGAGCAAAATCCTTCCTTTTGACCAAAAGCATTTTCCATTAAAATATGTGTTTCTTTCTCTACCGTAAATGGTTTGTTTTCAAAAATAATTTTTGCTCCTGTACTTCTGTGGTTACATGCTATCCTTTTCTTAATGGTTTAATACTTCTATAATTTCTCTATTTATATGTACTAGCATGCCTTTCTGTGGAGAGCGCTCTTTTCCTAGATCTCTTCAGGGCTGATCTTTTCCCCTACCTATGCTTAAGAGTTAGCTCTGAGGCCATGAGGGCCATATGCCAAGATAGACAAAACCGTTCCCCCAAGAATTTCACTTTGTACAAATGTACTACTTAGGGAACCATTTTCAACATTTGTCTCCTTTTCTATTTATTCAACTGTTTAGTTACAAGGAACCAACCGACTTCTAAACCACATCATTTATATCAACTGGCTCTTTCTGAGGATGAGTCGAGAGCCATTAAGAGTAAAAGGTAAAGGGACCCCTGACCATTAGGTCCAGTCGTTACCGACTCTGGGGTTGCGGTGCTCATCTCGCTTTATTGGCTTCCGGGTCATGTGGCCAGCATGACTAAGCCGCTGTTTACCTTCCCACTGGAGTGGTACCTATTTATCTACTTGCACTTTGATGTGCTTTCGAACTGCTAGGTTGGCAGGAGCAGGGACTGAGCAACGGGCGCTCACCCCGTTGCAGGGATTCTGATTGGCAAGTCCTAGGCTCTGGGGTTTAACCCACAGTGCCACCCGTGTCCCATTAAGAGAGCCATTAAGAGAGCAACGGACAAAATCCAACTCTCTCTCTCCCTTTCTGATCTTAGTCTACATCTCCAAAGTATTATTCTGGAACAACTGGTTTTAAAGGGTTCAGGGAGCTCTGTTTTGTTTCGGTTTTTAAAAGAAAATGTCCTCATTGATACCAGGACACCACTGCCCCTCCCGCAAGTTGAAATTTCTTTAGTTACTCCCTTGGAGATTACAGATCTGGTTGAACAGCTGCACTCCATGACTTGATGCTTTGACCTTGTGACCTCCTTGACTTCCTTCAAAAAGAATGCCTTTCAGTATAAAAGACCCAATTCAGCTTTCAGAAAAACGGCAACTTGTTAATTACAGGCTTTGTTCCACTTTACATTAAGGAAGCACAAATTATTCCCCTTCCATTATCGGCGTCAAGCCTTTTCCCTTTTTTGTTCTTGTAGGTTGTATCAAATTTCTACTTCCCCTTAAAAGAGAAAGTCTTTCGGATTTCAGATGCAAACACACCTGACAATCTATGCATGGAGGTGTCCGTATTTAATAAGTGTCTTTCCCTGTTTTATGTTTGAGCTGAATGCCTTGATCTAAGGGAACTTCCTTACAGGAGAAGCCAGAGAGTTTGGTCACAAATCCAGGCCACTTCTGTACTTACAAAAACATGTTGTGGTACAGCTGGGTGCTGTTTAAAAGGCTGTAAAGAGTACAGCCCATAGCAGTGGTGACCAAACTAGACACGAAGTTACTTGTGTGAACGCAACAGTTTTTAAAACTTTAAATATCAGACAGGTAGCGGTGGTATCAGGACTGGGACTACAGCGTACAGCAGTTTTTAACCACCCTCCCCACACCTTGTGGTCAGAATGAAAACTACCACTCTCAAAACTGCATTTCATTCCAATAATATATCTTGCTCTTGGGAGGGGAAAGGGGGAGGGATATTTCTTTGCCTAGACCATGGTGGGGAAAGGGTTAAACCCCACTCCCAGTATGCTGCAGGCCTGATCCTGACTGGCAAGCTCTGCAGCTGCCATTTAAACTTTTTTAAATTTTGGCATAAAGGTACCCCTGCCCGTATGGGCCAGTCGTGTCCGACTCTAGGGTTGCGTGCTCATCTCGCTCTAGAGGCCGTGAGCCGGCGCCGTCCGAAGACACTTCCAGGTCATGTGGCCAGCATGACGAAGCTGCTCTGGTGAGCCAGCACCAGCGCAGCACACGGAAACGCCGTTTACCTTCCCGCTATAAAGCGGTCCCTATTTATCTACTTGCACTTAGGGGTGCTTTCAAACTGCTAGGTGGGCAGGAGCTGGGACCGAACGATGGGAGCTCACCCCGCCACGGGGTTCACACAATTAATGTCACGTCCAGTTTGTGGAGAGAAAAACGGGAACCTGTGCAAGATGGATCTTATGAAAAGGGGTACACATATGAGGAAACCCAGAGGGTCTTTCGGCCTCACTTAGGTCTGGCATTCCTGTCAGTTTTGTGCTCAGCCACTTGTACTAAATGCTCGCTCACAACTTTCATCCCATCACAGAGGGCACCAAATTGCTCCACAGTGGAGAGCCTCCCTTCCTCATCTCAAAGTAATTTGGGGTTAGGTAGGGGTAGCTCACAGGGATGCGGGTGGCGCTGTGGGTTAAACCACAGAGCCTAGGACTTGCCGATCGGAAGGTTGGCGGTTTGAATCCCCGCGACGGGGTGAGCTCCTGTTGCTCAGTCCCTGCTCCTGCCAACCTAGCAGTTCGAAAGCACGTCAAAGTGCAAGTAGATAAATAGGTACCACTCTGGTGGGAAGGTAAACGGCGTTTCTGTGCGCTGCTCTGGTTCGCCAGAAGTGGCTTGGTCATGCTGGCCACATGACCCGGAAACTGTATGCCTGCTCCCTCGGCCAATAAAGCGAGATGAGCGCCGCAACCCCAGAGTCGGCCACGACTGGACCTAATTGTCAGGGGTCCCTTTACCTTTACCTAGGGGTAGCTCACAAACCATGACTGATCGTAGGATAGTAGGGTGACTGCATTTCACCCTACTAACCAGTCCATAGGGTGGCTCTGGCTGTTGGCCTCTTCCTCTTCCGCCTCACTGTTGCCCTTGCAAAACTCAGCAGAGGTCAACTCTGTCTGGCATTGTCTCTCTGGCTCAACCCTACTGCTGGGCTCCTTGCTTCTTCCTTTACCAGCACCAACAGCCACCTCTGGTGTCCTAACCCATGACCACATCTCTAAAACTGATCTAGATTGCTTCCAGTTCCTTCTAGCTTGCTTAGCAACTCTGCCACAGTTCTGGCCCTAGATCTTTACATTCCTTTCAACAGCAATTGCTGTTCTTTCCATCCTGGACCAAGTTTTTGCAAGCAGATGGAACATAATACGGATGTTGGCTTCCACCCCTTGCACTCAGTTTAAGAGACAAAGGCTCAACAAAAAAGGCACACACACACAAAAGAAACAGTGTGGTATGCCCAATATGATGAATGAAACATCCTAGTGTAAGCAAAATCAAACTGTCTTTGAGCTTGTAAATTTGACCTATGTGGAAAAACGATGACATGGAAAGCTGTGGTTGGACTGCAACACCTTCTCATAGCACTGTTGAAATGACTTGGTTAAGAATGTGATTTAATGATGACAGCTCAGTCCCATGAACTGTGCAGATGTTCCCCATTATGCGAGTGTAGGGAAATAATAGGAAGCTGCTTTAGATCAAGTCAGGTTATAGCTCCATATCGTCTTCACTGGCTGGGACTGCCTCTCCAGGGTTTCTGATAGCAGCATTCTCCAGTCCGACTGAGAGACATCAGGGGCTGAACCTGGGAGTTTTTGCATGCAAAGCACAAGCTCTTCCATTGAGTCCTTTTCCAACAAGCAGAGGGTGAGGGCAAACGTCTGGCAAGCATTCCCTTCAGCCAGTCACAGCTAGCCCTGGCCCAGATGTTGGTCAGAAGTGTCTTAGATGTCACTCTAACAGGAATCTGCCTTCAATTAAACAGAGAAACTCGGAACTGGACTGTCAGCATGAGGCTCAGTGGTGGGATCCAAACAATTTCACTGGTGCCAAGTTCTTTTGGCTGCGCAACACAACTTCCCCCTCCCTTTCCCTAAATCTGATCTGGAGGGCTAGGGGAAAACCCACAACACATTTAAGAGGTATATGGGAGGCACATAGAGAGAGGGAGAGGAAGTTCTGCCGCACAGCCCAAAGTACTTGCACTAGCAGAACGACTTAGTTTAAGGTTACCAGATTTTTTTCAAAGAATCCGGGGACACTTTTTTTTTTTAAAAAAAAGAGAGAAAATAAAGTTATTTCAAAACAAATATTTTTTAAGGAAATTAAGAAGTAATATCTTCTCTTCTGTGGTCTCCTCTCTCATGTGGCCTTCCTCTGGGCCCCAGCCTGATCTCTTGGAACACTATCTGCCGTGGAGTAGGCTCGGGTCGGGCCACATATCCTTGCCCTCCCGGTGCTCTCCTACCTCTCCTCCTTAGCGGCGGCGGCAGTAGAAGCAAGGTTGGGGCTCCCCTCTTTTTTCTCCTTCCTCTTTCACTCTCTTCCTTCTCCTTCTCCTGTCCTCCTTCTCCCTGCATCAGCTCCGGCGTTTTACTGGCCCAGAGCGCTGCTGGGCAGTCGGCCGGGTAGCTGGGCGCTCTCGCTCCCGGCTCAATTTGGCTCATGGGGGGGGGGGGTCAGCGGTTCCCCCAGTTGACATGCTGGGCATCCCTGGTTCCCCTTCGGCAGCGGCAGTGGTAGCAGCAGTCTCAGCACCCCGGAGCCAGCCTGGTAGTGCAGTTGTCTCTGGCTGGTTTCAGGAGTTGCTTGCTGCCATGGCGCCTGCCATTTAGCCTCACCATATGATGTGTCTTGTGCCATTGAACCAATCATGCAACATTCATTCCCTGCTAATAAATCTACAACACTTAAAATATAAATCCGGGGACATTAAATGAAATCCGGGGATATTCCGGGGACGGATTTTGTCCGGGGACAGATTTGTAAATCCAGGGACTGTCCCTGGGAAGCGGGGACACCTGGCAACCATAATCTTAGTTTGATACAGCCCACAAAGTCAATTAGCATTGGTTTCAAACTGGGGAGCGAGCATTTACTGGCGTGAAAAGAAGCTGAGCAAATATAAATTTACTGCACTGTTATATATCAAGCCAAACAAACAAACAAAAAATTGCTAAGGAAGATATATAACAGATCCGTCAGTTTGGCGATGGCAATGAAACACTCAGACTGGTGGCTGTTATCGCAAGCTTACATCTGCACGTAACCTTGCAAGAAAAAAAAGTAATTGCAAACTCTGCATCTTGCTTCAACCTCAAGGGGAATATTCAAAATGGTAAGGTGACTCCAGAAGACAAATGCCTTCTACCGAGCAGATTAATTTTGCACAATGGCATGGGAGAGGCTGGATGGGAAGGGTGAATGTGTAAAAGAAAGAACATGAATCTAAGAAATCTCAGGGTGATTATGGACATGAATTAATGCATTCTTTCAAGGTTTGGCAAGGATGTCGAATTTATGCAAATACAGCAGTTGTATAATAGTGTTGACTCCCCTCTTTGTCAAGTTATTATTTGATTCGCTCCTCTTAAATTACTGTAACAAATTATGCTGCAGGGAAGCCTCTGGTCCCTTGGGACATTTATTTAGTAGCCGGGGGAAACTAAAGCAGCCATGGCAGGTCCTGAATGTCAAAGGCATGAGCTACTGCAAGACAAACTATTTATCTGAGATAAGTCTAGATGTCCTTTATAAGGCCCATCTTAAACTTTAATGAGCCTGTGAAGATGGGAACGTCATAGTAACTCCCCTCACCCATTTTCTTCACTGCTCCAGAAGTTATTTTCACAATGAGATCTCACCCTTTAGTCTTTCCAGTGTCCTTTATGGTACAAAATGTTGTTCTTGAACCAACACAAGGGCTGAGAAGAATCGAAACATTGATTTTTTAAGAATCAGCATTTCTTGCTAGAAAGGTGGCCAAGGCGCAGGAGATACATCATATTAATACCGATCATTAAAGGTCTCAGTGACTGACCTCTACTTCTGGTTAAGAGTCTATTTCTGGGTCCAAAAGGAGAAACTTTTCACATCTAAAGGCACCAACATTTCTCTAACTTGGAATGCTCCTAATTATCCCTTGTATAGAAGGAGGCTAAAGTGGAGCCAAAATCAGGAAAACTAGAGATAAAGGCTGGGTGATATTCAACATCAGTCATACTCAAAGTACACCCAGTGAAATCAAAACTTAAATAACTGAAGTCCATTGATTTCAATGGGTCTACTCTTGAGTATGAGCGACAATGGATAATATCTGAAATGAAAAAGGTATTTAAATATACCTTCTTGTAGAAACCAGAGGCCTTTCTCCTGGGTATGGTTAGCCATGTGGTGTTAAAGAAGGATAGAACGTTTTTTATGTATGCTACAACAGCAGCAAGGATACTTATTGCAAAATATTGGAAGACACCAGTCTTCCAAAGACTACCCACTCTGGAAGAATGGCAGATGAAGATGACCGACTACATGGGACTGGCAGAGATGACTGGCAGAATCCGAGACCAGGAGAAAGAGACAGTGGAAGAAAATTGGAAGAAATTTAAAGACTATCTTAATAAATATTATAATATTAATGAAGGTTAGAATTGACATGGGTTTAAAAACTGTGGTTTTCAGGGGTGTTGATTATGGAAAAAGAATAAAATTATTAAAAAATATGAGAAGTAAGGGAAGGGATTTGCTGATTAGATAATGAAATTGGAATACAGAAGGGGGAGGTGTGAGGAGGTCAGGGAAATTAGGTTTAAGAAAATTAGGATGGAAATTATACTTGTTTATTTTTGTTTTTTGTTTGTGTATGTTTTTATTGTTAAATTTTAATAAATATCATTTTTTAAAAAAAAGACAATGGATAATATCCATTAAATGAAAACCATTCAATGTATTTACATGTCACAGATGGAACCAGAAAACAGTTTGGAGGGGCAAGGGGGAAGATTTTCAGGTATATTAACATTACCTTGCCTTATGGTCAAATTCACGGTACCAAAAAAGCACTGCATGTCTGGCAAGAATCATGGTATTTTCTTCCTAAGTGGGAAGCTTTAACATTGCTGAGTAACATTGCTCTATTCACCTTAGAGCCCTAGAGCAACTAGCGAGTCTGAAGATCCCTTATCTTTCCTGCAAATCCTTGGCTTTGCCGTTTACGCTTTTCCTTCCCTTCTGGAGATTAAATAACACAATCCGGTATAAGAATAAGTATCCATCACTCCTGAGCCCTTGGGAAGGTCTGACTTAGCAGAAAGTTTCCCATACAAGGTTGCCAAATTATGACTGTAAATTTTTATTAGTATTAGGGTTTTTAAAAATAAAATAAAAAATACACGTTTGATTTGATTTGACTCTTGGTTATTTTCCTTTACAGCTTTTCATAACAGAGAACCCATGCCACCTTAGGACTCATGTTCCATTAACACTGATGCTTATTTAAAAAGTCAACGTTATTTAACAACCAGAACCTCCAAAGCAAAACAGCTAACTGAATTAATCAGCATGTTTATTTGCTTAGGAAGAGCCAGGCTTCTCCCACCTTCCTGCTCCCTGCCACCCAACCATTGGTATTAAACTGGGATAGCAATCTTGCTGATTAGTGTGCTGCAAACTGTCACGGCGTGCATCTGGTATACTTGTTATCTTTGCATAGAAATACCACCAGGCTGCACAAATGGCATTGCCAGTGGATTTTGGCTTCACTACATTCCCACCCACTTTAATAGGGTATGACTGCATATCTCCACCAGCCCCTTCATCAGGCTTATTAACTATGTGTCAGCGACAGGCTGGAAGGCAGAGTCGTGGGCGCTGTGGGCTAAGTCTCACAGAGGACTAAGACCCAGTCAGTGGAAGGGAAAAGTTGGGAGGTGAAGGTAGCAGGTCAGGGCTGATTGCCAATGGTCAAGGTGAGTTCATACTTTGGCAGAGGGGAACCAGCAACTGCTTCAGCCCCTCTTCAGCCGGCTCTCCTCCTCCACTGACACCCAGATCATGAAGAGCTTTGTACATTGCCCAGAGGAGGATCCAGGACCAGATTTAGGTCTGATGAGGCCCTAAGCTACTGAAGGTAATGGGGCCCTTTATATGCCCAGCTGTCCTTTGTCAACAACAAATTGTGGCTCTTTTTTGTGTTAAATATATGCTATATGGTAATTTATGGACCTAATAGCTATCTAAAGCCATTTGCCCATAACAAAATATGTACCGTATTTTTTGTTCTATAAGACTCACTTTTTCTCTCCTAAAAGGTAAGGGGAAATGCGTGTGCGTCTTATGGAGCAAATGCAGGCCGCACAGCTATCCCAAAAGCCAGAACAGCAAGAGGGATTGCTGCTTTCACTGCACAGTGATCCCTCTTGCTGTTCTGGCTTCTGAGATTCTGAATATTTTTTTTCTTGTTTTCCTCCTCCAAAAACTAGGTGCGTCTTGTGGTCTGGTGCGTCTTATAGAGCGAAAAATACAGTATTTTATCAAAGTAACTGTTGAACTGAAATACAATTAAGACAGGTTTTTTTTTCTTTAAGTTTTTTGGGGGCCCTCAAGAGAGTGGGGCCCTAAGCTATAGCTTGTTTGGCTTATACATAATCCCTCTCCCTCGACAGAGTCTACAGCTGCTTGGGAGGAGTCCAGAAGGAGAGGGCTAGAGATGGACACAGGGACCAAACTCCAGCTCCAGCAACATCCTCAACTAGGGCAGACTAGCCTAGATGAACTCCGTTGTGTTTTTACTACAGTGGTACCTCGGGTTAAGTACTTAATTCATTCTGGAGGTCCGTTCCTAACCTGAAACTGTTCTTAACCTGAAGCACCACTTTAGCTAATGGGGCCTCCTGCTGCTGCTGCGCTGCTGGAACACGATTTCTGTTCTCACCCTGAAACAAAGTTCTTAACCCAAGGTAATATTTCTGGGTTAACGGAGTCTGTAACCTGAAGCGTCTGTAACCTGAGGCACCACTGTATAGTGAACAAAGCCGATTGCCATTCATGTTGTCTTTTCCTGAGCTGTGGATGAACCTGCATTCCTGACAGTCCCTGGATGCTAGGTAAAGGTAAAGGTACCCCTGCCCGTACGGGCCAGTCTTGACAGACTCTGGGGTTGTGCGCCCATGTCACTTAAGAGGCCAGGGGCCAGCGCTGTCCGGAGACACTTCCGGGTCACGTGGCCAGCGTGACATCGCTGCTCTGGTGAGCCAGAGCTGCACACGAAAACGCCGTTTACCTTCCCGCTGGTAAGCCGTCCCTATTTATCTACTTGCACCCGGGGGTGCTTTCGAACTGCTAGGTTGGCAGGCGCTGGGACCGAGCAGCGGGAGCGCACCCCGCCGCAGGGATTCGAACCGCCGACCTTTCGATCGGCAAGCCCTAGGCGCTGAGGCTTTAACCCACAGGGCCACCTGCGTCCACCCTGGATGCTAATGAATGGCAAAATCTGGGATTCCCTCTGAACACGTGCCAACATTTTGCAGTCATTTTGCAGCTCCCCAAAACAGAAATTGATCCATCAAACTAGGGTTCGTAGTTAACACCCCAAAACCCAGCAGTGTCCAAATCACTTCAAACCAGTGCCAAAGTTCGGGAACAGTTTTGCAGCGAAAACTCCACAATTTCCAGCCCCCCCCCCCCCGCAACTGAGTACAGTGGTACCTTGGGTTACATACGCTTCAGGTTACATACATTTCAGGTTACAGACTCCGCTAACCCAGAAATAGTACCTCAGGTTAAGAACTTTGCTTCAGGATGAGAACAGAAATCGTGTGGCAGTGGCGCGGCAGCAGCGGGAGGCCCCATTAGCTAAAGTGGTCTTCAGGTTAAGAACAGTTTCAGGTTAAGAATGATCCACCAGAACAAATTAAGTACGTAACCAGAGGTACCACTGTAATTTGAACTGAAACTGAAGGTCATAGTTATCACCCCCAAATCCAACGTTGTCTGATTCACTCCAACTGTTGCCAAGGTTAGCCAATAGTCCAATAGCAGTGTTTTTCAGCAAGTACCCTAAGTTTGCAGAGCCCCACCAAACTGAGTAAATGATACTCAGACTTGAGGGTCATCGGTACCAAGCCAAAGCCCAACACTGTTCGATTCACTCTCAACTGCTGTCTGCCAAGGATTCCTGGTGAGTGGACAACTGAGGCTCAGCCTGCCTCTTCCTTTTTTTTTTTTTTTTAGAAATAATTTTTATTAACAAACCAATCAAATCACATTAGTTCCAAATTACAAAACCGAATTTTAAATTTTTGTTGGGGGTACCCATGCTTCGCGCTCAGAAATCATCTCTTATTTCTGCTGCTTTGATGTTCGCAGTTCTGTCCATTCATCTCTTTGTTGTTTTCCTTTACCAAATCATCTTTCAATCTTCTTGTTGTTATCATATTTTCCCCCCTTTCTTTACAACCTCTGAAAGTCTCCACAAGCGAGTTGAAGCAAAAGTTGTTATAATCCTGTGTGGATTTTCACATTAATCCAAAAGTCATATTCAGACAGCAGACTAGTGGCGTAGTGTGGGGGGTGCAGGGGGGGCCGGCCGCACCAGGCACAACATCGGGGGGGGGGGGCGCGCTCGCCACCTCCGGAGTCGCTAAAGAGCCTCAGGCGCAGGCTGTAGCAGAGCCCCATGTCTCGCGGAACCGACGAGCTGTGCGTGCGTCCGGGCTGAAGGCGTCTGGCAGGCAGCGCTCTTAGCGCTCGCCTGAAGTCCCCGCGCGTCAGGGCCGCGGACGGTGCGCCAGGCAGCCCCTCCTCACAGCCCCGCTGCCGCCGCTGCTGCTGCAGCTGCTGGGCCATGTTGCATTTTCCTCGCCTCTCTGCCCTCCTCCTCCTCCGGGCAAGCGGCGTCGTTTGGGCGGCAGCGGCAACTCGCCTCAGATCACCTGACACGGACCCGCCGCCGCCGCCGTGGCTACCTTACCATAAATACCCCAGCCCAAGCAGCAGCAAGAAGAAGCTGGCAGCGGCGGCAGGTTAGGGGTTAGGGGCGCAAATTACTTGCCTTGCCCGGGGTTAGGGGGCGCAAATTACTTGCCTTGCCCCGGGTTGGGGGGCGCAAATTACTTGCCTTGCCCCGGGTGCTGACAACCCACGCTACACCGCTGCGGCAGACGCCATTTCAGCATTTCCATAGAAAACAGTCTTAGCGTCTGCTCATTAGCTTTCCCAGACCTGTTGCTCCAACATCAATCTTTTCAGGGGGTTCTGCCAGATCAAACACAGAGTCAAGTATGATAACAAAGCCGTGGCTTCCTCCCCCTCTTGACCGTCAATCCTGCAACAGAGCCTGTCTTGTCATGGCGGTTCTCTTTTAGAACCGCGTCATCCCAAAAGCTTCCATTTCCTTTCCAGATCTTCCACAAAGCAAAGCCTTTAGTTAATGATTCATTTCCACACAGTTCATTATTATCTCACTTGTTATCGGTTATTACAACGGTTTTTCTTAGGGGGGAGTGGGTTGTTAGGTAATCACATCAGCCTGCCTCTTCCTGTCTCTGGCAGGTAAATCTAAAGCAAACCATTGGAGTGGGATTCAAGGTAGTGCTAACTGGGGAATGTATGAGTAGAAGGAGGCTTTTTCCTCACGCAACATGACTCCCCCCCCTCTCCTCCCCTTATTTGCTAAGCCATTTCAAGGGAGGAGGAGGAGTAACTCAACTGCTCTGCATTTATTCTGAAATATTTGCCTGTTGCCACACAATTCTCAAATAAAAATCAAATCAAATAAAAAACCTCACATCTTGTACCAGCTGAAATATCAATATTCAGAAATAATAATCTAAATTTGCTTATGTTGTTTAAAGGACGGCATTCCAGATATTCTTACTTAAACTAGAGGCTGCCACAAATGCCCCAGCCTCTAATCTTCCAACTGACTAAGCAAAAATGAAACCCCTTCTACCCTCAGAAACGCAAAGGCTATGGAACACCTTGATTGCTTCTTAAACCCTTTCCAAATACATATCCAGAACAGAGATAAAAACTGAAGTTTGGAAAAGCAGAGAGTAAGATTAATGGCTTGATGTAGACTTAGAATCGATCAGGAAAGGAGATCTTTGTGTTCGTGTGAACAATGTAAATCTGCTAAACGCCCTGCAGAAGCTGCAGTCAAAGTAGTAAACAAGATGTTGAGGTGGAGGAGAACTGAATGGAAAATGATATTGAAAAAGCTCCTATGTAATATAAATCAATAGTACATGCACAGCTGGGTACTATATTCAGTTCTGATGATCTATTACAGAGCAGATGTAAAAGAAATAGAGGGGATTCGGAGATGAGATGGAAGACAGCAGTGGCTGCAGGCCTAGAAATGACTTGGACTTGTCTGGACTATGATAACATCATCATGATGGGAGATTTGAATGGAGTGGTATCAACCAACATGGATAAGTCACATAGCCAAAACGTGGCAAAAGACGGCAGACTACCGAAAACATTCTTTGACATGACTGACAACATGGACTTGATTGACATTTGGAGAACAAAGAACCCTCTAGGAAGAGAAGGAACATTCTTTTCTGAAGCCCAACTGACATGGACAAGAATCGACCAAATTTGGATAACCAGAGGCCTGGCACCCAAGATAAAAAAAGTGGAAATCTGCCCAAAGACTTGCTCCGACCATAATGCGGTGAAGATGGATATGAGATTAATTCCAACCGGCTCCTTTAGATGGAGGATGAATGACAACTTGTTTAGAGATCAGGACATTATTAAAAAGGCCCAAAAAGCTTTGAAGGACTATTTCGAGATAAACCTGAATACCACGGTGGAAAAAAGAACTGTATGGGACGCAAGTAAGGCGGTCATGAGGGGGTTTCTGATACAACAGAATACTATCAAGAAAAAAGTACAGAATGATAAGAAAGATAAGATCTTGGAGAAAATTAAAGAAGGCGAGAAGAAGTTAAGATCGAGACCGAAATCAAAGGAGATATTAAGAGAAATCAAACATTATCAAGCACAATATTCAAAACTGATAAACCAAGAAGTGGAATGGAAAGTTAAGTTAATGAAACAAAGATCCTTTGAATCGGCAAATAAATGTGGAAAGCTGCTAGCATGGCAGCTGAAAAAGAGACAAAAGTTGAACACAGTAACAAATTTAGAAATTGAGGGAAGAAATATTCAGAACCCAGTGGAAATCAGAAAGTCCTTCCAGAGATATTTCAAACAACTATATACTCAAGGGCCGCAAAATGAATCAGAGATAGAACAGTTTCTAAAGAAGAACGGTTTACCAAAGTTGACTCTCCGGAATAGAACAATCCTGAATCATAAAATAACACAATTAGAGATCGAGGAGGCCATTCAGAACATGCAATTGGGCAAGTCTCCAGGGCCGGATGGGCTTACCTCCAAATATTATAAGACATTGAAAGACTATTTGATACATCCATTAATGGAGGTTTGCAATGAAATTATGGAGGGGAAGAAGGCACCGGAGTCGTGGAAAGAAGCTTTCATCACATTGATACCTAAACTAGAAACTGAAAAGACACAACTTAAGAATTACCGCCCCATCTCCCTCCTAAACGTGGATTACAAAATATTTGCAGACATTTTAGCAAGTAGATTTAAAAAAGTCTTAAATGAAGTAATTCATAAGGACCAGGCAGGCTTTCTCCCAGGTAGACATTTGTTTGCAAACACAAGGAACATTATTGATATTTTGGAACTCCTGCAAACAAATATTAACACAAAAGCAGTTTTGATATTTATAGATGCGGAGAAGGCCTTTGATAATATCTCCTGGAAGTTTATGAAGAAAAATTTGGGAGGAATGGGAGTGGGGCGGGGGTTTTATAATGGGATAGAGGCAATTTATTCAGAGCAAAAGGCAAAACTGATAGTCAACAATGTGGTGACAGAAGAGTTTAGAATTGAAAAAGGAACACAACAAGGCTGCCCTATATCCCCTTTGTTATTTATATCTGTCCTAGAAGTGCTCTTGAATATGATTAGAGGAGACCGGTTGGTGGAAGGTATCCAGGTCGGAGTGAAACAATACAAACTGAAAGCATTTGCAGATGACCTAGTTTTGACCCTACAGGAGCCAGAGCCTAGTACTAAAAGGGTATTACAACTGATTTATGAGTTTGGTCGAGTGGCAGGATTTAAACTCAATAAGCAAAAAACCAAGGTTTTGGAAAAAAAATGACTTCTTCAGAATCAGAAAGGTTTCAGAAAGAGACAGAATTAAATGTGGTTAAAAAAGTGAGATACCTAGGGGTAAATATAACAGCGAAGAACAGGAACTTATTTAAAGACAATTATGAAAAATGTTGGTCTGAAATTAAAAGGGATTTAGATGTTTGGTCAAGACTGAAACTTTCTTTGACAGGACGTATTGCTGCAATTAAGATGAATGTATTGCCAAAAATGTTATTTTTGTTTCAAACTTTGCAGATTGTGGACAAAATGGAGTGTTTTGGGAGGTGGCAGAGAGATATTTCAAGATTTGTCTGGCAGGGCAAAAAGCCCAGAATTAAGTTTAAGATATTAACTGACGCTAAAGAAAGAGGGGGATTTGCCCTGCCGGACCTAAAGTTGTATTATGAATCAGCAGCTTTCTGCTGGTTGAAAGACTGGCTACTTCTCGAGAACACTGATGTTTTAGATTTGGAAGGATTCAACAATGCGTTTGGGTGGCATGCATATCTATGGTATGACAAGGCCAAAATACATAAGAATTTTAAGAACCATGTTGTCAGAAAAGCCGTATTTAATGTCTGGTTGAAATATAAAGACTTATTGGAAAACAAGACCCCAAGGTGGTTATCACCAATGGAGGCTAAGGCCGTGAAAAAACTCAATATGGAGGCCAAATGGCTGAAATATTGGGAAATAATAGAAAAAGATGGAGATAACTGGAGGTTGCAGAGTATGGACAAAATAAAAGATAAAGTGCGAGATTGGCTACATTATGCTCAGATTAAAGAAGTTTTTAAGTTGGATAAAAAGGTAGGATTCCAGGTGGAAAAATCAAAGTTAGAAACTGAACTGTTAGAACCCAGCTCTAAGATACTTTCAAGAATGTATAATTTGCTGTTAAAATGGAATACACAGGATGAAACGGTCAAATTAGCCATGATAAAATGGGCACAGGACATAGGGTACAACATCATGTTTGCTGACTGGGAAAAGTTATGGACTACAGGTTTGAGATTTACGGCATGTAATGCCTTGAAAGAAAATATTATGAAAATGATTTACAGGTGGTACATGACCCCAGTCAAGCTTGCAAAGATATACCATGTGTCTGATAATAAATGTTGGAAGTGTAAACAAGCTGAAGGAACATTCTTTCACCTCTGGTGGACTTGCCCTAGAGTGAAGGTTTTCTGGGAAATGATTTACAATGAACTGAAAAAGGTATTTAAGTATACCTTCCTTAAGAAACCAGAGGCCTTTCTCTTGGGCATTGTTGGTCAGAGTGTGCAAAAGAAGGATCGAACTTTTTTTATGTACGCTTCAACAGCAGCAAGGATACTCATCGCTAAAAGCTGGAAAACTCAAGAACTATCCACACTGGAAGAATGGCAGATGCAACTGATAGACTATATGGAACTGGCGGAGATGACGGGCAGAATCCGAGACCTGGGAGAAGAACTGGTGGAGGAAGACTGGAAGAAATTCAAGGACTATCTACAAAAATATTGTAAATTGTATGATTGTTAAGAAAGATGTAAGATTAGTAAAAACATGGCATCAACAAACTAGTTATAAAGAATATAAATTTAAATTCAATTGGAAGATGAAAAGATAAATCTGGGATAAGTAATATTTTATGATTAAGCTTTAATAAGTGTATGTTAAATCCCAAAATTTGAGATATTAAATATTGGAAAATTAATAATTTGCTGGTAAAATTTATGTTTAGAAAGCAGGAACAAGAGATGTGAGGAAGTCCAAAGTAGAGAATGAAATGTGGATAATGGAAAATATTATGTTATTATGTGTGTTTTTTATTGGTTATACAAAATTTAATAAATATTATTATAAAAAAAATATAGAAATGACTTGGACTTGAAGGCGCAGAAGGAATGGAATAGATCTGTTAGGCAGAGGAAATGAGTGGAAGGACGCAATCAAAGGACGGAAGCAAAGACCTGGACGGAGGGGTATGTTTGGCTCAGCCTTTTAAGCTGCTCCTTTATGGAAACTATAGTAACTTTCTGCAATATATAACCTGCCAGTGGGACTCACAACGCAAATGGACAGTAGCGGAGAAGAATTTCCGAAGATTAAAAACGGATCTTGAAAATATCTCATTACCTGAGGCATGCAGGAAAACAGTGGGGAGCCAAACTAAACTTTTAAGGAAGATAGCTCCTCTGATACTAAGTTTGCAAATCATGGCCCATATTAGTCACAGATGTGAATTAAAGAGATAGTCTGAAATGTAAAAATCCCCTTTAAACTGGAGAACATTATTAACGGTTGTTACTGTATAGTCAAAGAAAGTTAAAGCCTGGGAAAACTTTTCTTACAGGAGAGACCCAATAAATCCAGTCTGATATTCTTAATACTGTTTAATATAAGCCACAGCCTTTAGGAAACATAATGCAAAACAGAACTAAAATAATGCTGTACATAGATGGCTACCTCTTAGATTTAGAGCATTTTTGCATTATTTCTGAAAGGTGCTCCTGTCCCAGATTGCTCACTATTCAAAATACTAGGGGGAGTGAAATTAAGATGCCAATTCCCTTTATTGGGATTCTGCCCTGTTATACTGCATCAATGAAAGCATGGCATGAACACAGTGAGTGGCATTTAACTAAGTTTTATTCAAAGTAGACCCACTAAAATGGATGAAAATTGCTCCATTAGAGCCACTGATTTTAGTGCGCCCACTCTGAGCAAAGCACAGTTGAGTAACACCCAGTCTCTTAAGAGCGCAACACTTTCTTGTAAAAATATACTGACAGGATTCCTTGAGTAAAAACATGGGCGGCCAGGAAAATAGGGAGAAGTGTGGAGGCATGCTGCCGTTTAGCAGACGCCAGATATTTGAACAGTTTTGTAGGACTGCTCAAGGGAGCCAGCAAAGCATCTTTAACCAGAACCCATCCTTCTCAAGGTGAAGTACTAAGTACTTAGTACTTAGTACTTCTGAAGTACTAAGACAGGGATAGCCGACGTGGTGTCATGTAGATATGGGCCACAACTCCAATTGTAGCCCCAGCCAGTTTAGTGAATTGTCAGGGATGATGGGAGTTGTAGTCCAATAACATCTGGCAGGCACCATGCTGGCTGTCCGTGTACTAAGAGAAAGGCACCGGTTACATAGAATCATCAAACTGTAGAGCTGCCAGGGAAGCCAAGAGTCGTTTAGTTCAACCCCCTGCAATGCAGGAATCACAACTCAAGCATCCATGGCAGGTGCCCATCAAACAGAATAATAGAATCAAAGATTTGTAGAGTTGGAAGGGACAACAAGGACCATAAAGGCCAACCCCTGCAATAATAATAATAATAATAATAATAATAATAATAATAATAATAATAATTTATTTATACCCCACCCATCTGGCTGGGTCCCCCCAGCCACCCTGGGCGGCTTCCAACAAAATACTAAAATACAATAACCTATTAAACATTAAAAGCTTCCCTAAACAGGGCTGCCTTTAGATGTTTTTTAAAAGTTTGGTAGTTATTTTTCTCTTTGACATCTGGTGGGAGGGCGTTCCACAGGGCGGGTGCCACTACCGAGAAGGCCCTCTGCCTGGTTCCCTGTAACTTGGCTTCTCGCAGCGAGGGAACTGCCAGAAGGCCCTTGGCGCTGGACCTCAGTGTCCGGGCAGAACGATGGAGGTGGCGATGCTCCTTCAGGTATACTGAACCGAGGCCATTTAGGGCTTTAAATACAGGAATCTTTTGCCCAACATGGGGCTCAAAACCATGTCTCTGAGATTAAGAGTCTCATGCTTCACTGACTGAGTCAGGTTTATTAAGGACATTTATCGTTTTCCACTACCAATAGTCCCAAAGTGATTTACAACCGAAATAAAAACACCACAATGAAAATACATATTAAAACCATAATCAGAATAAAAACATCCAATCCCAAATGCCTGGGAAAAGGTATTTTCTTGGTTCCAAAATGATGACCAAGTTGGTGCCAAGCCTCCCTGAGGAGAGGGTTGTTACACGTCAAATGGAAGTGTTTCTTTTTCCCTGACTCAGATAAACCATTGTTTGCTCATCAAGTGGCTAGAATTTCAAAGAATGTGATACAGTCTGAAGAGGAAACATTACTGCCTTCACACTCTGCTTCCAAAGCTGCGGTTACTTCTGTGTCGTCACAAGCAAAGGCTCCTGAAGGAAGCAGGTCCCTTTTAAGGTGGGGACCTCATTCATCACGGGACGCCACTAGCTACCTAGAGGAAACTGGAAACCTACTCAAAGTTCCCTCAGAGATTGCTAGCTGTTAAGCAGCATTCAAGTAAGGCTTCTCTGGTTTCCAGGCCCACTGGGAGCTGTCCGTGGTGCTAACCACATCCTTGCTTGCCCTTTTCCGAGACCTGACCTCCACTTGTTACCTTGTTTGTGGAACCTGACCCTTGCTAGCCATCCTGGAACCTGAACTCACCATCCATATTCATGTTTGTGGACCTGCCTTCCTGGAATTTGACCTGGGCTTGGTCAAACTCTGCTCACCAGGCACTGCCTTGCCACAGTGAGCTCAGGAAGCCAGTAGCAGGGATGGGGAGGGAGGAGAACAAATGTCTGCTGACTTGCTCTCCGCATGACCATAGATATGGAGTTAACTACGCAGGAAGTTTACAGATACTTGGAGGATGTACTGTGGAGCTGTCACTGCTTAGAGGACACACACATCAATGTGGTGTGTGTCACTGTGATCTCTGGTCAAACCTGATTTTCACGGTTCTGTAGCTCTCCAGGGCATATGTAGGGAAGGGAGAAGCAACCCCACAGGTGTGAAAGTCACAGGTACTACCCAACAGGTGCTTGGTGATGAGTAACACACACTATGCCTAGGGCATCTTTGGTTCTGATTTTTCAAATCTGAGAAGGAACGGAGTGGTTGTGTAACCTTCTAAAAATAAAGGAGCAGAGTTTTGATTAGGAATGCAACTCTTCTTCTTCTTAACTAAATTTCTATACTGCCCTTTACCTGAAGATCACAGGTTTACTACACACACCCCATAATCAAGAGAAGTTCTAATAATTCTCCTCACTTCCAATGTTCTTTAGTCATAGAGCAGAGTTACAGCACAATCCTGTGCTCAGATGTTTGTCCTATTAAATTCTGTGGGACTTATTCCCAGGTAAGTGTGTAAAGGATTGCAACCTTAGTGTATTGGGAGAAGGAAACCAGAAACCCAAGTTATTTTCACTCACCTCTGAAGCCACAAACGGCTGCACTGCTGAACTTTTCACAGCACAATTCTGTCATTGCTAGCTATGATTTTTTTCCATTGTAAATTCTGTCTCAGGCTCTGCTAAGACCTGCTATAACTCTTGTGGAATAAGCTCCCTCTATGTCATATTCTTCTTCGGCAGATCATGACTCTTGCTGACATGTTCATTGAGAGAGACTTTACTCTTCCTCCCCCCCTCCCTCCAAATTGGCTGGCTAAATTATTAACACAGCTATAAAGATGGCACTAAATCATCAGGAGAAGGGCAGCACGACCAAATTGCAGGATAATATCTCATTTCGTTGCCAGATGTCTGTTTGATGCAGATTTTGCTAAACAGTGCGACAATAGCAGAAAACCCGCCTGCGGAAGCAATGTGCCTGTGTGTGCTTATACATGTACGTATATACAAGAGAGTGAGAGTATGTAAATCTAAAACAGAAGTTACCTGGGTAAGGAGGCATATTGTCTTTCTCTTCCCTCAAACTGGAGATGGTGTGAAGTCCCATCTGGAGTTTTTCCAGGCACCTGTGGAGAACAGCATAATTAGAGATGACGATCAATTATTCAACCCAGTTACTGACAATGTTTCTCAAAATGATAATCAGAGAACAAATGAGGCGCCAGCATGCCAAAATCAACAAAGAAAAAACACTGAGGCTCCAGGGGAACCCACATTAATCTTACCACTATTATTAACATTAAATATATACATAGGACAAAGGAGTGCTTGTTTTCTTTGTTTTGCCATTCTTTTTGCAGTCCAGAAGAGATGCCGTCAATTTGTACATAACATGGGGCAACAGAAAAAGATGTTCTGTATCCTACAGTCCATAAAAAAATAAGAAAAAGAATCAAGAATAATATTGGATGAAGTGAAAGCAGCCATTATTCATTCTGGACCATCTTAGGACTTGGGCCCAAGATAGCTACTGTATTTTTCACTCCATAAGACGCACCCGACCATAAGACACACCTAGTTTTAGAGGAGAACAAGAAAAAAAAAAACTCTCCCTCTCTGCGCAGTGCCCCTTCAGTGAAGCGGCAGGAGGAACGGAGCCCCTTCCATTTCTCCTCCGGCTTTGCTGAAGGGGCGCTGCGCAGAGAGGGAAAGCTGCACTGCGCCTCTCCAGCGAAGCGAAGCGAAGCCTGGAGAGCAAGAGGGATTGGTGCGCACCAACCTCTCTTGCTCTCCTGGCTTCAGCGAAAGCAATGTGAAGCCTCCAGAGCACAACGGGAGCACCCGCTGCACTCCAGAGGCTTCATGTTGCTTTCGCTGAATCCATGGAGCCTGCATTCGCTCCATAAGACGCACACACATTTTCCCTTACTTTTTAGGAGGGGGAAAGTGCGTCTTATAGAGCGAAAAATACGGTATATCTGAACTGCGGTGCATGCCATCAATAGGGTGCACAAGTCTCCCCAACTCAGTTCTCCAATTTACAAATGGGAATATTGTTAGGGTGACAACATAAATTAGTGTTAAAATATTTTGCACCCTCAAAGTATACTGGGAAGGAATAATCATTAACTGAAATAGCTCAGAACCCACATCTGCGTTCACTTTCCACCTCCTTATCACTCCCATTTTTTTACAAGGCAGCAGCAGCCTCCAGCTACAACTATAGTTTGTCAACTCAGACGCAATGAAAACCATACGTTAGCACACACCATGGTTTGAAAACCTTTTTGTAGCCATCATTTCTGATTCTGGTTTGCTGGCTGATCTCAAAGCATGACCTGTCAATTCTCAACTGTGGGTGGACATGCTATCTACACTGAGCCAATTGCCTTATTAATGTGAATAAAATTTGGGCTCTTGATCACTACCTCCCTCCCCACCCCTCGCCAGGGCCACAACGACACAAGCTTTTGCTTCCATTTTAAGTTAATGGCAGTTACTTGATATGGCTGAACCCAGATGTTATTTATTTATTGACATATTAATAGTTTACCTTCCCCTGCAAAGATCTAAGGACAAAGAACAGTGAAATTACACTTCGAAATGCCAATCTACAACACGTTAAGTGCAGAATAAAATTCATATTTCAATCAATCACCAAAATGCAAATGCCTACAAATTCTAGCTGAACATTAAAACTTCCCAAAGGCCGGAGTGATTTAGTCATGCTTTCTCCTGGCATGTAAATGGGAAAGAGAGAGCGAGAGTTGACGGAGAAGACCCTCTCAGATCACTGCATGATGTTTGACACCTGATGGCAGAATGCAAGTCTGAGCCTCCCTAGCTGATCTTAACACACCCCGGCAGGGCTATATTTAGAGAGGCATTCAAGCTTTTAAAGTCCCAGGTCATCCAGGACTTGATAAGTCATCACCAATACATTGAGTCAACCTCAAGGGCAGTCCTCCACAGAGCTCGTTTCCTACATTTATAACTTGCCATGGGACTCTCGACAGAATGCATGTGATTCCCAGGTAACCACCCCATTTGAAATTATGGCATACAATATTGGTTTTGGCTCCTTACACCTGCTTTTGCCAACTTGGTGCTCTCTAGAAGTTGTTGAATTCTGACTCCATCAGCCCCAGTGGCTTGGTCAAGGCTGATGGGAGCTGTAGCCCAAAAATAAGTAAGTAAATAAATAAATCTGGAGGGCACCAGGTTGAAAGAAAGTTGTTAATAAAAATGAAAGATGATTTCAAGCATTGACATAAGGATAAACCATGGTTAATTTAAGAGATAGGTGAAGTATGAGCAGAGGCTTATGCATGTAACACTAAACCATAGATTGCCATTACGACTGAACGAGATCAATGTCTGCTGATGACTCAAAGTATTAAGAGGCTTCTTCAAATGTACTTGTGATTCTCTAGCAAATGCAGGAGCTGCTGGATTCCCTGTTTCTTACATTAGCATGTGTTCCCATCCTGCTACCGCTTGAATCAGCACTTTTATAAAGCAATGTACTAAGAGGCCATTTGAAATATTTTTTCTATTACTTCCACTCCTTGTTCTAGCGCAGATTAACGGAAGAGAAAGGGGACAGGATTTAATGTCTTTTTGAAACATTGTTAAAAATTTATGTAAACTTATTTTTATATTGTGTTCATTTTGTCTCTGCATATAATGCATAATGCGCACACAATCTAAAATTAGCATGTTCTTCAGGATTCTACGATTCTACAGGTTAAACCGCACTTCTTCCAGTCCTGCAATTTATGCATAGCATGTCAAGTTTTGCTGAAGACGAGTAAAAGCTGCTGTGACAGAAAGGCTGTGTGAAACAAACTGCACAAAGGTTTGTTCCTCTGTACAGTGGTACCTCGGGTTAAGTACTTAATTCGTTCCGGAGGTCCGTTCTTAACCTGAAACTGTTCTTAACCTGAAGCACCACTTTAGCTAATAGGGCCTCCCGCTGCCGCCGGAGCCCAATTTCTGTTCTCATCCTGAAGCAAAGTTCTTAACCCAAGGTTATTTATGGGTTAGCGGAGTCTGTAACCTGAAGCGTATGCAACCTGAAGCGTATGCAACCCGAGGTACCACTGTATGCAAATGTTTTGTGCATAAACTCTCCGGGCACGTTTCCCTGGACAACACCCCAACTTGACCAATGTTATTATATTAAAGCAGTGCTTCCTGAACTTTGGGTCAAACCCATGGGGGGGGGGACAATCAGGGCTGCCCTATTTCTCTGAGCATGCTTATGCGCGAAAGTTCAGAAACGATGTTCATTAAACAACGGTGAACTGATTATGAGCAAAGTACATTGTGATTTGGCTCACAAACCAGAACCTGACGTGAGGTGTATACCGCATATCAAACTCTGCTTGATAGCTGACATCATGTGACATCACAGGAATTCCCACCCCATGAAGGTTGCATCACTATGACACCACAGGAAGTCCCTCCCCTGTCAAACAGAGTTTGATGTGAGGTATACATCTAATATTACTCCCTGCTGGTTCCTGCCCTGGGCCGTTTTCATTTTGAAAAACAAATCTGGCCTGTGAAAACTTGTTGGCTTGGTCTAAGGTCTGCTTTAATTTCCCAGAACGCTACTGTGGAAAATTTAGAAGGGTATCCTGCAGCCTCCCTGCACTGTTTGGAGAATAGCTAATTGTATTTTGCCTTTGTGATAAAAATTACTATAATTGTAACATCTTTTTAAAAAATATATAATTAATTGTTACTATTCTTCATAGGTTTCGGAAACATGTGTTTAGCCATATATAGAAGAGAAGCAAGATGGTCCAAAATTCAAATCAAAACTACCAAGAACGGTACTGAAAGAGACATCCAATTCTGGTCCATGCAGAAGTCACTGCCAGCACAGAAATAAAAACAAAAGCTTCAGAAAAAAATGAAGTTTCATAACAACCATAAATTGGAGTATACCTGAGGGACTTCCCTTTTGTTTCTGAAACATTTGGATAGGTAACATATGTGTCTCTGTGTTTATTTCCTTTGGCTAAACACAGTTTACAGGAAAGTATTTCTAATAAAGCTGTCTGCCATACCTCTTCTACCATAACATCAGAGTAGCTGCTTTAAGGACCTTCTGAAATGTGGCTACTGTCATCCATGCTACTACAAATAGATAGCTAATTGAAGCTTTATCTGTCAGCTCAATATTGTCATTCATGAACAAATATAGCAAAGCAAATCAAGGAGTCTTCTTAAACAGATTGGTGGGTGATTTTGATTATTTCTCCAAATATATGATCCCAGAACACTGACAACTTGGGACACATCCACCAGATATGTTTATAGCTACCGCTATCCCATCATCTTGCCATCACCTTGCCAACAAAGGTCTGTATAGTGAAAGCTATGGTTTTCCCAGTAGTGATGTATAGAAGTGAAAGCTGGACCATAAAGAAGGCTGATCGCCAAAGAATTGATGCTTTTGAATTCTGGTGCTGGAGGAGACTCTTGAGAGTCCCATGGACTGCAAGAAGATCAAACCAATCCATTCTGAAGGAAATCAGCCCTGAGTGCTCACTGGAAGGACAGATTGTGAAGCTGAGGCTCCAGTACTTTGGCCACCTCATGAGAAGAGAAGACTCCCTGGAAAAGACCCTGATGTTGGGAAAGATGGAGGGCACAAGGAGAAGGGGATGACAGAGGACGAGATGGTTGGACAGTGTTCTCGAAGCTACAAACATGAGTCTGACCAAACTGCGGGAGGCAGTAGAAGACAGGAGTGCCTGGTGTGCTCTGGTCCGTGGGGTCACGAAGAGTCGGACACGACTAAACGACTAAACAACAACAAACAACAACATCCCATCATCAGGTTACCTGAACATCCCTATGAATACATAATAATTTTACTGGGGTTAAGATACCATTTTTGCATGGTTTTCAACATTAATTCTAAAATACTAGTAGAGGTGGATTTGTATGAAAGCGTTTCCCATGTTTTCATCCATGTCTTTCAGCTGTATTTGCCGCATATCACACCACAAATGTGCCGCAGTGTAAAAATGTCACAGTCAAAGCAGATGATGTTGCTTAAAAGTAGGACTGCCTAACTTTATTGTCAAACTTGGGCTGACTCTGCAGGGAAATAAGTGGTGTGCCTTGATACTAATGTTTCCCTTCTGCCTTTTCCACACCTGAAAGTCTGCCCGTATGATAGTGTGTTGGTGAGTTAAACTAGATTTAATATACTTTTTTAACATATGGACGGGCTAGGGAATCTTTAAATCAGCTAAACTCACTAACCTTCCTGCCTGTCCCCAATAAAAGATAACAAATGTCTCATCTGGTACGCCTCATAATAATTTATAGTAATTGCAATATCTGAAGGAAATCTTTTTGGGAAATGAAACAATAGGAGGAGTCTCTGTCGCGAATTCACCGCGGCGCTTTAGAGTTCCAGGTTCTTCAGTGCAGTATATTTATGGTAAGCTATATATACAAATACGGGACGCAGGTGGCGCTGTGGGTTAAAGCCTCAGTGCCTAGGGCTTGCCGATCGAAAGGTCGGCGGTTCAAATCCCTGCGGCGGGGTGCGCTCCCGCTGCTCGGTCCCAGCGCCTGCCAACCTAGCAGTTCGAAAGCACCTCCGGGTGCAAGTAGATAAATAGGGACCGCTTACCAGCGGGAAGGTAAACGGCGTTTCCGTGTGCGGCTCTGGCTCTGGCTCTGGCCAGAGCAGCGATGTCACGCTGGCCACGTGACCCGGAAGTGTCTCCGGACAGCGCTGGCCCCTGGCCTCTTAAGTGAGATGGGCGCACAACCCCAGAGTCTGTCAAGACTGGCCCGTACGGGCAGGGGTACCTTTACCTTTTTTATATATACAAATACAGTGGTACCTCGGGTTAAGTACTTAATTCGTTCCGGAGGTCCGTTCTTAACCTGAAACTGTTCTTAACCTGAAGCACTACTTTAGCTAATGGGGCCTCCTGCTGCCGCAATGCTGCCGGAGCATGATTTCTGTTCTCATCCTGAAGCAAAGTTCTTAACCCGAGGTACTATTTCTGGGTTAGCAGAGTGTGCAACCTGAAGCGTATGTAACCTGAAGCGTATGTAACCCGAGGTACCACTGTATCTACAGGCTATAATACACAAGCAGTTCATACAGTCAAACAGAATACCTGGCTGCACCTTAAGGCAAATAGGAAAACCTCTAAGTCTCTCTCTCTGACCACACTCCTCTACACCACCCACTTACTGCTGGACAGCTTTCCTTTTTAAACCGATGACAGCCAGTCAACTGACAGCACATTACTGCTGAGTGATTGTGACCCACCACTTCCCCAGAAAGTATTGCAGGCTGATTGGATCAGCCAGTTGCATCAGCTAGCAAACTCAAGCTTGCAGACTTACTATCTCACACCAGCAGCATAGCTTGGGTTGTCAGCACCCGGGGCAAGGCAAGTAATTTGCGCCCCCTAACCTGGGGCAAGGCAAGTAATTTGCGCCCCCTAACCCGGGGCAAGGCAAGTAATTTGCACCCCTAACCCCTAACCTGCCACCGCTGCCAGCTTCTTCTTGCTGCTGCCTGGGCTGGGGTATTTACGGTAAGGTAGCCACTGCGACGGCAGCAGGTCCGTGTCAGGTGATCTGAGACGAGTTGCTGCTGGCGATGCCGCCCAAACGACGCCGCTTGCCCGGAGGAGGAGGAGGGCAGAGAGGCGAGGAAAATGCAACATGGCCCAGCAGCTGCAGCAGCAGCGGCGGCGGCGGGGCTGTGAGGAGGGGCTGCCTGGCGCGCCCTCCGCGGCCCTGACGCGCGGGGACTGCGGCGAGCGCTGAGAGCTGCTGCCTGCCGGACGCCTTCAGCCCGGACGTGCGCACAGCTTGTCGGTTCCGCGAGACATGGGGCTCTGCTACAGCCTGCGCCCGAGGCTCTTCGGCGACTCCGGAGGCGGCGAGCGCGCCCCCCCAGATGTTGCGCCCGGTGCGGCCGGCCCCCCTCCACCCCCCACGTTACGCCACTGTCACACACAGCATTTTATGAATCCCGACAGTCTCTGCTAGCCAAATTCCCAAAGAACTGAGATGGAAGGCCGAGGCTCTGCTGCCTACCACACAAGTCGAGGGCAACAATGATAAGAGAGGGGAGCATCTTTACTCCTTGTAGAACAGCAGTTCTCAACCTGTGTGTCCCCAGATGTTGTTGAACTACAACTCCCATCACCCCTAGCTAGCAAGGCCAGAGCTCAGGGATGATGGGAGTTGTAGTCCAACAACATCTGGGGACCCACAGGTTGAGAACCGCTGTTGTAGAACTTGCAAGGAAGTTCCGTCAAGGTACATTCCCATATGTGGGGCTGCAAAGAGCCCAGGAAATAGAGATGCAAGAGGAGAAGCTTGGGACTTCCTTCCTCAGAAGTCTCCGAGACAAAAATGCGTCAGGATTAGGGGTAACAGAGTAATCAAACCTTTGCTCCGATTCAGTCAGTCTTGTTATCCAAGCCACATTTCATCCATTCATTTAATTCCTTGCATTTGACAATTCCCAGCAGCCCTGGCTGTTGCTTTGGAGATATGCAACCAACAGGTGGGTTCATGAACCTGCATCAGGACCTTGTGATGTTCCATCTTTCAATTTATGGTCATGTCATGGAACGATGACACCAGAAGGCATGACAATAGGAGTTTGTTAAGAAATCTGATTGCATTCTACAGGGTTTGGACAAGCGCTATGGAGTTACTATGGAGTTATTCTTTCACTATAAAAAGTACCGTATTTTTTGCACCATAACACTCACGTTTTTCCTCCTAGAAAGTAAGGGGAAATGTCTGTGCGTGTTATGGAGGGAATGCCTACAGGTGGCGGGGGGGATCTGCTGCAGTCATGAGCAGAGGATCCATGGTTCCCCTTCCTTCGCTCACGAGTGTAAGCGGCTCCTGTCTGGTTGGTTCCTTTAAAGCAAGCAGGCTCTCTGTCCCTCTCTCCTCCCCACTCAGCTCGCTAAATAGCAGCAAAGTTTTTCAGCTCGCTAAGCTGGGGATGAGCAGGGAGGAGGGAGAAAAGCAGAGCCTGCTTGCTTTAAAGGAGCAAAGTGGGAGAGGAGAGGAGCCTTCTCCCCTTATACCCCTCTTCTTCATTATTAGCAACATCCTTCTCCACCCACCCCACGCATGCTCCTTGTCCCTTGAGTACTTTTCCTTCCCTCCCCACTTAAAACGTGGTTACAAAGCACGGATCCACATGGATGCTCAGGATTTTTTCATTGGGCTACTCTAAACTCACTGTCAGATCACATGTCTGTGGCCACAGCATGAACCACAAAAATCATGCAACCACTGTTTCGTTTAGAATATTTTTTTCTTGTTTTCCTCCTCTAAAAACTACATGCGTGTTATGGTCGGGTGCGTGTTATAGAGCGAAAAATACGGTAATCGTGCTTGCTTATTGTATTCATGGCACACTCCACACATCCAAAGCTCTCCAAGGAGTGTTTAGGAGTCCTTTATCGCTTTGATGATCAAGGTGTACTCCACCATGAGATGACACTATTTTTATACCATTATTTATTATCCATCATTTTGAGAAGAAGATCAGGGTGGCTTACATTATACCCTCACAACAGCCTGTGACGTGGGTTAGAATAATAGAGTTCTGAGGGACTCTGTGGATCATCTAGTCCGTGGGTCAGAAGACTTTTTCAGCAGGAGGCCAGTCCACTGTCCCTCAGACCTTGGGGGGGCCAGACTATTTTTTTTGGGGGGGGGATGAATGAATTCCTATGCCCCACAAATAACCCAGAGATGCATTTTAAATAAAAGCACACATTCTACTCATGTAAAAACACTAGGCAGGCCCCACAAATAACCCAGAGATGCATTTTAAATAAAAGGACACATTCTATTCATTGTAAGAACACGCTGATTCCCGGACAGTCTGCAGTCCGGATTTAGAGGGCAATTGGGCCGGATCCAGCCCGTGGGCCTTAGTTTGCCCTCCCATGATCTAGTCCAATCCCCTGCAATGCTGGCATATGCAGATGTCCCTTCTGGGAATCGAACTTGCAACCTTGGTGCTTATCAGCACCAAAGTCTAACCAACTAAGCTGTCTGAGCTACCAAGCCATTCAGTGAGCTGAGCAGACAAATGGCTGAGCAGACATTTAAACCCAGGTCTCACAAACTGACGTCCGGCACAATATCCACTGCACCAGAAAGTAGCCTTTTAGTCTTTTCAGATGTGGAGTCCATCCTTCACCCCAAACTGCTACTAGTTATCTAGTTTTCAGTTGTTATTATAGAAGCCCAACTTTCTGCTGCCTTTCTCCTTCATTTCCCACCATCTTCCCACTGTATACTATGTTTCCCATATTCTTTAAGAAAAAAAACCCTAAGGGACTTAAAAGAAAAGGAACAGTTGTGCACCTGGCGTGACCCAACCCAAGGTTGTCTCACAACACAGCTTTGGGTCCCCAACCCTCTAGCTTATTGTATTGTATTGTATTGTATGTATGTATGTATGTATGTATGTATAAATAAATAAATAAATAAATATTTATATCCCGCCCATCTGGCTGGGTTTCCTCAGCCACTCTGGGCGGCTTCCAACAGAACACTAAAATACAATAACCTATTAAACATTAAAAGCTTCCCTAAACAGGGCTGCCTTCAGATGTCTTCTAAAAGTTTGGTTGTTATTTTTCTCTTTGACATCTGGTGAGAGGGCGTTCCACAGGGCGGGTGCCACTACCCAGAAGACCCACTGTCTGGTTCCCTGTAACTTGGCTTCTCGCAGTGAGGGAACCGCCAGAAGGCCCTCGGCACTGGACCTCAGCGTCCAGGTAGAATGATAGAGGTGGAGATGCTCCTTCAGGTATACTGGACCGAGGCTGTCTAGGGCTTTAAAGGTCAGCACCAACACTTTGAATTGTGCTCGGAAACGTATATATTATATTTATATGCCACCTTTATCTTTCAGGGAGCTCTAAGTGGTTCTCTTCTTCCCCATTTCATCCTCACAATGACCTTGTGAGGTAGGTTAGCTTAAGTGAGATGGTGAATGGCCCAAAGTCAGCCAGTGACCTTCATGGCTGAGTGGGGATTTGAACCCTTGGTCTCCCAGGTCACAGTCCAACACTCTAACCATTACGCCACACTGTACTCCAATGCGCTGCACCTAGCTGGCTCTGTGTTTTAACATAATCTTGACTGAGATTCAGAAAATCAGCATCCTGTATTTTTTTCTTTCTTCTTCAGTTTTTTCGCCAGAAAAACAACAGGGAGGGAAAAACGATAAACACCGTCGCTGCTCCTTGCCGTCACACTTGTAATTTAAGCAGTTAATACTACTTTAAATAAATGGGAACTCTGGTGACAGACCAGCCTGGCATACTGTACTTATTCATGTTTTCTGCAAAAATGAAACAAGTCCATACTCCTGGAGACAAGGAAATAGAAAATAAATACTGCTATCTGCTTGATCAGGGACGCAGGTGGCGCTGTGGGTTAAAGCCTCAGCGCCTAGGGCTTGCCGATCGAAAGGTCGGCGGTTCGAATCCCTGCGGCGGGGTGCGCTCCCGCTGCTCGGTCCCAGCGCCTGCCAACCTAGCAGTTCGAAAGCACCTCCGGGTGCAAGTAGATAAATAGGGACCGCTTACCAGCGGGAAGGTAAACGGCGTTTCCGTGTGCGGCTCTGGCTCGCCAGAGCAGCGATGTCACGCTGGCCACGTGACCCGGAAGTGTCTCCAGACAGCGCTGGCCCCTGGCCTCTTAAGTGAGATGGGCGCACAACCCCAGAGTCTGTCAAGACTGGCCCGTACGGGCAGGGGTACCCCTGCCCGTACGGGCCAGTCTTGACAGACTCTGGGGTTGTGCGCCCATCTCACTTAAGAGGCCAGGGGCCAGCGCTGTCTGGAGACACTTCCGGGTCACGTGGCCAGCGTGACATCGCTGCTCTGGCCAGAGTCAGAGCCAGAGCCGCACACGGAAACGCCGTTTACCTTCCCGCTGGTAAGCGGTCCCTATTTATCTACTTGCACCCGGAGGTGCTTTCGAACTGCTAGGTTGGCAGGCGCTGGGACCGAGCAGCGGGAGCGCACCCCGCCGCAGGGATTCGAACCGCCGACCTTTCGATCGGCAAGCCCTAGGTGCTGAGGCTTTAACCCACAGCGCCACCTGCGTCACCGGGGTACCTTTACCTTTACCTTTATCTGATTGATCAGGAATGCCCAATTAATAACATGCAGCTTCAAGCGATCTGCAAGGAAAAGGATCTCCAAAGCCACTAATTACATATTCTAAAGCAGAACAGTCGTTTGAGGACGATGGTGATGAGTTCTCAAATCCACCAAGAATAAGAAGTCCATTAGTGTACAGAAACACTAAAAAACAGCTATGAATCCATGGCTGCTTACTGAGGCAAGCCCACACAGCTGCCTTGCAAAGGAAAAAAGGACTTGCATTACACATGTGCCTTGTAATAGGCTGTACCATCCAATTTCTGATTGTTTCTTTCAGAGAAAAAAGAAAGGATGGGAGGGGGAAAAAAATATCCCCCTGCCAGTTCTGTTTGTGTATGTGCTCCGAGATACAGTTGCCATAGAAACTGATTGTGGATACAGCCTTACCAAATTTGGCTCTGCAAGGCTGATAGATTCTTTAGTGAGGGTGAACTGGGAAGTGAGCTCAAAGAGCAGACTAAGGTTCAGCATCTCTCATTATTAGAGGCTCAGCGAAGCCCTTCTACCCCTCACCATCTGTCTAGACACAAGTCGAGATGTAACGCCGGCGAATCAGGAGTGAAGGAGAGAGTATCTGACCTGATAGAGGATGGGGAAAACACACAATAACTTATGGAACCGGGAGTGCCTGTCAAGTCAGGCTGCCATTATAGCTACTTGTGCTAGTAACTGATTTTTACGTGGGGCCTTCTTACCAAAACAAGTCTATCTTTGAGGTAGAGGTCACCCATGCAAAAGATATTAGCATAATGAGTTTAGGAGATCTCGTGTCGTTTTCTGAAAACTTTCCCTTCCTTGCCTGATTCAAACCACAACTAAACCATCATTTGTTGCCATTTCCCTGCTAAATGCTGGGTGTATTTTACAGAAGGCCCCACTTGATAAACCCCAGGAGAGAAGTGTGGCTAATATGAAATAACATTTGTGGAACTTTTAAGTATTTTAATTTTTACAACCTCTTACTGCTCTCATCATCATCATAAATGCAGTGTTATTCCAAAGAGCCTGTGTTTTTTTTTAAAAAAGCAACAACCTGATTCCACCCCACCCCAAACAGCCAAACAGTTCCTGCTGAAAGTGAATCTTAGCGGATGTAAAGATACTATTCCCATTTCTACAGAATGCAGCAGAAACATTAGGCATGGGAAGCCTTGAAGTTTACACTGAAGCACTTGACTGGATTCAAAATAAAGCAGTTATCTCAGGAAAATGGGTTGGGCTCCTCTGGGGGAGAACACAAAATTTTTTTGGTTCTGCTACAAAATCTATTCTCATGTTTTTATTTCTTTCTTTGCTCAGCTCTTGCAAACCAGTGGTTCCAAAGTATTTGAATCTAAGTGGAACTAAAGGTGCTCAAACCCAGGTAAAGGTAAAGGGACCCCTGACCATTAGGTCCAGTCATGGACGACTCTGGGGTTGTGGCGCTCATCTCGCTTTATTGGCCGAGGGAGCCGACGTACAGCTTCTGGGTCATGTGGCCAGCATGACTAAGCCGCTTCTGGCGAACCAGAGCAGCACACGGAAACGCCGTACCTATTTATCTACTTGCACTTTGAAGTGCTTTCGAACTGCTAGGTTGGCAGGAGCAGGGACCAAGCAATGGGAGCTCACACCATTTACTCCACCTTAAATGATTTGTGGATCAGACTAGAAAACACAAGAAGATTGATGAGAACTTAGGGTACTGGGTGAGAGCGGAAGGGACCTCAAGAGTCATCTAGTCCAGGCATAGGCAAATGCAGCCCTCTAGATGTTTTGGGACTACAACTCCCATAATCCCTGACCACTGGTCCTGTTAGCTAGGGATGATGGGAGTTGTAGTCCCAAAACATCTGGAGGGCTGAGTTTGCTCCTCCAGGTGATCACAGTGATCCATTTGGGAAGCCTGGGCCTATGTTATTCAGGGCTTTGTACAGTGACACAAGAACCCAGTTTGGTTCTAACACTAGCTGTTCTAGGACACAGTCATTTAAGATATCTAGAAGCATCTTAAAAAGCAGACAGAAGCAGAGACATCACCTTGCCAACAATGGTCCGTATAGTAAAAGCTATGGTTTTCCCAGTAGTGATGTATGGAAGTGAAAGCTGGACCATAAAGAAGGCTGATCGCCGAAGAATGGATGTTTTTGAATTATGGTGCTGGAGGAGACTCTTGAGAATCCCATGGACTGCAAGAAGACCTTTCCATTCTTAAGGAAATCAGCCCTGAGTGCTCACTGGAAGGACAGATCCTGAAGCTGAGGCTCCAGTACTTTGGCCACCTAATGGGAAGAGAAGACTCCCTGGAAAAGACCTTGATGTTGGGAAAGATGAAGGGCACAAGGAGAAGGGGACGACACAGGACGAGATGGCTGGACAGTGTTCTCGAAGCTACCAGCATGAGTTTGGCCAAACTGCGGGAGGCAGTGGAAGACAGGAGTGCCTGGTGTGCTCTGGTCCATGGGGCCACGAAGAGTCGGACACGACTAAACGACTAAACAACAACAACAAAGAAGGTTTACTTCTCTGTCATGCATAGAACACATATGTAGCCAGTGTATGTTGCCGTTGCACACGTGGAACAACGCATTTGTAGTAGAAATAAAAATCTATCTGGAAGCACTCCAACACATTTATTACAGCATAAGCTTTTGCAGATGAATTTATTATCTTGGTGGGCAAACTTCTTAGGGCAATAAGCTCCCCGAAGCAAGGGAGTTATAATATCTTCCTATAAGCCCAACATTCTGCTTCAGTTCAAATAATTATTGGCTGTTGCACTGGATTCTGCAAAAGCAGAAAAGAAGGACCCACAGGTGGCAGACAATGCCACAGGCAAAATGATTAGGATTAGCATTCAGATCCAGCAGAATGATAACTGCTGGCCTCTCAAGCCAGGCCAACTTGTTTTCTGCATGATGAATACTGCTATTTGAGTATCGTTTCAGCCCTGCAGCCATTTTCAGCAGCAGCCAGTTTTATTATTGGGGCACTAAGACTTTTTTTTTGGGGGGGGGATAAAAATTGCTGCTTTTTTGGTGGGGGGTGAGGAGGGTGCGATGCAGTGATGCCTCGACACCATTTAAAGATAATAAAATAAGAATAATAAAATGGCAATTGAGCCGAAGCAGATATTGAACAAGTAAGAAGGGAAGAAGAAGTGAGTGGACAATCAGTCTTGCCATGGCTTTGTGATGAAGAGCATTACCATGAGACAAGAGAGAAACTAGTAAGGTGTGGGGGTCACGGAGTGCAAGATTCTCGCAATTCCCTCCCCCCCCCCTTAAAAGGTGAGGGAATCAGAAATGGATCTCCACTGCACATTATATAATTCAATCCAAGAGAAATGGAGCGAAATAAAAGGGAGGGAGGGAGATAAAGAAATGCAGGTGAGAAATGTAAGCTATGGCCCTGTCAACTGTGATAACTATACAGTGCTTTAGCTGAAGCCTGTAATAAGAGCAGGTGATAGTCTGGCTGCAAATAATATCTCACTGCCTGACAATTCCCTCTATGAAATCTTCCCAGAGGGAAAGGGAAAAATACCCACCCAATACAAATGTATGAGAGAAACGACCTGGAGGCTAGAGGAGCAATGATGCATATCAACGGAGGAGGAATGCAAAAAAATATTATGGTGCAAGGGCCACAAGATCACTGAGAGAAAGCCCACCCATGGAGGTTCCTTCTATTATTTTTTTTTGGGGGGGGTGTGCAAGCTAATTTGAGTCAGATTATGTTGACGTTCATTTGAAATTGTTGAGACATAGGTATACCTAACATTTTCTGAACTGAGTCACTGCAGAACCAGGCTGTTGCGGTGTGTGTGTGGTCATTAATTGTTCACGTTTGTACACTGATTTGTGGGAAGATAATCCTCCTGTATGGGACGCGGGTGGCGCTGCGGGTTAAACCACAGAGCCTAGGACTTGCCGATCAGAAGGTCGGTGGTTCGAATCCCTGTGACGGGGTGAGCTCCCGTTGCTCGGTCCCTGCTCCTGCCAACCTAGCAGCATCAAAGTGCAAGTAGATAAATAGGTACCGCTCCGGCGGGAAGGTAAACGGCATTTCCTTGTGCTGCTCTGGTTCACCAGAAGCGGCTTGGTCATGCTGGCCACATGACCCGGAAACTGTATGCCGGCTCCCTCGGCCAATAAAGCAAGATGAGTGCCGCAACCCTAGAGTCGGACACGACTGGACCTAATGGTCAGGGGTCCCTTTACCTTTACCTAATCCTGCTGAACATTTAGCTGGTACAGTCAAGTTTTGCTGCACTGTACACCAAGGAGCATGGGTAAGTTGCAGGGTGGATAAAAATCAATGATTTTTTAAAAAATAATAGTTTAAAAATCAGATTTTAAAAATTTAAATCGGGTTTTTAAAAAACATTTAAATCAGATTTTTAAAATAAAATGCTTTGGGAAGGAAAATCTTTCTAAAGATAAGTTTTCTATTTGAGTTACATTATAGTCCAAAGGAAATAATGATTTGTTTTAAGCTTTTCATGTGTGCTAAAACTCAGTCCAAGTTTTTTTAAAAAAAAATCGTTTAAACACATCAGTTAACAAACATGGATACATATGCTATAATGTTATTGATTTAGTTAAATAAATTGTTTTAATTGTTATTAAGGAAACGATTAGTTTTCTCCTTCCAATAAAGTACAGCAGGAAAGTTGTCCAAATATGAACAATAATTTCATAATTACCTGTCTTTGTATTTCTAATAGTATAACCAAATCAGTAATTTTTGACACAACTGTAAAAACTACTCTGGAAATTTATTATTCAAAAAATGAAACCTTCATCTGGTTGTAAATATTAAGATGATACCAGCAAGAATGAGCCTTTCTGTGAAAAAAAGAAGAAGATTTAAATCAAGTCTTACTGATTTAAATCACTTTGATTTAAATCAAATCCACCCTGGTAAGGTGGTAATTTCAGTAGCCACCTATCAGCAGACATAAACACAATGACAATCCAGACCAATGCTAGTTTACCCCAGGAACCAATATGGTTTCTGCACATACATATCAGGCAAGGAGACCTAATGCCCTTGATCTACAGAGAAACTGTGGTGAAAATGATGTTTCTACAGCATTTATATCAGGGTAGCTGCCGCACGCCCTTGTCTTGTGCTAAAGATGGATAATACCGTATTTTTTGCTCTATAAGACTCACTTTTCCTCTCCTAAAAAGTAAGGGGAAATGTGTGTGCGTCTTATGGAGCGAATGCAGGCTGCGCAGCTATCCCAGAAGCCAGAACAGCAAGAGGGATCGCTGCTTTCACTGCGCAGCAATCCCTCTTGCTGTTCTGACTTCTGAGATTCAGAATTTTTTTTTTCTTGTTTTTCTCCTCCAAAAACTAGGTGCGTCTTGTGGTCTGGTGCGTCTTATAGAGCGAAAAATACGGTACCTGCCCACAGCAAATGTGTCTTGCTTACTCATAGTGAAACAACTCTAGAAACTAGCTACCATACAAGTATTTCTGCACAGCTACGTAGTGATAGGCAGCTATTACTTCAAGGTACATAGCCTAAAGGTAAAAAGCAATGTGTAGCTTCCCCATGTCCAGCACTGAAAAGAAAAAAAAGTTTATCTGCTTCAGCTCCCTTTGGGTATCATCCTACTTCTGCTGTGTTCAATAGACTCAAAAACACCTTCTGAGAAGGGACTTCCACCTTGGATGGAACTGATGCTGGATGAAACTTTTGTTTAATAATTCTAGGAACTCAGACAGCAAAAAATAAGCTTCAGTTTGGAGGAACCTGCAAACCTTCTCTACCCAGAAGGGCTATACGCACAAAAAGGTAAAGGTAAAGGGACCCCTGACCAGTAGGTCCAGTCGTGCCCGACTCTGGGGTTGCGGCGCTCATCTCACTTTATTGGCCGAGGAAGCCAGCAGACAGCTTCCGGGTTATGTGGCCAGCATGACTAAGCCACTTCTGGCAAACCAGAGCAGCGCACAGAAACGCTGTTTACCCTCCTGCTGGAGTGGTACCTATTTATCTACTTGTACTTTCAAACTGCTAGGTTGGCAGGAGCAGGGACCGAGCAACAGGAGCCCACCCCGTCGCTGGGATTCGAACCACCGACCTTCTGATCGGCAAGTCCTAGGCTCTGTGGTTTAACTCACAGCGCCAGAAGGGCTATAGGCATATGTCTGCCTATTACTCATAACTGCAAGATGTTCCAAAGGCGTGATGAGGAACATATTCTGCAAAGAGCAAATCTAGCCTGGGCTTTCAGACTGCCACAGGTATTAGCCACCAAGAAGGCATTGCACGTAAGGCAAAGATCTTAAACGCAGAGAGGCTGCTTAAATGTCAGCAACTTCAAATGATGTTTAAGCACCTCAATTGTGCACAGAATTGTAGTCGCAACAGTGATAGGCATCACTTGCAAACTCCGGGGGTCCCACAGATCTAAAAAATAAAGTAAAAATGGCCAGCTGCTCTTTTATGTCAAATTGTCACCTTCCCGCCAGTGAAAGGTGACATTAGCAACTATGAGGTGTCTTATTTGCAGTATTCTCTTTACCTTTGCCAGACACAATAAAGTTGCCCTTTTGAGCAAACTTTTGCTGTCTTTAGCTGCCCATCCACATTGTGCTCGGGGGGGGGGGGGGTTTAGCTGCAGGCGGCCTCCTGACCTCTCCTCTCCAGTAATCTCCACCCCCCACCCAACCCCATGGAAACCCCTCCAAGCCTCTGATCCAAGTGCTGAAAAAGTAAAGGCATGAAAGGAACCATGTCATGTGGAATTTGCTCTTTGATCTTTGGACTTCTCCTCGTTTGTTTTTTATTTTCCACTTGGGGCGTGTTGATGGGGGTGGAAATGGAAATAGTTTCTTTTTTTTTTTAAAAAAAAAGTATCTTGCCCTGTCCACCTAAAGCTACATTAACTCGTGTAAGAAGAAAAAGAACATGTCAAATTCTATCATATGTAAGGGATTACCACATAAACAGCAACCTTTGTGAACTGGTGTGTTGTTTCCTTTTCGGTACCACGGAAAAGGACCAACCAAACTGACTCCTTTTTTTCTGTCTTTAGATTCCATGACACATTATTTGCTAAACCCTCCAAGGATTGTCCACTTGTCTTTTTATTTAATCAAAAAGGTGCAAATTAAAATTTCAAACATGTTGTGCTCAATTTGAGAAAGAGAAAAATAAAAGAAAGAAAACAGCGCCAGCGTTTTCTTTACACAGGAGAGGGGTGTGTTTTTGCCATCCTGCTTCTTATGATCAAAGTTGAAACAGTGATTTAGCATTATTATAACACTCATCATTTCTGCCTCTAATTTGGATGGTTTTTAATAAAGCTCCATTGATTCCACTGAATGAAATCCCTCTTGGCAAATGCAGAACACACAGACTGATTACTAAATATGCAGCAATTATCATATTGAGCAGCACACTTTAATATCTTATTTATAGACGTATCTGTCTATAATTTGCTTTAATTAAGTTGCATTGATTTTAATGACAGGAGCCATCTCTTGAAGACGGGAGCTAGAGTTATGAGACCCTACTAGCACTGATGTGCCATTGCTGGATGACAGACATTTCATAGTTCTCAACTCCAATCTGCCACTGGTTCTTTCCTTTTTAAGGTGCACCAAGAGAGAGAAGGGGGGTGCTTTTATTGCACCAACTACTGTCATTGGGGGACGCAGGTGGCGCTGTGGGTTAAAGCCTCAGCGCCTAGGGCTTGCCGATCGAAAGGTCGGCGGTTCGAATCCCTGCGGCGGGGTGCGCTCCCGCTGCTCGGTCCCAGCGCCTGCCAACCTAGCAGTTCGAAAGCACCTCCGGGTGCAAGTAGATAAATAGGGACCGCTTACCAGCGGGAAGGTAAACGGCGTTTCCGTGTGCGGCTCTGGCTTGCCAGAGCAGTGATGTCACGCTGGCCACGTGACCTGGAAGTGTCTCCGGACAGCGCTGGCCCCTGGCCTCTTAAGTGAGATGGGCGCACAACCCCAGAGTCTGTCAAGACTGGCCCGTACGGGCAGGGGTACCTTTACCTTTACCTTTAAGAGAGAGAAGGGGGATGCTTTTATTGCACCAACTACTGTCATTGGAGGAATGTGGAAGCTTTCAAGTTACACAAAACTAGGTCTGCATGCTTAATCGGCAGATGAATCAAACGGGGCTTTAGTTAATTAATGGAAGGGATTAGAATGGAGATGGGCTATGCATTAAGGTACCCTTGTGGTTTGTTTTGTAGTTTGGCTTTTGTGTGTGTGTGAACTGCAATAGGGAATAAACAAGGCATCATTATATATGGTTTTTCTTTTTAACAAGCAGGATGCATCTTCACCTACACCTGTCACAGACAACATACGTATGCAAGCAACACTGCTGGTCCTTTAACCAAGAGACCTGGTGCGCCATGGAAAACTGGGCCTCTTAATGAGAGGTATTGTCGATGAGACATGACTCAAAGATTAGAATAATCCAATACACGGTTTGCTGCAGAAACGGAACACAGACTAGACTAGCAATTATTTGGTTAAATCTATAAGCAGGGGTGGTGAACCTTTTTTAAGGGGTGAAGGACTCCATTAGGCTCTGTGAGATGCTGCACTTCATTAATAGGTGTAGGGCAGGACCAGGGGTTGGCAAAAAGTTTTAGCCGTGGGTCGGTCCACTGTCCCTCAGATCTTGCGGCAGGCCGGAGAAGTGGCACAGGGAGGGGGGAGCTGGAAGAAGAGGCGAGGGGGGCAAATAGTCCTCCTTCCCACCCCCCAGCCCCAGCCGCTGTGCTTACCTTCCCAGAGGCTGCCACCACGGCCGCCGCCACTGCTTCTTGTGGGTAGGCAGAGTGAGCTCGTCCACTCTGCTCTCTGGCCCACAGGAGCACCAGGGCAGCGGTGGTGGGAAGATGAGCAGTGCGAAAGGGCTGGCTTTGGAGAGGGGCTGCTTAGAATGGCGCTCAGCCAGCCCCCTTCCTCCTCTAGGCAGGGCAGGGAGAAGCCAGGAGGAGGGAGGGCGCCACTGCAGGGTGTGTGTGTGTGTGGGAAAAGGAATGGGGCAGGGGAAAAATGGCACTGTCCAAGCAAACAGAATCCCAACCCTGATCCACGGACAATCCGCGGGCCGGATCCTGAAGGCAACTGGGCCTGATCTAGCCCACAGGCCTTAGTGTGCCGACCCCTGGGCTAGACCCACACAATCACAATCATAGTCACATGAACAGTCACACAGCACCCCCTTCCCTCGCTCTCTGAGCAAGAACAGTTGAGTTTACCATGTACAGTACTGCAGTAACAAGGTGGAAAAGGTAATGCAGTTCTACACATTATTAAATATTATGCAACACTACATTCAAACATGGGAAATCCTATTTTTCTCATTCTTAATACTACTGATAATTGTTTATTGCTCAAAATGGCTTTTAAAAAAATAATAGTAATTTTGCTTTTTGAAAAAGGGAGAGCAAGATATTGAAAGCTGTTAAGGTCTCGCCATAGGTGATGAGTTCAGAAATGTGTAGGGTGCAAGCGGGGTCACATGTGTGCAATCTGGGTGGAAATCTCCAACTCTGATGGGTGCTAACATGTGTACCTGTGGTTGGCATGGTATGTCTCCTGGACAGGGCATAAAACTGTGGGAGAGGGTTATTGTTATTGTTTTCTTCTTGTAGTATGTATTTTTGTGTTTTATACTGTGAATTGCCCTGTGATCTTCAGGTGAAGAGCGGTATAGAAACTAACTAACTAACTAACTAACTAACTAACTAACTAACTTCAAACTAGTTAAGAGTCACTTGTGTGATCTATGTTAACAATGAACCATCAATATTCAATGCGTGTGGCGCTGTGGGTTAAACCACAGAGCCTAGGACATGCCGATCAGAATGTCAGTGGTTCGAATCCCCACGACAGGGTGAACTCCCGTTGCTCAGTCCCTGCTCCTGTCAACCTAGCAGTTTGAAATACATCAAAGTGCAAGTAGATAAATAGGTAGCGCTCCGGCGGGAAGGTAAACGACGTTTCCATGTGCTGCTCTGGTCCGCCAGAAGCGGCTTAGTCATGCTGGCCACATGACCCGGAAACTGTACGCCAGCTCCCTCAGCCAATAAAACAAGATGAGTGCCGCAACCCCAGAGTCAGCCACGACTGGACCTAATGGTCAGGGGTCCATTTACCTTTACCTTTACCTTACTTTCTTATAGTATGGATTACTGAGCTTGGGCTTAGTTATGGCCTTGCAGGTCAAACTGAGATTTCTTGGAGTCAATGTGGTAGGCAGACACTGAAAACAACAAGTCAGGCTGAGCCTTTGAGCAACAAATGGAGGTGTTCGTTCTGCTTACAATTCCCTCCATATATAGAAAATGTACTTATAACAAGGTATTTGTACTATGCAAACACATTTAAATTTCATGGGCACAATGGAATAGGAGTTAGTTAGCAAAATCAAGAGGGAAACGGGTCATAAATGCAAATATTTTTAGTCACTTCAAATAGATAAAAGGTCTAATCACAAAAAAACGCCGTTCACTTCCATCGTGCATGCTAACTGAAAGTTACAGAATGTTGCCGTGAGCAAAGAAGTTAAAAAGATACCTTTCATCCTTGTCTGTGGAGCCCAATCCTAAATCTATGTACAGTGGTGCCCCGCAAGACGAATGCCTCGCAAGACGGAAAACCCGCTAGACGAAAGGGTTTTCCGTTTTGGAGGTGCTTCGCAAAACGAATTTCCTATGTGCTTGCTTCACAAGACGAAAATGTCTTGCGAGTTCCTGGGTTTTTTTTTTCCTCCCCCCCCCCTTTTTCTAAGCCGCTAAGCCGCTTATCTGCTTATCTGCTTATCCGCTAAGCCGATAAGCCGCTAAAAGCCGCTAATAGCGCTAATCCGCTAAGCCGTCGATGGGCTTGCTTCGCAAGACGAAAAAACCGCTAGATGAAGAGACTTGCGGAATGGATTCTTTTCGTCTTGCGAGGCACCACTGTTCTCGGAAGTAAGTTCTATGGGGCTTACTCCCAGGTGCTGTGCAAAAGCAATCTCTTACTTTTGAAGAACTGGGATTGCAACAGATGAGTCACGACCACAGCCACGACGTGTTACCACCTTGGTATGGCCAGGGTCTGTACCCAAGGATCATGTACAGAGAGAGCCTTGCCACCAAGTGCGAAGGCTGGGCTGCAGGAATTGAAAGGCTTTCAAACAGGGGTATGATCAAAGGGCAGGAGGAAGTTAAGAACAAAGGAAGGAAAGGAGGAAGAGATGAATCAAGGGGTGTGGCTGAGAGGGAAGAGAAGCCATTCCCCAGGAAGATGAAAAGGTTGTTTTTGGGGACTGATGGAGGAATGAGAGAGAGAGAGCAATAAAAAGGAGGTCGTTTCATCAAGAAGCAGAAGAGTCCACAGGGCCTGAGGCAGCACAGTATCCTTAGAAGAGAGGGGTGAGCAAAAAGGCCCATACAACAATTGCAGTCGTACCTCAGAAGTTGAATGGAATCCGTTCCAGAAGTCCGTTCCACTTCCAAAATGTTCGGAAACCAAAGCGCGGCTTCTGATTGGCTGCAGGAAGCTCCTGCAGCCAATCGGAAGCCGCAGAAGCAGCGGCAGATGTTCAGGTTCCAAAGAACGTTTGCAAACCGGAACACCCATTTCTGGGTTTCTGGCGTTTGGGAGCCAAAACGTTCAAGTCACAAGGCGTTTGACTTCCGAGGTACGACTGTACAGTGGTACCTCGGGTTAAGAACTTAATTCGTTCTGGCAGTCCGTTCTTAACCTGAAACTGTTCTTAACCTGAGGTACCACTTTAGCTAATGGGGCCTCCCGCAGCCGCTGCGCTGCCGCCATGCAATTTCTGTTCTCATCCTGAAGCAAAGTTCTTAACCCGAGGTACTATTTCTGGGTTAGTGGAATCTTTAATCTGAAGCGTATGTAACCTGAAGCGTTTGTAACCCATGGTACCACTGTATAGGCCAAGTTGGAGTTTGCCAGTTTTCTGAGTTGCCCAAATGTGAAGGCCACACCTAGGAGGTAGGGAGGTAAAATAGTTCTTCTGGGGCAGAAGATGCTTTCACTATTCAATACAACACTATTGCAATGTTTAAATGTTTCTCAGATTGTCCTTCAATTTTCCTGCCACACTTGCTGTTCTCCCCAGTACCCACGCCAGTACAGTGGTGCCCCACAAGACGAACGCCTCGCAAGACGGAAAACCTGCTAGACGAAAGGGTTTTCTGTTTTGGAGGCGCTTCGCAAAACGAATTCCCCTTATGGGCTTGCTTCGCAAGACAAATGTCTTGCGAGTTCCTGTGGGTTTTTTCCCCTTTTCCCCCCTTTTCCTAAGCCGCTAAGCCGCTTATCAGCTGATCCACTGATAAGCCGCTTATCAGCGGATCCGCTAAAAGCCGCTAGACCGTTAATAGCGCTAATCCGCTAAGCTGTCAATGGGCTTGCTTCCCAAGACGAAAAAACCGCTAGACGAAGAGCCTCACGGAATGGATTAATTTCGTCTTGCGAGGCACCACTGTATGGTGTGCCAGACCCTTTGAGACCCACTGCCTTAGTGCTACTCTGCATACAAGCCAGAATTATCATCTTCATCAGCATCACACTTAATAGTACTATTACTATTATTACACGCACCTCTTCCTGAAGTCTGTGGGAATTTCTTTTAAACAACCTGTTATTGTGATTACAATGCCTTCATGGTTCCCAGAGCATTTCACAATGCTTACACACACACACACACACACACAAAACACGGATGGATCTGAACTGCTTTTCTAAATCACCGCGTTTTAGGATATATCATCATAACTGTGTAAGCATTATCCAAATAAAAATGCAAGGGCATGATCTGAGAAGGGGAAAAAAACCTCCTCTAAGGCGGTTTTACTGGTGCATTTTCAGTTTCTGGTCATTTTTCAACTCACTGATTACTGCTATAAGTGTTGATTAATAGTTATCCTCATGTCACGAGAATGCACTTCCCACGGATCAGGAAAACATCGCTGAATAAAATAACTAGATAGAATAATCACACCATCATTCTTGTTCACCATAAAACAGCAGCAACAGACTTGTGCATTAAGGTTACTGATGACCTGGTTAGCAGTTCTGAACACTTTTACTGAAAAGCAAAATTAGACAATTATGTGTCCTTTTAATCTCCCCATTGTTCATTTTTTGAGAAAGACGGTGAAAAATATAGAGAGAGTGGGGCTCCAATAATGACATTGCTAATATATTTAAATTTCGGTTCTTCCCTCCATACAGAACACCACGAAGTTCTAAGACAATCGTTATGCCCCTGTTTTTTCTTCTTCTCCCCATACATTAGCTTGTTTCACTAATGCAATATCTAGACTTGGACAGAGAACAGTTCTTAATGAAGAAACCAAAATGCAGATGGGGATTTCTGGCAAGAAAAATAAGAGAAAGAAACACCTGCGCCTAAAATTGTATCAGTTGTCTTATCTAAGTAATAGAGTAACTCAGAATTAGGTGTTACCACTCCGTATGAAATACGGAGGTTAACGGATTATGTTGCAAATGCAGGGGCCAGTGCAGGCAAAATGCCGCTGCAAAAATGTCTAAACCCTGAGCACACTGGCTATTCTGTCTCAAGCTCAATAAGCTTCTGCGTCAAGAATCTCTTGGGTTGCCTCTGTTTCTTTTATCTATTACGGATGAGATCATTGGCTCCTCTGTGCCCTTCTCTCTGGGTGGCTTTCCTTCCCATTAATCCAATAATTTGTTTTTGTTAATTTGACCCCTTAATTGTCTTAAATGCACACCAGATTGGTGAGGCCCTCACAACTGCAACCGAACCCTGAGATAAACTAGAAAAGCAAACAGTAGACACCTTCAGCTTAGGGCTGGCAGTGCTTGTATTTCAAAGAAGCAGAAAAGGCTCACATATGCTATTCCCACTTTTCTTCAGACCACATTAGTAATATTTCAGGGTCTTAACAGAACATGGGAAAGACTAAAGGAGGACAGCTTCTTTTGAAGCATCTAAGGAGCAGCAGTCACTCGGAATGGCCAGCTTTTGTTTATTTTTTTGAACTGGATGGACATGGTTTATCTAATACAGTCACGACAATCTGCCCCTTTGGCACATCCATAATATTAAAACCAACCTTTTGACATTGCCTGTGACTGCGAATGAACTGCCTTTTGTTCCTCCAAGATCTTGCAGTCTCCTCTCCTCCTTTTTCTGCAATTAGTTTACTATACAATTTATCCAGATAACTGCTGCTTTCAGATTACAGACTGTTCCCCTTTCAAGACAACTCATTGTCTTGTTAACATTTGGAATTGTTATCTGTACTTCCAGGCTCTTATGAGGCATTTCCTCCTATCACATTAGCTTTTTAACCAGAAGTATGCTGAGCTCTCCACACTCAGTGCTGCTACTCAGGGGCTAATCTGTTCAGCCTAAACCAGGCACAGGCAAACTCTGCCCTTCAGATGCTTTGAGACTACAATTCTCATCATCCCTGACCACTGGTCCTGTTCGCTAGGGATGATGAGAGTTGTAGTCCCAAAACATCTGGAGGGCTGAGTTTGCCTATGCCTGGCCTAAGCCATGCAAAAGATCTTTAGAAAAGGCAGCAGTGAAGTCAAAATGGGGGGGGGGGGAGGGGGCAAAGGGCACCAAAATTTTTTCTGTTCCTTTGTTCAGGATGAAGCTTTTACCACTTTTAAAATAGCTAGCATGATTCTGTTGTGCTACCATACCTGACTACAAGTGGCTGGAAATGCTGATGCTATAATAAATACCCATATTTGCATACATGTGTGTCCTTGTGGGTTAAACCACAGAGCCTAGGGCTTGCCGATCAGAAGGTTGGCAGTTCGAATCCCCGTGACGGGGTGAGCTCCCGTTGCTCGGTCCCTGCTCCTGCCAACCTAGCAGTTCGAAAGCACATTAAGTGCAAGTAGATGAATAGGTACCCCTCCGGCGGGAAGGTAAACGGCGTTTCCGTGCGCTGCTGTGGTTCGCTAGAAGCGGCTTAGTCATGCTGGCCACATGACCCGGAAGCTATACACCGGCTCCCTTGGCCAATAAAGCGAGATGTGCGCCGCAACCCCAGAGTCGGTCATGACTGGACCTAATGGTTTGCCTTTGTGTCCTTGGTCATGTTCACAGAATGGAAGATGGTAGGATCCCAAGGGTCGTCTCCCCCCCCCCCCCCGCGCCAGAGCTCAATGGAACTCAGCTCTGGCTTAGAGACTCCATTCTGGATTTCTTTACTCTTTAGCCTTTTCTTCTCCGTAATATGTCCCTCAAGGCAGCAGAGGTTTGGGATAAGCCTTTTCTTTCTCCTAGATGGGCTACCTACCCCTTGCTTCCCACTACAGTGGTGCCCCGCAAGACGAATGCCTCGCAAGACGGAAAACCCGCTAGACGAAAGGGTTTTCCGTTTTGGAGGTGCTTCGCAAAACGAATTTCCTATGGGCTTGCTTCGCAAGACGAAAATGCCTTGCGAGTTCCTGCGGGTTTTTTCCCCTCCCCCCCTTTTCTAAGCCGCTAAGTCGCTTATCTGCTTATCCGCTAAGCCGATAAGCCGCTAAAAGCCGCTAAAAGCTGCTAAACTGCTAATAGCGCTAATCCGCTAAGCCGTCAATGGGCTTGCTTCGCAAGACAAAAAAACCGCTAGACGAAGAGACTCGCGGAATGGATTCTTTTCATCTTGCGAGGCACCACTGTACAGGACATGCAGAAAACGCCTTCTTGGCCATTGGACCCATTGGTCTCGTCTGCTCAAATTCCCAAAGTCTGTCTTCACATGCAGGGCAAGTCCCTGACTCATGGAGGGCTTGAGACCGATTGGCCAACCTCACCTGCTTTAGTCAGGCAATCAAAGCTGTTCCCGGGATTGTGCCCACTGTTGCATGCTGACAACTTCTAGGAGCCACAGGTGAGAGCTGAGTGCTGCAAAGTGGGGACCAAAGGTGTAATAACTGCCCCCGAAGGAGCACATTGTGTACCCCGTGGCTATACTGCTATTTTCTAAACATTTAGTCACGGTGCATTTTTTTAAATAAAAAAAAAATACTCAAGTCAAGTATTTTATTACGGTCATAGACCAGCATAACCCAAACAACTAAATACATAGCATAACAATATGTCAGCGGTTCGAATCCCCACGACGGGGTGAGCTTCCGTTGCTCGGTCCCTGCTCCTGCCCACCTAGCAGTTCGAAAGCATATCAAAGTGCAAGTAGATCAATAGGTACCACTCCAGTGGGAAGGTAAATGGTGTTTCCGTGCGCTGCTCTGGTTTGCCAGAAGCGGCTTAGTCATGCTGGCCACATGACCCGGAAGCTGTACGCCAGCTCTCTTGGCCAATAAAGAGAGATGAACACCGCAACCCCAGAGTCGGTCACAACTGGACCTAATGGTCAGGGGTCCCTTTACCTTTACCTATCTAAGCGAATAATTATTAAATAGGAGCAAGAACCAAACGTAGATTTAAACACATACATGGAATACTTACCATAATTAAGCATAGATAATGGGTGAGTAAAAATTTGTAAGAAAAATTAAAAGATAGGTTAACACAGCTATATGGGGTGGGCTTCAGATATGCAGATCTAACAATATGGGCCTTCAGTTTAGGATTGAATTGTAGCATAGACCATTATTCGTCAAATATCTATCATGGCAGTGCAAAATCTGGTGACGGAATATGTGACTTCTGGGCTCTTGTCCTGTAGTAATTAATAGGGAGATGTTGTGTTGTTCTGAATGTCCAGGAAACTTATATAAGATGGGTTGGATAAACCAAGTTCGAATGTCATTATATTATATTATATTATATTATATTATATTATATTATTATAATATTATATTATTATAATATTATATTAATATTATGTTATGTTATGTTATGTTATGTTATTATACATATAGTACTGGCAATGAAGAAGGGCATGCTCTGTTCTTTCCTGATTTTATTTATTTTCATGGTACAGAAGATAAATTTTAATAGAACAATTGTTACAACAGTAAACAACACAACTTTAGAGAAAAGGAAAAGGAAAAGCTGCTGAGCAAAATCTACAAATTCCTTAAAAAGCGATCAAAAACACAAATAATGGTGGGGGTGGGGTGGTTTGTGGGAACGGGAGGTCTCACACAAATTTTTGCTGTTACATTTTAACCCTGGACGTCTTCCTTCTAATCTTAACAACAAACCAGATGAGTATTCAAGGAATTTTAATGGCTAGAGAAATAAATCCACCTTAATCCTTTAAAAAATAAGAGTAAGCAAGAAATGAAATCTCCTCTGCTATCCTCTTTCTCCACCTTAAATAACTATGTCAAAAAAACAACCCACCCTCCTCCAAACTTTGCCTTCAACAAAACACACCAACAAAATCCAGCAATTCTGCCTTATAAAAGCTCTCAGTAGAAGAGGGTAGCTCTATTCCATATGCCAAACCACGTGTGTGTGTGTGTGTGTGTGTGTGTGTGTTTTCTTGGTCCCAGCTTTCCAAACGATACGGATATTGTTTCCTTCAGCTGGCAGTCATGATTGGGAGGCAACCTCCCTTTCCGTGCCGATACCAATTTGGCAGCTGGTATAGTATTTCTGCGATCTGGTACTATCTGTTATTTGTTGGTACCAGATGGATGCCAGATGGGCAATAATGGCCAACGCCTTCCCCGGCACTGCGGTTCTAAAAAGCACCACATACAGGGTCAAGTCTTGTCAGCTGGATGACTCAAATGGCACTTCAAAGAAAGGCAACTTGGGGTAGGGGAGAGACTAGAGACAGGGCTTTGCAACATCTGTTCCTTGCTCCTAATGACCACATATATACATATGCATGCATGCCATGGGTAACTATGCTCTCTTTTAGCCAGAAGATGCCTTATGAGGAACGGCTAAGGGAGCTGGGCATGTTTAGCCTGGAGAAGAGGAGGTTAAGGGGTGATATGATAGCCATGTTCAAATATATAAAAGGATGTCACATAGAGGAGGGAGAAAGGTTGTTTTCTGCTGCTCCAGAGAAGCGGACATGGAGCAATGGATCCAAACTATAAGAAAGAAGATTCCACCTAAACATTAGGAAGAACTTCCTGACAGTAAGAGCTGTTTGACAGTGGAATTTGCTGCCAAGGAGTGTGGTGGAGTCTCCTTCTTTGGAGGTCTTTAAGCAGAGGCTTGACAACCATATGTCAGGAGTGCTCTGATGGTGTTTCCTGCTTGGCAGGGGGTTGGACTCGATGGCCCTTGTGGTCTCTTCCAACTCTATGATTCTATGATTCTAATATCCAGATGCAGGAAAAGTACAAGAATTTAGTTTCTACACTATGCCTTAGTAGGTGGCACAGATGCCAGCTCTTCAAGCCCCAGTGTTGGCTCTGAATGTGACGCATAATCAATATACTTCTCTCCTGTGATAGCACCACAAATAAGAGGCTCAGAGACTGAGCAGGGAAGCTTCCAAGCCCAATCTTTGTGCACGTATTGCGGTGAGACCTGGAAAACCGACACCCTTGTTGTGGGTGGGTACGATTGGTCAGCCACAAGACCTGATTGGTAGGTCCCTCGAAGCTGGGTACAATCTGACCAATGGGACACAGTCCAAATGGTTTGAGGGACCTATTTATACCCATGCATGTGACCCAGAGCTTCCTCTTTTGGCTCATGCATTGGAACACCCGCCCACCTCTCCCTACTTTTAGGGCTTTGCGCTTGACCTTGCTATGCCATCGTGTGTCGTTGGGACAGGGGCACGGCAGGAATTTCCCCCACTTGGCTGATTGGCTGTTGCCATTTGGGTTTTGCCTTGTAAGGTTGCGGATAGGCACTGGGTCAGGTGATAGGGATGGGGGAACGCTCTCGCCATCCCTATGTGAAGGGTATTCCATTAAAGGAATCCAGGGACTCGATGGTTTGGTCAACCCCTGAGAGGGGGTTGTGCCCGTGCCTGAGTCCAGGGGGACATTTGGGTGGTGGAGATAGCCTGTTCCCAGCTTTACGCTTATCCAGGTGTTCACCCTTGGCTGACCTATGCTGGAACCATGGGTCAGCGCTACCTGCATGGCAGGGAGCTAGTCAAACCAGAGCCTATGCAACCAGTCACGTTCTGTAATCAATAAAGTTGTGGCCTAAGGTAAAGGTAAAGGGACCCCTAACCATTAGGTCCAGTTGCGGATGACTCTTGGGTTGCGGCACTCATCTCACTTTATTGGCCGAGGGAGCCGGCGTACAGCTTCCGGGTCATGTGGCCAGCATGACTTAAGCCGCTTCTGGTGAACCAGAGCAGTGCACGGAAACGCCGTTTACCTTACCGCCGAAGCGGTACCTATTTATCTACTTGCACTTTGACGTGTTTTCGAACTGCTAGGTTGGCAGGAGCAGGGACCGCGCAACGGGAGCTCACCCCGTCGCGGGGATTCGAACCGCAACCTCCTGATCGGCAAGTCCTAGGCTCTGTGGTTTAACCCACAGAGCCACCCGCGTACCCTAAAGTTGTGGCCTACATTCTGCCAAAAAGCAAACCAAAATTTTGAGGCAAGTGTGAATTTATTTCGGGGGGTGGCGGGAGGTTTCTGGGTCTGAACACGCAAAGCGGAACAACAAGAAAACAGAACTCTGCATGGCTTTTGAAGAGCTTCAGGGATGGACAAGAGGAGGAAAGTAATGGAAGGAGCCTGTTATAGGTATTCTTATTCATATTATTATTATTCTTTCAGGAGGCTGACCTGCCATTCAAACTGGAATGGAAACTTAGAAAAGGTCATTTAATGGTTCTGAATGAAGCCTGGAGCAGCCAATACAAATGCAATTTTGTAAAAGGCTCCATCCACATCTACCCACAGAGAGACAGACACACCCCTCACACTTCCTTTATGTATAAATGGAAAAAAAAAGTTTAAGAGGGTGAGTTAAATTGTCCTTAAGTTTAGAAGGGTGTCTGCAGGAAAATATGGCTAACATCAAAGCATGCTCTCCACTCTGCAATTTGCTTCATGGAGAAGTTATGATAAACAGGATATGTGGTTCCCTAAGGTTACCATGGAAACCTTTTCTTTTCAGGCCATCATTTCCAAAGGTACAATTTGCATTAAAATGACAGAACTTGATTTTTTTTTTTTTTTGTAAGTCTCAAGAGGGGTCATGCCACCATATATTATAGCTATTATTTCAAAACTTACGTACATAACATTCAAGGGAGAGATCTATTAATCCACATAAATATCTTGGTGACCAAGTACACTTTAATTGCTGGCTTGGCAGGCATTTTCCTGACAAATTAGCAGAGAATATTAGAAGGATAAAAGTTAAAGCTAATTCACTGGTTGTGTACTTTTTCTTCTACTCTTATGTTCACATACTTGGGTTTGGATTTTGGATGGTGGCAGGTCAGTCGTGTAAAATATGACCTCCCATCTTCTCTCGCAGAGCTTTGTGTTTCTGAATCAATAAGTTAGTTTAAAAAAATAAAGAATAATCTTAAAATGGCACATGAAAGCAATGCATAGTCGCTGCAATATAAAAAGAGATAACTCCAAGGCCTACACTTGTCTGTTTCTTCTGTAGTGAATTATTTGTTGGTGCACTGTATGTAAGGTAAAGGTAAAGGGACCCCTGACCATTAGGTCCAGTCGTGACCGACTCTGGGGTTGCGGCGCTCATCTCGCTTTACTGGCCGAGGGAGCCGGCGTACAGCTTCCAGGTCATGTGGCCAGCATGACTAAGCCGCTTCTGGTGAACCAGAGCAGCGCACAGAAATGCCGTTTACGTTCCCGCTGGAGCGGTACCTATTTATCTACTTGCACTTTGACGTACTTTCAAACTGCTGGGTTGGCAGGAGCAGGGACCGAGCAACGGGAGCTCACCCCGTCACGGGGATTCGAACCACCAACCTTCCGATCGGCAAGTCCTAGGCTCTGTGGTTTAACCCACAGCACCACCTGCGTCAACACTGTATGTACCAAGACACAATAGCTTTAAAAAATAATCATCCAAACGATAACCTCCATGTCTATTGCTTACATGTTTAAGATCATAAACACACAGGAACAGCTTTTCTTTCACACACACAGGTGTGTCCTCTCCAATGCGACATGTTCAAGAGCTGTACATTTGCAATCAGTATGTGTACACAGAACCCAAGCAGTAAACAATTCACCCATTGCTCAGAGGATGAAGGACACATTTACATCTCTCTCAACAGGTTGATCTGAGTTAAAGATGGCTCTTTGTAGACATATGCAAAGAACATGTAGATATATGCAAAAAGCATATTTTCAATTCCATTTCCCCAGCTCCAAGCAAACGAATCTGACTATTTGAACTTTGGCTAGTTCCAAAAGTGCAGAATCTCGAATTAATTGCTTAAAGGCCACAGCCATTATGTCTATTTGGAGGGGGGGGGGGGTTGGCATGTCAGTGTTTTGCCACCAAAATAAGAGCCATGTGGCGTCCTGCTTGCTTGATGGAGGCAGTGGTAAAACCACTCCTCAAGAAGCCCTGCTTGGATTTGGAAAACCTAAAGAATGGAAGCGGTTTTGTTTGAAATGGCTAAAATATTGCAAGCATGGTTTGGGCTTTCACACATGCGTGTTTTGCTTGTCATAATACAGACAATTTGGCAAGACTCTATTGAAGTACGCCATGAATTATGTTTTTGTTCGAAAAGGCTGAAATCCTGCAAAATATATCTATGCAGAAGTATCATACAAACACATTCAAATAAGAATGATTCATAGGCAAATCACTGAAAGCATGGCAGATTTTGGAATGGTTTTCAGAACTTTTGAATTAAAATTCAAAAGTGACTGTCCTGCAACATTCAGCCGGAATACAATCGCTCAAATGTCAGCAGCAAATCTATCCATCTGTGCGTCGAGCTGCTGAGCTGAAGGTGACATTTTAGCCTATGACTAGCCTTTATATAGGGACGCAGGTGGCACTGTGGTCTAAACCACTGAGCCTCTTGGGCTTGCCAAGCAGAAGGTCAGCGGTTCAAATCCCCGCGAAGGGATGAGCTCCCGTTGCTCGGTCCCTGCTCCTGCCAACCTAGCAGTTCAAAAGCAAGTCAAAGTGCAAGTAGATAAATAGGTACCACTCCGGTGGGAAGGTAAACGGTGTTTCTGTGTGCTGCTCTGGTTCGCCAGAAGCAGCTTAGTCATGCTGGCCACATGACCTGGAAGCTGTATGCCAGCTCCCTCGGCCAATAAAGCGAGATGAGCGGTGCAACCCCAGAGTTGTTCACGACTGGACCTAATGGTCATGGGTCCCTTTACCATTACCTTTTAGCCTTTATATAGCCATTGGAGCAGGCATGTCCAAAGTCCATTTCAGGGGCCTAATCCGACCCACTGGTTGATTTAATCCAGCCTGTGTGGCAGTATATGTGCTGGGGTAAAATCCTTAAAAAAGCTCAGCAACTTCAATCCTAAAAAAAGCTCAACAGCCGACTTTGGTCAGCCCTCACGCATGTTCACTTCATCAAATCTGGCCCTCTTTGAAAAAAGATTGGGCACCCCTACATGGTTGGAGTCACCACTGGCAAGGAGGAGGAAATATGGCTGGGGATGGAGAGTGATATGGAATCTTTCCATTCCTACCATCTAACTATGCCACTCAACGAACTAAAACAGGAGAGCAGAGTAAAAATTAAATTAACCAAAAAACAACAACAACCAACTCCCAAAATGCCATAATCACTTCCAGTACTAAACCAAATTTCATAGTAGGGACCTGAAGCCCCACGGATGAATGGGTTACTCATTCACTCGTGTAAGGAGGAAATGGTCTGCAAATGACTGGAGATGGTGGATGGCAGCCAAGGGGAGCAATCCAGTGATAATGACACACACTTATTGAAATCAATGAGCCTTGGATTCTCAACAGCCTACTTGTTCTATTTACGGCTCCACCGTACCCAATTATAACATCCTAGAACTTCTTCCCCAAAGGTTTTATTTGCTATGACTGTGATCCCCTGGAATGATTTGATTTACTTAAGATCACACAACGCTTTCTTTTTTGGGTGGTGTTGGTGGTTTGGGATAAATGATTTTGCCATGACCTTAATAGCTGTGGACAGGGCTAGCACTCATTATCTTTCCATGGTGAGCGAAGCCCAGGTGCCTCGTTTTCTGAGTGGCGGCAGAGTACCTTTTGATTTTGCAACCGTGTAATATGATGAAGCAACAGCAGCTCTACCCAGCAGGACAGAGCAAAATGTGTAAATACTACAGATGGGCGAACCATGCTTGCTCCAGTCCCCCAAAACAGACCTGCTGGCTGTTAAGATTATATTAATATTGTGACTCATGCTTCCTAAGCCTCATGAACTGGTCCAGAACAGCAAATAAGAACACCAAGCATGGGACATGGTCTATCGAAGCATTGCGGCTTTTGCTGCTGCCTCAGTGGCCAAGGGAAAGGGAGTGATGGAAACACTGGGTCTCGCTAAGCCAGCACCCAGCCTTGTGATGGCCAATTCTGTCCTGCTCTGGGTTCAACCCTTGGCATTTCCAGTGAGAAAAGGTGGAGCCACTGGCAATCAGAGCAAACAAGTTTGGCCTGACTCAGTATACGATGGCTTTATATACAGCTGTGAGAGTGTATACAAATATACGGATGCGGGTGGCGCTGTGGTCTAAACCACTGAGCCTCTTGGGCTTGCCGGTTGGAAGGTCGGTGGTTCGAATCCCCGCGACGGGGTGAGCTCCCGTTGCTCGGTCCCTGCTCCTGCCCACCTAGCAGTCTGAAAGCACGCCAGTGCAAGTAGATAAATAGGTACCGCTATGGCAGGAAGGTAAACGGCATTTCCATGCGCTGTGTTTTCTGTCACAGTGTCCCATTGCGCCAGAAGCAGTTTAGTTCTGCTGGCCACATGATCTGGAAAGCTGTCTGGAAAGCTGTCTGTGGACAAACCCTGCTCCCTCAGCCTGAAAGCAAGATGAGTGCCATAACCCCATAGTTGCCTTTGACTGGCTTAACCATCCAGGGGTCCTTTGCCTTACGTTATATATATATATATATATATATATATATATATATATATATACACACACACACACACACATTCATTCAAATGCTCTAGCCCAGGCATAGGCAAACTTGGCCCTCCAGATGTTTTGGGACTACAACTCCCATCATCACTAGCTAACAGGACCAGTGGTCAGGGATGATGGGAGTTGTAGTCCCAAAACATATGGAGGACCAAGTTTGCCTATGCCTGCTCTAGCCATTTAAAAATAAATAAATTGTGGCCTTTTTTTGCTTTTGAACCCGTTACAACAGCAAGGACACTTCCTTCCACCTACGCCTAGGTGAATTAACAGCTTTTGTCTATCTCGAAATCTAACAAAAAACCTCCACCCCCAGATAAATCACAGGACCCCTGCTCCTTCAATTCCACCATTCTGTACTCTATCTCAAGCCTCACCTGGCTTGCCAGGTCTTTTCTAGACTGGCAGGGGATAATTTTAATTCTTAAAAAACACTAGAGGCCTCCTTCTAATAATAATAATAATAATAATAATAATAATAATAATAATAATAATAATAAATTGCAAGGAGATTCCAATGAGATTCCAGAATTCAGGACCAATGAATGTGCAAACCAGCTGCACTGTCTTACAACGTTGTAAGAACACTGGGAAAATAAAATGTGGATGTGCTAACTTGCTAAGATTGTACATTAAATGGGGCTGCAGAGTCACACTAAACACGATGAATATGCCCTTGACACAAAACCCTACAAATAAAAGCTTAATATCATAGTCCGTACTTTAAACGAGGTTGTGTTATTAAAGCGTAGGTACTTAGGCCTCTAAGATAGTCAACCTCTCTCTCTTTCTGGAAAAACTGAAAGCGCAGATTTCTTTTTAAAAATCCAATTTATTCAAGTACACAGGAACATCGAAAAAGATTTTAAAAATTAGAAATACAAACAAAATGGAATTGCGCGAGAACCCGAGCGGATGCTTTTAACACAAACCACTGGTTGGGTAGAACACCTTTTAATTATTTAAATCACATTTCCATCAAAAAAATAAAGATGGGGTCAGGCTACCGTTTTTCAAAATTTCAGCAGGTAGTGAAGTGGTGGGCAGGAAATTGCAAAAAAGAAGAGGACAAAAAGAAGAAGAGACTTTTACTTTTCCCAGAAGAACTAAGTTTGTGTAATGCCAGGGGTTGATTTAGCAAATGAAGCTTTCCTCTGCCCTATTTTGCTCTGTACTTTAATGCATTCTTATTAGATTAGTATCTGCACTGCAGACGTTGAAGTGGGAACTAATAAAGTTATCCACACAATCTCTAGGTGTCTGAGCCACTGACTTTATTTTTCATTTAAAATAATTATAACAATGCCACTTGTTTGTTAAAAAGCCTTTTTATATTCACAGATAATTGCCTTCTACAACACCCAGCAATACATTCTCATTTTCACATCTTTGCTGAGAAAGTGGGGGGGGGGGGGGAGAGAGAAAGAAACCTCACACTCTTTAGAGTTTGGTGCAAGTTGACAACGATGCAGCCACCACACTTTAAAGCCTTGAAGTTAAACAAGCGCAGGAGCTCTAACGGCAGATTAACAAGCAGCCGGGCAATTTCAGAACACCTTTAGTGGTGATATATTTTATCAGCCCCGGGACTATTACCAATGAAAATTTATGGCCTGACCTATTCCAAGGAGTTAGGAAAGGATATGCGATAAACACTCACATTTTAAACATGAAATAAGAGGTCGATCCCTGTCCTTGACACCTAACTGTGTCACCAGAAATGATGCTCCGTAGCACCTCATTTTATCTGAGTCTAACATATAGTCAAGAGACGCGGGTGGCGCTGTGGTCTAAACCACTGAGCCTCTTGGGCTTGCCGATTGGAAGGTCGGCGGTTCGAATCTCCACGACGGGGTGAGCTCCCGTTGCTCGGTCCCTGCTCCTGCCAACCTAGCAGTTCTAAAGCACGCCAGTGCAAGTAGATAAATAGGTACCGCTCCAGTGGGATGTTTTTTGTTTTTGTTTTAAATTACTTTTTTATCTATGTCATTTTGAATTGTGATTGATATTAATGCTGTATTCTTTTTATATGCAACTACTGCAGCAAGATTATTACTAGCCCAAAGATGGAAGCAAGAAGATATAACAACAAAAGAAAACAGAAAATAAAACTGATGGACTATGCCGAGCTGACAAGACTTACAGGGAAAATTCGAAACCAGCAGGACCAGGTTTTCCTAAAGGACTGAAGGAAATTGATGTTGTATTTGAAACACAATTGTAATGACTTAACATCGCTTGTAGGGTTGCAAGAAGTTTTGTAAGGAGGATTATTCAAATTATTGTGAGAAGAACTAAGACTAGCTGATGTAAGAATGGACTTACAACAATAAGCATAGTAATAAAATGCGTTAGAAAACCATTAGAAGGAAGGAAGTCTTAGGCCAAGGATTTATGTTGTGTTGGAAAATTGTGTAAAATTTAATAAAAAAATCTATATTTTTTAAAAAAAGATATTAATGCTGTATTCTTAGTTTTAGATTTTATGATTTATGTGGAAATTGTTTTCCATTTGACTGTGTACTTTTTGATGTGTTCTATTTACTGTTTATGCTTTTTGTTATGTTGGTAATTATGTAATTCTTGTCATGTTGTAAGCCGCCTTGAGCATTGTTTTAACTTTGGAAAGGCGGCAGACAAGTAAAATGATGGCTGAATGGATGAATGAATCAGCAGAAGCCCTGCAGAAGGTCTTCCGCTTGTGCAGGAAGGCTTTCCTTTGTCTTCTGCTTCACCAGGCCCCTAAAATTGGCTGGAACAAAGCACGGGGGGAGAGGGGAATATCGTTCCTTCTGGCAAGGTGAAATGCTTGCACTGACAACATTATCAGAAGAGTGTGATATTGACTTCCTCTCTCTGTTTTTCTTTCCCGACATCAGAAAAGTTGGGGTAGCGTTTGTAAAGTTATCAAAAAATAATCTTACTTCTTGGGGGTGGGGTGGGGCGGGAGGGATGTGGTTGTCAAACTTTTAAGAGGAATTCTACTTTTCTTTTCTTAACAAACACATTTAGATGTCAGAAGAAACTGTACTTTATCCTTTGGCATAAATGGCACTAACATGCTGGATGTCAAGAACAGAGCTGTAATTTGGGAGTGCGTTTCAAGCAGGCGAGTGAAGGCTCAAATGGAGAAATATTAGGAATGTGACGTCTTGTTCATCTTCAGAAAGACTTAATGTCAGAAGCCCACCCACCCTTCACGATTGCTGTGATTCATGTGCTCTTTTCCACATGGAAGGCCAATTCCAAGTTTGGAATATATGGAAACGGGTGCTTCAGCTATGTTAACAGTGGTACCTTGGTTTAAAAACAGCTTGCTTTATGAACGACTTGGATTAAGAACGCTGCAAACCCGGAAGTAGGTGTTTTGGTTTGTGAACTTTGCCTTGGAAGCAGAACATGTTCCGCTTCCTGTTGAGTGGGTTCCATTTGTAAATTGAGTCCCTTGCTGCTATGGGAAAGCACGCCTTGGTTTAAGAATGCTTTGGTTTAAGAACAGAGTTCCGGAACGGTTTAAGTTCGTAAACCAAGGCACCACTGTAATGCTGAGCTTCACGAATGGCAGCTTCAGGTGTCTAGAAAGCTTTGGATGCCGGCCTACAAATGCACAGATAATTCTTAGGGGCTCCCCTAACTGTGCAAATGTACATGTTGTGGCAAAGTACAAAACATTGAGCATGATGGCTCATTAGCCAGACTTGACTGTATCTGAGTGCTGAGCATACAATAGAGTGGTACTTGCTGATGTGGAGCCTGTGGAAGTCAGTTGACCTTGATTGGTCTCTCTTGTGGTCAGTGACTTTGTTCTCCCTTGTCAAGTGAAAGGGGATGGACAGAACTCTTTACAAAGCTTTGAGCGCAGAGCAAAAGAAGAAAAAAAAGCCGTATTGATCTGTGGGCACAATTTGTGGATGGGAGGAAATAGTTAAGAAGTAATCAGTAAATAATTAAGGACGGAACGTCGGGTCCCTTTCAGCACAGCTGTTTTAGGAAGCTAGGAGCTGTGGGGAAGACAGTACTGGCCAGGATCAGGTCTTCGTCACAGGGGGAGGGAATTAACCCTTCCCCTGTACTCTGATCCTGATAAAAATCCCCCCATGCTGGTATTTGTCGAAGTACTTGCTGGAGCAATTTGTTTCCCACCTCCCACAGAGGAGGAGATCTCTGTCAGGAGGGGAGAAAGGATCAAGCCCTCTCTCCCTGTTCATCATGGTCCTGATCCTCATAATCCCCCAACCCCTGGTTGCTTATAAAATCAAAACAAAAATGAAAGAGATGTGCTAAATGCGACTATACACATGACGTTAACGTGGGTTCTTACTAGGCATCTGTATGGCCAAGGAAAGCTGGCAAGCGAGTGAGCAATGGCAGTACTGCAAGCAGGGCCGGCCCACCCATGAGGCAAGGTGAGGAGACCGCCTCAGGCGGCAGGATACACAGGGGCAGCACATCCAGCCAAAAGGAATGCATTGCCCACTGCAGCTATGGCAGACTGCTTGGAGGCCAGATCTGCTGCTGTCTTGACAACCAACTCAATGCTGTCTCTACAGCAGTCTCTTGATGAGTAAGAGGCACTTCTGGTCTCCTTCTAACCCTAGGGAGGTAATAGTAGGGTCTCCCGGGCTTTGCACCTGTCCTTCGTGATACAGAGCGGGCCTCTTTTGCCCCTGTGATGGCCTTTGGTTCACCATTTCAACCATCTGATAAGGTTGATTTGATTCCCCCTTGGTTCCCAATGTTGATCTTCACTCACTCCTTCTTCCCTGGCAGGGTGGAGCTGCCATTCTGTGGTTTGCTGCAGGTGCCAAAATGTATTGGGCCAGCCCTAACTGCAAGGAGTACTCAGGACTGGGGAGGAAGGATAGTGTTAAATTGTGGGTGAACATATCAGACGACACAGCGATTCTTCAACAGCTCTTGTTTATTCACAGGCCAGAACAGAACTGAACTGAAGGGTTCAGCCAGCCTGCTTATATAGAGCTCCAGTACAACGTAACTGTAACAACTTTCTGTAACTATCCAATCACTGAACGTCACTTTCGATCCCTTATTTGCATATGTGGACCTGAACTATCTACAGTATCCCCCTGCTGGCCCAGGGTGAGAACGTCAGTATATAACAGATAGGAATTTGCTGCTGCTACTTCTCAGCAGCAGCTGGTCAGGAGGTTGGCACCAGTGGGCCCTCCCAAGTCCCTGGGGCCTTGGAAGCTGCCCAGTGGTGCCAACCTTGGTGTTGGCCCTGAGGGCACTGAAGACTTAAGGGAGTTTTGTAGTGTCTGTTTAGTTAACACTATGCATTGAGGAGATTTCACCCCTCCCATATCCAAGAATCTCCTGACGAGTCTGCTGATTCTCCAGAGAGGAAGAGCAGTGTTCTGCTTTCTACTTATTCAGCTCCAGCACCAAGTCAGTCAGTCAGTCAGTGTGTCGGAGAGAGAGAGAGACTGAGTGTTAGAGATTGTGTGTAGAGATAAGGTTGCTGCTAAGAGCAGCTGCAGACACTCAGTGTAGCATTCATTTATGCTTAGACCTATTTAGCTCTGTATATAGTTTTGTATCATAGTTGTAGTTATAGAATAAAAGAAGATATTCTACAGAGCTGCTCTCCGAGTCGTGTATACACTGCCAGACTCTGCTATACTCTGCTGTGCGACGACTGTATTGTGGAAGTGAATCCGGTGCTCACAACTCTAAGCTGTGAGTCCACAGCACTTTGACCTGGTGGTCTCTGGAAGTGCTACCCAGCTCGCCTAGCCCAGTCGGGGTTGAAGTGCATGAGTCCAGTTGGTGACACTGGCTCAAGGGCGATGCTGACATGCATATGGAGCCCAGGAGAGGAAAGCAGACAGATATCCAGTACTGTTTAAGAATGTAGAACTGGCTTTCCCCAAACAACAGTACCTGGTCCATTCCACACACTTGTTTTGTGGTAACAGCTGCAAAAATACTGACTTCATTTCTGAAATATACTCGTCAATCAGACTGCTGCATTCTGAATCCTATTGTTCTAGGACCAATCACACTGCTGCATTCTGAATCCTATTGTTCTAGGACCAATCAGACTGCTGCCTTTTGGATCCTATTCAACTCAGTACATAACAATTTTTCTCTCGCACGGGCCATTATCTAAGCATTTCCTCTTTTCCCCGCCAGGCTGAACACTGGTCTCAGCTCTGGTAAGTGTTCTTCTAGGAAGATTCAATGCCCACCCGCGTCAACCAAACAAGCGTTAACATCAGCTACCCAACATTTCCACAAAGAACCTAGAGAAAAACTAACGTCTTCTCTTTGCTGCCAGGGCAACGCAAGTCATAAGGCAGTTTTGTGAAAGGGATACCACCACGGCACATTTTTAAAACCAAGCTTTTCTTAAAAGGAGCTAAGAAGTAGGGAAAGGAGTAAGAACGGCCCAATTGACTTTGCCAGCCAGATGGCTTTCAGAAACACTTGAACTCATAGGGCGGGTCGGCAGTGGCTTCCAGGATCACATAAAGTTGTCATATCCCCCATTGCCTGAGAAGACAGGAATGCTTTTACTTTCCCAGAGCTGGAATGCCCCCTTTTTCAAAAAAACACGATCCAATACAAACGTTTGTGGTTTTGGGGAGCCTAACCTACTTGAAACTCAACATCCTGAAGCTGGAATTAATTGCTCATTAAATGCACAAAGAGCTCCTTTCTGAGTCCAAAGTAAGCACAGAACCTTTTGACACGTTATGGAAAAATAATGCAGTTCTCAGGCTTCTTTTCCTCCATTTTACTTTTTTTGAGGTCTGGATCAGTGCCAGATGCACAATAAACTCCCTGGCCTTTAACACAAACTAGCATGATTCGTCTTCTTTCAGTAACCTTAATTGGGAACTGACAAAACTGAGTATGTTACAAAAGTGTTTCTGTCAAAAACCTGTTGACAGACCATATATTTGGGCCATACTATACAGATTTGACGCCGGGAATGGCTGAGAGGAGATCAAATAACAAAACATGTGATCATTTTTAAAGATGTTATTTATCAACATTTAAATCTTACTTGCAAAAGAGGAAAGGGGAAAAAAAGAGAGAGTTATGAGGCTGGATGTAAACAAGGCATCATGAAAGGAAATTGTCATGCCGTCTGCATCTCCCCTACTAGTGAAGAACTACACAATTACTGTGTTTTATGCAGTTCTTGAAGACGAAAAGATAAGCAAGGGAGGAAATTAATGCCACAGCCAGGGACAGGGCTAAGATTATAAAGTAACCCAATCTATGTGTGAAATCTGTAAAGCAATCCCCACAAATGCACGAAGAAGATTACTAATTCTTAGCTATTTTAGGTTCCATGGGGGTGTGCAGATGCGGACATCCATATTCAGTGGTTCCAATCCAGCAGAGCATGCAAGGAGCAGCTGAAGCTGTGTGGCAGCTAGACTGGTGACTGGGAGCAGCCGCCGAGACTATATAACACCGGTCTTGAAAGACCTATATTGGCTCCAAGTACGTTTCCAAGCACAATTCAAAGTGTTGGTGCTGACCTTTAAAGCCCTAAACGGTCTCGGTCCAGTATATCTGAAGGAGCGTCTCCACCCCCATCCTTCTACCCGGACACTGAGGTCCAGCTCTGAGGGCCTTCTGGTGGTTCCCTCACTGCGAGAAGTGAGGTTACAGGGAACCAGACAGAGGGCCTTCTCGGTAGTGGCGCCCTCCCTGTGGAACGCCCTCCCACCAGATGTCAAAGAGAACAACAACTACCAGACTTTTAGAAGACATCTGAAGACAACCCTGTTTAGGGAAGCTTTTAATGTTTGAAGTATTAGAGTATTTTAATATTTTTTGGGAAACTGCCCAGAGTGGCTGGGGAAGCCCAGCCAGATGGGCGGTGTATAAATAATAAATTATTATTATTATCATTATTATGGGTGCATCACTTTTTACAAAGGGTTATATGCATTTGGGGTCAGATATTGGATTGGGCACATGCAGTTCCACCCCCACCTGATTTTTCCCTCCCTCTCTCTCAAATATAGGCACAGTTCCCCATACAAGGCAATGGATAGCTCGGTTGGTTAGAGTGTGGTGCTGACAATGTCAAGGTGTCACAGTCCGGTTCATGGGTCATCAAAGTTCTGGCAGGGGACATCAGGACCGGGGGCAAGATGGCGGGGTGGGAGCAGGAACGGGGGTCCAGAAGCCAGGAGTCCGGAAGCCAAGTGTGAGGGTCAGAGAGCCGGGAGTCAAGAAGTCAAGGGTCTGAGAGTCAGGAAGCAAGGAGTCAAGACGTCAGGGGTCCGAGGATCAAGAAGCAAGAAGTCAAGGGTCCGAGGATCAAGAAGCAAGAAGTCAAGGGTCCAAGGATCAAGAAGCAGGGAGTCAAGAAGCCGAGGTTCAAGGATCAGGAAGCAAGAAGCCAAACACAGCAAGGCAAGAAGAGTGTTGCTGTGGCAAAGAGCCGAAGGGAAATGCTGACCTTATAACCCTTCCCAGGTCTTGCCACCAGGCGCTGTCAGTTACCAATCGGCCTCACCTGTGAGGCCGCACCTTGCCTTTCCAGAACAAACTTAGGAAGGCCCCAGTCCTGCAAAGTCCTATTGGCCACAGGGCCTGGCTCTTGCACGCACACCTGACACAAGGTTGCAGGTTTGATCCCTCTATGGGACAGCTGCATATTCCTGGATTACGGGGGGTTAGACTGGATGATCCTCAGGGTCCCTCCCAACACTACAATTCTATGATTCGATCCAACCGGGGATACAGGGCCAGTATACCTGAAAGAGCGTCTCCACGCCCATTGTTCAGCCTGGACACTGAGGTCCAGCACTGAGGGCTTTCTGGCGGTTCCCTCCCTGCAAGAAGCAAAGCTACAGGGAACCAGGCAGAGGGCCTTCTCGGTAGTGGCGCCCGCCCTGTGGAACGCCCTCCCACCAGATGTCAAAGAGAAAAACAACTACCTGACATTTAGAAGACATCTGAAGGCAGCCCTGTTCAGGGAAGTTTTGAATGTTTGATGCTGTATTCTGTTTTTAATCTTTGTTGGAAGCTGCCCAGAGTGGCTGAGGAAACCCAGCCAGATGGGCGGGGTACAAATAATAAATTTAATAATAATAATAATAATAATAATAATAATAATAATAATTTAGGTTTGTTGAGGCCCTAAGCTCATAATATAACATATAACATATAGCGAAATGTCTTCATTGTAAGTGTACTTAATTACAGTGGTGCCCCGCAAGACGAATGCCTCGCAAGACGGAGAACCCACTAGACGAAAGGGTTTTCCGTTTTGGAGGTGCTTCGCAAAACAAATTTCCCTATGGGCTTGCTTCGCAAGACGAAAATGTCTTGTGAGTTCCTGCGGTTTCCCCCCCCTTTCCCCCCCTTTTCCTAAGCCGCTAAGCCGCTTATCAGCTGATCCGCTGATAAGCCGCTTAACAGCTGATCGCTAAAAGCCGCTAAACCGCTAATAGCGCTAATCCGCTAAGATGTCAATGTGCTTGCTTCGCAAGAAGAAAAAACCGCTATACGAAGAGCCTCGCGGAACGGATTAATTTCGTCTTGCGAGGCACCACTGTACAATAAAATACCAAATTATTCAAGGAGGAAACCCGCATATTTGGCCTGCAACATGGCCTTCAGTTTTACAGAATGGGGTGGGAGCAGTTGAGGGATGTCATACTTTTAATTAATACTGAGTTTTGATACAAAAATGGGGCCACCATTAAGACGATCTCAAATGGACTTTAAGGAAAAAGTGGCTAAAATGGTTGCAGAGTTCTACTTTTGTGCATTGATCATATGTGCCTTGTCAGGGCCAGATTTAGGTTTGATGAGGCCCTCAGCTACTGAAGGTAATGGGGCCCTTTATATGTCCAGCTCTCCTTTGTTAACAACAAATTGTCACTGTTTTTTTGTGTTGGGTATATGCTATATGGCAATTTATGGACCTAATAGGTATCTCAAGCCATTTGCACATGTTCCCATGCAACCAGTCCATTCAGAATGTAGGTACCCTATATATAGAAATGAGCAAACCAGTGATATTTTAGGGAGCAGGATAGCAGGCGGGACCCATTACTTACATCATAGGAGCCTACACAACACAAAACACTGTTGCTGTATGCATTTTATTTGTTTTTTTAACTTATATTTTGGAATGTACATCCAGTTTGTTTTTTCCCTTTAATAGCTTGTTTAGCTTATACATAAATCCGGCACTGGATATGTATCTGTCGGTCTGTTTCAGCAAGTACACAGTCCCAACAGGACCATGACAACAATACCTTCCTCAGCTTAGAATGCCTTTCTTAGCAGAAGCAAAGAATGCCCAAATATACCAAGGCCCCAATATACTCTCAATTTCCTGTAATTTTCTTTCTGTTTGTGGAAGTACACTGAGATTAATAGGAAATTCTGTGTTTGACTTCAAAGGATTTTCACTCAGATCCCTAAAGTGGAGACCAAAGGCTGGCTTAAATTATTACAGAGAACAATATACAAAACCTATTGATACCAGGCTAGTATAGTCATAAGTAGATGTATTTTTTTATTATTATCTGGGAACCTGTCTTGGTTTTTTGATTGTTTTAAAAAAGCAAGTATTACTTTTATAACTACAGCCTTGCCTGCTTTGAGCTGCAGAGATAGACCAAAAAAGGTTAACTAAAATACATTAATAATCCAGATAATGGTACAAATGATACAGGAGTCTATAATTTCTCCTCACGCTGAGAAAGTACAAGCAGTCCAGGAGTGAAGGCGGCAGGTTCTGCGTTAGAAAGTAATCTGAGTAAAAATAAGCAGATTTCAGTCCTGATCTGAATATTCAATAATTCTAACCAGAATGTCTTACTAGGGTGGCACTGTTTATATCAAAACCTGAAGTTCTTTTTCAAAAATAAATAAATAAATCCAGAATTTGTGCATTAACGTTGCACGTCAGAAAACACGAAAGCATCCTCAATATTTTCTCTCTCTACTTTCTAAGGAAGCTGGGTCTTTTCAAATAATGATGTGTACTTTATATTTAATTTGTTGTGTTTTTATTTTGAGCTAGAGTGGTGAGGCACTCCTGCAGTAAGAAAGCTTTAAAATAATTTTTTAAAAAAAAACCTGAAAGGGAAAAAAAGCCATTTTCTTCTTCCAAGCAAGCAAGATTTATTTATTTAGTAATCAAAAAAAATTACAGTGTTCAACTTTTTATTTTGTGCTGGTGTGATCCTTTTGAGTTATAAAATATTTTTTATGTTGCTCCAAGGAGCAAAAAGTTATTTTCTTCTGAGTTTTAGGCTGATGAGCTCCTGCAGAATAAAGCAATAACAAGAACCATCTTCAAAGGGATGAACATTTCCCCCTCCCCCACAGAGATGTAGGGAACCTTTGTTCTGTGCATGGGCAAAAATGCATGGCCAGCATTCCAAAATTTTCCTTCCTTGCTGAAAGACAACTGGGGAGGAAGCCAAGACACAACAGAACGGTGGGAATAATGGAGTGGTACAGGGAGAGTCCCATGGACTGCAAGAAGATCAAACCTATCCATTCTTAAGGAAATCAGCCCTGAGTGCTCATTGGATGGGCCGATCCTGAAGCTGAGGCCCCAATACTTTGGCCACCTCATGAGAAGAGAAGACTCCCTGGAAAAGACCCTGATGTTGGGAAAGATGGAGGGCACAAGGAGAAGGGGACGACAGAGGACGAGATGGTTGGATAGTGTTCTCGAAGCTACCAGCATGAGTTTGACCAAACTGCGGTAGGCAGTGGAAGACAGGAGTGCCTGGCGTGCTCTGGTCCATGGGGTCACAAAGAGTCGGACACGACTAAACGACTAAACGACAACAACAACACAGGGAGAAAACCATTGGGTCCATAGCAGTAACAAAAAGCAACAACTATACAATCGCTGTGTAAGAAAGAGAATTGCAGAACACCAGGAAGACAAAGAAATTGTTGCTTGTTTGAAATGATATTTTTGGCCTGACTTCCAAACAATGATCAGTTCCACTAGTTATTGTTGTGGTTGTTGTTATTTCTTCAGACCCTCCAAGTGTCCCTATTTTCCAGGGACAGTCACAGATTTACAGAAGCCGTCCCGGTTTCTGATTTGATCCAGAATGTCATGCTTTTCTTTAGGACGTCCCTATTTTCATTGGAGGAATACAATATGATAATCTTTATTGTCATTGTCCTGTACAGAACAACGAAATTGAAAATCTACATCAGACATTCAGAAACCAACAAGCCTGCTATCCCAGCCTCGTTAGCCCCATAAAATCTCTGATACCCCATAATTAAATACAATATGCGCCCATAGAGACTACCTTGCACTGCGTTTAAAACCAAAATCGCGGCTAGACTGGAAACCTGCTCCCACACCACCAATGTTGGAGTGTTTGGAGGTATGCGACCCCAAAGCCTCGAAGATGAGAAACTATACAACCTTTAGAAGACATCTGAAGGCAGCCCTGTATAGGGAAGTTATTTAATGTTTTATCATGTTTTTATATATGTTGGAAGCTGCCCAGAGTAGCTAGGGCAAACCCAGTCAAATGGGCAGGGTATAAATAAATAAAAATATTATGATTATGATTAAGGAATAGGAGATACCTTTTTCATCAGAGATATGTTGGAGGGTATGATTTTTTAGACCCCGCCTTTCCTCTCGTAAGAGTCCAGGGCAGCTAACAGTACAGCATCAAAAGCGAAAATCAAACCACAATACAAAATGCAACATACAGTAACAACCAACATTGCATTACACAAAAAACTGCAAATTGATCCATTCCTTTTTTCGAACGGTAAAAGGGTAAAAGAGTACTGGGAAACAATCCATAATGAATTGGAAAAAAGGTTTAAAAGTACTTTCCCAAAAAACAAAAACAAAACCAGAGTCCTTTCTGTTGGGGATAACTCAGACTGAAATTCCCAGGTGTCAATAAATGGTTATTTAAGTATGCCACTACTGCGGCCCGTGTTTTGTTAGCCCCCAAATGGAAAATGAGCGAGGTCCCAACCAAAGAAGACTGACAACTTAAGCTGACAGAATATGCGCAGCTTGCAGACTTAACATATAGAATAAGAGAACAAGAAGAACATACGTTTAGAGAAGATTGGAAAACGTTTATTGACTATATGGGGGGAAATTGCGTACACTTGAAAACGTTGGCAGCATGAAGACAAATTCAACAGCGTAAATAAGTTTTGATGGATGTAATAATGGAATACTGGTTTAGTTTTTGTAAAATACTCAGGGATTTATGATATGCAAAAGGAACCATGGAAAGAGAAGAAGGGAAGCCACTGATATTTTAAGGATGTTTAAATGAGTATTCTAAATTGTAAAACAAATTGCTCCATTCCTGTTTATGCTCTTAAGGCCGACTTGCTACAAGGTGATGCTGGGAGGTTCTTAAGCCACTGTAGTATGGCGGGAATGGAATCTAGCGAAGAATCACGGATGACCTTTTCCTTTTATAAAGCTGCTTTTCTCAAGACGTTTTTAAAAAGGGGAGGGTTAGAAACGCCTCTGTCAAAAGCTCTGCCCCATTACGTCGTCAGCAAAAGGCCACTTGCTAACGTCAGCTTTATTCTTGGGTGCTTGCCTATACACACACTTGTTTTATTTGTGTGTCCACACGTACACAACCGGTATACAGCAATGCATTCAAAAGAGGGACTGTTCTTAGCCTGCGGACTCATGACAGATGCCATCCAAACTGAACACTCAGTTAGATAGTGAACGGTGAATAATACGGCAGCTGCTTTACATTAGCAGGACGTATTATAAAGGAAAGCTGGCTTAGCTAGCATGGCTAACTGACAAGAAACACAGGGAGAATCCATCTAGCATTAACTGTACATAAGAGGGGGTCACCAGCTGCATTCCCCCCAAGTGAATACCCTATACAGGGAAAGGGAAAAACCTTTTTAACAGCAGGATTTCCTCTTGTCTCAGCATTATGTGCCTTCTTCAGAACAAAGACTTGGAATGATGTGGAGCTGCAGTAAGTTTTCAATTTAATCACAATTATGGAATTAGCCTTTTCTCTTCTCTTATAGGAAACAAGTCAGCTGTTGCTCAGTCCCCGTTCCCAGGGAGGAAAAGCTAGTCGTAAGTAGCCTGTCTGGGAGCGATCATGGTCTAGGCTAGATATTCTTGACCACATGGGAAGGGGAAATATACTATCCATACAAAGGCAGCATGAAGCAGGGTCTAAATTTTGGGTTGCAGCTGGATGCAGCACCAGCAGAGAAAAAAACATTTGCAAGGATGTTCCCAGCGGCCCGTAGCTCAGTGACCTACGCAGTGGCGTAGCGTGGGGGGTGCAGGGGGGGGCCTGGCCACACCCGGCGCAACATCTGGGGGTTAGGGTTAGGGGGCGCAAATCCATGGGTTAGGGGGCGCAAATTACTTGCCTTGCCCCGGGTGCTGACAACCCACGCTACGCCACTGGACCTACGTATATGAATCATGTTAGTTCAAAACTTGAATCAAGTCAGTGCAAAATTCAGTTTCACTGCCGAGGGCAAGCAAAATTTAGAAGATCCATATTTGAGAAGATCCATTTGGGGGCACCAAATTTTGGCCTCACTCAGGCTGCCATACAGTGGATGCTCGGGTTGCGAACGTGATCCGTGTGGGATGCACGTTCGCAACCTGCAGCGGCACATCTGCGCACACGCGGGTTGTGACTCGGTGCTTCTGCGCATGCGCAACCAACGAAACCCAGAAGTAACCCGTTCCGGTACTTCTGGGTTTCAGCGTTCCGTAACCTAAAAAAACACAACCTGAAGAATCTGTAACCTGAAGTATGACTGTATTACCAAAGATTAGCAAAGTCCACCCCTGGGAAGGTGTTGAGGGGAAGGGGAGTATTGAGGTTTTCTTTTTCTTGGTTTGTGTGCGTTTTGTTCTTGTTTCTCTCATGTATTTTGTACTTTTATGTTGCATTTTTATTTTGCGAACCTCCTCACGATCTGCAGAGGAAAGGCAGTATATAAATTTAATGAAATAAATAAAACAATATATATACAGTGGTACCTCTGTTTATGAACTTAATTCATTTTGGAGGTCCATTCTTAACCCAAAACCATTCATAACCTGAGGCGCACTTTCACTAATGGGGTCTCCTGGTGCTGCTGCGCCACTAGCATGTGACTTCTGGTCGCATCCTGGGGCAAAGTTTGCTACCCAGAACACCTATTTCCAGGTTAGCGGAGCTCATTACCCAAAGCGTTCGTAAGGAGGACGGTACGTAACCAGAGGTTCTACTGTATATATATATATATATATAGAGAGAGAGAGAGAGAGAGAGAGGCCAGAAATGGGACGTTGTGTTGGAAGCTAGTGCCTTTATTCCAGGCAGGTAGGAAGTTTGACAGGAGGAATGTTGGGTACCAACAGAAAGGCCTACAATGAGTAATGAGGAACAGATGGCAGGCCAGAGTTGCCACAGGCAAGTTTCTGTTCCAATCCTCAAAACTGGAGGGCGGGGAGCAGATAAAGGAATTTTATTGTCTATATGTGTAAAGAAAGATCCTGAGTTGAAACGCCCTGAACTGTATTACTTCAAACTGTAACTGTGGACTAAAGGTAAAGGGTAAAGGGACCCCTGACCATTAGGTTCAGTCGCAGCCAACTCTGGGGTTGCGGCGCTCATCTCACTTTATTGGCCGAGGGAGCCGGCGTACAGCTTCTGAGTCATGTGGCCACCATTACTAAGCCGCTTCTGGAGAACAAGAGCAGCACACGGAAACGCCGTTTACCTTCCCACCGGAGTGGTACCTATTTATCTACTTGCACTTTGATGTGCTTTCGAACTGCTAGGTTGGCAGGAGCTGGGACAGAGCAATGGGAGCTCACCCCGTCGTGGGGATTCGAACCGCCGACCTTCTGATCGGCAAGTCCTAGGCTCTGTGGTTTAACCAACAGCGCCACTTGCATGCCATAACTGTGGACTACTTGTCTGCAAATTATCTCATATACAGTGGAACCTCGGCTGTCGAACGTAATCCGTTCTGGAAGACGGTTCAACTTTTGAAACGTTTGACAACTGAGGTACAATTCCCATTTGGCAAAATCCATTAAAAAAAATAATAGAGAAATGTGCCTCGGAAGCCGTTCGACTTCCGAGGTGCGTTCGAAAATGGAAGTGTTCACTTCCGGGTTGTCGGTGTTTGAAAACCGAAACGTTCGACTTCTGAAGCGTTCAGAAATCAAGGTTCCACTGTATAAATGGGACACCACATGCAGTCTGAAGTGGTATAGCCTAGAAACAGAACCACTAAAAATATTAACTTTTGGTCTAGACCAGCAGCTAAGGGGAATTTCGCTAAACAGGAGGAAGGGGCTTTCTTCAAAAGTGAAGGACTTTGCTCTGGGACAGGAAGCAGCTTAGTTTTGTAAATGTCAGATAGTTCCCTTTCCTGTATCTCACAGTGCTTCCCAACTAACCAACAAAATTTATATACCGCTCGATTGTAAGAAAGTCACTAAGAAAATATATAATGGAATTATGGGTGAAAACAGTTAAAAAACAGATATTTTAAAATACAAAATTATTGAAAACAACAATAACAACATGTAAATCTTATATGTCTGAATAGGCTTGCCTAAACAAAAATGCTTTAGTAAAGGTAAAGGGACTCCTGACCATTAGGTCCAGTCGTGGCCAACTCTGGGGTTGCGGCGCTCATCTCGCTTTATTGGCCGAGGGAGCCGGCGTACAGCTTCCGGGTCATGTGGCCAGCATGACTAAGCTGCTTCTGGTGAACCATAGCAGCGCACGGAAACGCCGTTTACCTTCCCGCCGGAGCGGTACCTATTTATCTACTTGCACTTTGACATGCTTTCGAACTGCTAGGTTGGCAGGAGCAGGGACTGAGCAACGGGAGCTCACCCCATCGCGGGGATTCGAACCGCCAACCTTCTGATCGGCAAGTCCTAGGCTCTGTGGTTTAACCCATTTAAATAGGAACCAAAAGAAGCACAGCAAAGGGACCTGGCTGAAGTCAACTGACAAGGAGTTCCAATATTTATTAGATGCCACCACACTAGAAGATTTATTTCTTACGATGATGGAATGACTATTAGGTGGACCTGCAACAGAGCCAGTTCCATAGATTAAAGCAGCCAAGCTGGCACGTTTGGGGAAACGCGACCCTGCAAATAACTTAGGCCCAAGCTGTTAAGGGATTTACCATATTTTTCCATGTATAACATGCCCCCATGTATAAGGACTTAAAACTAAGAAAAAAAGGGGGAAATAGCCCAGAATTGTTGAGCTTTTTTCACCAAACATACCAATCGGATGCTCACAAAAAGCAGCCCCCAATCCCCAGCCAAAATGTCGCTAAAGCTGCCAATCAACAGCAGCCTTCGACCCAGCCAACAATCAACCACCCTATCGCTGCAGACAATATCCTGGTCGCAGAAGCAAAACCACCACCGTCCCACCTCTGCAACATTCTGTGTATAAGACGAACCAAAATTTTCAACATACATTATTCAGAAAATAACCTCGTCTTATACATGGAAAACTATGGTATATGCACCTTAATTTGGCCTGGAGGCAAATGAAAGACCCCCACTGAGCAGAGGTGCTGTATGCCCACAGGGTCTCCTTCCTGCCAGCAATCACGTTGCAGCATTCTGCACTAACTGCAGCTTCCAGACCAAGCATATGGGAGGCCCCACATAGAGCACACTGCAGTAATCCAGCCCTGAAGTCACCAACGCTGTTGTTGTTTAGTCGTTTAGTCATGTCCAACTCTTCGTGACTCCATGGACCAGAGCACGCCAGGCACTTCTGTCTTCCACTGCCTCCCGCAGTTTGGTCAAACTCATGGTAGTAGCTTCGAGAACACTGTCCCACCATCTCGTCCTCTGCCGTCCCTTTCTCCTTGTGCCCTCCATCTTTCCCAACATCAGGGTCTTTTCCAGGGAGTCTTCTCTTCTCATGAGTGGCCAAAGTATTGGAGCCTCAGCTTCAGGATCTGTCCTTCCAGTGAGCACTCAGAGCTGATTTCCTTCAGAATGGATCGGTTTGATCTTCTTGCAGTCCATGGGACTCTCAAGAGTCTCCTCCAGCACCAGAATTCAAAAGCATCAGTTCTTCGGCAATCAGCCTTCTTTATGGTCCAGCTCTCACTTCCATACATCACTACTGGGAAAACCATAGCTTTTACTATATGGACCTTTACTGTGGTCAAATTCTGCCAGTCCAGGAATAGCCATAGCTGTCACACACAAGGCGATTCTTCTAGCCGCTGAGGCTACCTGGGTCTCCAGGGGCAGAGCTTGTTTTCTGCACTGGCAGGACTTTGGGCTGAATCCCTTCCAACTCTGTGAATCTGTGGAATTCTCTCTCCAGAGCATGTTTGTGATCCTCTTAATTTTTCATATGACACGCTCCCAAACAAAATCGCAATCACAGTTGGGAGAAGCTGGGCAGTTTATGGAGTGGTGCTCAAGAATTAACGCAACGCCTGAATTATTATTTTTTTGCCAGTGAAGTTGGGCTACTGTGATTCCTGGCCAGCCTCCTTGCGTTACGAGCTGCCGAGTTAATGTTAGCACAAATGCATTTGAATGAGAAACGGAAAGAGTCTTGAGACGCCTGATATTAATCCGAGGGACTGAGAGCTTTAAAGCTATCTTGGGTGCTTTGATTAACAACTTCTCCTCTCAAAAAACATGTCGCCTTGGGAATCAGTAATCTTAGGGTATTACACCTAATAGAAATGGCTTAAAGAGGATTACCCAGAAGAGACCTTTGTGAGGCTTTGGAGACTATATGGAGGCCGCAGGTCTGAGCTCCCTCAGCAAGGTAATAAAGCCTTTCAAGGTTTGATAAGAAATGGGAATCCTCAGCCTGCTCCCAAAGCTTCATTGACCAGGTCCGGGATTATTTGCTGGGACATCAATTATTCTTTAAACATCTACCCTGGGAGCACAGGCATGTTATTTATGAGTGTCGTTTGGTGAATAGTTTTCTTTTTCAAAAAAACCCCTAAGCACTAAAACTTTGTATATTTGCCAAATAAGGTTGACTTCATCAGGAGTACGTTAAACTGATTTATTCAGCAGAAATCCCAACAAGAATATCTCTGTTAGAACCTACAAAAAGTCACTATGCAGTGAGCTAGCTATTGCGTTCATCCTAACTCTTCCTTGGGCTCGATGTTCTGCAAGAAACACAAACAAATGGAAAGAGGAAGGAGAGAAGAAAGACCTGGGTATGGTGACCCCCGCCCCCCGCAGTTTCAAATAAGAGTCAATAATATATTGTGCAGACAATTAGCAGCAAGGCTTGTTGTTGTTGTTTAGTCGTTTAGTCGTGTCCGACTCTTCATGACCCCATGGACCAGAGCACGCCAGGCACTCCTGTCTTCCACTGCCTCCCGCAGTTTGGTCAAACTCATGCTGGTAGCTTCGAGAACACTATCCAACCATCTCGTCCTCTGTCGTCCCCTTCTCCTTGTGCCCTCCATCTTTCCCAACATCAGGATCTTTTCCAGGGAGTCTTCTCTTCTCATGAGGTGGCCAAAGTATTGGAGCCTCAGCTTCAGGATCTGTCCTTCCAGTGAGCACTCAGGGCTGATTTCCTTCAGAATGGATAGGTTTGATCTTCTTGCAGTCCATGGGACTCTCAAGAGTCTCCTCCAGCACCATTCTTCAAAAGCATCAATTCTTCGGCGATCAGCCTTCTTTATGGTCCAGCTTTCACTTCCATACATCACTACTGCTTCCACACATCACCATAGCTTTTACTATATGGACCTTTGTTGGCAAGGTGATGTCTCCACTTTTTAAGATGCTGTCTAGGCTAGAGGTTACAGGGGTACAGATACCCACCCCCCAAGGCATCACAATTCAGATCATGAAAGTCTGGAGCCTTGTTTGTAACCCCAGTTGTTAACTTGGAGGGGAGGTCTAGGGTGCTATGACATGCTCTCTCTCGATTAATAACCCAGATTTCTGTATTAGGCAGGGATTCTGGTCCAGGGAAACAGGAAGTAAGATACCGCAGGGTAGGTTTAGTGATGCATAATGGACAACACTGATTTTGACATAGCTTCCTAGTTGGATAACCATCTGTTCCATTATAAATGGCCTCGGCCCAGTATACCTGAAGGAGCATCTCCACCCCCATCGTTCTGCCTGGACGCTGAGGTCCAGCGCCGAGGGCCTTCTGGCAGTTCCCTCATTGCGAGAAGCAAAGCTACAGGGAACCTGTGAGGAGAATCAGAACTTATAGGATTAAACAGTTCTGTGTGACGTCTCACATTCTGAGGCGTGGTTATGCTCACATACGGGAATCTTTCTTTGTGTGTGAGTTCTCTTTCGGTTTTGGCTGAGAGGCAAAAGGATGTCCGCTCTCTCGCCGGGATGAGTTATGACGTTTTTCTACTAATTAAAGACTGTTGGAGATAAGCAAGAAGCCTGCATTCAGTCTGATTTATTATCCACACACAAGGCAACAGTTTCTCCCGCTGCTAAACTCTGCTAAGGACTAAGAGAGCTAAGGGAGCTCAAGTTTTCGATCGGCATGGACGTCCATCGGCGCAGCAGAAGCGTACTGGGCACCATCTTATTGCACAGAACCCGGCAGAGGGCCTTCTCGGTAGTGGCACCCACCCTGTGGAACACCCTCTCACCAGATGTCAAGGAAATAAACAACTACCTGACATTTAGAAGACATCTGAAGGCAGCCCTGCTCAGGGAAGTTTTTAATGTGTGACATTTTAATGTATTTTTAATCTTTGTTGGAAGCCACCCAGAGTGGCTAGGGAAACTCAGCCATATGGGCAGGGTACAAACAGTAAATAATAATAATAATAATAATAATAATAATAAGACTGTATTGGGCTTTTTCTTTTTTTACAGTTATACAAAGTTATATATTTGACTGATATGAACCTCCCTTGAACATTGAAATCCACCACGATGGTTCTTACACTGCTTAAGTTAAGCAAGTCCAACTTTTATTGGTACAGAATTTGGACTGCCAGGGTACAAAACGTCCTATTAGTGTGAGAGCAGACCTTTTTCTGTTTTACAAAATAAATTGTGTCCGACAAAGCAAACAAACTGAGCTACAGCTTAGATGAAAGGACAATTTAACAAGTCCATTTTGTTGAGAGATTAGCTAGCACAGTACTGACTTGACATAGAAGAGATGTGAAACAAATAGCACTTTTGTTCAGATCCACAGAGTTGGATTAAAGCAACATTGCCTTCCTTCCCTTTATTGTAGCATGGCGGCCATTCAATGTCAAATCCTAACACAGCTCCGTAGGATAAGGTTGTAACAATATCCTCAGAGAGTAAGGAACAATCGTTTGCGTTATAGCTGTAACCGATGGAACCATGGAATTCTAAGAAGGGAAGGTTGTCTCCCAGCACATTCCGATGGACTGGATTATTCTTTTTGTCCACTTTGGCCTCTTCAGTCATCCACTGAGGTAGTTTATTTGATGAAGAATCCATATTCCTATCAAATTTATTTGTTTGGATTTGTATGTTAACTAACCTAAGGTTTCCCTGGGATCCTCCCCACTCCACAGCTCCAGAGCACAAACCTCACCCCCATCCTAGAAACCTTTCCCGCCAGACCCCCATTAGACTGTATTTGTTACATTCAGTAATAATAATAATAATAATAATAATAATAATAATAATAATTTATTTATACCCCGCCCATCTGGTTGGGCTTCCCCAGCCACTCTGGGTGGCTTCCAACAAAATATTAAAATACCGTAATACATTAAACACCCCTTACCTGAACATACAGCTTGACTTACAAAACACGGATATTCCAAAACTGCTCTAATTCATAAGGTAGAAGAATCTACAGTGGTACCTCAGGTTAAGAACTTAATTCATTCTGGAGGTCCACTCTTAACCTGAAACTGTTCTTAACCTGAGGTACCCCTTTAGCTAATGGGGCCTCCTGCTGCTGCTGCTGCTGCCGCCACGCGATTTCTGTTCTCAACGTGAAGCAAAGTTCTTAACCCGAGGTACTATTTCTGGGTTAGTGGAGTCTGTAACCTGAAGCATCTGTAACCCGAGGTACTACTGTACGAAAAAGATAGCACAAAGTCTTTGTACAGAAGCGGCGTATTAAAGAGATCACGAAATGTTCCAGATAGAGACAGAAGATTTTAAGGGACACCTCAATCCTTGTTAATATACAAAATTACATATTGATGCAATGTAGTTCCAGTCTATGAGGATTAGACCTAACGTCACTGAAAATTATGGCATAGATACCAAAATCAATGGATGAGGAAGGGCGAGGGTTTTTTTTGGAAACAGTTTTGCTTCTTTTGGTAATTTGATAGAGAAGCTAAAAACAGCCCACTCTGGAGGTTCGGAAGTGAGGTTACAGGGAACCAGGCAGAGGGCCTCCTCGGTGGTGGCGCCTGCCCTGTGGAAAGCCCTCCCATCAGGTGTCAAGGAAATAAACAACTATCCGACTTTTAGAAGACATCTGAAGGCAGCCCTGTTTAGGGAAGTTTTAAATGTTTGAAGTTTTATTCTGTTTTTAATGTTCTGTTGAAAGCCGCCCAGAGTGGCTGGGGAAACTCAGCCAGATGGGTGAGGTAGAAATAAATGAATGAATGAATGAATGAATGAATGAATAAAAATAATTACTCTAAATTGGCTTTGTGATGTCACACAACCATATCTTATTGGCTAGGTCGCATTGTGATATCATCTGGCTGACAGCGTGACCTGTAAGCAGCTGGGGTCATGTTGCCAACAAGAAGGATTCAATATATTGGTTCAAAAAAGGCAGCCAAAGCACAAAAACCACGAGAAACACAAAACCTTCCCAAATGTTAAATGGTCACACAAAACCCACCCCTGGCCTCTTTTCTATACAAGTTGTTTGCTTTGTGGACATTTAAGGTGAAGGTAAAAGGACCCCTGACGACCGACTCTGGGGTTGCAGCGCTCATCTCGCTTTATTGGCCGAGGGAGCCGGCGTACAGCTTCTGGGTCATGTCGCCAGCATGACTAAGCCACTTCTGGCGAACCAGAGCAGCACACGGAAACGCTGTTTACCTTCCCGCCAGAGCAGTACCTATTTATCTACTTGCACTTTGATGTGTTTCTGAACTGCTAGGTTGGCAGGAGAAGGGACTGAGCAACGGGAGCTCACCCCGTCGCAGAGATTCGAACCGCCAACCTTCTGATCGGCAAGTCCTAGGCTCTGTGGTTTAACCCACAGCGCCACCCGCGTCCCTATTGTGGACATTAAGGATAGCCTTAATGTTAAATTAGCTTTAGTTTTGGCAACATGCTTGGGCGTAGAATGCAGAATAGTTCACGGTGTATTATATACTGTGAAGGTATTTACAGCTTTCAGTGTTAAGGTATCATCATAAAATCCAGGGGAAACTGTTTTAACAATTTCAGTCATTTCCGCTCCTCTGTCATGTGATAAGAAAACAGCCAGTGTAGTCTGGGAATGGGGAGAATTTAAGAGTCTAGCACAGGGCACAGAAGCAGAGACACTCATTTCTGCTTACACAATCAAAGGGACTCCACTTTATAGCTTACTTAGCATAATGGCCAGTTTATCCCTGAAAGGCCCCAAGCTTTTCACAGAGCAGTTATTAACTTGGGGAGGGAAAGCGAGGCTTGATCATAATTCTGGAGAAAGGAAATCAAATGCCATTACCTGCTTTCATATGAACATGTAGCAACTTGGCACATATAGGAACGGGTTGGGATGGGGATGCGGTAAAAAAGAGGTTTCATCACCACAACAGACCCCTGGTGGGGACTTGTACCTCTTTCCATCACATGAATCTATCTCAATTAGCCTAGCAGAACACGAAATCAACTGAAGAACGGAACAGCAACTGAAATATATCAGTTGCCATGCTCACCTGTTAGACCATAGGATAGTGGCTCTGGTTCTTCCTTAGCTACCAAAATCTACATCACCCTTGCATTTAAGCACTTCTGTAGAAGCCACAGATAAAAATAAATTGTCTGCTTGCCAACAAAGTTCTGTATAGTAAAAGCTATGGTTTTCCCTTTGACCATACTGTGGGAGGCAGTGGAAGACAGGAGTGCCTGGCGTGCTCTGGTCCATGGGGTCACGAAGAGTCGGACACGACTAATCGACTAAACAACAACACTGGTTTTCCCAGTAGTGATGTATGGAAGTGAGGGCTGGACCATAAAGAAGGCTGATCGCCGAAGAATTGATGCTTTTGAATTATGGTGCTGGAGGAGACACTTGAGACTCCCATGGACTGCAAGGAGATCAAACCTATCCATTCTGAAGGAAATCAGCCCTGAGTGCTCACTGGAAGGACAGATCGTGAAGCTGAGACTCCAATACTTTGGCCGCCTCATGAGAAGAGAAGACTCCCTGGAAAAGACCCTGATGTTGGGAAAGATGGAGGGCACAAGGAGAAGGGGATGACAGAGGATGAGATGGTTGGACAGTGTTCTTGAAGCTACCAGCATGAGTTTGACCAAACTGTGGGAGGCGGTGGAAGACAGGAGGGCCTGGCGTGCGCTGCTCCATGGGGTCACGAAGAGTCGGACATGACTAAACGACTAAACAACAACAACAACAAAGTACACACAGCCCCATCTAGGTGAGCAAATAAGCAGGCAGAAGCTGTGAGCTATGAAAAGTGTCACAGGGTGGTGAAGGACGGATGGCACTCTCTATCCCTACTCTGCCAGCCCCCAGTAGGCTACTAACTTTTTTCACAGGCTAGTAACTTATGTGGGCTTATTTGCAAGGCTGGCCAACATATACTTCTCAATAAATTATTTGGGAAACACAACTATTTTTTTGTGTGTTGTCCCCATAATACTCGACGTATATTTATTAGACTTCGGGGGAGCAACTTACCCAGTGCTGATCATAATCAGATGGCCTTCCTCTGCCCTCCTCTTCGTCGTAGAAAGGTAAGCCTTCTCGTCTTGCTTGATGGTACTCCTTCCGTAACTTCTGGATGCGGTCTGCAGTTCCAACAGTTGGATGGTCACTGGAGAATGAAGAAAAGATGCATAAGTTGCATCAGAGGGCGTTTACATCGTCAGCAGATGTAAGCACAGGGTCCATAGCTGTCAACTTACAGATTTGAAAATAAGGGACCAGCAGCCTCGAAAATAAGGGATCCACAGCCAAAATAAGGGATCAATAATTACTTTGATAGGGACGCAGGTGGCGCTGTGGGTTAAAGCCTCAGCGCCTAGGGCTTGCCGATCGAAAGGTCGGCAGTTCGAATCCCTGCGGCGGGGTGCGCTCCCGCTGCTCGGTCCCAGCGCCTGCCAACCTAGCAGTTCGAAAGCACCTTCGGGTGCAAGTAGATAAATAGGGACCGCTTACCAGCGGGAAGGTAAACGGCGTTTCCGTGTGCGGCTCTGGCTCTGGCCAGAGCAGCGATGTCACACTGGCCACGTGACCCGGAAGTGTCTCCGGACAGCGCTGGCCCCTGGCCTCTTAAGTGAGATGGGCGCACAACCCCAGAGTCTGTCAAGACTGGCCCGTACAGGCAGGGGTACCTTTACCTTTACCTTTAATTACTTTGATAAAATACATATTTTGTTGCGTGCAAATGGCTTTAGAAACCTATTAGGTCCATAAATTACCATATAGCATATATTCAACACAAAAAAACAGCAACAATTTGTTGTTGACAAAGGACAGCTGGACATAGAAAGGGCCCCATTACCTTCAGTAGCTTATTTAAGAGACATTATCAATAAGGGACAGCAGCGGGACATGGCGCTGGCATAAGGGACTGTCCCACCAAATAAGGGACACTTGACAGCTATGACAGAGTCCAGGTGGAATTCATTTTCAGTTCAAGTTGTAGTGAAAACTTTCATTTTGGATATGTGCACCGGCAGGCTAGTTAGGGCTCCTGTTTGCACTGTTTACACCAGGGGTCAGCAGCCTAAGGCCCATGGGCCACAAATGGCCCACGGGAGTTGTTTAACCGGCCCATGGACCCCCACCGCCCACTCAGGGACCCCTGCTGCCCACTCGGTCAGCTCCTATGTGACGCTCCTGTAGCCAATGGGAAACTGCGCACACCTCCTCCACATCGGAAATAGCATTCCAGCCCACTGCAGCATCTGTGGGACCGTGAACCGGCCCAAGCCACAAAAACTTTGCCAGCCCCTGGTTTACACCTTGCCTCCAAGCCACAAATTCAAGAAAGCAAAATATTTAACAAATGAAATGGAACATGTTAATATTTATTTGGGTCTGTCCACATTGCAGAGCTCAACCTGAAACACCTACACCCAAGGCATCTGGAAACCTGTGCAGACACCTGGGTTCAAGTTATTCCTTTCTGAGGTGGGGAGAAGAGCAATGTTCCCGCCACAACTTAACTTTCAACCTGCTACTTAAAACAAAAGTGTGTTTCCATGAAACAATTCTCCGGCTTGGCTGCAGTGATTGCTATGGCTCGGTTGGCTACTGAAGTAATTTGTTCACAGAACACTGTGGTTGAAAGGGCTGAGAGATAGTTGGGTGGGAGGAAGGAGACAGTGATGTTTGAGATGCACGATCAGCCTCTAAATTACAGTAATATTAAGCTTGCATTAGATGCATAAAGCAAAGAAAGAAATGGAAGTGTATGCGGGGTGGGGGTGGGGGTGGGGGAGTACTGCTAGCTGGCTAAGATTTATATTTCCTGTCTTATGCGGGTTTAAATATAAAAATACTAAACTAATTTGATTCACAGCGACGTTTATGGATGCCATAAATACATTCCCCAATGCCTGCCCAATGTGGGTATTAAATGTCAAGGGAGAAGGAATAGTTTTTGATGAATGAGGCCTCATTGGGTAAATAATATAGGCACACTGTGGAAACCAAGCTACTTCCCTTGATCTAGGTACTATACGTCTGTTGATGCAGCCTAGAATAGCATTAGCTTTTTTTGCTGCTGCATCACACTGTTGCCTCATGTTAAGCTTGTGGTCCACCAAGACCCCTAGATCCTTTTCATATGTGCTACTAGTAAGCCAGGTGATCGCCGTCTTCTATTGGTGCAGCTGGTTCTTCTTGCCTAAGTGCAGAACCTCACATTTGTCCCTATTGAAATTCCTTTTGTTAGTTTGGGCACAGCTCTCCAATCTGTTAAGGTCATTTTGAATCCCAATTGTGTCTTCTGTGGCATTAGCTACCCCTCCCAGTTTGGTGCCATCTGCAAATTTGATGAGCATCCCCTCAACTCATTCATCCAAGTCATTTATAAAGACGTTGAACAACAGCAGAACCCTGAGGATGACAAGGAACTTTTAATCAGTACTCTTTGGGTTCAGTCAGCCAACCAGCTGCAAATCCATCTAACAGTTATCTCTTTCAACCTACATTTTACCAGCTTCCTTGAAAGAGTATCATGGGGGACTTACTGAAATCAAGATAAACAATGTCCACAGCATTCCCCTCATCCATAAAGCTTGTAACTCCATTAAAAAAAAAGAAATGAAATTCATGTGGCATGACTTGCTTTGAGAAACCCATGCTGGGTACTTTTTTAAGTGCTCACAGAGCAACTGCTGAATTATCTCTTCTAGGACCTTTCCTGTTAAAGCTATGGTTTTCCCCGTAGTGATGTATAGAAGTGAGAGCTGGACCATAAAAAAGGCTGATCGCCGAAGAATTGATGCTTTGGAATTATGGTGCTGGAGGAGACTCCTGAGAGTCCCATGGACTGCAAGAAGATCAAACCTATCCATTCTGAAGGAAATCAGCCCTGAGTGCTCACTGGAAGGGCAGATCGTGAAGCTGAGCTCCAGTACTTTGGCCACCTCATGAGAAGAGAAGACTCCCTGGAAAAGACCCTGATGTTGGGAAAGATGGAGGGCACAAGGAGAAGGGGACAACAGAGGACGAGATGGTTGGACAGTGTTCTCGAAGCTACCAATGTGAGTTTGACCAAACTGTGGGAGGCAGTGGAAGACAGGAGTGCCTGGCGTGCTCTGGTCCATGGGATCACAAAGAGTCGGACACGACTAAATGACTAAACAACAACAAGGAACTTTCCTGGTACTGATGTCAAGCTCCCTGGGTGGTAGTTACCGTATTTTTCGCTCTATTGGACGCAGGTTTTCCCCTCCAAAATTTGAGGAGAAATGTGTGTGCGTCCTATGGAGCGAATGCAGGCTTCTGCCATAGCCGCGTGCAACCCCTCCGGCAGGGAGAGGCTCCACGGGCTATGGCTTCTTTAGCCCTGCGCAGCGTCTCCCGGCAAGCAGAGGCTGCACGGGGCTAAAGGGGAAGCCAAAGCAGCGAGCGGGATCCATCCCGCCCCCTGCCTTGCCTTCTTCCATAGCTGCGCGCAACCTCTCCGGCAAGGAGAGGCTGCACGGAGCTATGGATTCTTTAGCCCCACGCAGCCTCTCCCAGGAGGGAGAGGCTGCACGGGAATAAGGGGGAAGCCAAAGCAGCGAGCGGGATCCATCCTGCTCACTGCCTTGCCTTCTTCCATAGCTGTGCGCAACCCCTCTGGCAGGGAGAGGTTGTGTGCAGCCTGTATGCTGCTCTTTGGGGCTGGGGGGGAAAAATATTTTTTTCCTTGTTTTTCCCCCCCTAAAAACTGGGTGCGCCCTATGGTCCGGTGCGCCCTATGGTGCGAAAAATACGGTACCTGGGTCTTCTTCTCCCCTGTTTTTGAAGATGGGGACAACATTTCCCCACCAATCTGCAGGGACCTCACCTGTTCTCCAAGAATCCTCAGACAGAGGCTCTGAAATTACCCTTGGGTGCAGCTCATCAGGCCCTGGAGGTATGAATTCATTTAAAGAAGCTAGGTGTTCCCTTACCACCTCTGTTCCTAACTTGGAACTGCCGCTCCCTCCTTACATCATTTATTCTGTTACCACCAGGTTGGGCATTGCTTTCCTTTTGCATGAAAACAGAGGCAAAGTACGTGTTGAGCAGTTCCGCCTTCTCTCTGTCACCCAATAGCATTTCTCCATCTTCTCTGCGCAGAGAACCTACCACTTGCTTGTTGTCCCTCTTGCTTTGAACATAGCCGAAGAAACCCCGTTTTTTATTATTTTTAACCTTGTTAATGGGGAGGCTTGCAGTGGGAGCTCAGTGTGTCAGTGAGAGTTGGGTACCCTGACTTCCGTAAATGAGAGCACTTTTCACTAAGGCAAAGAACACTCGGCTGACTGTGTGAGGTTGCCGGCACCGGCATCTCCACAACATAATGTGAGAAGCTGCCCTTGCTGGAAGCGCTGTCTATAAAATAAAATCTGTCGGCAAATCTATGTGGTAGAATAGCAAGCTGGCTTTGCTGGTCATTTTTGTGGGGCAGCAAACCTCTTCTGAGAAACCATCTGCAGGATAATTGCAAGCTTAACCTGGCCCAGAGTCTTAAATATTAGGGGCTAAATAAAAAACCAAGCTGCTGTGTGCTTTAGAATGAACTTTCACCAGCAGATTGCCCACAATTTAGCTGCTGGTTGGAGCTACAAGGCTCCACACTACAATAAGAGCGAAATTCTTCTGAAAGGGGTGGGTTGGTGGGTGGAAGCTGAGGAAAGTCAGTGTTGGAAGTAGACCCCCATTTTATCCTCCAAACATAAAATGCCGGACACAGCCTTAAGAGATGTTTTTCTTAATAACTGCCCACATAGTTAGAAGTACTGGCTTTTTAAAGATTTCAGTATACAGTGGTACCTCGGGTTACATATGCTTCAGGTTACAGATGATGCTAACCCAGAAATAGTGCTTCAGGTTAAGAACTTTGCTTCAGGATAAGAACAGAAATCGTGCTCCGGCGGCGCGGCGGCAGCAGGAGGCCCCATTGGCTAAAGTGGTGCTTCAGGTTAAAAACAGTTTAAGGTTAAGAACGGACCTCCGGATCGAATTAGGCACTTAACCCGAGGTACCACTGTAATTGAGGAGAGAAACAGAGCCGTCTTTCCCATTGGGCTTAGTGGTGCGCTGGCCTCTCAGGGGCGCCCCAGCGAGTGGGGGAGCTGCACGGCTTTGCTGGCCGCCTCCCCTTTCCCTTCTGCATGCCCGCCAGCTGCGCCCCATCAACCATATGGTTGGCGGGCGTGCAGCTTGCCTCCCAAGCCTCCATGGGAGGAGAGCGATCCCTGCAGAGGCTTAGGATGGAAGCTGTGCCCCACCAACTATATGACTGGCAGACGTGCAGCTTTCTTCCCAAGCCCCGGTCGGGAGGAGAGCGATCCCTGCAGAGGCTTGGGAAAAGGTTGACACCTCTGAGAAATGGGGGGTGGGGCACTGGAGGGATCTTTGCACCACGGCGCCGGATATGCTTAAGACAGCCGTGGAGAGAAATATAAACTGAGTAACCAATGCAGAGTCAGAACAGGGAGAAGAAGCACCCCACTGCAAGTCCCCCCAAACAATGTGAAAGAAATGACTGTGATGCCCAATCATTTAAGAGTTCTGAATTTCAACTTGGCTCCTGACAATTACATGAATATATGAACCGCATTCAAACTCAGCAGATGAATTCAATCAGGGCCAGGCAAATATCGCATACATAATCTATTAGTTTACCCCAAAGAAACCGAAGCATTGAATTCAAACAGAATGAAGTCATCAGTAATAAAAAAAAAGAAACTGATAAGGCAATATTAAAAAAAAAAAGACCACCGTTTTCTCACATTTCCAAGAAAAATCATACTTTGATTGCAACCTATTCTCCCATCTGACTATAAATACATATATTTAAAAATATGGGTTTGATCAGATACCAATTCTAAAGCAAAGAAATGAAGAAGATGGGTATTTTTCTTTAGTTGCATAGGATGAACAAATGATTGTCCTGAAAAGAAATCAGACCTTGAAATAGAAATATAAAAGAATTATGCCAACTTCAAAAATAATACTTAAAAAATTTATACAATAAAGAATCTTGCTGGAACGCATCAATAAGACTTGTGATCAGCATTTAAATTGTAAGATGGTTAAAGAGAGCTGCATTATCCCTTTCCTTTTACTGCTGCCCTGAAACTACAGTTTAGGAATGGAAAATGGATGGGCTATGATTGAACCCACCACTGCCACTATTTCTGAATTGCCTTTCATTCGTCCTGGTGTTAAACTTTCATTGTCCAACTAGTCAGTCCAAAAAACTAGGTGTCTAAGTCCCCAAGCCTAGTGAATGAACTGTGCAGTCCCCATGCAGATCTGTCCTCTAGCCCAGGTGTGACTTAAATGCTCCAAAAGTTGTTTGTTTGTCAACACAAAAAAACAATACCTCTGCCAATCCACTTATTGTAGCTAATTCAAAATTAAAACTGGATGGTGTACTTGTAAAAAGGTAAAAGAGTATTGGGAAATGATCCATAATGAATTGAAAAAAATATTTAAAAGTACTTTCCCCCCAAAAAAAACCAAAACCAGAGTCCTTTCTGTTGGGGATAATTCAGACTGAAATTCCCAGGTTTCAATAAAGGGTTATTTAAGTATGCCACTACTGTGGCCCATGTTTTGTTAGCCCCAAAATGGAAAATGAGTGAGGTCCCAACCAAAGAAGAATGGCAACTTAAATTGACAGAATATGCACAGCTTGCAGACTTAACATATAGAACAAGAGAACAAGAAGAACATATGTTTAAAGAAGATTGGAAAACGTTTATTGAATATATGGGGGGGGGAATTGTGTACACTTGAAAACGTTGGCAGCATTAAGATAAATTCAACAGCATGAATAAGTTTTGACAGATGTAATAATGCAATACAGAATGGTTTAGTTTTTGTAAAATACGCAGGGATTTATGATATGCAAAATGAACCATGGAAAGAGAAGAAGGGAAGTCACTGATATACTAAGGATGTAAAAATGAGTACTTTAAATGGTAAAACAGAAAAATTAATAAAAATTGTGTATGTGTGTGTGTGTGTGCGCAAAATGGGCCTTTTGCTCATATCACCCAGGAAGTTAAATTCTTGAGCTGCTATCTGTATGTCACTAGCAAAAGCACCCTGCCTGCCAGGGGAATATCTCTCCCGTGTTAGTGAGAAGCCACACCTCTGCTAGTTGTAAGAATGGGGAAGTGGTTAGGCCCTTTGGCAGGAAAAAGTGTCCTTCACAATTGTTATCTTCTATGTCCAGAAGGCTGATCGCCGAAAAATTGATGCTTTTGAGGAGACCAAAGGAGATGGCAAATAATCTAGCAATGATGGATTAGATATCAGTAGAAAATTACGCCAGTACAGTGGTGCCCCGCAAGACGAACGCCTCGCAAGACGGAAAACCCGCTAGACGAAAGGGTTTTCCGTTTTGGAGGCGCTTCGCAAAACGAATTTCCCTATGGGCTTGCTTCACAAGACGAAAATGTCTTGCGAGTTCCTGCGGGGTTTTTTCTCTCCCCCCCCCTTTTCCTAAGCCCTAAACCGCTTATCAGCTGATCTGCTAAAAGCCGCTAAACCGCTAATAGCGCTAATCCGCTAAGCTGTCAATGGGCTTGCTTCGCAAGACGAAAAAACCGCTAGACGAAGAGCCTCACGGAACGGATTAATTTCGTCTTGCGAGGCACCACTGTAATTGCCAGGTGATTGTGCCAAACTCTGCCTCCTCCTGCCGCCATTTTGTGACTGCTGGGTCTCGGAAATTTTAAGCCCTCTCAAGTGGGACCTGGGGGTAGAAAGTTTAAGAACCCCTGCTTTAAAGGAAATAAGACGGAATATGCAGCCCATTCAATCAGTGTTTCTGACAGTGGACAAAAACCAGTTTGACAGAATTGTGTGGGGGTTTTTTTATGAAGCTCCGCAGCTGGAGGCAGCGCCCAGTTTCTTCTTTTCTGTCAGTGCTGTGTCACTTGACAGAATTCTGTGAGTTTGGTGGTGCCTTTCCTGAAATGCTGCATGACAGGCTTGTGGCAGCACAACGCTGCCCGTTGAAAGGCAGGGGATTTTGATTTTAAAACCGCAGCGGACATTTCTTTAGGACATTCCCAAGGGACACCCAATGCCAGCCTTCCTCAACTTTGGCCCTCCAGATGCCTACAACTCCCATGATCCCTAGCTAGCAGGACCAGTGGTCAGGGATGATGGGAACTGTAGTCTCAGAGGGCCGAGGTTGAGGAAGTCTGCCCTATGCCCTTTTAAATTGGGTGTGTGTGTGTTTTGGGTTGTTGTTTTTCTTTTGATTATATATTTTGGGGTTTTATATTTTGATTTGTGTGAACTGCCCTGAGACCTCCAGTTATAGGGCAGTATATATAGTGGTACCTCTGGATGTGAACGGGATCCGTTCCGGAGCCCCGTTCGCATGCTGAAGCGTCCATGTGCATGTGCATGTCACGATTCGCCACTTCCGCACATGCATCGGACGTCATTTTGGACGTCTGCATATGTGCGAGCGTACGTGCTCCATTATTTCCGGGTCGCCACGGAGCGCAAACCGAAAATATTCATCCCAAAGCATATTTAACCCGAGGTATGACTGTATATTAAGGGACGCGGGTGGCACTGTGGGTTAAACCACAGAGCCTAGGACTTGCTGATCAGAAGGTCGCCGGTTTGAATCCCCACGATGGGGTGAGCTCCCGTTGCTCAGTCCCTGCTCCTGCCCACCTAGCAGTTTGAAAGCACGTCAAGGTGCAAGTAGATAAATAGGTACCACTCCAGCGGGAAGGTAAACAGCGTTTCCGTGTACTGCTCTGGTTCTCCAGAAGCGGCTTTGTCATGCTGGCCACATGACCCAGAAGCTGTACGCCGGCTCCCTCGGCCAATAAAGCGAGATGAGCACCGCAACCCCAGAGTCGGTCATGACTGGACCTAATGGTCAGGGGTCCCTTTAACTTTACCTTTGTATACAGTGGTACCTCGGGTTAAGAACTTAATTCATTCTGCGGGTCTGTTCTTAACCTGAAACTGTTCTTAACCTGAGGTACCACTTTAGCTAATGGGGCCTCCCGCTGCTGCTGCACCGCCGCCACACAATTTCTGTTCTCACCCTGAAGCAAAGTTCTTAACCTGAGGCATTATTTCTGGGTTAGCATAGTCTGTAACCTGAAGCATCTGTAACCCAAGGTACCACTGTATTCAACACAAAAAACAGCGACAATTTGTTGTTGACAAAGGACAGCTGGACATATATAGGGCCCCATTATCTCCAGTAGCTTAGGGCCGCATCAAACCTAGGTCCAGCCCTGAGAGTGGGAGTCTTCTGTGGCACCAGCATCAAAGCCTTATTTCCTGGCTCGGAGCAGAGAGCTTGTGGCTTCTCCCACAAACAGGACAGAGCCTTATTTCCAGGGCAGTGCCCTGCATAATACTGTTCTTGAAGCTACCAGCATGAGTTTGACCAAACTGCGGGAGGCAGTGAAAGACAGGAGTGTCTGGCCTGCTCTGGTCCATGGGGTCACGAAGAGTCGGACATGACTAAACGACTAAACAACAACAACAACTGCAACAAGAACAGAGGGATACCTACCTTTCCTCCCCACCCAATTGTCTTCTAGCTAACTTTACTCACCGTGCAAGGGCTTGCTGGTGGTGGCACTGGGTAGCCTGTGGCATTGGGGCCCACTGGAAAATGCCCCAAGGCCCCCTGCCTGAGAGAAATGGCCTAACTTGGTCATATTCAGGCATCACATCACAGCTTTACCCACATTGCCAGTTAAAATAATTCCACAACCGAGCACTCAAACCGGGTTGAGAACCTCATTAAGAGCAAAACCAGGGTGCTTTGCTGAGCAGAACTACTAACAACGAGCAACAGAAAGGAATGTGAACCAAATTTAAGTAGCTGGCTAAGGGGCAATGGGGTTGCTGGGAAACACCCCCAAAGTGCCAAGCAAGAAATAGATATCCCAATATAACATTATTCATGCGTGATGTTCCATGCCCTGCCTCTGACCCTTTGTGATAAAGAATGGAGAGCCATGACTGTTGCGCAGCTGCTTCAGTCAGGCTCCCTCAGTATCTGCGTGTCATAGTTGCCAAGTGTGCAAAACAAGTTTAATTTAACATTTAATGTTTGGGGGAAGCAATCAACGAAGGAGGAGGGCAAAGCATTATTTAACCCTGTATTATTATTATTATTATTATTATTATTATTATTATTATTATTAAAAAAAAAAAGCAGAGACATCACCTTGCCAACAAAGGTCCTTATAGTTAAAGCTATGGTTTTCCCAGTAGTGATGTATGGAAGTGAGAGCTGGACCATAAAGAAGGCTGATCGCTGAAGAATTGATGCTTTTGAATTACAGTCGTACCTCGGGTTAAGTACTTAATTCGTTCCGGAGGTCCGTACTTAACCTGAAACCGTTCTTAACCTGAAGCACCACTTTAGCTAATGGGGCCTCCTGCTGCTGCCGTGCCGTCGGAGCACGATTTCTGTTCTCATCCTGAATCAAAGTTCTTAACCTGAAGCACTATTTCTGGGTTAGCGGAGTCTGTAACCTGAAGCGTATTTAACCTGAAACGTATGTAACCTGAGGTACCACTGTATGGTGCTGGAGGAGACTCTTGAGAGTCCCATGGACTGCAAGAAGATCAAATCTATCCATTCTAAAGGAAATCAGCCCTGAGTGCTCATTGGAAGGACAGATCGTGAAGCTGAGGCTCCAATACTTTGGTCACCTCATGAGAAGAGAAGACTCCCTGGAAAAGACCCTGATGTTGGGAAAGATGGAGGGCACAAGGAGAAGGGGATGACAGAGGACGAGATGGTTGGATAGTGTTCTCGAAGCTACCAGCATGAGTCTGACCAAACTGCGGGAGGCAGTGGAAGACAGGAGTGCCTGGCGTGCTCTGGTCCAGGGGGTCACGAAGAGTCGGACATGACTAAATGACTAAACAGTAACAACAACAATTATTATTAGATGGCATTTCATTTTGATCACCTCAGTGTGGCAATGGTACTTTCCTTTCGTAAAGCAGGTGCCATTCTTTCATGTTATCAGTTCAATATCAGTGGCATACAATATGTATCGCTAGGCCTCAGGTACCACACAAAGTTACCTTGGCTGCTTCATCCCTGAGAACCTGATTTGGATGTCAATCAACAGAGCAACTGTGGTTTTTTTGGGTAACGACTGATGTCTTACTGAGCTTCCTTTAACAAAACACAGTGCGTAGGTGTATTTTGTTTCCCCAAAAAAGTATTTTGCTCCTGGGCCTTTCCTGTCTAAATTCATATTGTTGAACTCATATTTTCAAACTGCAGGCGACGGCAGCAGAACTTTGGGTTTAACACCGTGTCTGCCCCCATCATGTAAAAAGTGAGGGCTTGGAGGGCAATTTCATAGCAGAAGAGGAACATGGATGAAATGAATTAAACCCTCTGGCTGCCTCTTCTTTGAACCTCCTTCATAGGCTATTCTAGCTGGGCTCTTGACACCAGCTCCGAACTGGAGAACCTACACCTTTGTGCAAATTAATTGAAACAAACAATGTAGTTTATTGTACAAAAGTCACATATACATGTACAAAAGTCACATATACGTACATTAGTAACAGATATGACCTCTGCTATTTTTTAGCAGCATTTGAACACGGTTTGGCATGGAGTCTACTCATTTCGAACAGTCACTGTTGATTTTCGGATCCCTGTACCACACTTGAATCAGTGCCTGAATGAGCTTCTCCATAGTCGTACAGTCTACAGCACGGAGGCGACTTCTGCATATAGCCCCCAAATTCTCAATGGGATTTACGTCTGGGGAATTCCCTGGCCAATCAAGTATCTGTATTTGCTGCTCTGTCATGAATTTCTTCACCGCTTTCGATGTGTGACAGGGGGCTAGGTCCTGCTGCAGTATCCCAGTACCATCAGGATGACTCCTTTCCAGCTCTAGAATAACTCTCTTTCGTAGAACCTCAGTATATTGTGGCGAGCGCATCACTCCTTCTATTGGCTGCAGGCTTCCAACACCATAATGATCAACTGACCTTTCATGCTTGTTTTGAGTACAGGATTATAAGCAAGATAGAAAACATGCTTTATTTCAATTAATTTGCACAAGGGTGTAAGTGCTGGGTACAAGGAGAGTTCATTTCCCCCCTCAGCCATTCTCAGTGGGAATGCAACCCACTCAGTGCTAAGTTCCAGGGAGCGAGAAGATCCTGGAAGCGCTGGGCTTACCATCCCAGTGTGGGATGCCACACACCCTCATGGTGTGAGGTGGCTGCTTCTGGTAGCAGATGCCATACAGCCTGCCCTCCACCCCATAAGTTGCCCTTCTGCCGTCAGATGTCATGGGAGAAAACACTGCCCCATCACCAGAGTTGAAGTAAGATTCAGCCACCAATTCAGTTGGCTTGTTTAGGAAGAATTGGGCACCATCTTGTCCTTTGTCTCAGGAAACAAAATGTATTGGGCCAGCCCAATCCTGTAATAGACGGAGCCAGAGGCTGGGTTTAGGAAGGAGTCTGTGAAGCTGTGTACTAGTACTGAGTTCATACACTCCAGCATTTCTCTGATGAAAATAGGGACGGCTTCTTCTTCTATTATTATTATTACAGTGGTACGTTGGGCTACATATGCTTCAGGTTACATACGCTTCAGGTTATAATAATAATAATAATAATACATTTTTATTTATACCCCGCCCTCCCCAGCCAAAGCCGGGCTCAGGGCGGCTAACAACAATAAAATAATACAACATTCTAAAATCATTTCATTATAAAATTAATTCAAATCAAATTGATGGCAACCATTGGACTAGAGTTCTGTGAAGATTGCCAAAGGAGGGAGTCAGGCTGTGCCCTGGCCAGAGGCTTGGTGGAACAGCTCTGTCTTGCAGGCCCTGCGGAAAGATGTCAAGTCCCGCAGCGCCCTAGTCTCTTGTGACAGAGCGTTCCACCAGATTGGAGCCACAGCCGAAAAACCCCTGGCTCTGGTTGAGGCCAGCCTAACCTCTCTGTGGCCTGGGACCTTCAAGATGTTTTTGTTTGAAGACCGTAAGGTCCTCTGTGGGACATACCAGGAGAGGCCTGTCCCATAGGTATGAGGGTCCTAGGCTGTATAGGGCTTTAAAGGTTAAAACCAGCACCTTAAACCTGATCCTGTACTCCACCGGGAGCCAGTGCAGCTGGTATAGCACCGGGTGAATGTGATCTCACAGCGAGGAGTCTCGCTGAAGCATTCTGCACCCGCTGGAGTTTCTGGGTCAGGTTAGAGACTCTGCTAACCCAGAAATAGTACCTCGGGTTAAGAATTTTGCTTCAGGATGAGAACAGAAATCGTGCAGCGGCGAAGAAAGACACCCCACCACCCCAACCCCATTTTAATTGATTCTGGCAGGAGGGGAAGAAAGCATCCCATTCACAAACTAAGAAAGACAACTGTGTACTGATTGGAGGAACATGTCGATTCCTACAGCTACAATGCCATAAAAGTCAAAACAGAATTCTATCTACAGACAGGAACATCCCTGTCTTTTACGTACATAAAACGTGTGGGAAAGCACTCCTGAATGGTATTGTTCATTTATGGTATCACTCACTTTAAGAAGTCAAGGCTGGTGAATTTCAAAGGGTGCGTTACAAAGGCTACATTTACGATGCCAGCATTTTATTTCAGAGAAGTGAAATCTTGCATGTTTTATCGAAGCGCCTTCGCAGCTTCAATAATAGGAAGAAAGAAAAAGAATAGTTGGGGGGAAATGATAAAAATAAAACCCACACTAAAAAATATAACTCTCCAATATTTCAAGCTTTCATCTTTGTCAGCCATGGAGAGAAAAGATAGTTTACAAGGAAATGAGCTTTTGATGTTTACATCTCTACTTGAGCAAATGAATGATACTGCGATAGAAGAGCTCTCTGACAATTCTCTAAGATAACAGAAGTTAAAATTCAAATAAAGAGTACTCAAAATGTTAAAAAAACCCACAGCTTGCAGATTTAGCAGCCGAAATCAGCCGCAGGCTTCCGATTTCTGTTTTTCTGAACCAGGAAAAGTCTATGAACTGGTTAAAAAGAAAATGGTGGGAGAGTCAAGGTATGATACTACCAAAATGGAGATTCCATGCTGTATCTTATTATTATTGCAGTGGCAAAAAACAATTGCCAATGAAGTTAGGCACCACGTTATCCAACAAAAACATGAACCTTGGGCACCCCTGGAGGTACGCATGGCAGTGGACTGAACTGGAAAGGCTGTCTGTTTTTATATGCAATGACAGCGGCAAGAATATTATTGGCACAAAAATGGAAGCAAGAAGAATTACCGACGAAAGAAGACTGGAGGATGAAATTGATGGACTATGCAGAGTTAGATAAATAAGCTGAAAGAGATCATTTCTGGGGTGCGTACTATCCTGCACTATCTCTGCAGCTTTCTTATGACACCTGGAAGCATAAATTTGATCCAAGGTGGGAAGAGTGCACCCAATTATTCCCTCCGCAGTCTTTACAACCCTGGACAACATTGTTTTTCCCCTGTCTGTGCAGCTCCCAAACCACACACACAGACCATAAGTTAATACACTCTCCACAGTACAATGGTAAAATGCCACGAACAGGTCCTTTGGGAGATTATTTTTCCAGAGAATTCTCAGGATTCTCACTGAGATCTTGCAAGATTTTAATGGATTATGCAGAATTAGATAAACTAACAGGAAGGATTGGAAACCTGCGGGACCAGAGATTCTCAGAAGGCTGGAGTAAATTTACGGACTATTTGAAAAGTAATTGTGATGAACAGATTACGCTAGTAGGTTTGCAAGAAGTTTTGTAAGGTGAATTATTTGAAATATTGCAAGAAAGACTATGAGGAGAACTATTAGTTAAGGATAATTAAATGCAGTATAAAAATTAAGAAATGAATAATAAGTGACAGAGAACGGAAAATCATCAGAGGTGTTGACCGAAGTCCAAAATATTGTATAAGATGAGAAGCTATGTTGTACGACTGTTGGAAGTGATATGTTAAAAAATTAATAAAAGTGTGTGTGTATATATATTCTGGCGAACCAAAGCAGCGCACGGAAACGCTGTTTACCTTCCTGCCGGAGCGGTACCTATTTCTCTACTTGCACTTTGATGTGCTTTCGAACTGCTAGGTTGGCAGGAGCAGGGACCGAGCAACGGGAGCTCACCACCTCACGGGGATTCGAACCGCTGACCTTCTGATCAGCAAGTCCTAGGCTCTGTGGTTTGACCCACAGCGCCACCCATGTTTCTTATATATATATATGTATAAAAGAATTGGAAAGGCTGGCTAAACCTTTTGGCCCAAGGACCGCATTTAAGAACCACATGCCTTTGGCCACTGAGCATGCACTCAGTCTTGCATATTTGCACTGCGCTCCCCATGCATACACACCCCATACTGCCACCACACATGCAGTCCACCCTCCCTACTTTCTCTCCCCTTTGCACACATGCAGACATTTGCTGCATGCATCCCCAACACAGCACTAGGCTAAGAGGAAAGGTTGAAACCTCCTCTTCCCCTAACGCAGTCCTGCAAGGAGAAAACCACCCCAGGGGTTAGCAGCTGTGGCGATCACACACAGGGCCCCCGGACGTTCAGCGGTCGATTGACCCTGTGCCGCCATTGCAATTGCTTTTTCCACTGCCACCACCCCGTATCTCACGGGGACACACGGAGTCCAGTCAGTTGTTAACATAACAAATAATCAAGTTTATTTTTAAATGCAGGAACAAACTTATGCTTTCAGTTAATTTTTCTCTTGCCAGTTTCTTATTCTTAGCTCCTAACAACTCCAAACTGATTATTCCAACTATCTAACTGACTCCACCTAACAATTCCTCTCACTCTCTCACAATACAACTCTACCAACCCACACCTAAACCTCCCTCTTCCTTCTTCAACTCCCAAACCTCAACTAACTTTCAAAACCTCCCACTCTAACTTTTACCCCCCCTGCATTCTCACTGGCCAATCACTTCACACCCATTTTAACCCTTTCCTTATGACCCACCCTAGGAGGCAAACGCCACAGCAGCTAACCAGGTTTTTCCCCAAGCCAAGATGCCTGGTTCTCACCTCACACTAAACCAAGTGAGATTCTTTTAAAACAGAAGTAAAGGTGGGGTAAATTCTGCTCCTGGCTCCAGGGGAGGAGAGTGTGCAAGGCTGTTGGGTCTCCCTGAGGCTTGTACACAGTGGAGCTGCTGAAAGGAGAGGAGGAGGGGAAGGAGTTTGTAGAGACAGTCCTCTTTCAGCTGCTCTCGAACACTCAAGAGTGCATTAGGAACTCAGGATAGTAGGATGGTGTGTGTTGAAAGGGAAACTCTGGGGAAACCGGCAGGATCCCCTCAATATCACAACTGCCGCCCACAGCATTTGAAAATGTATCCCCCACAACCGCGAGAGCAGTAAAGTTTGAAAGGCGGAAACCCGAGAATTTTCAGGACACAATTGTGGGGTGGAATTCCTTTCGAGCAGAGTCACAGTGCTAGATATCCCTGAAAATGGGAACTGACAGAAAGGTAACCCTATAGCTAGACATATGTAGAATATATGGAAACCGTATATTTAGTCACGGAGGTACACAAAGTGAATGCCAGGGAGGAGGAACCAAGAGAAAACTGCACAGACATTCATTTGTAAACAGAAACTGGCTTTAACTTGGGCTGGAAAAACACCAACTAGATCATGATCTAGTTTAAAAGTACTTTTTAGAAACGAAAAACAAATGTGATGACCTTTTAGCCCTGCAAACTTGCATGAAAGCATTGCAGCCACTTCCGTCCAAAAGGTTAAGCATTCCTAAAGCAACACATGGGCATCATTTATCTGGATGAAAATTGAGCCCAGTGACCCACAACATCGCCGGTGATTCTTTGACTTCAGAGGGAGCTTAGTGGAAATTCAGCAGCTAATATTATTTTGGCTCCCAGGGATTAATTAAAAAACAATTAGGCTCTTCTTCTTACCTGTAGCAAGCACTGAGTGGAATTAAATATCAGCTGCCTGAACTAGTTGGCAGAAGTGCTTTTTGCAAACATCTCACGGTCTGTTGTTATTATTTAAGTATGACTTAGCGTGCTTGAACAATTTTCTCGACTGCTCCTAATGTATCTTCTCCATACAAAAAATTAAAACAACAGCACAATGATGAACTTCTTCATTCAAGTTTTTTTCCCATCCTGTCTCTGCTTCAAACCCACGCTTTCTTGATTTTGTAACCTACAGCTGGCAACAGACTTCTCTTCCGACTGACCTTTATAAGAGAAGGCTGCAAGAAAACGTATTCCAAGATTGGCGGAGGTTCACCGGGCTCTGCATACTAAACAGCAAAGCCCAGATGATATCCTTTTGGGGTGTTGTTGTTTAGTCATTTAGTCGAGTCCGACTGTTCGTGACTCCATGGACCAGAGCATGCCAGGCACTCCTGTCTTCCACTGCCTCCCGCAGTTTGGTCAAACTCATGCTGGTAGCTTCGTGAACAATATCCAACCATCTCGTCCTCTGTCGTCCCCTTCTCCTTGTGCCCTCCATCTTGCCCAACATCAGGGTCTTTTCCAGGGTCTTCTCTTCTCATGAGGTGGCCAAAGTATTGGAGCCTCAGCTTCAGGATCTGTCCTTCCAGTGAGCACTCAGGGCTGATTTCCTTAAGAATGGATAGGCTTGATCTTCTTGCAGTCCATGGGACTCTCAAGAGTCTCCTCCAGCACCATAATTCAAAAGCATCAATTCTTCGGCGATCAGCCTTCTTTACGGTCCAGCTCTCACTTCCATACATCACTACTGGGAAAACCATGGCTTTAACTATACCTTTTGGGGTAGATGATACGTAATTTTAAAATGGGGCAAAGTCCCTAGGAACACAGAAAGCTGCCTTGTAAAAAAATGTCAGATCCTTGAGTCATCGAGCTCAGTACAGTGGTACTTCGGTCTTCGAACAGCTTAGTTCCCAAACAACTCGGAACGCAAACACTGCAAACCCAGAAGTAGGTGTTCCAGTTTTTGAACTTTGCCTCGGAAGCCGAACATGCTCCTGAGCTTCTGTTTTTACCGCTGCGCGGCAAATTTAAGTAGCCCCATCGTAATTAGGGTTTTTTATCCTGTTTTAACCTTGCACAGCAAATTTAAGTCCTCCCCCATCGTAATTAGGTTTTTTTAAAAAAATCTTGTTTGTATCATTGAGCAGCTAATTTAAGCCCCCCCCCAATTGTAATTAAAGACTTCCGTTTCCGATTGCAGTGTTCTGAGGTGATATTTTGTGCTTTTGTTTTCGCTTTTTTTGCATTTTTGTTTGTGTGTCTTTTTCATTTTTGTGGCTGTGGCTTGTTTTTCGTTTTATAATTGATTGATTGATTGATTGTGTGACTGCAGAAATGGATAAAAGCCCCCCATCCGAACAATGGCTATCATCAGTGCAGGTAAGGGGGAAAAAGTAATTTTTATTTTTATCATCTACGATACTGTCTTATTTATTTTATAGTACAGAACATTGATTATTGCTTTCATTTTATGGATCAATGGTCTTGTTAGATAGTAAAATTCATGTGAAATTGCTGTTTTAGGGGTTGTTTTTAAAAGTCTGGAACGGATTAATCCATTTTGCATTACTTTCTATGGGAAAGTGCGCCTTGGTTTTGGAACTCTTTGGTTTTGGAAGGACTTCTGGAATGGATGAAATTTGAGAACCAAGGTACCACTGTAGAGTCATTGGAACTGGCTCTAGTAGTTTCCAACAAGATGCCCTTCTGATGTTGTGGACTATAAGCCCCTTGAGTCCCAGCCAGCATGTTCCAGGTTTTTCTTGCCCAGCGTAACTTAGAGTTGCCAGAGATTGAACCCCGAAGCTTCTGCATGCGGAGACAAATGCTACGACTGAGCTAGAGGTCTTTCTGTTGACAGCTCTCCTGCTTTGCATTTAAAGATACAGGAATGTAACCTTTTCCTATGATAATGCATGCAAACAAGCTTTGCCGTTGTATTTAAGTTTTCTTTTTCTCACCAATAAAACTTGTGATGAAATGCTGCAGTCTGTCCTGCCTTGTACGCAACGCTATTTTTCTAGAAAATGAACTTCTCCCTTTGTTCTCTTATAATGGCAATGGCGTCCACTTGAGAGGGGTCAGAACTTTAGAAAGCCCTGCCTGTATGAGAATCGCTTGTGCTCAGGGTTTCAGCTAGCCACTCTGATACTCCATTTTTCTTTTCTAACTCTTAGTGAATCAATCAATCAATCAATCAATCAATCAATCAATCAATCAATCAATCTTTATTGTGGTCTAAGACCAGACAGCAGAATTAACAACAGCAACATATACGACAATGCATGGTTATGGGGCGTGCCCAGTTTTCATTCAGAGGGTTTGGGGTTTTTATTTTGCCTGTTTAGGTTTTTATTTTGCCTGTTTAGAGCCAGTGTGGTGTAGTGGTTAAGAGCAGTAGACTTGTAATCTGGTGAACTGGGTTCGCTTCCCCGCTCCTCCACATGCAGCTGCTGGGTGACCTTGGGCTGGTCACACTTCTCTGAAGTCTCTCAGACCCACTCACCTCACAGAGTGTTTGTTGTGGGGGAAGAAGGGAAAGGAGAATGTTAGCCGCTTTGAGACTCCTTTGGGTAGTGATAAAGCAGGATATCAAATCCAAACTCTCTTCTTTAAAATGTTTTGCACTTCTGCAAACCTCCGAGTTCTCTTCCAGATAGCTCTGTACTGTGTCTTAGCGGCTCCATGTTGGCCACAGTCTTGTCAATTTTCACCACCTGAGTCACACGAGCAAAATCTTAGGAGCAGAGGTCCCTCTGCCCCCCCATAAAATATTTGAGGGGTCTGGGCCCCTCCCAAGTTGATGGGCGTTGCCATTCAAATGGCTTGTGTGTGCTGCGTCTTGTGATCGATTATTCAGAACAGGGCTAACCGGCACCCCCCAATACTTTATTCAAGTTGGCACCCCTGACCCAAGTTGACTGTTAAAGGGCGGGAGTGATGATGAAACTACTTTGTAGGAGACAGGTTTGAACTTTAGGCTTAGAAGGAGCCAATAGCAGTAATGGGAGTAACAAACGTTGTGTTTACCTCAGATTGGTGTCATGGGGTGTGCTGGCTCTATGGATGTATTTTATTGCTCTGTTTTCTACGTATCATTTAATAAAGATGGGGGGGGGGAGAGAATTTGCACAGAACAGAGGATTTCAGCAGGTGTAACTTTTTAAGCACTACTTTGGAGAAAAGACACCGTATTTTTTGCTCTATAAGACGCACCAGACCACAAGACGCACCTAGTTTTTGGAGGAGGAAAGGAAGAAAAAAAATATTCTGAATCTCAGAAGCCAGAACAGCAAGAGTGATCACTGCAATCCATCTTGCTGTTCTGGCTTCTGGGATAGCTGCGCAGCCTGCATTCGCTCCATAAGATGCACACACATTTCCCCTTACTTTTTAGGAGGGAAAAAGTGCGTCTTATAGAGCAAAAAATACAGTACTTCTTGCATTTTTAAAAAATGCCATGGACAGCACAAGGAACCTTGTTCCACAGCAAAGAGAGCAAGTCTGCTTAAAAACCGTGGAACTTTAAGGTCCTGTGAGCTTGCACTAGAAAAGGGGCAATCCGGTACTTCTTACTTCGCTGAGTGCAGTACAATAAAAATGTTTAATTTTCAGCCTCACCAGAACGCCAGCTACAGAAGAGGAGGGGCGATGTGACGGCTGGGTAAATTGGCTCCTTGCGGTCATATGATTGAGGGGAAGAGTCATTTGGGGAAAGACATTTCTTGCGCTGAAAGATTCTCAGCCAGAACGCGCCTGTTATGGGAAAACAGTCACAAGATCTTCATTAAAAAGCATTATGAAAAGGGTGACGTTGGAGCTAGTTAAGGGCAATGTCTGGGGCATTGCTGGTGGTTCTGCAATATGAATGAATCTGCAAAGGGCTACAAAGAGGAGGGCGATTCTGGGACTCAGCTGCTGACAACAGTTGAACTTTCCACAGCCTATGCACAATAGCAAATAACAAAAGGGAGACTCAGGGTGTCCCCCCCCCACACACACCGCCAATGCTCGAGTTTCTGTTTTGTACTACAAAAATGACATCAATTATGTCTTCTTTCCATCACAGGATCTTAATGAGATACAATAATGGAGGGCAATCTCTGTGTGACAGTTTCCTTAGGACACACACAGCCGAATACTTAAAATTGCCATCTTCTGGCACCCTCTCGTTTTACAACTGGCTTTTTTATTTTTTTATTTTTTTAAAAAAAACTTCACTGAGAGAAAGCAGCTGGCACGTTTTTAACATATAGGTCACACCAGCACGGAGTGAAGATTTTCAGCCCTCCCACTCAATTTACAACAGCTGTAACAATTCAAAGGAGCCAACGCTGAATGCTAATTATGGCAAAGGAATGCTATTGTATTTCTTACACCTCTCTCCTAAGAACGCTTACTAAGGGTGCAACCCTATACGCACTTAACCTGGGAACAAGTCCCACTGGACTTAGGACTTGTTTCTGAGTAGACATACATAGGACAGCACTGTCAGAAGTCGGTGTTATTTTTTTATTTCGTAAAATCTATACACCTCTTGATTGTAAAAGAACAACAACAACAACAACAACCCTGAAGGCGCTTTACGGAGAGATGAAAACAATAAAATAAAGAAAAATTCACAAACGGACTTTAAAATATACAAAACGTACTAAAATGGAAAAAAAAATCCAACTTTCTGAGCATCATATTGGCATCCACATTTAATCACAACTAGTCAACTGATGACACTGCTTCAGATCATGGGGGGGGGGCTACAAGCTGGAAACACACAAGGCAACAAGCAGTAATTCTCTGTTATACTTAAAGAAAGGGGGGAACACATCCTGTTTTGCTGTGCTGCTGCTGCAGACTCAAGGGCAGAGAAAAGGGGGTGCAGTGGGTGTGGGCCACCCTGGGTGTCACCACTGAGGGGGCCTGCAGTGCGCCCAAGCCACACATCTCTCCTGGAAGAGACGTGATGGCATGGGCCCGCACAGGTTCCGCCTGCCGCATACCCCCCAGTTGTACGGTGGCTGAGTGGGAGGAGGCAGGCAGACCCTGGAGGCCCCACAGTGCGCCCCGCCCCCTATGGGAGGCTCGCCCCACCCCTGGGTGCCCTACCCCAGGCGTCCGAGCGGCTTCCTCCGCTGCTGCGCAAACTCCATTACCTGGGTTGTGTAGCGATGCCCACGAAACAGTAGCAACAATGGCTGGTTCTGGTGAGATCTCACAATACGATGCGATAATCTTTATTGTCATTGTCCCATACAGAACAACGAAATTGAAAAAATCTACATCAGATGTTCAAAAACCAACAAGCCTGCTATCCCAGCTATCCCAGCCTGGTTAACCCCCTAAAAACTCTGATAAAAAGGTAAAGGGTAAAGGGACCCCTGACCATTAGGTCCAGTCACGGACGACTCTGGGGTTGCGACACTCATCTCGCTTTACTGGCCGAGGAAGCCGGCGTACAGCTTCCGGGTCATGTGGCCAGCATGACTAAGCCACTTCTGGCAAACCAGAGCAGCACACGGAAACACTGTTTACCTTCCTGCCGGAGTGGTACCTATTTATCTACTTGCACTTTGACGTGCTTTCGAACTGCTAGGTTGGCAGGAGCAGGGACCAAGCAAGGGGAGCTCACCCCGTCATGGGGATTCAAACCGCCGACCTTCTGATCGACAAATCCTAGGCTCTGTGGTTTAACCCACAGTGCCACCTGAGTCCCAGAGACTACCTTACACTGCATTTAAAACCAAAATTGCATTTGGGTAAAAGCTGTTTCTAGTCCTAGTCTTTATAACCCTGTACCTTCTTCCAGAAGGCAGAAGCTGAAAGAGATCATTTCTGGGGTGCGTACTATCCTGCACTATCTCTGCAGCTTTCTTATGACACCTGGAAGCATAAATTTGATCCAAGGTGGGAAGAGTGCACCCAATTATTCCCTCCGCAGTCTTTACAACCCTGGACAACATTGTTTTTCCCCTGTCTGTGCAGCTCCCAAACCACACACACAGACCATAAGTTAATACACTCTCCACAGTACAATGGTAAAATGCCACGAACAGGTCCTTTGGGAGATTATTTTTCCAGAGGATTCTCAGGATTCTCACTGAGATCTTGCAAGATTTTAATGGATTATGCAGAATTAGATAAACTAACAGGAAGGATTGGAAACCTGCGGGACCAGAGATTCTCAGAAGGCTGGAGTAAATTTACGGACTATTTGAAAAGTAATTGTGATGAACAGATTACGCTCGTAGGTTTGCAAGAAGTTTTGTAAGGTGAATTATTCGGAATATTGCAAGAAAGACTTTGAGGAGAATTATTAGTTAATGATAATTAAAGGTAATATGAAATTAAGAAATGCATAATAAGTGATATGGACGAAAAATCATCAGAGGTGTTGACGGAAGTCCAAAAAATATTGTATAAGTTGTGAAGTTCTGTTGTATGAATGTTAATTAATATGTTAAAAACTAATAAAAATGTGTATATATAAAAAGAGATCTTGCAAGATTTTGACTCACTCTCATGATATCTTGCTTCTCTGCCAGGGTGGCTGTTTCCCCCCTCCCTTCTGAGTGATACTGACTAGATCTGAAGCTACCTTTCATGAGCCTCTCGTGAAAACAAAGTCCCAGACTTGAAATTCTCCCTTATCTGCCATTAGAGCAGTGGCTCTCTAACATTTTTCTCAGGGCCACACTTTCAGAATAAAAATTTGCTTGCAACCCACACTGATTTTTTTTTTTTAATTGATAAGAAATACATTGGAAATCACAGCTAGGATTGTCCGCAGTATCACTTGCTCTCATTTTGAAAGAATTGTCCTCCTCAATTGATGCTCTTGCTCTCATTAAAAAAAAGATATCTATCCATAATCTGCAAATTAAGAAAAAAAATATTTTTGATACTACAGTATGCTGATGCGTGGACTTCCTGCAGAAAATGGGCAACAGCCCCAGTATGTTTCTAAGAGTTAATATGCAGTTTGATCTCTGCCCACCTCACAGATTATCCTCTCTTAACAAAAACATCTTATGATAATCACACAATAGCACACTACTTATTCTCTCTCTCTCTCTAATAGATCTTTTTGGAATTTAGAAAAATGTATACAGAAATTATTATCAAATATCTTTTTTTTTACCAAAAGCAAATCAAGAGCACAATCCTATTTTCCAGGGGCAGTCCTGGATTTACAGAAGCCATCTTGGTTTCTGATTTGATCCTGGAATATCCCTCTTTTACTTAGGACATCAGAGGTGTTCATCAGAGGAATGTCTTTAGAAGACATCTGAAGGCAGCCCTGCAGAGGGAAGGGTTTTTTTTTGTTTGTATTTAAAGGATCTATGTTTTAATTTATGTTTTTGTACATGTTGGAAGCCACCCAGAGCGGCTGGAGCAACCCAGTCAGATGGGCAGGGTCTAAATAATAAAGTCACAGAAGAGGACATCCTTATTCTCATCGGAGAAATGTCGGAGGGTATGTATATACTGAAATGTTGACATGATTATTTGATCTTGAATCGTTCTGCCACACTTGCCATCCTGTCTTGCCATACCAGTGTGGTATGCCACACCCTTTGAGAAAGGGTTTCCCTAAATGTCCACTGGAGGCAGTGAGAGATTTTACTTCCTTGGGCTCCATGATCACAGCAGATGGTGACAGCAGTCACGGAATTAAATGATGCCTGCTTCTTGGGAGAAAAGCAATGACAAACCTAGACAGCATCTTAAAGAGCAGAGACATCACCTTGCCAACAAAGGTCCGTATAGTTAAAGCTATGGTTTTCCCAGTAGTGATGTATGGGAGTGAGAGCTGGACCATAAAGAAGGCTGATCGCCAAAGAATTGATGCTTTTGAATTATGGTGCTGGAGGAGACACTTGAGAGTCACAGGGACTGCAAGAAGATCAAACCTATCAATTCTGGAGGAAATCAGCCCTGAGTGCTCACTGGAAGGACAGATCGTGAAGCTGAGGCTCCAATACTTTGGCCACCTCATGAGAAGAGACCACTCCCTGGAAAAGACCCTGATGTTGGGAAAGATTGAGGGCACAAGGAGAAGGGGACAACAGAGGACGAGATGGTGGGACAGTGTTCTCGAAGCTACTAACATGAGTTTGACCAAACTGTGGGCGGCAGTGGAAGACAGGAGTGCCTGGCATGCTCTGGTCCATGGGGTCATGAAGAGTCAGAAACAACTAAACGACTAAACAACAACAAATGTCCACCTACCTCTTTAGGACTCAGGTGGTCTAAACCACTGAGCTCCTTGGGCTTGCTGATCAGAAGGTCAGCAGTTATGAATCCCTGCAACGGGGTAAGCTCCCGTTGCTCAGTCCCAGCTCCTGCCAACCTAGCAGTTTGAAAGCATGCCAGTGCAAGTAGATAAATAGGTACCGCTGCGGTGGGGAGGTAAACGGCATTTCCGTGTGCTCTGGCTTCCATCACGGTGCCCCGTTGCACCAGACGTGGTTTAGTCATGCTGGCCACATGACCCGGAAAGCTGTCTGTGGACAAACACCGCCTCCCTCGGCCTGAAAGCAAGATGAGTGCCACAGCCCCATAGTCATCTTTGATTGGAGTTAACCGTCCAGGGGTCCTTTACCTTTACCTTTATCTACCTACCTCTGAGAGGATATTGTAATAAATAAGCCCCATGCATTGCCTTTTCAAGCTGGAAACTTGGTAGGTGCAGGGCTCTTCTATACAGTCATCGTGAGTTAACACAGCAGGGGAAATCAGCGCTCTGCTATAAGGAGACCCCCAGCTGCTCAGCAGCAAAATCCTGGAGCAGAGCTCTCATCAGAGAGTCCCCCTAAGGATATGGTGTGGATAACATGAGATATATCTCAAGCACAGCTCAAGAAAAAAACAACCAGCTGTCATGGACACACCCTTAGGAGTTCCATCACAGAGGGAGGCAGATAATATTTCCAGCTCCGAGGGACTTCTGGCGGTTCCCTCACTGCGCGAAGCGAAGTTACAGAGAACCAGGCAGAGGGCCTTCTCAGTAGTGGCGCCCGCCCTGTGGACGCCCTCCCATCAGATGTCAAGGAAATAAACAACCATCTGACTTTTAGAAGACATCTAAAGGCAGCCCTGTTTAGTGAAGTTTTTAATGCCTGATGTTTTACTGTATTTTTAATGTTTTGTTGGAAGCTGCCCAGAGTGGCTGGGGAAACCCAGCCAGATGGCCAGCGTATATTATTATTATTATTATTATTATTATTATTATTATTATTATTATTTGCTGAAACAACAAAGATAGAGTAAGACCCTTTCCACCCACACTCTATATGATCTGTTGAGAGATCATAAATTCCAAATGATCACACGCCACATCATTTATTTCGCCCTGCCATAAATTCTGGCACGAAAGTGTAGCTGTAGGGAAATGAAAATAAAGGGATGCCATGCTAATCTTTTTTTAAAAAAGCACTGTGTAATATCAGGAACTATGATTATACCCAGAAATACCTGAAAATGAAATAGACAGTGTTGAGTAGTGGGTGGGAACCCTAAATTTTGCTTGTTATGAATCGACACATCAACGTCACCGGAGGAAGTTCAGTGTCCCATTTTATCGTGCGCCTTCATTTTTTAACGCTTATCCCGAAGCAGAACTATCGTAAGGATATATGGCCATGGTGAAATCTCTTTACATTTTAGATTCTCTGCATAGGTAATCCTGAAGAAATAATTTGCTTCTCTCTTCTTTAAAGGTTATTTATGGGCAGCCTAAGATGTCAGCGATGTAGATGGCTCACATGGTCAAAAAGCACCCTTAGAATAAAAGAAACCTTTTAATGGATGATGGCTACTGGGATAACATTAATCCAGTATTAGGACTTTTACGGGAAAAAAATACAAATGTAATTCATCTTTTTAACTGTCAGATGCAATTCTAAAGCTTTCAAATCTGTAGCATCCAGGGGCCCTTTGTCTTTCTGCCATGGCAGGAATATCTTGGACAGCTGTAAGAGCTTTGGAAGCTATCTTTCTCAAAATCCATTAGCTAATTCAAGGAACCTAATTAGAGCTGCCATTTTGATGAAGCATACCAAATTCTTAATACAAACTAGTAACACCACCAGTGTTTATTAGAAGGCCGCAAGAAACAAAGGTCCATTAAATGCAAGAAAAAAGCGATGGACATAAGCAGACAATTTATGAAAACATGCACGTTAATGACTATATAAAGGAATATTAAGGAAACGAATGCACGTTTCTTGGTGGAATATAGACACACACTAAAATGCACAATTTCATATAAATTAGTAATCTTGGCGGGGCATTGCTGCAAGAGGAGCTGTTCCCCTGCTGGTATTTATTACTCTTTTTTTCTTTTTAAATATGCAATTAAATGACTATTTAATTTATTTATAAAATTAATATAGTACCCATTCGGTAAAGCTCTCTGAGCAGTTTATAAACCTATTAAAAGCGCAGCAAACCAAAATCTTTCAGGGACAGAAGAACATAAAAGCCACTTGTCAGGGAACTGCCATCGGAAAGACAGGAGGTGGAGAGGCTCTCGGAAGTCAGGAGAGACTCAGCAGCGGCGGAAGGCAGCAGCAGGGGGAGAGTGGGAGATCAGGGAGAGAGAGAGACGAAGGAATGGCTCAGGGAGTCTTCCAGCGATAACAGCGGAGAAGTCTCAGGTCCTCCCATAGGTACACCCACTCCTCGCCGGAAACTGTCGCGCCGAGAATCTAGACGACGCGTTTCCGTCAAGGAGCTTTTATGCTGGAGTAGATTCCGTAAACGCCCACTGTCGGATTCTGCCAGCGACTGAGGGAGCCATGCTTAAGGGCTCCGCTAAAAACAGAGCCTTGCTAAGTTGAGCAAACTCTGAGGGACTAAGCTTTACGCACAAGCAGCTCATCATCCCATCACACCACTGAAATGAAAAGGTCTGCTTTTTGAAAGCTCACAAAATGGTCTACGATTGTGACAGATTTTGTGGGAGGACAGTTGGGACGCCCACCAGTTATGTCACGAGCCGCACCCCAAAGTTCCTTTTCGTTGCTGATTGACTGGGGGAAAACTCTCATATTTACATATTAATTAATTAACTGCCACGAGCCATTAACAAGGCTACATATCCATCTTCAATTGCTATAGCATACTATACTGGCTCCTGCTCTGGAGGGGAAGACTCGAACTCGTGGCTTCAAGTTACCAAAAAGGAGATTCTAACTAAACATCAGGAAGAACTTTCTGACGGTAAGAGCTGCTCAACAGTGGAACGGACCCCCACAAGAGGTGATGGGTTTTCCTTCCTCAGAGGTTTCTAAGCAGAGGTTGGTTGGTCATCTGTCATGGATGTTTCAGCTGAGATTTCTGCATTGCAAGGGGTTGGACTAGATGACCCTTAGCGGCACCTTCGCACGCTACAATTCTGATTTTTCCTTGTAAAACAAAAACGCGAAATGTCCGAATGAATGGAACAGAGCAATGTGTGATGGCCTGGGACCCGGGCTCAGACTTGGAGCCAGAGGAGTCTCAGTCTGCACCGGATCCTTTGCCTTGGGCATCATCTGAACCGAGTCTGGGGCCTGATTCTGAAGAGTCCCAGTCTGCACAGGTTCCCCTGCAACAAGCACCAGCTGGGCTGAGTCAGGGGCCTGAGCCTGCCCTGGCTCCAGATGCGGGGATTACCGTATTTTTTGCACCATAACACTCACTTTTTTCCTCCTAAAAAGTAAGGGGAAATGTCTGTGCGTGTTATGGAGGGAATGCCTACGGGTGGCATGCCTACGGATTTTCCTCCTCTAAAAACTACGTGCGTGTTATGGTCGAGTGCGTGTTATAGAGCGAAAAATACAGTACCTCGATGCCTTCAGCTGGGCAATCACTTTACAGCTGCTCCAGTACCAGTTGGGTCAGGAGAGGCTGAGGCGGCCTTTGGGTCTAGTAACCCACCGACATCTCCCGAGCTGCAGAGACTGAGGTCTGAGAGAAGGAGAGACCTGAGTACTCGCAGGAGGAGTGCTCGCCTTCGGGCGAAAAAGGGAGATGAGTCGCCGGGGGATCAGGACCAGCTGTTACCCCGACAGAGATCAAAGGCTGCTGGACCCCACCCCAGGTTGCAGGAGCAACGTTGCTGTTTGCCAGAACCTGCCTGTGATCCTCTGCCTGATCTTGCTTGGGACTGGACCTGGATCGCGTTACTCAGGTTGCCCCTGGGCCCAGCACACTATGTCCCACAAAACTTATGTCACGCCGGACTTGTTAGTTTTAAGGTGCTACAGTTGTCCTGGGGCTAAATTCTATATGACATATAACTTCATCTTCCAACAGTTTTTTATCTTTAAAACAATGCTGGGGAGGGAAAGGCAAGCTGTTGGAGGGAGATTAACTCTCTTTGCCTTCTCCATCCCAGCTGTTTTTGAGGCTAAAAGAAAAAAGAAAGAAGTGATATTACGTTGGAATTTGCACAGCTATTCCTCTGGAAATTTTGTACTAAATAAATGACTCAGTCTACAACATACTTCTAATTCAGGGGTCAGCAAACTTTTTCAGCAGGGGGCCGGTCCACTGTCCCTCAGACCTTGTGGGGGGCCAAATTATATTTTTTTGGGGGAAATGAACAAGTTCCTATAGCCCACAAATAACCCAGAGCTGCGTTTTAAATAAAAGGACACATTCTACTCATGTAAAAACACCAGGCAGGCCCCACAAATAACACAGAGACGCATTTTAAATAAAAGGACACATTCTACTCATGTAAAAACACGCTGATTCCCAGGCCGTCTGCGGGCCGGATTTAGAAGGCGATTGGCCTGATCTGGCCCCCGGGCCTTAGTTTGCCCATCCATGTTCCAATTGGATAAAGCTATTATTTATTACACTTTGATGGGGGGGGGGGGGGAGAAACCAATTTGGATTGCTTTTACATACGTTTTCAAATCCAGACCTCTAACATTGCAAACAATGGAAGGCTTGGCATACCCTACCAAGAGCATATGTGGCGATGCATTTCGAAACAAACATCTAATTATATCTCAATCCTACTTATATGTTCAACCAAACAGATGTAAAAACAAAATCAGCATCTTTTTCCACAGAAAGACAGCAGATGTTCTTGTTAAGCCAGTAGGGAGCAGGAGGTGAAAGGTGTGAGTCTTACAAGGAAAGAATGAAGCATTCGAGCGGCGATTTAACGAGGGACAGCGTAAATAGCAAATGAAATAATTTGTAAAGTATTTTGTTAGCTGTCAGCGCAAGACGCGAGGCAGGATGAAAGCACGGCTGGTAGTAGCTGTGCATGGCAGAGTGGCTCTTACCAGAACAGAGAGCTCCTCAGAGATGGGCACATTTAATCAGTATTATAATTATTGTGATATTGCCTCAGGAGTCCCAAGCACAGGGACCAGAAGCAATTTTGTTAGGCATTGCTCAAAGACACAGCCAGCGCAGTTCTTAAGTAGATGGCACACATCATTCTCCAGGAGCCTTTGGAATCGGGAAGCGCCACACAATAGGAAAGACGACGAGCATCCTTTGATTAAGGAAACTATTCACGGGGGGTTCTGGCACTCCTATGACAAGTGCAACAATGCAGTTAACGTGGAGACCGATCCGAAAAAAGCCTTTGGCTCACGACCTGAATGAAATTCAAATCTCCATGCATGGCCGCCGATAATAATCATTCTGTTTTTGCCACCCACCAGCAGCTGTCAAGCAGCAAGACACTTGTTTGGTCGTTTAGTCATGTGATGCTTCCAATTGGAAGGTCAGCAGTTCGAATCCACATGACTGGGTGAGCTCCTGTTGCTCTGTCCCAGCTTCTGCCAACCTAGCAGTTTGAAAGCACACCAGTGTGAGTAGATAAATAGGTACCACTGCTGCGAGAAGGTAAATGGCATTTCTATATGCTCTGGTTGCTGTCACGGTGTCCCATTGTACCAGAAGCGGTTTAGTCATGCTGGCCACATGACCTGGAAAGCTGTCTGTGGACAAACACTGCCTCCCTCGGACCGAAAGCGAGATGAGTGCCACAACCCCATCGTCACCTTTGACTGGACTTAACTGTCTTTTACCTTTACCCCATAGTGGAGAAATGCTGTGATCATTCTGCCTGCTCCTCAAGTGTTGATGGGCAACTGTGAGACCCCCTGTACTCTCCTTTCTTAGGGTTCTTTATATTTAAATCAGACTTGGGCTGGGCAGCCCTTCAAACAGAGGGCTGCTTCAAATAGAGGACCACTGTAAAAAGCTGGACATTTGGCCACAACAACAGCTCTAGGTGTGCAATTTTCCATCTTCTTAGATTATGATAGGAAGGAAGAATAAGATTACTCCAGACATCATAGAACATTTGTGTGTGCCAGAGAGCATTAAACCATGATGGAGCCTCTGAACACTCAAGCAGTATAAATATCGAACAGTCATAGCTCTGTTTCGAGCCTTTGTGAGCAGATAGCTCTCGTCCCTGTGTTCCAAATGAAGCTGTAGTCAGCTTAACGAGATGGCTAATTGATGAGCACCACTTCCTTCTCTTGTCCATTAAGGTAAGTAGAGCACGTGGACATCTCGACTCGTCAAAGGCAAGAAAAACACATTAATTTGGAGAGTAGGGGAGCTGTTAATAAATCTGACATTGCCTGGCAGTTTTTCTTCATTTCCTCCTATTTGACGGACACTGCGATCACAAGTTGCAGAAGACCTATTTCCCCCCACAAAATCGCAACTTGAGTGTTTGCGTGTGTGTGTGTGTGTGTGTGTGTGTGTGTGTGTGTGATCACAGAAAGAAGCTTCAAAATACAGCCACGAGGGTATTTTATTTCACTTTAGGAAGCCTACTCAGTGAATATTTGCTAATGTGAGCAAGCCACTTACTCAAACCTGCCCTGTGCTGTATTCATGAATTTTATTATAAAAAATAAACATGCAGTCTGCTTGTTTTGATGTAGTTGGTATTCTGTTCAGAGGCACTCCTTGTTGTAAATCCCTTTTACTATACTTTTCTCCCCCCCCTCCCTCCCAAACTGAAATTTGTACAGGCTCAACTGAGGTATTTCTAATAATTTTTCATTACTAACAGATTTTCATGTGTGCGGGTGTTATGCCTTTGCCTTTGGGATGGGGAGAGGCAAAGGGCAGGAGGAAAAGCTTCTTTAACTGCCCTGAAAATGATCTTCCTGAATCTGGGCCTCATAAATCCTATTAAATGTTATATTTCATCAGCAGACTGGGGGGGAAAGCTGCTGCTTCTTTTTTTCCTGGGCAGCGATGAAGCCCAGCCTTTAAATTTATGGTTTCATTTTAGAAATGGACTATAAAGAGAGCCTGGCTTTGTTGTCTATCAGAGTGACTTACGTGTGTGTGTGTGTGTGTGTGTGTGTTTTCTTTTCTTTTCTAAACAGGCTTCCTTAATGTCTGGTGTGGCTCCTGGGCTCAGTCAAAACTGGGGATGCTGACTTCACAGGCATACAAAAGAAAAATTCTCTCCTAAGGACTGTATACTTGTGTCAGTAAGTAATCCTCTGTAACAGTTCCGTTGTTTTGCTCAAGCCATAAACATGGGGGGGGGGGATTGTTGTTTAGTCGTTCAGTTGTGTCCGACTCTTCGTGACCCCATGGACCAGAGCACACCAGGCACTCCTGTCTTCCACTGCCTCCCACAGTTTGGTCAAACTCATGCTGGTAGCTTCGAGAACACTATCCAACCATCTCGTCCTCTGTCGTCCCCTTCTCCTTGTGCCCTCCATCTTTCCCAACATCAGGGTCTTCTCCAGGGAGTCTTCTCTTCTCATGAGGTGGCCAAAGTATTGGAGCCTCAGCTTCACGATCTGTCCTTCCAGTGAGCACTCAGGGCTGATTTCCTCCAGAATGGATAGGTTTGATCTTCTTGCAGTCCATGGGACTCTCAAGAGTCTCCTCCAGCACTTCCATACATCACTACTGGGAAAACCATAGCTTTAACTATACGGACCTTTGTTGGCAAGGTGATGTCTCTGCTTTTTAAGATGCTGTCTAGGTTTGTCATCAGTTTTCTCCCAAGAAGCAGGCATCTTTTAATTTCATGACTGCTGTCACCATCTGCAGTGATTATGGAGCCCAAGAAAGTAAAATCTCTCACTGCCTCCATTTCTTCCCCTTCTATTTGCCAGGAGGTGATGGGCCCAGTGGCCATGATCTTCGTTTTTTTGATGTTGAGCTTCAGACCATATTTTGCACTCTCCTCTTTCACCCTCATTAAAAGGTTCTTTAATTCCTCCTCACTTTCTGCCATCAAGGTTGTGTCATCTGCGTATCTGAGGTTGTTGATATGTTCGGCTAAATCTCCTTCAATCTGCCATGTATCCATCTGCCTTTATGATACGTGACTCCTTAGTCTCTTGAACCCCTCTAGGATGTTCCTGCATCACTGCTACTTCCCGGCTCTGTCCCCTTCCCTTGGACTCCTCTGCAAACTACTTCACACTTTACTTAGCAGTTGTGATTGTCATGACGACACGACCAACATACACAGTAAACACATCATGTTGGGAAGCAGCAATAAGCACTCAGGATCAGGCAGAGGAGGAGATCACTGACTGGCTATAGCTTCTTGGCACATGTCCACAGCACATAGCCACAGCAAACAGGATTGCTTTGCAAAATGACGCTGTCTTCAGGTTCACCATCCCACTTGAAGAATGCAAGGCAAATCTCTCTGTGTGTGTTGGGGGAGAGGGTTTACATAAGGAAACCAGTACAGTGGTACCTCGGGTTAAGGACTTAATTCATTCTGGAGGTCTGTTCTTAACCTGAAACTGTTCTTAACCTGAAGCACCACTTTAGCTAATGGGGCCTCCCGCTGCTGCTATGCCACCGGAGCACGATCTCTGTTCTCATCCTGAAGCAAAGTTCTTAACCTGAGGTACTATTTCTGGATTAGCGGAGTCTGTAACCTGAAGCGTATGTAACCCGAGGTACCACTGTATTTGGGTTTGGTGCAAGATCCATGCACCTCAACACCCCGTGTTCTGGGCTTCTTGCCAGTTCTATGCCTGTTCTAAGGCAGGGATGGGAAACCTTGTTCTCTCTGAGGGCTACATTTCCTTTTGGGCGGAGAGAACAGCTGGTGGTAAACTATCAGAAAACCAAAGTCATGGTTTTCTCAAGGAAACCTAGATTACATAGCTGGAGCATGGACAATCAACCAATTGAGCAGGTTAAAGCCTTTAAATACCTGGGCATAGACTTCCAGTCATCAGGGTCATGAATCATAGAATAGAATCATAGAATCATAGAGTTGGAAGAGACCACAAGGGCCATCGAGTCCAACTGCCTGCCAAGCAGGAAACACCATCAGAGCACTCCTGACATATGGTTGGCAAGCCTCTGCTTAAAGACCTCCTAAGAAGGAGACTCCACCACACTCCTTGGCAGCAAATTCCACTGTCGAACAGCTCTTACTGTCAGGAAGTTCTTCCTAATGTTTAGGTGGAATCTTCTTTCTTGTAGTTTGGAACCATTGCTCCATGTCCACTTCTCTGGAGCAGCAGAAAACAACCTTTCTCCCTCCTCTAAGTGACATCCTTTTATATATTTGAACATGGCTATCATATCACCTCTTAACCTCCTCTTCTCCAGGCTAAACATGCCCAGCTCCCTTAGCCGTTCCTCATAAGGCATCGTATCCAGGCCTTTTGAGATGTATGCCAAAAATGTGTTAAAGAAAAAGCAGCGCCAAGTGCTAAGACGCTGTCCCGTTTTTTCCATACGAAGGGCGGCAAATACATCCCAGCAGCCCTAGAAGTTTTTCAAGTCAAATTTTTGGCGTGGATAGTTTACGGGGCCCAAAATTGGACAGGTAATCATTGTAGCATTCTTGAAACTGTCCAATCCAATTTTTTAAGGCAGATTTTTTTCTGTACCACCTTGTGCCCCAAATGCAGCATTACGGCTGGAGGCAAGTCTTCCCTCTGCAGAAGCTCAGTCCTGGCAAATAACTCTTAATTATTGGCTCCGTTTAAATCTAAATCCTCCCGGTCTACTGCCCTTAGTGACCCAAGACTCCCCTAAAAGTGCGTGGTTTAAAATTGTGCCCCAAAAAACTCCTATCGTGTGGACTCCAGCCACCTCAGCTTCTCATGAGGGGCTTGATTAAATCAAAAAGGCTAATTGAACAGCGTCTGAAGGACTTAGAGCTACAGAACAATCTGGCCATTATAAATAAACTCCGTCCTTGGTATGCCTCCCCCACCTCTCAGTTTGATTCCCTGGCACCATATTTGTATAAATTAACTATCCCCAAATCCAGAGGTGCCTTCACACTGGCCAGATTGGATGTGATGCCCTCTGCTGTACTTGAGGGCAGATACCAAAAGATTCCAACTGAGAAACAACTCTGCCCCTGTGGAGATGGCAATCTGGAAACAGTGGCTCATGTTCTCCTGTCCTGTCCCCTTTATAAAGATCTGAGGAATGAGATCATTACCCCACTCTTACTTACCATCCCAGGCCGCCCATCTGCGGCCACATTGTTCTTTCCGTTATCAGATCAAAATGATCAGAAGGAAAGTTGGATAGATCCCCTCATGCAGGGAGTTACTGACCTTTGGGACCTGGACCTGGGTCAGGAGGAGATTGGAGTTGTGGGGACCTTCAGATTTGGAGGAATTTTGAAACACGTCCTGAAATATCTTTTGGATTTTAGTTTTAACTACGAAGATTTGGCTGACCTGTCGAGAAGGAATAAAAACATTGCTAGGTCGGAGCTTCCCCGAGATCTACTCTTCAGCATCAAAGGAAGGAAATTAAGAACAAGATCAGCAGAAGACAAAGTAAAGTGCATGTATAAATATGAAGAAGACATGCAGAAGGGACTTGGAAAAGAGTTAAGAGCCTCAGACAGAAGATCACCAGGTTGATGGACTATATGGAATTGACGGAAATGACTGGCAGAATCCGAGACCAGGGAGAAGAGACGGTGGAAGAAGATTGGAAAAAGTTTAAAGTTTATTTATAGAAATATTGTAAAATTAATGAGTGTCAGAAAAATGTTGGAATGAAATTATATGGCTTTAGTAGAAATGTTATAAGGAGTTAAGCATAAATAAGTGTAATAGTATTAATGGAAAATAAGGTTAAAATAAGTCAAGATAATTATAAGACAGAAAATAGAGAAAGATGGAAAGGAATTGCTGAAACAATTAATAGAATTGGAATACAAAAAGGGGGAGGTGAGAGGAGGTCGAGGAAACAAGGGAATGAAGGATAAGACATGGAAATGGTATGATGTATGTTTTTAAACTGTTTTTGTTCTGTTCTGTTTTGTTTAAGTTTAATGTGTTAATGTTGCGTTGTGTATATTGTAATGTATTGTTTTTTCTTTCTTTTGCTTTTTCTTTTTTTTCTTTTCTTTTTCTTCTTTTTTTTGTAAGGTTTAAAAGTAATAAATATTATTTATAAAAAAACCCAAAATGATCAGACAACAGCAAAGGTTGCTAGGTTTATTGAGGGTGCAATGAGATTAAGGGCCACTATCTGAATGATAATCTTGATAATTTGATTGTCCTTTTTACCCATTGTTGTCTTTAATTTCCTCTTGGGCCAGACTTCCATGCTAGTGATGGGATGGTTTAGAGGCAATAGATGTGACAGAACTCAACCATGCAAGAGTCAGAGGTCTATATACACAGACGCCGCTCTCTGTCCTCCATGCAACTGAGCAACAGGGCATTGCCACACCTCAAGAGCAGAGTCATGCCAAGCAAAATCACCTGAGAGCATGGGGCAGAACCAGTGAGCGACGCAGGAGGGCTGGAAAAAGAGAGAGGCCCGGAGGTCTGCATTTGGGCTCCTTGCCCTGAGACCCCCTGTGCCTGGCTCTAAGGAAATACTACTCAGGTAACACAGCTGGGTTTAAGGGAGGTGGGTGGCACTGTGGGTTAAACCACAGAGCCTAGGACTTGCCGATCAGAAGGTCAGTGCTTCTAATCCCCGCGATGGGGTGAGCTCCCGTTGCTCGGTCCCTGCTCCTGCCAACCTTACAGTTTGAAAGCACATCAAAGTGCAAGTAGATAAATAGGTACCGCTCTGGCGGAAAGGTAAACGGCGTTTCCGTGCGCTGTCCTGGTTCGCCAGAAGCGGCTTAGTCATGGTGGCCACATGTCCTGGAAGCTGTACGCTGGCTCCCTCGGCCAATAAAGCGAGATGAGCACCGCAACCCCAGAGTCGGTCATGACTGGACCTAATGGTCAGGGGTCCCTTTACCTTTTTAACACAGCTAGGTTACATTTTTCAGAATTCCTTCTACAAGCCCATCCAGAGAGCAGAGCATCTCATGAGTGCAAGGCGGACTTCAATTGTCCAGGTGAAACTTTGAAGTGCTTTAGCATCTGGCCAATTTGCACATCTGAATCAATGCCTTAGTCACAAATGGAAATAGATTATTTGCGAATTGCAGAAAGAAAGATAAAAGAGAGAGGCAGACTCCCATAGAACACGAGACTAAAAACTGGATTTGGGGGGGGGGGGGAGAGAGAAAAGGAATTAGGTAGTGTTGCCATGGCAAAGTCCAGATTCTTACATAGCATTCTTTTTCCTCCCACTGATAAGCACTATTATTATTTTCAAACCCATGTATTCAAAGTAGCAACACTGCCAGAAAAAGTCACATTAGCATGATAAAATAATGTTTATGGTCTCACAGATGAAAGATCTCTATGCTTGGCGTATAAATTTAGGGAGAATTCAGCAATTTACATCCAATTGTTGCTAGGTGAGCAAAGAACCCCACGCGCCGGCATCGCAATAATGAAAGTGGAATAAAAATTCACACAGGAGCAGAAAAACAATCTAGCTGGAATTCCCTTTTGCTCTTGTTATTGGCTATTGTTATTTCGAATCCCTGCGGCGGGGTGCGCTCCCGCTGCTCGGTCCCAGCGCCTGCCAACCAAGCAGTTCGAAAGCACCTCCGGGTGCAAGTAGATAAATAGGGACCGCTTACCAGCGGGAAGGTAAACGGCGTTTCCGTGTGCGGCTCTGGCTCGCCAGAGCAGCGATGTCACGCTGGCCACGTGACCCGGAAGTGTCTCCGGACAGCGCTGGCCCCTGGCCTCTTAAGTGAGATGGGCGCACAACCCCAGAGTCTGTCAAGACTGGCCCGTACGGGCAGGGGTACCTTTACCTTTACCTGTTGTTATTGGCATACTCCCTACTCAGCCAAAAAGAAAAGGGTGGCTTTGGCGCAGGAAAAAAAAAAGGCCTACCCCTCTTATTCGGCATTATAACATGGTTTGAAAGTTGCACCACAGTGAGACAAAAGTTGGGGGTGAATAGTGAAGAGAGAAAGACAATGGTACTGACGGGGGGGGGGCGAGTTAATGGGCAAGAGTCCACAAACAAGGAGCAGCCTCTCTCTCCTTCCATTTCCAGAGGAGATATTAAACCTGAAATTAAATACAGGTCACTTGCACCAGTGGTGTTGCGTGGGTTGCCAGAGCCGGGGCAAAGCAAGTATTGTGCCCCCTTGTCAGGGCCGGGCATCAGCGCTGATGGTGATGGGGAAGGGTCTTCCCATGGAAGGGATGGGACAGCTGCTGCTGCCATTTATTTTATTATTATTTATTTCATGGCATTTTTACACTGTTTGATAATTTTTTTAATTAAAAAAAATCCCTCAAAGCATTTTTTTTTCTTTTGAAATTTTGCCCCCAGGGCAGTAGCCCCTCTGCCCCCCCCCCAACTACGCCACTGTCACACAGGTGCACTTGGAGAAGAGGGGACTTAGGCAGTTGTGGGGAGATGGGGACCCTCAGTCTTGACAACTGCTTCATGGGAGAGATCATCAGGAGGTTTGGGCTGGGTGTTCATCAATATGCGGATGATACTCAGCTCTACCTCTCTTTTAAATCAGAACCAGTGAAGGCAGTGAAGGTCCTGTGTGAGTGTCTGGAGGCGGTTGGAGGATGGATGGCGGCTAATGGATTGAGGTTGAATCCTGACAAGACAGAAGTACTGTTTTTGGGGGACAGGAGGCGGGCAGGTGTGGAGGATTCCCTGCCCCTGAATGGGGTAACTGTGCCCCTGAAGGACCAGGTGCGCAGCCTGGGAGTCATTTTGGACTCACAGCTGTCCATGGAGGCACAGGTTAAATCTGTGTCCAGGGCAGCTGTTTACCAGCTCCATCTGGTACGTAGGCTGAGACCCTATCTGCCTGCGGACTGTCTCGCCAGAGTGGTGCATGCTCTGGTTATCTCCCGCTTGGACTACTGCAATGCACTCTACGTGGGGCTACCTTTGAAGGTGACTCGGAAACTACAACTATTCCAGAATGCGGCAGCTAGACTGGTGACTGGGGGCGGCCGCCGAGACCATATAACACCGGTCTTGAAAGACCTACATTGGCTCCCAGTACGTTTCCGAGCACAATTCAAAGTGTTGGTGCTGACCTTTAAAGCCCTAAACGGCCTCAGCCCAGTATACCTGAAGGAGTGTCTCCACCCCCATCGTTCTGCCCGGACGCTGATGTCCAGCACCGAGGGCCTTCTGGCGGTTTCCTCATTGCGAGAAGCAAAGCTACAGGGAACCAGGCAGAGGGCCTTCTTGGTAGTGGCGCCCGCCCTGTGGAACGCCCTCCCACCAGATGTCAAAGAGAAAAACAACTACCTGACATTCAGAAGACATCTTAAGGCAGCCCTGTTCGGGGAAGTTTTTAACATGTGATATTTTACTGTATTTTTGGTTTCTATGGAAGCCGCCCAGAGTGGCTGGGGAGGCCCAGCCAGATGGGCGGGGTATAAATAATAAATTATTATTATTATTATGATGGAGCCAAGACCTGCCAGAGACAAGTTGTCGTGCTCATTATTGCTGTAGCTGTGTGACGCAACCATGGCAGAGCTCAGTGGAGGAGAAGCCAGCCAACCAGCCTAGTCTCATGGGGTACTTGCCTGGAGGCAGAGTCCGTATACAAGGTCCAGTCCAGTCCTAAGGTCAGGAATATCTCAGTTCATGTAGTCAGAGGTGGTCCAAGGTTACAAGAAGAAGAAAGGTCTGGCCAGGAACAACGAATGCTGTTTCCAGCACCTAACTGAAGCTGAAAACCCAGCTCAAGAAAGCTGGAGCCATCAGGAGCAAGAAGGCTGATCAGGTGAAGCTAACTCCTGGCCAATGACAATTACCGTAGGTCTGGTACTTCGGTACAGATCCTGCATTTGCTAATGAAGAATTAACTCCAACTTGCTCGGGCAATTTATGGCTAGCTTGCTCCTGTCAGCACATGATAATGGAGTTGTCCGTGCTCAGATTTCGAAGACCCCTGACCATTAGGTCCAGTCGTGACCGACTCTGGAGTTGCGGCGCTCATCTCGCTTTATTGGCCAAGGGAGCCGACGTACAGCTTCCGGGTCATGTGGCCAGCATGACTAAGCCGCTTCTGGCGAACCAGAACAGTGCACGGAAACGTCGTTTACCCTTCCCGCCGGAGCGGTTCCTATTTATCTACTTGCACTTTGACGTGCTTTCGAACTGCTAGATTTCGAAGAACCTGATGGCAAATTTAGATTTAGATTTCGAAGAACCTGATGACAAATTTTCCAGTGACAATGGAATTCTCCTGATTCTTTTTCAGCAGTTGGGTAAAATCTCTTGAAATCACTTAAGCTTCCCACAGGTTTGACTGTGTCTCTTCTGAAGTAAGCACAGAGAAGACCCCAAGCAGTGCCCGATTTATGTATAAGCTAAACAAGCTATAGCTTAGGGCCCCTCTCTCTTGGGGGCCCCAAAAAATGTAAAGGAAAAAAACAACTAGATGTACATTTCCATAATATAAGATAAAAAATAAAAAATAAAACCTGAATACAGAAACAGTGTTTTGTGTTGTGTAGGTTCCCAAATGGGCCACGCCTGCTAGCCTGCTCCCAAAATATCACTGGTTTGCTCATTTCTGTATATAGGGTACCTACATTCTGAATGGACTGGTTGCATGGGAACATGTGCAAATGGCTTGAGATACCTATTAGGTCCATAAATTGCCATATAGCATATATCCAACACAAAAAAACAGTGACAATTTGTTGTTGACAAAGGACAGCTGGACATATAAAGGGCCCCATTACCTTCAGTAGCTTAGGGCCTCATCAAACCTAAATCCGGCCCTGACAAGGCACATATGATCAACGCACAAAAGTAGAAATCTGCAACCATTTTAGCCCCTTTTTCCTTAAAGTCCATTTGAGATCGTCTTAATGGTGGTGCCATTTTTGTATCAAAACTCAGTATTAATTAAAAGTATGACATCCCCCAACTGCTCCCACCCCATCCTGTAAAACTGAAGGCCATGTTGCAGGCCAAATATGTGGGTTTCCTCCTTGAAGAAATAATTTGGTATTTTATTGTAATTAAGTACACTTACAATGAAGACATTTCGCTATCCACTATATTATAATATTGCTAAAGGTAAACAGTGATTCTGATGAGTAAATACTGAGTAATCTATCTGCACTTTACACAACAAAGGAGTAGCAAATCTGCTTAAAGTGATATTTAAAACCTTCTCCCTAAGGAGATGAATGCAACAGAAAGCGGATTCCAGCATTTCTTGGCGGTGGAGTATCCATTCCTCTATTTCCGAATAGCTGTGCATATCAGCATGTTAGTGATGCTTTTGCAAAGAAGGTTTGACAACAATAGAGAGTCCCCCGCCCGCTAAACAAGAAGTGACAACTCCATTTGAAAGCTGTCCCTGGATGTGTTTTATGTGCAGAAATTATCTGTGACAGTTCAAATCAAAACAGAGTTTTCATTTCACATGGGAGGTAAATGGACGGTAGAATAGGTTGCTTTAAATGCTATGGTCTGGTGCAATTAACGTTGCAGAAAATTTATTTCGGGGGAGACTGCTCATTGCTAGTTCTAAACTTTCGGGGGGGGGGAAGAATGTAAAAAAAAAAAAAAAAGTTATTTCCTCTGATGGCTACTCCTTGTGAAAAAAAAATCTAACCGGAATGAAATGTAACTTCCAAGAAAGAAATATCAACTTACAGTAACTGTGCCAAAGCAGTGACATTAATCATAGAAATAAAGAAGAAAGCGAGTTCATTATCATTTTAACAATTATATTCTCAGCCTAATTTTCCACGCTACTATCCGAGCACACATTTCAGTGCGTGTCAAGGAATAGAAGCTGCTTTCCCAAGGATTTGGGAAACTAGAGAAGAATATGATTGCGTTCTATCCTTCGCGCAGAAGAGAAGGGACAACTTCCTGGCAGAGCACATACTTTTCATGTAGAAGGTGCACAGATCTAATTGTGGTCATCTTAGCTTAAAGCAGTGATGGCCAAACTTGGACCTCCAGCTGTTTTGGGACTACAATTCCCATCATCCCTGACGACTGGTCCTTTTAGCTAGGAATGATGGGAACTGTAGTCCAAAAATAGCTGGAAGGCCAAGTTTGGCTGTCACTGGCTTAAAGAAACCTCAGGTATCAAGAGCGAGGAGAACCCACCTTAGAGTCGGTTCAGTCAGAGTAGAAATAATTGGGTTGGCTAGAATAATAATATTTCACTTTGTATTGATATACATGTGTTGTACAACCATTAATATAGTGAATATTTGCATTTTTATGGAATCCACTCTTTGGCTCTCACTTAATGTATTAAAATTTTAAACCAACAAATTGGGCTTTCTAATACTTTACAGGGCTATTCTATATGGAGAGATACTCTTGCTCTTTTTACAACCCATGCTTAAAAAATTTCCAAACTTTCTCCCTCTTATTACTCTTGCCATATTCTCATAATACAGGACTGGTGACGACAGTGAATGCCACCCAGGCAATTGTCCAAGGCACCTCACTGGGAATTAATAATCTGTTGGCTTATAAATGCAGAAGTGCTTTAAGAATGTAACATTTAATGCTCATTGGCTTTCTCTAGGCAGTGCCAATGGAGCCAAACGGCATTCTTTTCATTGTTATCTCAATTAAGTAAAAGCACTCTTAAACGTTCTACTGTTTCAGTTCTGCATATATGAAACCAAATGTCTTCATTTAAGACACTTCCAAACAGCAGCTTTCTCTGTCTTCAATATGGCACCATAGCCAAAGATTTAGAATGTACAAAACCATTTTGCTGGATCACATCAAAAGTCTATCTGGCCTAGTATGCGACATTTGACAGTGGTTAGCCTAGTGAAGGCACAACAACTTTGACCTGAACCCCCCAAAAAGGGGGTAGATCACCACCAGTTTTTTAACTCTGTGAGTAGATTGCAGTCTCTTGGGAGCTGGCCACCCCGGTGCTTCTACGAAGTTCACATCTTGCCACAGTGGTCCATGCTCTGGTAACCACCTAACCAGACTACTGTAAAGTGTTGTACATTGTGCTGCCCAAGGAGACAACTCTCAGAAGCTTCGGTTAGTCCTGTATGCAGCTGCCAAGTATATTAACAGTAATCCAATTCTAAAAGAATTACATTGGCAGCCTATTTGCTTCTGAGATCAGTCTAAGGTGCTGGCACCTGGACAGCAGCCAGAGGAGACACCTACAGGTGAAACTCAAAAAAATTAGAATATCGTGGAAAAGTTCACTTATTTCAGTAATTCAACTTAAAAGGTGAAACTAATATATGAGATAGTCTCATGACATGCAAAGCGAGATATGTCAAGCCTTTATTTGTTATCATTGTGATGATCATGGCGTACAGCTGATGAAAACCCCAAATTAACAATCTCAGAAAATTAGAATATTAAATGAAATCAGCAAAAAAAGGACTGCAAATAGAGCAATATTGGACCTCTGAGAAGTAGAAGCATGCATATGTACTCAGTGCTTGGTTTGGGCCCCTTTTGCATCAATTACTGCCTCAATACGGCGTGGCATGGATGTTATCAGCCTGTGGCACTGCTGTGGTGTTATGGAAGGCCAGGATGCTTCAATAGCAGCTTTCAGCTCTTCTGCATAGCTTGGTCTCATGTCTCTCACCTTTCTCTTGGCAGTGCCCCATAGATTCTCTATGGGGTTCAGGTCAGGCGAGTTGGCTGGCCAATCAAGCACAGTAATCCCATGGGCATTGAACCAGGTTTTGGTACTTTGGGCAGTGTGGGCAGGTGCCAAAGTCCTGCTGGAAAATGAGGTCAGCATCCCCATAAAGCTCATCTGCAGAAGGAAGCATGAAGTGCTCCAAAATCTGTGTTGACCCTGGACTTAATGAAGCACAGTGGACCAACACCAGCTGATGACATGGCTCCCCAAATCAACACAGACTGAGGTAACTTCACACTGGACTTCAAGCATCTGGCATTGTGTGCCTCCCCATTCTTCCTCCAGACTCTGGGTCCTTGGTTTCCAAATGAGATGCAAAAGCTGCTCTCATCAAAAAAGAGATTTGGGGAGCCATGTCATCAGCTGCTGTTGGTCCACTGAGTACATATGCATGTTTCACCTTTTAAGTTGAATTACTGAAATAAATGAACTTTTCCACGATATTCTAATTTTTTGAGTTTCACCTGTAGTTAGTCTTCCCCACTGTGGTGTCATGTATTAGCTTAGTTGGTTAGAGTGTGATGCAGATAACGCCAAGGTTGCAGGTTCGATTCCCCGTATGGGACAGCTGTATAGTCCTGCATTACAGAGGATTGGACTACTAGACAATTCTCAGGGTCCCTTCCAACACTATGGCTCTATGGGATAACACACAATTCCCTTGTTCTGTACTGTATTTCTATTTTAATTCCAGCGGTTTCGTTTTTAAAAATTTCACCTATACATATAAAGCTGCCCAGGCGACTTTGTGCAAACCTGTGCCATCTTTTTTGGCGGCTCGTTACACTTCTCCTAAACAATGTGTAAGTGGTCACCCTAACTGGGACTCACCAGGATCCCATTGTCCGGCCTGAAAGGGGCCAAGCATGGCGGAGGAACCCTCTCCGGCACCCGGGGCGGGACGCCGAGGGGCGGGACACCTCGTACGGAGTGCGCATGTACAGCAGCCCATACAGTCACCGTGCGAGACACAGCCCGTACGGACGCCGGTATGGACGGCACATGAGAGCGGCAGCCCGTACGGTCGCTGTGTGAGAGGCAGCCCATATGGACTGCGCGCCCTCGGCCGCTCTACAGCTGGGGGGGGGGGAGGCAGGGGCCATCTTGTCACCCCCCACAGTGGCACCCGGGGTGGCCCACTCCCTCCACCCCCTACTTTGTACACCCCTGGGGCCAAGCCTTTATGAATGGTCAAACCAAATGTTCATTAAGGCTCGGGCTTTTTGTGAGCGTTTCATCTGAATGTTTGCAAAAAGCACAGCGGGGGCTCACGAAACGCCCTCGGCTGCCTCCCCTTCCCACCAGCGTCCAGAATTTTTTCTGGGAGCAGGGTAGGGAAATAAGTTGGCAGGTGCTCCCTGCCCTTCCCAGTCCCAGTGATGGAACTGGGACCAGCGTTCTCAGAAACCACAGACGAAATGATATGGACAACACTGGTCTAATGCCTAAGGTAAAAGGATTTTGCACTGGGACCAGAGAAGATGCACATTTAAAAAAAAACCAGAAGCATTTTTACTTGGTATTACAGGTCAGGACATTAATAGGCAAGATGTTAAATTGTTTTTATATGCAACAACTGCGGCAAGAGTGTTGTTAGCCCAGAAATGGAACCAAGAAGAAATTCCGACGAAAGAAGAATGGCAGACGAAATGAATGGACTATGCAGAATTGGACAGAATGACAGGAAGGATTTGAAACCTGCGGGACCAGAGATTTACAGAAGATTGGAAGAAGTATATGAATTATTTGAAGAGCAACTGTAATCAAAAAATTACGCTACTAGGACCACAAGAAGCTTTGTAAGGAGAAATATACAAAGTGTTACAAAGTGGAAAAAGATAGAGATATTGGTTATGAGTTTGAAATGTAATAGGGAAGATAAGAAATGCATACTGGGAGATTAGATTGGAAAATTTTCAGACAGGATTGATGGAAGTCAAAAATTTGAATAAGATGAAAAAGTATGTTTAATTACTGTTGAAAATGATATGTTAAAAAAACTAATAAAAATTATATTAAGAAGAAGAAGAGTTTGGATTTGATATCCTGCTTTATCACTACGCGAAGGAGTCTCAAAGCTGCTAACATTCTCCTTTCCCTTCCTCCCCCACAACAAACACTCTGTGAGGTGAGTGGGGCTGAGAGACTTCAGAGAAGTGTGACTAGCCCAAGGTCACCCAGCAGCTAAATGTGGAGGAGCGGGGAATCGAACCCCGTTCACCAGATTACAAGTCCACTGCTCTTAACCACTATACCACGCTGGCTCTACACCACACTATATACAAAAAAAGAAGAAGAAAAGAAGAAGATGCACCACCCCATTCCTGGACCCCAGACTAAGTTGCTGGAGTTGAGTGCTATACAAATGTCTTAACTGAATGGTGCTCAACCCCAAGTGTGCAAAAAATGCACAAGGTTTTGAGCACTTGAGGGTTGCTTGTTTCAAATTCACGGTGAGGCACCTCGCTGGTTGCTTCTATGCCCCCGCGCAGAATTGCAAACCTCTCGTCTGAATGCACACCCAAATTAAGCTTCTCAATGGATCTATGCAACGCCAGACTACTGAACTGGCTTTGTCTCCAAAATGGATTAACAGGAGAGGGAACTAAATGAGAAAATGAAAGAGCGCAGATCAAAGGAAAGTGAAAGAAACGCGACTTAATAGGACTGTTTAAAATGGCACCCCAACCACAAAAGGCAGCCTTACAGGGTGGCAAGTACAATTCACGATAGCGGAACTTTCTTTACAGCAAAGGATAGCAACGTGAACCAGGTTTAACTAGAAATAGCTGTGCATCAGTTGTAGTTAAACTGATCAAGTTGGCATCAGCACTCAAGGCACGAGAATGAGATTTTCTGACTGTTGAGCTCTGCAGACACTGCCTATTGCTCACGGTGGAAAAGGCTTTTCAAGCTCTGAAGCAGGGAGGTCAAAGCATCAACAAGGATGCCGACAGTGGCATTTACAGGGAAAAGGAGGAAAAGATCAGTTCACCCCCTTCCCCACCCATTTAACAGCAGCAGCAGCTGCTGCATAAACATTGCTATTTGCCATACAGGCCTCGAATAGCTGCCTCTCTTTATCCTTACAAACCAGGAGCCGTAGTTACGGAAAATATCAAAGGAAGGAAACGAGACTTTCTTCAGGTGAGGAACTCGCATGGGCTGCTTTCCTCGCAATTTGTGCACTTAACAATCAATAACAATTAGGCACAGGCTTGTGGCTGATTTAATGCTGCTCCCCAAAGCCGCCCCCCACCTCTCCCCCCCCCACAACCACCACTAACCCTCCACCCCTCCATCATGCTGCAGGAGTAGCTGCTGATTTGTAAAGCAGGGGCCTGCGCTGCAACAGCCCGCCTCTATTATTACCTGCGAATGGATCAGAAGCACTTCAGCTCCCCTGGTTAGCAGAACACTTACTGCACAAAAGTACTCAATTAAAGCAGCCCTTTCAGGCAATTATTGAGCATTACAGGTGCTGAGAAACAGAAAATAGCGCTACCCTTTACTCCAAAAGAGTGGGTTTTTACCCCTTCCATCAGTGCTCCACACTCCCCCCCCCAAAAAAAAAACAAACCTATATATGTCGTGGCCACTTTCAAGATTTTCTTCAAACCACAAAAGTGTATTTATAAATGTTTTTGGCTTGTAGCCTTAAACAAACCGCACATACAGGCTGTCCCCCACCCCACTCCATTAATAAATTAAACGGTGTCCCCTTTGACACGTTTTAATCATTATATAAGGTTCCTACCGACTTACGAGGTAAACATATCTTGGGCTGAATATCCTTAAAAGCCCAAAGGCAGAACTGTTTAACGCCGATAAATTCAGAAGCGAGCGCAGGCTATGTTTTCAGTGATTACGGAGATGACAGACAACACCCCAAAGTAACTATTACGCTGAAAATTATAATGTATCACCATTTGAATTTTAAATGAATAAGGGGGGAATGAGGCACAACAATGGGTTGTCAAAAGGGCTGATTATTCAGATTTATTTGCAAAGACGGTAAAATATTGGCACCTCGCTGCCCTTTCCTCCATTGTGACTGCACTCTCATCTCGCACCTTCTTGGCAAGACTCAAAAGCTCTTATTCCCTCGGAGAGGAATCGAGAGGGAGGGGCGCACACTGTGACAATAATATGTGACAGCTGCACAATGGAGAATGAAAAGACTTTTGGCCTCTGGGGGAGGAAAAGGATCGTGGCAAGAGGAATTGGAGGAGGAGGAGGCATTAAAGAACAGGGCCTGAATAATGTCCTATGCTTCAAATATATACTAAGAGTGCATGACATTATTGCAGCCAAACAGGCCTGGCCCTATATGCGGTTTCTATGCCTACAGCAATGCTCCCCAAAGAAGGAATTTGAGCAGAAACATTCAAAAGGCATTTCTAAAAAAGCAACAACCGACGTTTGCTTAAAAGCATGAGCCCTCCATGTGTTACTGAGCTGGTGCTCCCATAAATTCAATAAGTAATAATAATACATTTTGTGGTTTTATATTTGGATTTTGTTCTGTGAGCTCCAGGTATAGGGCAGTATATAAATTCACTAAATCATCATCATCATCATCATTCCTGACCTCTGGTCACATTGGCTTGAGTCCAACACGATCTGGATAGCCACAAATTTTCAACCCATTGTTTATAAAATTCTAGAAAATACGGAGAAAGTAGATGGAGATATTTTATTTCTTTTCATTATGATTACAAAAAAATGTATTATAAATGAAAGGGAGTTGTCATTTCTTATAGCCTAATCGTGATAATGAAACTTGGTTAATGAAAAGATATCCCATCTATCTATACCTACCTACCTACCTACCTACCTACCTACCTACCTACCTACCTACCAGAGTCCTTTCTCCCATCTTTCTTCAAATCATAAAGTTAAGTGAAACAATGCTGAATATTAGGGGCGGAGAGATTTTATTCCCATGTGTTAAAATTTGGGGTTGCTTAAATTTGGGACGGTGAGTAGTAGTCTAGAAGCTTCTGCTTCTGGTCAGCCACATTTTGCCATGATGCTCCGATACAAAACTGTGCTTAATTTAACTAAAACTAATTTAAACAAGCAGCATAGTTTGAAGTTGGCTGTTTGAAACCAACCCTAGCTAATGTTGACCACCATTTGTAAGTCAGTGTGACATGACAAACAGTGGCTAAACAAAGGCCCAAGTGAAAGCTTCTGAACTCCTTCCCCTGGCTCTGTGAGAGAGGGAGTCAAATGTTTGCTATCACTCTTTAATGTTCATTTACGTGGCACTAGACTATGGTTCGTATAGTTAAAGCCATGGTTTTCCTGGTAGTGATGTATGGAAGTGAGAGCTGGACCATAAAGAAAGCAGATCGCCGAAGAATTGATGCTTTTGAATTCTGGTGCTGGAGGAGACTCTTGAGAGTCCCACGGACTGCAAGAAGATCAAACTGATTCATTCTGAAGGAAATCAGCCCTGAGTGCTCACTAGAAGGACAGATCCTGAAGCTGAGGCTCCAATACTTTGGACACCTCATGAGAAGAGAAGACTCCCTGGAAAAGACCCTGATGTTGGGAAAGATGGAGGGCACAAGGAGAAGGGGACGACAGAGGACGAGATGGTTGGACAGTATCCTCGAAGCTACAAACATGAGTCTGACCAAACTGCGGAAGGCAGTGGAAGACAGGAGTGCCTGGCGTGCTCTGGTCCAGGGGGTCACAAAGAGTCGGACACAACTAAACGATTAAACAACAACAAGACTATGGTTAAGCGTGGTGGTCTTGTTTAGATGGAAAACTCTGATCACCAGGCATGGCCGCATGGTCATGGGAATGCATAAAAGCAGCTGTCTTTTAAACTATCTGGAAGCTTGAACTGTCCATGTGCAAAACGATGGACACTTCGTGTTATGCCTGTTTGCAAATTAATTCATATCTGTAAACCCCATAATTAAATAATAATACTGTATTTTTCCGTGTATAAGACAAAGTTTTTTGCTATAAAAAGGTGGGCAAAAATTGGGGGTCATCTTATATACAGATAGTGAATTCAGAGGGGGTGGGTGGGTGATTGACAGCGGCAACATTCCCCCTACCCCAAAAGCTCAACAATTCAAGAAATATTGATTTCTTAACTTGGGGTTAAAAAAAGGGGGAGTTGTGTTATACATGGGGGTGTCTTGTACATGGAAAAATACGATAATTCTTGCCCATGGTTCTAATGACTGACCACACCTAATCTACTCTGGAGATCTGCCAGTACATTTCTTTTGTGCAATATGAATTGCCTGAAGAGTCAATTGGTGAACACCACATCACCTTTCTGCACATGCTGGACTGATGAAGTGCTCATATTAATACTTTGACGTCAATGTCTGTGGCTGCTTGCCCAGTTTTGTCCATTGCTAGAGGTGCCCAAGATGTCAATTCTCAATTCTAGTACATTGGTGTGAATAACTTTTTCCTGTTCGGACTATCACCTATTGACCAGGTGCCACGCACAATAAGCCCTCCCCCCCAAACCTCCAATCTTCCAGTAGACAACCACAATGGAACTACCTTGTATTTCAGATTGTTGTTGTTGTTTAGTCGTTTAGTCGTGTCCGACTCTTCGTGACCCCATGGACCAGAGCACGCCAGGCACTCCTATCTTCCACTACCTCCTGCAGTTTGGTCAGACTCATGTTTGTAGCTTCGAGAAGACTATCCAACCATCTTGTCCTCTGTCGTCACCTTCTCCTTGTGCCCTCCATCTTTCCCAGCATCAAGGTCTTTTCCAGGGAGTCTTCTCTTCTCATGAGGTGTCCAAAGTATTGGAGCCTCAGCTTCACGATCTGTCCTTCCAGTGAGCACTCAGGGCTGATTTCCTTAAGAATGGATACGTTTGATCTTCTTGCAGTCCATGGGACTCTCAAGAGTCTCCTCCAGCACCATACTTCAAAAGCATCAATTCTTCGGCGATCAGCCTTCTTTATGGTCCAGCTCTCACTTCCATACATCACTACTGGGAAAACCATGGCTTTAACTACACGGACCTTTGTTGGTAAGGTGATGTCTCTGCTTTTAATGATCCTGTCTAGGTTTGTCATCACCTTTCTCCCAAGGAGCAGGCGTCTTTTAATTTCGTGACTGCTGTCACCATCTGCAGTGATCATGGAGCCCAAGAAAGTAAAATCTCTCACTGCCTCCATTTCTTCCCCTTCTATTTGCCAGGAGGTGATGGGATCAGTGGCCATGATCTTTGTTTTTTTGATGTTGAGCTTCAGACCATATTTTGCGCTCTCCTCTTTCACCCTCATTAAAAGGTTCTTTAATTCCTCCTCACTTTCTGCCATCAAGGTTGTGTCATCTGCATATCTGAGGTTGTTGATATTTCTTCCGGCAATCTTAATTCCGGCTAGGGATTCATCCAGCCCAGCCTTTCGCATGATGAATTCTGCATATAAGTTAAATAAGCAGGGAGACAAAATGCAGCCTTGCCGTACTCCTTTCCCAATTTTGAACCAATCAGTTGTTCCATATCCAGTTCTAACTGTAGCTTCTTGTCCCACATAGAGATTTCTCAGGAGACAGATGAGGTGATCAGGCAGTCCCATTTCTTTAAGAACTTGCTATAGTTTGCTGTGGTCGACACAGTCAAAGGCTTTTGCATAGTCAATGAAGCAGAAGTAGATGTCTTTCTGGAACTCTCTAGCTTTCTCCATAATCCAGCGCATGTTTGCAATTTGGTCTCTGGTTCCTCTGCCTCTTCTAAATCCAGCTTGCACTTCTGGAAGTTCTCGGTCCACATACTGCTTAAGCCTGCCTTGTAGAATTTTAAGCATAATCTTGCTAGCGTGTGAAACGAGTGCAATTGTGCGGTAGTTGGAGCATTCTTTGGCACTTCCCTTCTTTGGGATTGGGATGTAGACTGATCTTCTCCAATCCTCTGGCCACTGCTGAGTTTTCCAAATTTGCTGGCATATTGAGTGTAGCACCTTAACAGCATCATCTTTTAAAATTTTAAATAGTTCAGCTGGAATATCATCACTTCCACTGGCCTTGTTATTTGCAGTGCTTTCTAAGGCCCATTTGACTTCACTCTCCAGGATGTCTGGCTCAAGGTCAGCAACCACACTACCTGGGGTATATGAGACATCCATTTCTTTCTGGTATAATTCCTCTGTGTATTCTTGCCACCTCTTCTTGATGTCTTCTGCTTCTGTTAGGTCCTTTCCCCTTTTGTCTTTTATTATGGAAATCTTTGTACGAAATGTTCCTTTCATATCTCCAATTTTCTTGAACAGATCTCTGGTTTTTCCCATTCTATTGTTTTCCTTTATTTCTTTGCATTGCTCGTTTAAGAAGGCCTTCTTGTCTCTCCTTGCTATTTTTTGGAAATCTGCATTCAATTTCTTGTATGTTTCACGATCTCCCTTGCATTTTGCTTGCCTTCTCTCCCCCGCTATTTGTAAGGCCTCGTTGGACAGCCACTTTCCTTTCTTGCATTTCCTTTTCATTGGGATGGTTTTAGTTGCTGCCTCTTGTATAATGTTACGAGCCTCCATCCATAGTTCTTCAGGCACTCTGTCCACCAAATCTAAATCCTTAAACCTGTTCCTCACTTCCACTGTGTATTCATAAGGGATTTGACTTAGATTGTATCTTACCGGCCCAGTGGTTTTTCCTACTTTCTTCAGTTTAAGCTTGAATTTTGCTATAAGAAGCTGATGATCTGAGCCACAGTCAGCTCCAGGTCTTGTTTTAGCTGACTGTATAGAGCTTCTCCATCTTTGGCTGCAGAGAATATAATCAATCTGATTTTGATGCTGCCCATCTGGTGATGTCCATGTGTAGAGTCGTCTCTTGTGTTGTTGGAAAAGAGTGTTTGTGATGACCAGCTTGTTCTCTTGACAGAACTCTATTAGTCTTTGCCCTGCTTCGTTTTGATCTCCAAGGCCAAACTTGCCAGTTGTTCCTTTTATCTCTTGACTCCCTACTTTAGCATTCCAATCCCCTATGATGAGAAGAACATCCTTCTTTGGTGTCATTTCTATAAGGTGTTGTAAGCCTTCATAGAATTGGTCAATTTCAGTTTCTTCAGCACCAGTGGTTGGTGCATAAACTTGGATTACTGTGATGTTAAAAGGTCTGCCTTGGATTCATATTGAGATCATTCTATCATTTTTGAGATTGCATCCCAGTACAGCTTTTGCCACTCTTTTGTTGACTAAGAGGGCCACTCCATTTCTTTTACGGTATTTCAGATGCCAAGTCCCAAATCAATATTTCAGGAATTTCCTGTGGTGCTGATGTGTTGCTTTGCAAACATAAGCCTCCTTTAAAACCCATAAAGAATTTGGGCTACCTTAATTGGTTACTAGGGATGCAGGTGGCACTGTGGTCTAAACCACAGAGCCTAGGGCTTGCCGATCAGAAGGTCGGCGGTTCGAATCCCCGCGACGGGGTGAGCTCCTGTTGTTCGGTCCCTGCTCCTTTCCACCTAGCAGTTCGAAAGCACCTAAAAGTGCAAGTAGATAAATAGGTACCGCTCTGGCGGAAAGATAAACAGTGTTCCCGTGCACTGCTCTGGTTCGCCAGAAGCGACTTAGTCATGCTGGCCACATGACCCAGAAACTGCAGACAAACAGTGGCTCCCTTGGCCTATAGAGCGAGATGAGCGCGCAACCCCAGAGTCATCTGTGACTGGACCTAATGGTCAGGAGTACTTTTAGCTTTACCTTAAATTGGTTACTATGCCTGAAAAGTCTACTGTTGCTTCTTTTACTTGTTCAAGGCCCTTGGGTCCAGCATAGACACTTTCCCTTCTTGCTGATCAGAAAACACCTGAAGTTTATTAGGTAGTTCCTGATTTAATAATTAGTCAGGTATCGGCTGCGCAACTCTTTTTATAAAACTACTTCCTATTGGAGCAGTGTCTGATAATCTAAAAGCATTGTCAGCGCATCAGGAAGAACATGAAAAAAAATCATATAACCTCTAGAAATTATGGAAGGAACCCACCAGTTTGATGTAATTTCTGACCAAAAGTCTCCAAATGGGGTAGCTTATTGCTGTAAGATAGGTAGGCAACACATCTGTTGTGAATCATAGTGAAAAGGTCTGCTTAGAAGTCAAGGAAACGTCTCCAGGGGAATGTGAATATTATTTCCCTCTAGGTTTCTGGAACTGACGACAGCCCTGCTGCTGGTGGCCATACTAAGATTTATAATGAATATTGCATTGCATGAATATCTATTCTGCCTAGGATAATGAATCTGAGGTGTCACAAAACACCTCTGATTTTGTACTGCTGGAAGAGAAGCTGTAAGCCTGAAGGTCTGTGCCAAGAACCTATTTTTCCTGAGCTTTTCCAGGAAGTTTTATTTCTGGGACATTAAACAGTAAGTTCTTCCATCTTTGCCTTCACATTAGCTTGCAAAGCAGTGAAATCCAGCCAAACATGGCTTCAAAAAAACAACAACTGTGGCAGTATTTCTTTATAATCCACAGCATGGCACACCACACTTCTGTGGGATGTGAAACAGCAATCAAGTACAACATCCCTAGAGTGGACATAAAAAGGGGATGTCTAGACCAGTCAGTCAGAACTTCCTGTTTCCTCCTAAGCTGGGACAGACTTCCTCTACGTGTGACCAGAGGTGGGCATGACTTCACCTATGCAGGTAACAAAATACCTCAGCAGAGGCCACCATCTCTCTCTCTCTGACTACATTCGTCGAAGAAGCAACATCTGCTTAGCCTAAGATGCTCTCTTGGCTTCCAGCCAGGAGAGGACAAAGGGACTATCTCTTTATGGGATAGATTCCAGGTATATTACTATTGTAACTTAAGTCTGCCTTCTGGGATTCATCTGTGAACAGAATGTGAGTGAGTAAACTCTTTTTATACTTTTATAGAAGACTGTTGTGTCTATTACTTTTATGAGGGAATAAAGGGAAAATTATGGGACGCGGGTGGTGCTGTGGTCTAAACCACTGAGCCTAGGGCTTGCTGATCAGAAAGTCGGCGGTTCAAATCCCCACGATGCGGTGAGCTCCTGTTGTTCGGTCCCTGCTCCTGCCAACCTAGCAGTTCGAAAGCACGTCAAAGTGGAAGTAGACAAATAGGTACCGCTCTGGCGGGAAGGTAAACGGCATTTCCATATGCTGCTCTGGTTCTCCAGAAGCAGCTTAGTCATGCTGGCCAAATGACCCAGAAGCTTTCTGCGGACAAATGCAGGCTCCCTCAGCCAGTAAAGGGAGATGAGTGCTGCAACCCCAGAGTCGTCCGCAGCTGGAATTAACTGTCAGGGGTCCTTTACCTTTACCTTTAAAGGGGAAATTATCAGGTAACTTATTTTAGAGGCTTTAGCAAGCCTAATCAAACGCATCCACTGTGCAAGTTTAAAAAGGGGAATGTTACTCTGCTAAACTGTAGAACTTGTTAACACAAGTTGGAAAGGATATAATTAAACAATATATCCTCTGCTGCCTCCCTAAACATTCCCACAAATTCTTTGTTGTCTTGATGAATTGCCCCCTCCTTTAGAATTGCCCCTCTCTCCTGTCACTTCTTGTCCAGAATGAGATCTGGCGAAGATCTTTCCCACAAAAAGACCCGATCCCTCCCAATAATTAGCTGGTTTCACTATCCAGTAGTTTCTTAGTACAGAATAGAATACAGTGGTGCCTCGCAAGACGAAATTAATTCGTTCCACGAGTCTCTTCGTCTTGCGGTTTTTTCGTCTTGCAAAGCACGGCTATTAGCGGCTTAGCGGATTAGTACTATTAGCGGCTTAGTGGCTTAGAAAAAGGGGGGGGGGAGGGAAAAAAAACTTGCAAGAACTCGCAAGATGTTTTGTCTTGCAAAGCAAGCCCATGGGGAAATTTGTCTTGCGAAGCACCTCAAAAGACGGAAAACTCTTTCGTCTAGCGAGTTTTTCGTCTTGCGAGGCATTCGTCTTGCGGGGCACCACTGTATACTTCTTATCGAGTTCAGTTTCCCCCACTTCCTTCGTCTACAGGTGCTGAAAGAGAATGCATTTGTATTTCCTTGCTTAGCTTTGAGCGCTGCATAGCTATGGAATTGGCTTAGGGATGTGTAAACAAAAATAAACAGCCTTTTGCTAAGGCTTATACCCTGGCCCCATCATTTTAAATGGCAGTGAAGCTACTTTCACCTACAGTTTGAATGCAACATCTAAGAGCCTCATCTAACCTCCCCCCTGTATAGTCCTCCTTGGGTGGCACAGAATTAGGACCCCCCCTCCCACTGCCTTTTTGTCATCAGGCAATGGTTCAAAGGAGAAATCTTGACTCTGACATAAATCACTTTCATGCTCATGTTATTTGAAAACGTGTTGTCTGGATATTTCTAGTTATTGTAAGATAGGGAATGATGAAATTGTGGTTCAGCATAAGCACTTCATGTTCTCTAACCTACTCTGTACAGTGGTGCCCCACAAGACGAACGTCTCACAAGACGGAAAACCCGCTAGACGAAAGGGTTTTCCGTTTCGGAGGCGCTTCGCAAAACGAATTTCCCTATGGGCTTGCTTCGCAAGACGAAAATGTCTTGCGAGTTCCTGCGGGTTTTTTCCCTCCCCCCCTTTTTCTAAGCCGCTAAGCCGCTTATCAGCTGATCCACTAAAAGCCGCTAAGCCGCTAATAGCGCTAATCCGCTAAGCCGTCAATGGGCTTGCTTCGCAAGACGAAAAAACCGCTAGACGAAGAGACTCGCGGAACGGATTAATTTCGTCTTGCGAGGCACCACTGTACATTATTCCACATAAGGGCTGTCAACATAATAACTTCTGAGCACCACAGAGCTCTGCGGCAACTCTCCTCAGGACTGAGTGGATACAAATTTAATTCCCTTTCCCCAGAAACAAAGTGTGTATAGCTGATGCACTCGCAAGCTTCAATCTCACCTCAAATACATTGATCGAACAGCGCTAGAAACAAATTTTTAAAATGGCAGCCTTAAAATGTGGGATAAGGGACACAGGTGACACGGTGGGTTAAACCACAGAGCCTAGGACTTGCTGATTAGAAGGTCGGTGGTTCGAATCCCCGCAAGGGCATGAGCTCCCGTTGCTCGGTCCCTGCTCCTGCCAACCTAGCAGTTCGAAAGCACACCAGTGCAAGTAGATAAATAGGTACCGCTCTGTGGGAAGGTAAATGGTGTTTCCGTGCACTGCTCTGGTTTGCCAGAAGCGGCTTAGTCCTGCTGGCCACATGACCTGGAAGCTGTACGCCGGCTCCCTCGGCCAATAAAGCGAGATGAGCGTCGCAATCCCAGAGTTGGTCACGACTGGACCTAAGGGTCAGGGGTCCCTTTACCTTAAAATGTGGGATGGCTACTCTAGGCAGAGGACTAACATCCCTCATATTTTTTAACACCCATTTGCCACTTCATCCCAAATTATGAGAGCGCCTTGCAGTCTTGGATTTCTTTCTCCAATGGTTCCAAAGCTGATTCGTCCTGACCCTTATTCCTGCTCTGGAGAAACGAAGGAGACCATACTCTGTGCTTAGCTCTCCTTATAATACAATTCTTTCTGTACTGGGGTCAGTTTCAACTGGATCTGTGTGGATTCTAACTATCACATTGCGCCCACTGCCAAAGCCTTAGCTTACAAAGTTGCTTTAAGAGACACAGCCCAGTCACTGTGGGCTTTTGGCAAGAACTGCTGGCAAGCAGGCCTCCTCTCGACTGGGTATATTTTTGCAAAAGCCCTGTTTGTGCCACAAAACTCTGCAGCCCATGCCAGTGGATGCTAGCACACGTTTGGAAGGCGACATCTTTCAAAGAACAAACAAAACCACTGCAACCTAAAGAGAATCTCTTGAAGATGGAAACACCAGAAAGCACACACAAATGCTAGAGGGACGCTCGAATGGTAGAGGACTCTGGAAATTTCCACGGCCGGCATGTACGTGCACAGTTCCCATTGACCATGAGGATGAACTATCAGTGGCTAAAGCTATCACCAGGGACGTGGGTGGCGCTGTGGGTTAAACCACAGAGCCTAGGACTTGCCAATCAGAAAGTCGGCGGTTTGAATCCCTGCAACGGGGTGAGCTCCCATTGCTCGATCCCTGCTCCTGCCAACCTAGCAGTTCGAAAGCATGCCAGTGCAAGTAGATAAATAGGTACTGCTCTGGCGAGAAGGTAAACGGCGTTTCCATGCACTGCTCTGGTTCGCCAGAAGTGGCTTAGTCATGCTGGCCACATGACCTGGAAGCTGTACGCCGGCTCCCTCGGCCAATAAAGCGAGATGAGCGCCGCAACCCCAGAGTCGGTCACGACTGGACCTAATGGTCAGGGGTCCCTTTACCTTTAACCTTAAAGCTATCACCGCTAAATAGAACATTCATGTTCAGAGCCAGTGTGCATATCTAAACATTGGGAAACAAAGTGCTTAGATAGGCTGTTACTTTCATATCCTGTCTGGCCCATGGGCTTCCTTGAAGGAATCTGCCTGGGAAAGAGGGTTCTGCATCAGAAAGAACATTTGGCTGTTGCCTCCAGCACGACTCTGCTTGTCTTCTGATATACTGTATTTTTCCGTGTATAACACGTCCCCATGTATAAGACGACTCCTATTTTTTGGGACTCCAAATTAAGGAAATGGGGGGGGGGAGAGATTGCCCAGAGTTGTTAACCTTCTTTTGGGGAAGATTGTCCAGATTTGTTGAGCTTTTATTGTGGGGGATTGCCGCCAATCGCTCACCCACCCGACTGCCGCTGCCAATCGCACACCTCGCTGAAGCCCCCAATTGTCTGCCCACTCACCGCCAACAGCCGCCAATTGCCCGCCCACTTGCCACACCAACAGCCAATCATCAGCAGGCGTTGCCGCAGCCACCAATCACCCGCCCAAACGCTGCTTACAATCTCCTGCTCGCGGCCGCCACAAATTGCACGTCCCCACTCTGCACTATCAGTGTATAAGACGAGCCCCTATTTTTCACAATTCATTATAATAAAAAAAATCCTCGTCTTATACACGAAAAAATACGGTATGTAGTTTTGTAGCTCAGTTTGCACACAGCATATAGCAGCAGCAATATATACACGGACATATAGAGGAAAAGAAACGACTGCAGAAACTTTGTCTGCAGACTTTAACAATGGCTTCCTTATTTCAAAAACCAAAGAACAGGAATGTACACAGTGGGAGAATTGCCGTACACTCTCTCTAAAAATCAGACACAGTAGCCAACCCAGGTGGTCTTCATCTTAAGCCATACAGAACCCAGGGAGAGCGTTGCAGCTGTTTCCAGTTCACTGTCATCTTAATCATCATTGTGCGTGTCCTCCTCCACCACTTCGTGCATTAAGACTTTCCATCACTGTCTAACAAATCTTTTGCAGTAAGCAGCATGTAATAATTGCCAGGGGAGCTCTCTTGGTTGCTCCATACCGACCTCACGCTTATGAGGTCACCTGGTCAACCGAAGTATTTATTTTGATATAGATGGGAGAACTAGGCCTGACATCCATGCTTAATCATGCTAATCACTGTAGGAAAGAACTCAAGATTGGAAATGGCTTGGGAAGGGCTTTGCACTTTGCTTCTCCATCAGACTGCCCAGGGGGGGTGAGGGGGGTGGACAGTGTCATGTTGTTATCTGTCTCCACAACCTCTCCATCACCACCACCTGCTGGGAATAGGAATATCTGATTTTTGACTATAATTCCTGTGCTGCATTGCAGACGGACTCAAAGGCAATTTGGTTTGCCAGTTGCGATGGATTTTGTTAAGGGAGAAGCTCATCGTTCAGCAGGCGTGTTCTGCCATTGACAGACCCTGTGCCAATTGGGGGAAGGAAGTTTTAGTTGTGATGGCGGATTACAGTTAATAGTTTGTCTCTTCAGCCTGCGGCAACCGTGGCTGAGGGCGCTGGCCCTCTTAAAAACATGAAAACCAACACTCTCTAGTATGGCCTCAAACGAAGGAACAGCAGCAAAATAATAATATACAAGTCATACCAAAGTCTAGAATGCTTCTTTCTCAATATTCTCAATATGCACAATACGGTGAACTGTGTTCTAAGGTGCTGTCCAGGAATGAAAGCAGTACATTAATGAGCTTTCCAGAGATCATTGTATTGCACCAAAAATAAAAATGGATAGCTGCCTTGGAATCCAAATCTCCTCCCTCCCCAAGTTAGTGCTTTTTTGCAGGGATACTGCTTTTCCCAGCTTTCAAAAACAGCAGTGTTTTGATGCTTACAAAATGTGAATCTCCTTCCCCGCCTCACCCACCCTCAGTGAGATGAATACTGGTAGAACAACAAATTCAAAGTTTTATCGTTCGTTTTGTGGTATTTATTTAGTATTAAAGTACCCTGCAGTAAAACCTTTCTGACCTTCTGTGTATGTAGCATGCTGGAAAGGTGTGTGTGTGTGTGTGTGTGTGTGTGTGTGTGGTTTGAGGGGGGGGAAATGCTGTAAATTGCTTGCTAGATAGGCTTGCACTTTTGCTATGCAAGTGACTGGCCTACAAACAAGATTTTAGCAGGTTCTCTTTTGAACAACTCTGACTATTTAATTAATCTTCAAGCCATTAACCATTCATTTAAAATGCCACTTACGAAATCTTCATTTTGCACATTATCAGCTGGTTTGCAAATAGCTATCCATGAGCAGAGGCGTAATGATCTCTCTCTCCCATTCTTAGAGCTTACCAAGCTCATAGTCAATTTTGGCTTCTTAATTAGCCGCACACATATTAGCATTTAAAATTAAATGGCAGATCTTTTTTATAAAAAAAATATTATATGCCCCCGCGCAAAAAAAAAGTTAACATTCTTATTACTGTGCTGCCTGTTAAAGGAACCACAACCCACTTTTGGTTAAAGGGTACTTTGGCACTTTCCCCACAACAAATACCGTATTTTCCCGTGTATAACACAACCCCTATTTTGGGGGACACAAATTTATGAAAATTGGGAAGATGATCCCCACGTGTAAGACGACCCCCGTCTTTTAACATTATTTTAGAGTAAAAAAAACCTAGTCTTATACCCGACAAAGTACAGTATATATAGTGGGGGGGGGGACACATTGTGGAGTAGGGTAACATTGATTTAAGAAGAAAACAACTCCCTGTTCAGAAATGGATTTGAATCAGAGTCCTGTTCAGGCTTGAATTTAGTGGCTCAACTTGGGCACTACATCAAACCAAATGTAAGAAAGCTAAAATATAGTTTGGCATTATATTAGATTGACAAACCATAGTCTGCAACCAGACAACAAACTAGAAACAGTAGGGCTGGCCCAACGCATTTTGCCGCTATTAGCAAAACGACCCAATGACCTCCAACCAGATCTGAGGCCCTGCCCCTGCGCCGCAGCAGCTTCGCCACTGCAACTGTATCCTTGCCTGTGGCTGCACCCGTGCCACAACGCAGTGGCAAGGGCTCAGCAACAAGGGCAACAGCGCTGGGTTGTTGCTGCGGGAAGCCCCAGCAGGGCTGGCTGTGGAGCACTGGCCGGGAATCGATATGCCACCTGAGGCAAATGGCTTCCCTGGCCCACCCCGGAGAAATAGAAGCCATCGTTCGAAGTGCCTTTGCATCATTTTCTTGTAAATTCTTTGTTGTTGTTGTTTAGTCGTTTAGTCGTGTCCGACTCTTCGTGACCCCATGGACCAGAGAACGCCAGGCACTCCTGTCCTCCACTGCCCCCCGCAGCTTGGTCAGACTCATGCTGGTAACCTCGAAAACACTATCCAACCATCTCGTCCTCTGTCGCCCCCTTCTCCTTGTGCCCTCCATCTTTCCCAACATCAGGGTCTTCTCCAGGGAGTCTTCTCTTCTCATGAGGTGGCCAAAGTACTGGAGCCTCAGCTTCACAATCTGTCCTTCCAGTGAGCACTCAGGGCTGATTTCCTTCAGAATGGAGAGGTTTGATCTTCTTGCAGTCCATGGGACTCTCAAGAGTCTCCTCCAGCACCAGAATTCAAAAGCATCAATTCTTCAGCGATCAGCCTTCTTTATGGTCCAGCTCTCACTTCCATACATCACTACTGGGAAAACCATGGCTTTAACTACACGGACCTTTGTTGGTAAGGTGATGTCTCTGCTTTTAATGATCCTGTCTAGGTTTGCCATCACCTTTCTCCCAAGGAGCAGGCGTCTTTTAATTTCGTGACTGCTGTCACCATCTGCAGTGATCATGGAGCCCAAGAAAGTAAAATCTCTCACTGCCTCCATTTCTTCCCCTTCTATTTGCCAGGAGGTGATGGGATCAGTGGCCATGATCTTTGTTTTTTTGATGTTGAGCTTCAGACCATATTTTGCGCTCTCCTCTTTCACCCTCATTAAAAGGTTCTTTAATTCCTCCTCACTTTCTGCCATCAAGGTTGTGTCATCTGCATATCTGAGGTTGTTGATATTTCTTCTGGCAATCTTAATTCCGGCTTGGGATACATCCAGCCCAGCCTTTCGCATGATGAATTCTGTATATAAGTTAAATAAGCAGGGGGACAATATACAGCCTTGCCGTACTCCTTTCCCAATTTTGAACCAATCAGTTGTTCCATATCCAGTTCTAACTGTAGCTTCTTGTCCCACATAGAGATTTCTCAGGAGACAGATGAGGTGATCAGGCACTCCCATTTCTTTAAGAACTTGCCATAGTTTGCCATGGTCGACACAGTCAAAGGCTTTTGCATAGTCAATGAAGCAGAAGTAAATGTCTTTCTGGAACTCTCTAGCTTTCTCCATTATCCAGCGCATGTTTGCAATTTGGTCTCTGGTTCCTCTGCCTCTTCTAAATCCAGCTTGCACTTCTGGGAGTTCTCGGTCCACATACTGCTTGAGCCTTCCTTGTAGAATTTTAAGCATAACCTTGCTAGCGTGCGAAATGAGCACAATAGTGCGGTAGTTGGAGCATTCTTTGGCACTGCCCTTCTTTGGGATTGGGATGTAGACTGATCTTCTCCAATCTTCTGGCCACTGCTGAGTTTAACAAACTTGCTGGCATACTGAGTGTAGCACCTTAACAGCATCATCTTTTAAAATTTTAAATAGTTCAGCTGGAATACCATCACTTCCACTGGCCTTGTTATTTGCAGTGCTTTCTAAGGCCCATTTGACTTCACTCTCCAGGATGTCTGGCTCAAGGTCAGCAACCACACTACCTGGGGTATATGAGACATCCATTTCTTTCTGGTATAATTCCTCTGTGTATTCTTGCCACCTCTTCTTGATGTCTTCTGCTTCTGTTAGGTCCTTTCCACTTTTGTCCTTTATTATGGAAATCTTTGTACAAAATGTTCCTTTCATATCTCCAATTTTCTTGAACAGATCTCTGGTTCTTCCCATTCTATTGCTTTCCTCTATTTCTTTGCATTGCTTGTTTAAGAAGGTCTTCTGTATAGAGCTTCTCCATCTTTGGCTGCAGAGAATATAATCAATCTGATTTCGATGCTGCCCATCTGGTGATGTCCATGTGTAGAGTCGTCTCTTGTGTTGTTGGAAAAGCGTGTTTGTGATGACCAGCTTGTTCTCTTGACAGAACTCTATTAGCCTTTGCCCTGCTTCGTTTTGATCTCCAAGGCCAAACTTGCCAGTTGTTCCTTTTATCTCTTGACTCCCTACTTTAGCATTCCAATCCCCTATAATGAGAAGAACATCCTTCTTTGGTGTCACTTCTATAAGGTGTTGTAAGTCTTCATAGAATTGGTCAATTTCAGTTTCTTCAGCACCAGTAGTTGGTGCATAAACTTGGATTACTGTGATGTTAAAAGGTCTGCCTTGGATTTGTATCGAGATCATTCTATCATTTTTGAGATTGCATCCCAGTACAGCTTTTGCCACTCTTTTGTTGACTATGAGGGCCACTCCATTTCTTTTACGGGTTTCTTGCCCACAGTAGTAGATATGATGGTCATCCGAACTGAATTCACCCATTCCCGTCCATTTTAGTTCACTGATGCCCAGGATGTCAATATTTATTCTTGCCATCTCATTTTTGACCACCTCCAACTTACCCATGTTCATGGTTCTTACATTCCAGGTTCCTATGCAATATTTTTCTTTACAGCATTGGACTTTCCTTTCGCTTCCAGGCATATCCGCAACTGAGCGTCCTTTCGGCTTTGGCTCAGCCGCTTCATCAGCTCTGGATCTACTTGTACTTGCCCTCCGCTCTTCCCCAGTAGCATGTTGGACGCCTTCCGACCTGAGGGGCTCATCTTCCAGCGTCATAACTTTTATATGCCTGTTGTCTTTGTCCATGGAGTTTTCTTGGCAGGGATACTGGAGTGGCTTGCTGGTTCCTCCTCCAGGTGGATCACGTTTGGTCAAAACTCTCCACTATGACCTGTTCATCTTGGGTGCCCTGCTCAGCATAGTTCATAGCTTCTCTGAGTTCTTCAAGCCCCTTCGCCATGGCAAGGCAGTGATCCATGAAGGGATCCATGTAAATTCTTTACTTCAAACTATAGGTTGGGATCAAAACTATGATTAGCAGAAACCATGATTTTGAAGTAATGTCTGAACTGAGCCACTGTATGGTTTTAAGTTAGGTACAATGATTATTATTTTCCCAGTGTTGCCAATGCTAGAATTCCAGCCGGAGGGGTAATATTCACAACTGTACATTTCCTATGCTGGCAGAAACAAACGCAATGCTATAGTAAGAGGCGTTTTTTGTGTGCTGCTCAGCCTTTAATTTTTCTGACGTGAAAAATGAAAGACCGCACTCATTACTTCCTACGTCACCTTCCGACCAAAAAAACCTGCATCAGAAAAATGTGGGAAATGCAGTTGGTTAACAACGATGACCATTCACACATTGCATTTTACCCACTTTCCCCTAGTCAAGTATCAATATCCATCAATAAACCACAGAGCCTAAGACTTGCCGATCAGAAGGTCGGCGGTTCGAATCCCCGCGACGGGGTGAGCTCCCGTTGCTCGGTCCCTGCTCCTGCCAACCTAGCAGTTCGAAAGCACGTCAAAGTGCAAGTAAATAAATAGGTACCACTCCGGCAGGAAGGTAAATGGTGTTTCCGTGCGCTGCTCTGGTTCGCCAGAAGCGGCTTAGTCATGCTGGCCACATGACCCGGAAGCTGTACGCCGACTCCCTCAGCCAATAAAGCGAGATGAGCACCGCAACCCCAGAGTCGGTCACAACTGGACCTAATGGTCAGGGGTCCCTTTACCTTTACCTTAACTGTGAATTTTACAGACTGCAAATCATAGAGGGAGCTATGACTAGCTGTACGTCAGTATGAGGTACACTGATCAAGCCGCAGAGATCTTTCATTATAAGATGCCTCATAATTTTATAAAATCATTAAAGGGATGATAATACATTTTTCACCGGGGAAAATAAGTGATTGCATGAGTTTTAATTCAATCCTCTATGGTAATGGCCCATGACTGGAATTATAAGACTGAGATGAAGTAATCTGGGTTCTGTTTGTTGAAGCTAAACAACTAAATGCAGGCGCTGTGCACAGACCCCCCACCTATTCTGATTCGTGGCCTCAGTTGGTAAATCTGGATTGGACCTGATTCAGACTGGACTGGTCTGGACCCGATCCTATTTGCCCTGGATCATGATCCGGAAAATACAAATCTCTAGAAATCCCATTGAATTGCATAGCCAAACCAAAATGGCAATAACTTTCTTGTTGTTGCCCCCCTCCCCCACTACACATACGAGCAGGGAGAAATAATATAAGTAAAGGTAAAGGGACCCCTGACCATCAGGTCCAGTCGTGACCGACTCTGGGGTTCATGTGGCCAGTATGACTAAGCACCATACTTCAAAAAATGAAACTTCAAAAAGTGGACTTGACCTCCTGAGGGAATGACGCCCACCCACAGACCCACGCATGCACAGATGCGGCGCTGCAGGTTGCGAACGCAACCTGAGCATCCTCTGCATGTGGCCACTGTTACAAGTGCCCATTGTAATTGCCCATTATTTTTAATTTTCCCTGAGAGAAGAGTCTTCTTTTCGGTATCAGCCTTCATTTCCAAAGGAACCATTTGCGAACAATTTATGGCTGTGGTTCAGATTTATAGGAAACATTGAACATAGTCAAGTCTTCTAAGAGATCTAGGGCACCACAAAAAAAGCAATCTTACGAAGAAAAATGTTCTCCTGGTACAGCGGGCTCCCATAGACAGGCACGAGCAATAGTATGCATATAGATATCAAGCTTTTGAAAGTTCAGGGGGTTGGTAAAATAAATAAATAAAGCAACCTGGGGGTTCACAGCCTGAGATTCTGCTAGAAAGAAAATGCCCTGATAAACACTGGCTTTTCATTCACACCATTACTTTATGATAATACGCTCAGCCTGTTCTCATCCTCTAGCGTAGCCTAGCAGGTGTTACGAAGCACAGCAGTAAAGTTTCTTGAAGCTCCTAGATTGGAAGTATTGATGCAGATTAATAGAATGAGACCACGGTTGAACCACATAGCATTTTTGGGGTCACTGACTATAGCTTCTTTTAATTGTCAGTGCTGCTTTTAAGATGCTTAACTGCAATATATTATCCGAATGATCAGTCAGGATGCTGGGTCCATACAAAACACATATACAAATATTGGGTATGAATCATGTAATGTTTGATTGAATCTGTATGCTGCCCCATAACGTAAAAGTTATCTAGTCAGCTTACAATGCTGCTAGATTCAGTATGGGCTTTCGGTGGCCATTTCTGATTTAATGATTACACTATAAACATATATAGATAGATGATAGATGATAGATAGATAGATAGATGATAGATGATAGATAGAAAGATAGATAGATAGATAGATAGATATATCCTGTTAACCTCAGGATAACATATATTCTTATCCTGTTAACCTCAGGAACTATTAATATCTGGCCCAATAGTTAGTTCTGAACCTCTTTCCAATTTAGCACATGAGTAGGCAAACTAAGGCCCGGGGGCCAGATGCGGTCCAATCGCCTTCTCAATCCGGCCCGCTGATGGTCCGGGAATCAGCATGTTTTTACATGAGTAGAATGTGTGCTTTTATTTAAAATGCACCTCTGGGTTATTTGTGGGGCATAGGAATTCGTTCATTCACCCCCCCCAAAAAAAAATATATAGTCCGGCTCCCCACAAGGTCTGTGGGACAGTGGACCAGCCCCCTGCTGAAAAAGCTTGCTGATCCCTGCTTTAGCACATAAAGGAAGTTCTAAACTGGTATTGATTCCTGCAAAAGAGTCTTAAACGAATTAATCTATTCACAAGTCCATACTATTTACTGTCCCTTTAACCAAAAATAGGGCTAGTGATAGCGCTGACAAGCAAATTATACAAACCTTAGTAACAACCATTCATTTTTACTCTTCCAGCATAGGTGCCAAGTCCCTGGGGCCCTGGGTGCCCAAGCACCTACAAAACTCCCCACGAAGGGGCTAGGCACCCACAAAATTCAGTGCCAGGGCCATGCACAATGCATGGTACCCATGGCTCCAGGGACCCACGGTCGCAGGGCCAAACGGACACTCCTGTCTTCTAATTTGTCTAGCTGTTTGCTTATACTTTCACATACTGCCCCCACCTCCAAGAGGTGTCACAATTTATTGTAACACACAGGAAGTCTAATCAAGCTCTCTTTTATTTTTATTTTGTATTATCAAATGCCAACTTTCAGAATCTCATGGTGACGGCTCCACAACTGTGCCTGCGAATCTGTGTTTTCTTGTTTAACTCATACGGAGGGTGGGGGATACTATATTTCTTATTGCTATCAACCTGGAAGCTTGACAGTAAGGATTAAAAATGGCTCCTCTCTCCCTACTTGGTTATTGGAAAGGCCCTGAAAGGTAATCTGTCTTGCAAAGCCACGCTTTACAGTCTGCATAAAAGTGCCGTGATTCTCAGTCCTCCCTCCGACTTAATTGAAAGTGCATAATATCACACAACAGGGGAAATGTAAACTGTAGGCATACATAGTAAATCACTGCATATGGTACAAAAGCTGGTTGCTAATGGCGCCGAATGATCACAGGGGCCAAAAAGCACAATTTGAGCACACAAGTCTTTTATGCTGCAAAATAACAAGTTCTTCAGAGCAGGAAATGGGAAGGGAAAAACCCACTTATTTGGTAGTGCCGCAATTGGATTGGAGTCAGGTCAATTCTGTCAATTTTGTGAAGTAGAAGCCTTTTAATAATGATTTCGATTTTATCATGACCTTGAGCAGTGGGACTAGAACTGGCGCAAATGTAAAGCGAATATAATGTTTGCATTTAAACAAATATTCCTAGATCATTCGGAATAACTCAGCCAACCCGAGTAAAATTGCAACAGTGCTGAAGCAAAGTTATAATCTGGATCTCTCCTCTTGTAAAAAGTGGATTTGGGAGTGGAAAAAGCTGAAGCTTAGCTCCTTGACATTCCGATCATAAACATTTCTACTGTTTAATTCCCCTACCTCATTACTTTGTCATAACATCACAGTTTGCGACGGTGCTGCAGTGCTAAAGCCATTCGTGTACGCTATCCAAAGTGGTAATATGTCCATGCGACAAACCTTGCAGAAAACGTGTTAGACACAAAACCAGCCTGCCCTCATAGACTGATGGAACCTAGTATGTTCCTGAATGTTCTGGCTTTTGAGGTCAAGCCTTCTTTGTATTCCTTTTGGTGCCTGCTAAAAGCATTCTTGTTTAGGCAAGCCCTCCCCAGATTCTTAGAAAGTTGAGGTAATCTTAAACTCTTTCAATATTTTAACTTTTGCATGTTTGTAAAGTATGGTTGTGATTCCCCCCCCCTTGATTTTACCGTTTTATCTTTTGCAAACTGTTTTGAGGATTTTTAACAACCAAGTGGTGTACAGCCGTACCTTGGTTCTCGAAGTCCGTTCAACTTCTGAAAACATTCGAAAACCACGACGCGGCTTCCGATTGGCTGCAGGAGCTTCCTGCATTCAACCGGAAGCCCCGGAAACCCCGGCACACGTTCGGGTTCCAAAAAAACGTTTGCAAACCGGAACACTCACTTCTGGGTTTGCGGCGTTCGGGAGCCAAAACGTTTGAGTCGCAAGGCGTTCGACAACCAAGGTACGACTGTATAAATTTCATGACATAAGCAAACAACATGCTATTTTGTTACATCTGCAAATATTTGCAGGTGCAATAATTTCCATGATATGAATCACTACCTCTCCACATGAGCAGGCTGATGAGACGGCTTGTTTATCCTCGCATACAGCCCTTCAAGGTGGTCCCTGTCCACTGGCACTGGAGGGCTGTCACACCTGAAGTTTTCCGACACAGGTGAAGATGGTCTGTACGCACTGGCAGGTGGATACATTTCTCGGAAGTGATTGACTTGTGCGTAATTGGGGTCTGTCTCATCGTCGTCAATATCAGGCAGAGGGCTCACGGGGCCAGGGGAATACTCGGCAAGCCCCCTGGCCTGCTTCTGCCGCAGCTCCTGATGTTTTGCACCAATCCTAGGAGACAAAACAACAAAGCTCAGAGTTCGCATCAACATCTAGCAAAGCATGCGACTTTCGGAGGCAACAGTTGCTTTGCACAGACAACAAAAACCACAGCTAGAACCTTAGGAAACATCTCACGCTTTATAATCATGCTCCAGCATTTAACGCAACATATATCAAGCAAGCACGTCGATCATAAATCCGCCACGATTTGCAACAGATAAGCGCCCCATCGCCATCCAGGTATTTGCAACGTGGTGACCCATATCCTAACCGCACAAACATGCATTACTTTGAGGATTATGAAAAAGACATCTCTATAACAGGTCCATATTAAATGCCTGACGAAAGGTACCGTATTTTTTGCTCTATAAGACTCACTTTTTCCCTCCTAAAAAGTAAGGGGAAATGTGTGTGCGTCTTATGGAGCGAATGCAGGCTGCGCAGCTATCCCAGAAGCCAGAACAGCAAGAGGGATTGCTGCTTTCACTGCGCAGCAATCCCTCTTGCTGTTCTGGCTTCTGAGATTCAGAATATTTTTTTTCTTGTTTTCTTCCTCCAAAAACTAGGTGCGTCTTGTGGTCTGGTGCGTCTTATAGAGCGAAAAATACGGCAACTTCTTCTTCTTCTTTGCATCTGAATGAACAGATAACGTTATCAGCGCCACTTTCTCTCATTTGTGAGAAGTGCAATAATGTGGGCATATAAATGCAAGGGGGGTTTGGTTGCCTGAAGAGTCAAAAAGACCAGAGTCAGTTCACTAGGGATTTTTGGACCCCCTCCCCCACTTAAGTGGGGGACATCATACCTCATTATACAGAGGCTAGGGACAGAGTAAGACAGGGAAGAAATGAATAGAAGCCTGACAGAGATGAATTGGTACATATAAGTGAATTAAAGACTATTACTGGCAGTACTCCACTGTGATAAAGCCTTAAGTGGTATTACAAAATGCGGCAGCTAATCAGTGCCATTGTGTAATCTGCTGGGAATAGGAACGGTAAAAACATACCCAGGTATAATTTCAAACCTCGCCAAATTCAGATGATTCAACATTTGCTTTGCAACTGAAAACTTTAAACAAGGCACTATTAATATGAAACTTAAACGTTCAGCTGCCACACTCCATAATTAAAGCAACGGAAAAGATCACAGCAGCAAGATGAGCCCTGGTACGCGAAGAGCAGGGAATGAAAGGCAAGAGACGGATTAAAGCACAGGAAAGCTGCCAATTAAAAAAAGCCAGGCTTTACCCACCATTATTAAATTCTGGAGAACAGAAGATGCTCCTGGAAGCAAGTAGGTGTAGAGGATGTATGAAAAGAATGGCGAGAGAATAATAAATGTTTTTTTAAAGCATCAACTTTTGAAGTTGGAGGAAAACCAAGAACCAGGAAATGAGTAACTTTAGATGGCAAATTAGGGAAAAACACACACCAAGAATTAGGTAAACTAGGCAGAGAAGAGGGGAAATAGATTCCTTTAGAAAATGAACACAAATGAGAAGGCATGAAGACATTAAAGCTTATACAATGCTTGCTACCCAGTAAATGTAAAAGTATTATACCACAGTGTCTTTCACTAAAAATGATTGTGAAATCAGAGGACCTCTTCATATGGCTTTAGGTATACGCCAAGGACATATCTAAAATTGAAGATGCGGGCATCGTGTAAAAGAGGTTTGCAAACCCATGTATCATCATACAGGCACACAAGGTTAGATAGCCTTGATCAGCTCCAGTTCTCCGTAAGTTGTACACTCAGTGTGAAACTTGGGTTTAGTGTTGTGTGAATAGCCAGAGTGCAAACTGCAAAACCTGATGGTTTTACGCGACAGTTTCTCATTCAGTGCTGGGAAACTGGAGGCAAACGCAGGTCCCTAATGCATGCAGAGACAGATAACCCCATGTGTGCATTTGCCATACGTAGGGATCCATAAATCTTGTGGGAAAGTGGAGTGGGGAAGAGAGAATCACAGTTTCTCAACAGCTAAATGTTAACTTTGATTGTGCAAATACATCATATCTGCAACAAAAATGCCGCCTCAAGGAAAGAAGTCTGGATCTTCTGTATTAAAGAAGTAATAGCGGTGCTTTTTTATAAGGTCTTTCTAGACAAAATAAGTTTATCCCTTTAACCCATTTACTGAGTTCCCTACCTTTAAACTCATAGACAAGTTCTTTCTTGAACACTTCAAAAATCTTAGCTACCCATTTTGATCTTCCCTCCCCCTTCCTATCATCTTCATAGCTACCCAAGAACCCCTCATGGTAGCAGGATATCACAGTCCATCAATATTTTGTATGGGCTGCAGGATTGTGCAGTATCTCCCCCAGTCCCCCATCGTTCTGCCCGGACACTGAGGTCCAGCGCCGAGGGCCTTCTGGCGGTTCCCTCACTGGGAGATGCGAAGCTACAGGGAACCAGGCAGAGGGCCTTCTTGGTAGTGGCACCCACCCACTCTGTGGAACGCCCTCCCATCAGATGTCAAAGAGATAAACAACTACCTGACATTCAGAAGACATCTGAAGGCAGCCCTGTTCAGGGAAGTTTTTAATGTGTGATATTTTAATGTATTTTTAATCTTTGTTGGAATCTCCCCAGAGTGGCTGGGGAAACCCAGCCAGATGGCCAGGGTACAAATAAATCATCATCATCATCATCATCATCACCATTATTATTATTATTATTATTATTATTATTATTATTATCTGCTTTGAAACTAGTTTCCAAACCCTGCTTAATAAAGAACCCAAGTTATGTGGGATATCCGAGATTCTACAAAACTCCTTTGCACGAAAGGTACTGGGTCTCCCCAAGGGCTCGGTTGCTGCACAGTTAAGAACAGAACTGGGCCTCCCCTCCATTGTTGCGAGAGCCCACATTAGAATTATTAGTTTTTATTGTAAATTAATCAAAGCCCCAGGTTCCCTTTTAGCCAGGCAAGCCTTTTTAACTAGTTCTCATAGCAATAAATGGTCCAAGGCCATGGAGACTATTACTGCACGCTACTCCCTCCCAGATCTGGACACGCTGTCAGCTTGGGATCAACATAAAATCCGGGCCTGGATTCTTACTAGAGACGAGGCCATGGACCGGGCACAGTCCACCACAGCTCGCCTCTCCATGTGGCTCCCTAAAGTGAAAGTGGTAAGATCACTTGCCAACTACTTGATAGACCTGACGGAGCCCAATTTGAGAAGAGCGTTCACCATGGCCCGTTTCCATTCTATACCCACGGCCTTCCTGCAGGGGATTTACTCCAAGACCCCTATTACTCAGCGTCTATGTCCATGCACAATGAATGAAGTAGAGGACTTCATACATTTCTTTTTCTACTGCCCTATTTATGAGCTAATAAGAACTAAGCTCCTCCTCTTGATCCCGTCCACCATCACATCTAAGGAAGACTGTTTGAAATCGCTTCTTGTGGACGCAAATCCCCAAGTTACACGTAGGGTGGCAATCTTTATAGTGCAGGCCTTGAAACTCAGGGCTACTCTGACGGGGTAGTGTGTCCTAGACCTGGACCTGTCTTAATTCTTTTATTACCTTTTGAACCTAATGTCCCGAGCCTATTTTGGGGCCATTATATGCTTTATATACATTCACAGTAATATCGCTTTGAATTTTGTTTGGTTGTTTGTCTCTAGCATTTTTTTTTTTTTTAATCCTGCTATGGCTGTATGCTAATGCAATAAAGGTTTGATTGATTGATTGATGTGGGATATCCAGCCTCATATAACCAACACGCTTAACTCTAATTAATACATTAAGGGGTTAAGACCACAGAGTAAGTTATCCTGCCAGGCTGAGCTAGGTCACCCCTCCTCACTTTGGGATGAAGCCTTTGTTCTTTCATTCAACCATGTGAACTCTACCAGCAAGGTCTAAACTGGGTGTTCGAAGCTTAGACCATGTGGCTTAAGTAAGCTACATTTGCGTTTCTATACAGTGGTGCCTCGCAAGACGAAAATAATCCGTTCCGCAAGTCTCTTCATCTAGTGGTTTTTTCATCTTGCGAAGCATCCCTATTAGCGGATTAGCGCTATTAGCGGCTATTAGTGGCTTAGCGGCTAAGCGGCTATTAGCGGCTTAGAAAAAGGGGGGGGGAAGGGAAAAAACTTGCAAGACTCGCAAGATGTTTTCGTCTTGTGAAGCAAGCCCATAGGGAAATTCGTCTTGCGAAGCACCTCGAAAAACGGAAAACCCTTTCGTCTAGTGGGTTTTTCGTCTTGCAAGGCACCACTGTACTAATAATTTAGAAACCCTTGCCATTTTGGAATCTAAGTTATGCTGCCTATATTTTCTTGCTATGTAGAAAAACACATGAATCTGACCTTTGGAGGGTTTGTAAGTAAACCACTTTCAACTTACCAAATGTGAGGTCTCTTTCTACGCTAAGGGAACTTTGGAAGTGACTTAGAAGGGGATGTTTTAAAGGTCGAACAGCCTGCATTTCCATGCTTTACTTTACAATGTATATACGATATACGATATCTTTATTGTCATTGTCCCATGCAGAACAATGAAATTGAAAAACTACATAAAACTACATAAAACCTACATAAAACTACTACAAAACTACATAAAACTACTACAAAACTACATAAAACATTCAAAACCCCCTAAAAACTCTGAAACCCCATTTTAAAATACACTATACTATAAAATACACTATACTATAGAGACCCCTTATGCTGTGTTTAGAACCAGAATTGCATTTGCGTAGAAACTGTTTCTCAGGCGGCTAGTCCTGGCCTTTATAACTCCATACCTTCTTCGAGAAGGCAGAAGCTGAAAGAGATCATTTCCGGGGTGCGTACTATCCTGTGCTATCTCTGCAGCTTTCTTATGGCACCTGGCAGCATAGATTTGATCTAAGGTGGGAAAAGTGCACCCAATTATTCTCTCTACTGTCTTTACAACCCTGGATAGCATTGTTTTTTCCCTGGCCGTGCAGCTCCCAAACCATACACACAGACCATAAGTTAATACACTCTCCACAGTGCAATGGTTTGCTGCATGGTTTGTGATTTTAAATCTTTGCTGGGGTTCTCCCACCAAAAAACACCTGCCCCAAACCTGGTTCTAGGGCATTCTCTTTTTATGATGCTGTACCACATTTCCCCTTTTACCAAAACCCAACAAGGTAGCCCTAACCGATGGTTAAGGGCTGGTGCCAAAATAAAGGCAGATGGGCTCGCTTGCCGAAGGGAGTGGTTTGGAAAGAAAACCCATTATCTATTTCTGATCCTTTAATCATGAGCATAAACACCCTATCTGCAATCACTGTAATGCCCCTATACAGAATGCTTATTGTTAAATGGAGGCAAGAACAAGCCCCTAGGATGGGGGGGGGGGTGTTGGTGTTTTTTTGCATTCTTCAGATGCAAGTAATCCCCAGAAAGTTGGAAGAGCTGTAAACAAACAAAAATAGGATTAAGGAGAGGCTTTGAGGTTGCCACAGATAAAAAATAAAGAATAAACATCTCCTTTTATTTCTATAATGTAACAATCCCTAGCACACAAGTAATTAGTGAACAGATTTTTTTCAAAAAAATAATGAAAGAGACTCAATTCTCCGAGGGTCACTGAAAGAAAGATGAAAGAAAGATCACATAACAGCGAGAGAGAGAGAAGCAGAGGCCCAGTCTGCCCATTCAACGTCTTGATGGACCAAATGCATGGATATGTATGTAGAAAGTGAAAACCCGATCAATTTTTGTCAACGGAAACAATCCTTCCTGGGAGAGTGGAGCCTATGGATCCCATTGTCGGTGAATGCCTGCTGCATGGCAACAACCAAGATGGATTTCCATTGCAAATAAAGGTAAGAAACATCAATACCAAAGACATTTATGGTGGGGGGGGGGGCGCAACTGAATGGATGCTCTCTAACTCTCTCTTGCACACAGAGTGCTTTCAAGAGAAATTATAATGTAGAAAATATTTTTTTTTACACACCCCACTATGGGGTTTTGTTTACAAATGAAGATTGATTTATTTAAAAAATAATAATCTGTCAGTCAATTGATTAGCGTCTGTTTTTGAATGCTTCTGTCTTCTGCTGTCATAGATTCATAGAGTTGGAGGGACCACAAGCATCTTCTAGTCCAGGCAAGGCCAAACTCGGCCCTCCAGCTGTTTTGGGACTACTACTCCCATGATCCCTAGCTAACAGGACCAGTGGTCAGGGATGGTGGGAACTGTAGTCCCAAAACAGCTGGAGGGCTGAGTCTGGCCATGCTGATCTAGTTCAACCCCCTGCAATGCAGGAATTTTTCACCCAACCTGGGACTCGAACCCACAACCTGAGTGAGATTAAGAGTCTCATGCTCTACCGATTGAGTTGTATCTGACTGACCAAGGTCTGAAGGCCTGATGTTCAGTTTGCTTCCCTTGAATCATCTCTGCTGATATCAGCTGAGTGTTATCTCACTGTATACCAGTTGTACAAGTGACAATAAAGTATTTCAATATTGACATCAAGTTAGTTTTGCCATACATCCAGAATTTCCTGGACACACCCAGAATACTGTAGTGGGAAGCAGTGTCTAGGCAGAAATTGCTGAAATGTCTGGGAAAATCCGGACGCATGGCAATCCATGTCGGCAGTGTCATTTTTGCCTTTTTTCCTTAAAAACAGCTCCAAAATCTTCTTTCTCCTTCTTTCCATTTTGGGGCAAATAACATTTTTTGCTGCTGTAGTTCAACAGCTGTGGCCCAACCCCCCCAAACTCCACAACTTTTGTGTCCGGATGTTCACTTTTTGAAATATGGCAACCCTACATCAAGTGAGAATCTTGTCCATTTGCGACATTGCTTTTGTGCCAGACATGGGAAAGCCTACTCCCTAGTAGTGTTAAATATCTGTATTTTGCACTGCAAATCACGCTTCCGAAAATGTAATGAAGGAAGGTTATACTGGGCTAACCTCCAGAATTAAGAAAGAGTTCTTGAAAGGTTAACAGATTGAGGTTGAATCCTGACAAGACTGAAGTACTGTTTTGGGGGGACAGGGGGTGGGCGGGGGTGGGGGACTCCCTGGTCCTGAATGGAGTAACTGTGCCCCTGAAGGACCAGGTGCGCAGCCTGGGAGTCATTTTGGACTCACAGCAGTCCATGGAGGCGCAGGTCAATTCTGTGTCCAGAGCAGCTGTTTACCAGCTCCATCTGGTACTCAGGCTGAGACCCTACCAGCCCGCAGACTGTCTCGCCAGAGTGGTGCATGCTCTGGTTATCTCCTGCTTGGACTACTGCAATGTGCTCTACGTGGGGCTACCTTTGAAGGTGACCCGGAAACTGCAATTAATCCAGAATGCAGCAGCTAGACTGGTGACTGGGACTGGCTGCCGGAACCACATAACACCGGTCCTGAGAGATCTGCATTGGCTCCCAGTACGTTTCCGAGCACAATTCAAAGTGTTGGTGCTGACCTTTAAAGCCCTAAACGGCCTCGGTCCTGTATACCTGAAGGACCGTCTCCACCCACATCGTTTTGCCCGGACACTGAGATCCAGCGCCGAGGGCCTTCTGGCGGTTCCCTCATTGCGAGAAGTGAGGTTACAGGGAACCAGACAGAGGGCCTTCTCAGTAGTGGCACCTGCCCTGTGGAACACCCTCCCTTCAGATGTGAAGGAAATAAGCAGCTATCTTCTTTTTAAAAGACATCTGAAGGCAGCCCTGTTTAGGGAAGTTTTTAATATTTAATGCTGTATAGTTTTTAACACTTGATTGGAAGCTGCCCAGAGTGGCTGGGGAAACTCAGCCAGGTGGATGGGGTATAAATAATAAATTATTATTATTATTATTATTATTATTATTATTGTTGTTGTTGTTGTTGTTGTTGTTGTTATTGTTATTATTATTACAAGTATGGGAACAGTCAAACCAATTGTATAAGTATCCCACGAGGTTGATGAAGTTGTAACCATGGCTGTTCGTATTCTGGGAATTTTGATGAATACGATGCATTTTTAACAACAGCTACAGCTGGGATAGCTCACTTGGTACAGAATGAGACGCATAATCTCAGGGTTGTGTGCTGAAAGATTCTTGCATTGCAGAGGATTGGACTAGTTGACCCTCATGGTCCCTTCCGACTCTACAATTCTACAATTCTATACTATTCATAGATTTGTCTTCTTGATAGATTTGAAATGCAATGTTAAAGAGGATTAATAAAACAAGAGCTCCTGCCTAATTATATTATCCACCCATTAGATCTGTACAACCAAGGCACAAAGAGAGGAATTCTTTGTGGTTGCTCCCCAGCGGCCTCCTTGCATTGACATGCCAGCATATGATTTTACAGCTTGTATTGTTGAATATGCCTGTTTTCCACTGTCAGGCAGGTATACTGGATTTGCGTGCCAAGACCCTCAAGGAATCCCCGAACAGAATAAAGAAATTCACACCGACACAGAATTTTGGTTGAAAGTTAATGGGCAAAATTTAGGCCACAACTTTATTGATTACAGCAAATGTGAGCGGTATTGGCTTAAAGAGGTAAAGGTAAAGGGTCCCCTGACCATTAGGTCCAGTCGTGGCCGACTCTGGGGTTGCGGCGCTCATCTCGCTTTATTGGCCAAGGGAGCCGGCTTACAGCTTCCGGGTCATGTGGCCAGCATGACTAAGCTGCTTCTGGTGAACCAGAGCAGTGCACGGAAATGCCGTTTACCTTCCCACTGCAGTGATACTTATTTATCTACTTGCACTGGCGTGCTTTTGAACTGCTAGGTTGGCAGGAGCAGGGACCGAGCAACGGGAGCTCACCCCGTCACGGGGATTCAAACCACTGACCTTCTGATTGGCAAGCCCAAGAGGCCCAGTGGTTTAGAAGAATAGGATGGGAAGGCTATGGGGTGCTCTATCAATATGAAGCATATCATCTTGTGGTCAAGCTCATGCTTCACCCATTTTGTATAATAGCACCAACTACAATTACATCATACAGTGGTACCTCGGGTTAAGTACTTAATTCATTCCGGAGGTCCGTTCTTAACCTGAAGCACCACTTTAGCTAATGGGGCCTCCTGCTGCCGCCGCACCGCCGGAGCCCGATTTCTGTTCTTATCCTGAAGCAAAGTTCTTAAGCTGAAGCACTATTTCTGGGTTAGCGGAGTGTGTAACCTGAAGCGTATGTAACCTGAAGTGTATGTAACCAGAGGTACCACTGTATATGGACTTCTGGTGCATTGCTAAACATTTTAAAAGCTGGTGTCAAATCACATGCAAACCATAGCATGAGACTATATTATTATTATTTATTAAATTTGCATACCCACAAATTGCAGGGTGGCTCACAACACAGAACTATAGAAAACATAGAATACAGTGGTACCTCGGTTTACGAACTTAATCTGTTCCGGAAGTCCATTCTTAAACCAAAGTGTTCTTAAACCAAGGTGTGCTTTCCCTACTCAGGCCTCCTGCCACCGGTGCCCTCCCACCGTTCAGCTTCTGTTCCTCTTCCGAGGCAAAGTTCGTTAGCCGGAACACCTACTTCTGGTTTTGCGGAGTTCGTTGCCCGAATAGTTCGTTAACAGTTCGGAACCCTGGAAGCGATTTGTGAGAGCGCCGGGAGAAGAGAAATAGAGGTTTTGACAGCTGTCAAAGAGCTGTCAAAGCGGAAGAATAAAATAGAGATCTTTGTTACGAGGACTTTGCCGGTTACATTTGTTATAAATTGGATACAAATTGTTACAAACAAGGAATAACAAGTTATTTTGACTGGTGGACGTGATCTGGAAGGGAATTTAGTTATTGCAATCCACCTAGAGGAGCCGAGGGACATTACAAGTATTGTTGGCGTGGAATTTGACCAGAACTTTCTATCTCCTGGGAAATTGCAGAAATGGAACACTATTTTGTCTACAGAGGTCTACGCACTAAAGGAGACAATAGATTTATCTATTGAAGAATGAAAAGGACTTGACGTAATGTTTTGTTCTTGAATAACAAGCCTCTGCAAAGGAATTAGAAGCTTTTGGAATTGGAACATTTGTGCAGGAGAGCAGGGAAAAAGAAAAAAAAAAAAGGAGGAGTGAGATCAACAAGAACAACAAAAATAATAAGAACTGGACAAAGTTGGAAGTGGGAACATTTGGGACATCCAGATTTGACAGGTTTAAAGGAATAAAATTGGAGCTTTCACCCCTAGATATAAAAATCTGGATGGAAGAAATGGGCCTTTTTTGAGACAGACTCCTTCCAAGATTGGACATTCGAAACTAAAGATGACTGGGAAAGGACTATGGTTTAGAGAGATGTGGGAACTCCAGGAAGATATCAGACGTCGAGGAACATTGAGAACGCAACCGGGAAAGGGGGGAGGGAAATTTGGAATCCAAAGGGCGTAAAATTATTTTTTTATTTTTCTTCTATTGTAATCTGTATTGCATATTAAAGGGGGGAACTCGCGGAAGGGAACAGGTCGATTTTAGGGAATGGAAAAATATTTTTAAAATTGAGTCAATGATAATAAGTTTAAATTTGGGATAAGAACTTGTTGAAATTCTTTTTTGTTTATTTGTAAGAATTGGAATACAGGAGGGGGAGGGGAGGGGAAGTCCTGAAAAGATGTTATTGGGAAAAAGATTTTATGGAAAATCTTAATAAATATCATTTAAAAAAAAAGGACTATTCGTAGACCGAGGTACCACTGTACATAACAGAAATAAGAACAAAGGCCACACAATAACCCCCTCTTCCTCAACCTATATGAGTTAGGGTGTTATTTGCCCTCCTGCCTAATGAATGCACTCCCTTCTGGGTCTCCCTAATAATAAACTCAAATCTCAGTGTGGTTATTCTATGGCAAATATATCCAGCTGCCTGACTGGTTCAGTATTAGCTTTGCTGCAGAGGGAACTGCTAGCCAAATAGATTATTCCCCGGTTGCTGCTATGGGAAAAATGTGTGTTGTGGCTCAAAGTGCAGGTTAACACTTAAGTCATAAGCAGAGCCGTTTGTGAGTGCAATTATTCACAATATTGATCATGCACCAAAATGGGCAACACAAGAGTCCAGGATTCTAAGGATCTCTGCTTTAATTTGAAAGAAAAACTCAAGTTTCCAGCCGTTACGTCTGGTAAAAAATTGCTGCAAGTTTCTGGATTATGTCTGCTGGAAACTCAGACGCCACTGCTTGCACATATCATTCATTGCCAAACCTCTGAGGCAGAACCAGTGAAAATCTCTTTGCCTTCCTTTCTGTGCTGTTGGAAGTACCGTATTTTTCGCCCCATAGGACGCACCGGCCCATAGGATGCACCAAGTTTTTTGGGGGGGAAATAAAGGAAAAAAAATTATTTCCCCCCCAGGCGCTTGTGGGGCCGGCAGCGGGGAGAAGCGCTCTTCTCCCCGCCGCCCGCCTGCAGACCAGGTCCGGGGACAGCGGGAAGACACGCTGCGCCTCCCAGCTGTCCCCGGAGCTTGCGGGGCTGGCGGCGGGGAGAAGCACGCGTCTCCCCGCCGTCAGCCTCCAAACCACATCGGGAGACAGCGGTATGGCGGCGTTCCGCCTCCCCGCTGTACCCCGACCTTGTGGGGCTGGCTCTGCGGCTCTCCTGAAGCCTGGAGAGCGTGAGGGGTTGGTGCACACCGACCCCTCTCGCTCTCCAGGCTTCAGCGAAAGCCTGCATTCGCCCCATAGGACGCACACACATTTCCCCTTCATTTTTGGAGGGGAAAAATTGCGTCCTATAGGGCAAAAAATACGGTACCCTCTGGGTCAAAGAGTCTTTGGGCCGCAAAGAGATGGTTGAATGCAGCCTACAGTGTGTTTCTCTCAAGAGGTTTATTCTGAAGATAAAATGGGAAAAGAAGAGCCATATATGCCACCTTTAGCAAACTGGACCAATGGCGGTATATGATTGTGATAAACAAACTAACAGCAGGCCCCATGGGTGAACATTATTGATAGAAAGGAATAAACAGATTGCTGTCATTCATAATAATCTTTTGCTGCTTTTCTCATTAACGCTTCTTTAGTTCAACTTTCCCTCTTTTACCCCAATGGCCTGTCCTTTATCTATTGCTATTTAGTCCCATTCCACCAACAAATTTTGTCATGCCTTTTTTTGGAAGAAATAGCAATTGGTCAATTGGACTCCAATGCAAAATATTTGTTTTACATGCATTTTTTAAAAATGAAATCCAGTATTAACCAATTGTGTTTGATACTGCTGAAGGCTATTACTGACCCAGTTTGGTCAAAAGGCATCTTAGAAATGTTAAAATGAATAACATACAATAAGAGGATTCCTTCCAGTAGCACCTTAAAAGGTAAAGGGAGCCCTGACCGTTAGGTCCAGTTGCGGACGACTCTGGGGTGGCGGCGCTCATCTTACTTTATTGGCCGAGGGAGCCGGCGTACAGCTTCCAGGTCATGTGGCCAGCATGACTAAGCCGCTTCTGGCGAACCAGAGCAGCACATGGAAATGCCGTTTACCTTCCTGCTGGAGCAGTACCTATTTATCTACTTGCACTTTGGCGTGCTTTCAAACTGCTAGGTTGGCAAGAGCTGGGACAGAACAACGGGAACTCACCCCGTCACAGGGATTTGAACCACCGACCTTCTGATCAGCAAGCCCTAGGCTCTGTGTGCATGCACACTTCTTCAGATTCACTGTAACAGAGTCTGTAAGAGTCTGGTGACTTCTGTTCTACTGTATCTGAAGAAGTGTGCATGCACACAAAAGCTCATACCAATAACAAACTTAGGCGCTGTGGGGACGCGGGTGGCACTGTGGGTTAAACCACAGAGCCTAGGGCTTGCTGATCAGAAGGTCGGTGGTTCAAATCCCTGAGTCGTCCGCAACTGGACCTAACGGTCAGGGGTCCCTTTACCTTTTAAGGTGCTACTGGAAGGAATCCTCTTATTGTATGTTATTCATACAATAACATACAGGAGCTTCCTGCAGCCAATCAGAAGCCGTGCTTTGGTTTCCAAATGTTTTGGAAGTTGAACAGACTTCCGTAACGGATTCCATTCGACTTCCGAGGTACGACTGTAGTTGGTTCTAAGAGTTCTTCAGGGGAAGACTCGAGAATGCTTATTAAAAGTACTGGGCTCCTTTGGAAGGAAAAATGGGGTGCCAATTTCAGGAAGGAAGGAAGGAAGGAAGGAAGGAAGGAAGGGAGGGAGGGAGGGAAGTACTAGGCCCAGATTTTTTCTCTCTTAAAAACTTAGAGAGATTTCTAAATTGTACCCAAGGAGGACACCGCCATAGTGGCTCAATCCATCTCAGACATAGTAGTATTCTTTTGTATTTGATAGCAACGATAATTTGTACTGCTGTCAATACTGGCACTCCGTACACAACAAAAGCTGGAATTGGGTCACCACAATTCTCTTTCATTCCTACAGAAAGAAAGAATATATAGTTTCTTCACTTTGTTCCCTTATAAATGCAGCCTACAATTGTACCTGCTCAAAGACAATGACTTCCTCTTTATGTTGTACTTGGCTAGCCATTACTAGGCTATGTGAATTTGTCCATGATCAATGCTTCATCTCCTAGACAAGGCTATTATAATTGCATTAATATTTCTTGTTTATTTCTCGCTTCTCTGTGGAAAATCTATACGGTTTCGTCAATGATCTCTCTTTTATCCCGTTCCATTTTTTCACTTGATAGTTCAGTTATAATGCCTGAACAATACTGTACACATTTTTGCCTCTTTTACCATATTCCCGCTAACTTACAGTGGTACCTCGCAAGACGAAAAACGCGCAAGACGAAAAATGCGCAAGACGAAAGAGTTTTCCGTTTTTTGAGTCGTTCCACAAGACGAATTTCCCTATGCGCTTGCTTCGCAAGACGAAACATCTTGCGAGTTCTTGCGAGTTTGTTTCCTTTTTCTTAAAGCCGCTAAGCCGCTAATAGCCGTGCTTCGCAAGACGAAAAAACCACAAGACAAAGAGACTCACGGAACGGATTAATTTCGTCTTGCGAGGCACCACTGTATTTCTCCTGCCTTCCAAATAATCATTTCGAAGGCCACGTTTTAAAATATTTGTATCTTTGGGGAAACTGAAATGCACCTACTGTGTAACAGACCTGGATACTTTGCCATTTCCCTAAAAATGGTAGTAAGCTCACCTTGAAAGCAAACCCACATTAATTGTGTATTTCCACAACATTTCATTATTTGCTAATGGACTGCCCACAACATTCATGTGCAGAATTAGGTGTGCATGGAAATCAAGGCCTTCCAACCCTCCATTAATGCCAGTTCTGTCGTTGCCCCTTTGCAAAATGCGAAGTTTCAGCTGTTTTCCATTCCTTACAGCCTCCTTCCTTTTCCACTTGCTGCCTTATCTATGGGTGCTTCGTTAAGCTTAACAGTCGTTAACATTGGATGCCTAATGCCTCCTGGCAAATAGAAGGGGAAGAAATGGAGGCAGTGAGAGATTTTACCTTCTTGGGCTCCATGATCACTGCAGATGGGGACAGCAGCCACGAAATTAAAAGACGCCTGCTTTTGGGGAGAAAAGCAATGACAAACCTAGACAGCATCTTAAAAAGTAGAGACATCACATTGCCAACAAAGGTCCGTATAGTAAAAACTATGTTTTTTCCAGTAGTGATGTATGGACCATAAAGAAGGCTGATCACCAAAGAATTGATGCTTTTGAATTATGGTGTTGGAGGAGACTCTTGAGAGTCCCATGGACTGCAAGATCAAACCTATCCATTCTGAAGGAAATCAGTCCTGAGTGCTCACTGGAAAGACAGATCCTGAAGCTGAGGCTCCAATACTTTGGCCACCTCATGAGAAGACTCCCTGGAAAAGACCCTGATGTTGGGAAAGATGGAGGGCACAAGGAGAAGGGGACGACAGAGGACAAGATGGTGGGACAGTGTTCTCAAAGCTACCAACATGAGTCTGACCAAACTGCGGGAGGCAATGGAAGACAGGAGTGCCTGGCGTGCTCTGGTCCATGGGGTCACGAAGAGTCGGACAAGACTAAACGACTAAACAACAAAAACAATGCCAAGAGAATCCAGGTGAGTTTCTTTAAGAAAGCACTAGCTTGTCCTAGGGGGCACTGGAAGGATCAAAAGCAACTTCTCGCAGTTCTGCTCTTTAATTCTGAATTTTCTTCAAGTCTCAGGGCAAAGAGGAGAATTAAGGTGGCTACATCGGAAGAAAGGGGAGAGGGGCTTTCCTATTGGCTTTGCTTTCATGCCTGAGCTGGTAGACAGAACCACCAGCAAGGAGACAAGTGCTTTGAAGTGTCTAGAAGCAGGGTGCATTTGATTTAAATCAAATCGATTTAAATCATTTCAAGTTAAATCACTAGTCAGTAAGCCTTGATTTAAATCATTTACAGACAGGCTCATTCTTGCTGGTATTATCTTAATATTTACAACCAGATGAAGGTTTCATTTTGGGAATAATAAATTTTCAGTGTAGTTTTTACAGTTATATCAAAAATTACTAATTTGGTTATACTATTAAAAACACATAGACATATAATTATGCAATTACTGTGAGGTTTAATAAGTTGCCTGTTTATATTTGGACAACTTTTCTGCTATACTTTATTGGAAGGAGAAAAACAATCATTTCCTTAATAACAACTCAAACAATAACATTATAGCATATGTATCCATGTTTGTTAACTGATGTGGTTAAACAGTGGTGTTGTTGTTGTTTTTTAAAAAAACTTAGACTAAGTTTTAGCACACATGAAAAACTTATAAAACCTTATTTCCTGATGAATAGCCTTTGGACTATAATGTAACTTAAATAGAAAACTACCTTTAGAAATATTTTTCCTCCAAAAGCATTTTAGTTTAAAAATCCAATTTAAATTAAAAAGAATCCGATTTAAATAAAAAAAAAATCTGATTTAAACAAAATAATTTAAAATAAATAAATTTAAAAAATCTGATTTAAACAAAAAAAAAAATATTTTTAAAAAATACATTTTTAAAAAAATCATTGATTTTTATCCACCCTGCCTAGAACTCACGGGAGACAATCGGCACAAAACCTTTCATTTCTTCCCCAAACTTTGCTTTTCTAAGGCACAAGTTTAGAGGGGGAGACAATGGAGATTCCATCCGTTGTTCCTCCCATTGGACTTGTTTCTGAAACACTTTTGGGCACAATTGTTCAAAGCCTAATGTAGAAAATGGAAACTTGCTATTACTTCTAGCAATCAGAGAACGTATACAAGTTACTCTTCTTACAAAAGCCTGCCACATCAATGACAAACCAGGCTTTGGAGTTGCTGTAACAACCTTTAGGTTTGATCAACTGTGTCCACGGGGCAAATTTTGTCAAATGGAAGGCACAGATGCATAGCAACCGACTCATCAGCTATGATGATGGAAATAAAAACACAGAGAATGCAAGATATGGATCACAATTGCTATCACTCAGTGAAATTGCAAGGTTCTTCCTGACGGTAAAAGTGCCATAGAACGAAAAATAGGGAAGAGTCAGAGAGCAGCCTTCATTTTCCCTAAAAAAGTAAAGGACCCCTGACAGTTAAGTCCAGTCGCAGACAACTCTGGGGTTGCGGCGCACATCTTGCTTTACAGGCCGAGGGAGCTGGTGTTTGTCTGGAGACAGTTTTTCCGGGTCATGTGGCCAGCAGGACTAAGCCGCTTCTGGCACAACAGAACACCAAAACCAGAGCAGTGCATGGAAACACCGTTTACCTTCCTGCCAGAGTAGTACCTATTTATCTACTTGAACTTTTTTGGCATGCTTTCGAACTGCTAGGTTGGCAGGAGCTGAGACAGAACAACAGGAGCTCACCCCATCGCAGGGATTCGAACTGCCGACCTTCTGATCGGCAAGCCCAAGAGGCTCAGGGGTTTAGACAACAGCGCCACCCACATCCTACTTTCCCTACTAATCTCTTATTCTTCTGCAGAAATGCCTACCTCCTACTTTAAGAACTCTGGGTCTAGAAGAGATCACAACAGGTCACATTACCTAGCAACACAAAGCTAGGTGAGCATGAAACAAAGGATGAGGGCTGCATAGTACAGTGGTAGCTTGACTAAAGTCCAGTCTATTATAAGTCCATTTTGGACTAAGTCCCAATTGCAACCTGGAAATGAGTGCTCCCGGTTGAGTCATTTTTTTATATACAGTGGTACCTCTGGTTACATACTTAATTCGTTCTGGAGGTCTGTTCTTAACCTGAAGCACCACTTTAGCTAATGGGGCCTCCCGCTGCTGCCACGCCGCCGGAGCATGATTTCTGTTCTCATCCTGAAGCAAAGTTCTTAACCCGAAGCACTATTTCTGGGTTAGCGGAATCTGTAACCTGAAGCGTATGTAACCTGAAGCGTATGTAACCCAAGGTACCACTGTATATAAGTTGGGCCCGGCTGCTGTTTTAGAGCTCGCTTTTCATCGTCAGGTTCCTGTTGAGTGTGTTTCGTTTGTTAATTGAGTCCCTCGCTGCTAATCAGAGGCTTCCTGCTGAGTCTGCCAGCTGTTGAGTCCCGAGCACCCACGCAACACAGAGGTGATATTTGGAGGTTTTGTTTTTGCTATTATTATTTTTTTTGTGTTTTGGTTTGTGTGGCTTTTTCAGTTTTTTGACTGTGACTTTGTTTTATGGGACTGACCTGTGATCGTGGCTTGTGCCTTCGTTTTTGTGACTGTGTGGAACCCAGTTCAGCTACTGGTTGATTGTGTGACTGCAGAAATGGATAAAAGCCCCCCATCCAAACAATGACTATCATCAGCGATCAGATATAGGGGTGTCTTCTTGTTGGGACAAGTTTGGATGTATCTTGCCCTATTCTCTACTGGGTTTAGCCAGCACATGAACCAAGTTTACTGTTTAACTTTAGTATCATTCCTCTGTGCCTTTTCTTATGGTAACCCAAATGTAGGACTCTTCAAAAGAATGACCGTCTTGGATCATGGTCCGACAGGCTCTGCCTTCATGCCTCATTTCTTAATTCTATGGCTATTTCTCAAATAAGCTTGCCTATACAAACGCAACCAAATCCAGTGTGGTGTAGTGGTTAAGAGTGGTAGACTCGTAATGTGGTGAACCGGGTTCGCATCTCCGCTCCTCCACATGCAGCTGCTGGGTGACCTTGGGCTAGTCACACTTTTCTCTGAAGTCTCTCAGCCCCACTCACCTCACAGAGTGTTTGTTGTGGGGGAAGAAGGGAAAGGAGAATGTTAGCCGCTTTGAGACTCCTTCGGGTAGTGATAAAGTGGGATATCAAATCCAAACTCTTCTTCAAACACTTCTTAAAAGTTGCCTTCCCTCAGGAAAAGCTATGCTGGGTGGATTCCATTTTGTGTCTTTGCTGAGGAGCAAAAGAGGAGGCTATCTCTATATATCTGCAGGAATAATTTATTCTCACAAGGGGTCTGCAGTAATCAAGCAAGCTCTAAGACCCCCTACCTATAATCTATGTTATCTAGGAAAAATAATAATCCTAGAAACATTGCCATTTTTACTTAAAATATTTCTTCTTCTTACCTGCATTATCTGATCTGGGAAAATTCTGACTGGCTCATTTTCTATTTCATTAGTGCTTTTATCCTTCTGGTCAGACTTAATAATGAAATGCACTACAACTCAGGTTTGTGTTTCATGGTGATGATATGTGGTTAGAAGTTGGAACCTGAAGAGTCAGCAGATGGATGCTTAAACCAACACAACTATACCCCAATTTTTTTTAAAAAAATAAAAATCTCAAGAGTCCTGCTGCTTTAGACTCTTAAAAGAAAGAAAGAAAGAAAGAAAGAAAGAAAGAAAGAGCAAATGGTGGCAGGCTGCCAATTTATAATGTGTTTCCGTGTGGCCGTAATCCCAGCAACAGCAATGGAGTAACTAAAACTCTGTCAACAGCAGGCTATGGCTGAAAGTATGGTTAGTCCTGCGCAGGAGTGGGAGTGGAAATGGGCTGAAACATGGAGACAAATCTCACAGGGCAACTTATTTTAAAATTAGGAAGCAGTTGGATAAAAGAAACCCAAGGAAGTCAACCTGGAGTCCACGTCTATCATAGGCAGGGGAGCCAGAAGAGGAGGAATGCAGGAGAGCATCAGATCAAAAAGGAGGCAGCTGTCAAAAGATAAATAAAACCACTCTGGAAATCAGGGAAAGGAACGTGCAGAGAAATCTAGAGACAAATTCAGATTTTGTCTTTACCACAGGCAAAGCATTTACAGTCAGTCTAAGACCAAAAACATGGGACGTCGGTGGTGCTGTGGGTTAAACCACAGAGCCTAGGACTTGTCGATCAGAAGGTCAGTGGTTCAAATCCCTGTGACGGGGTGAGCTCCCGTTGCTCGGTCCCTGCTCCTGCCAACCTAGCAGTTGAAAAGCACATCGAAATGCAAGTAGATAAATAGGTACCACTGTGGCGGGAAGGTAAACGGCATTTCCGTGCGCTGCTCTGGTTCGCCAGAAGCATCTTAGTCATGCTGGCCACATGACCCGGAAGCTGTATTCCGGCTCCCTCGGCCGATAAAACGAGATGAGCGCTGCAACCCCAGAGTCGGCCTTAAGACCAAAATGGTTATTTTGTTTTGTTTTTAACAATGGTGTGAGAGGCAGCCATGCTACTGCCTAGGAAGGAGTTACAGTAGTACCTCCGGTTGTGGATGGGATCCGTTCCAGAGGTCCAGTTGGATCCCGAGGTTTCCACAACCTGAGGATCGCTTCTGTGCATGCGCATGTGGCAAAACCCAGTAAAATACTTCCGGGTTTGCTGCGCACGCATCCCAAAGTTTACATAACCAGAGGGTTATGTAAATGGAGGTTCAACTGTACTACCCCGCCCCCTCCCTCCTTCTCTCCCCAAACCATAACTGTTTCACCACAAGGAAGGCTAGTACACAAACGGCAATGTCCTTAGCTCAGTTCTTGCCTGATCCTGACAACCTCCAACTTGCAACAAGCTCTTGACTTTTGTTCTCCATACACTGTGCAAATAATTTACAATGCATGTAGTCTTTCAGCCCTGGCTCAATAACTTAAACTATGGTAGTGCTTATCTTTCTTCTGAGTGCTTATCATCACAAAATTATTGACCAATGTAAAACTATAGGACACAAAGAGGCAAGTATTTAGCTATTGAAGGTTTTGTTTCTGTGCTCCATTCTTACACTTCATTTCTGAACTGCTTGGAGAGCTTTTCGTTAAGGGTGGTACAGAAAATATAGATAAATTCCAGGTTGCAGAGGAGAGACATCGTTTCAATTTTCATCATTTTCATGGAGCTGTGTGTGTGTGTGTGTGTGTGTGTGTGTCTATATATATATATATATATATATATATATATATATATATATATATAGTGTAAGCTTTCATTTGTTAATGACAATATGGAGGAAGGAGGGAAATCATGTTGTATGGCACATATTCAGAGAATTCAGTTGTGGCTACAACAGGCTGAATTTTGGGCTGCAGCACTAAAACCATGGTTTGATGCAGTTCCAAAAATCATCATATGGCACCAAGGTACCTCTGTGGTCTATAAGCCACAAAACAAACAACAACAACAACAGAAAAGAAGGCCATTCAGGTACGAAAACCCTCTATTTCCATCCCTATCAAAGATGTATGAGAAACTTGATTTGTGGTGAACTGACCTAATAGGCATTCACTGTGAGGCTAGAGAAGTAGGAGTACAAAAACAGAAGGCTGAAAGCACACTGTTCTGCACTGCAACAGTATAAAAGATTTATCACCAGTTAAACACACAGTGTGATATCCCTCCCAATTCTACAAAACATTTTTGGCCGGGGAAGGGAGCACCAACAGAGCGAGTGAGAAAGAGATGCCTTCTGCAAGACTTGGAAAGCCATTTTTTAAGGTTGACAATTACTTTAAATCATCGTTATTTATTTTCAAAAGATGACCAGTGAGAGTTTGATAAAAGAAGACGTCTGACAAGTAGAAGATCAATAGAAAAGGGATCTGTTGCACACACATCTGCTGGAATTCAATTCAGGTGCAAGCACAACTGTCTTAACTCTTCCTGCAAGCATTTCCTGGTTTAGCAGTAGCAGATTAAGCTGTATCAGAAAGTGTGGTATAGTCACAAACGAAGCAGTGAAAATGCCCTGAATAGAACATCTGTGAATATTGCTACTGTAGGATGGAAAATTGGAAGAAACACATAAGTTTTCCATTTTGGTCCACAGAAGTTTTCTGTTTTTGAATTACTCAAAAGTACAATTTGTCAAGAGCAGTGCAGCACATCTGACAAGTTCCAAGTCTGTTTTAGTTAGAACTTTATTCTAAAGTTACTACTTTATTCTAAATGCTGCGTCACACTCTATGGATGGAAAGATACCAAACTGTTTACACTGGCCTGTATGTCAACCATATTCCTTAAATAGCCAGTGGAGAAGTGAAACTGCTGCTACATGCTTTGGTGTGTATACCAGCAGAAGATCTGACTATCCTATCCTTTTGTCTTGTGCTTTTGCTGTTTCTTTGGAAACCAGAAATCTGATAACTTCATGTAGTCAGCATAAAATAGAATGACGACCTTGTCTAGCACAACACCAGCCAGTATATTTTCCCCCATAAATTAGACATACCATAGCAATGCTGCTATGATCTAATAAGAATCTAAAAGTAATTAACTGATTTTTATAAAAATATATATATATCAAAAACCCAACCTTAATCAAATATGTATTCTTATCAGGGTTCTGAGGCAGCAGTAAATTGGGACATTTAAAAAACTGGGACCTCATCCAATCTGTGATCTGATCAGGGTTCAATGGTTATAATAAATTGGGACTATTAAAACTGGGATCCCATCCAAAACTTTATTTTGTCTAAACCACAGAACCTAGCAGTGCTGCTAAGTCAGGAATATTCAATGAACAGAAATGCTGTGTTGAATTAACTCTTACCGAATAAGATGCAAAAAGTATAGGAGATTCAACACAGATACACTCGTTCTAACATTGCATTGTGGTTATAATAACATTAGCTATGTTTTATTTGAAATTCAGTAAGATTTTCTAGTATAATATCTTTCTATATCTATCAATACAATTACTATATAATGTTATTTTAGAAGCAATAATAATAATAATCTATTTCTGCTATCCATTTCGGGCACAACCTGCCTTAACATTGATATCCACTATCACTTGGAAAAGAAAAGAAAAAAGATGAAACACTGCATAGGTTAGAAATAGATTTTCAAGTCTCCAGCATCCCTTCAAATATACAGGCCTGGTTCAAAGGTCACAATAATCCAAACTGTGTCTTACTGGGACCACGAAGATGTTTGGGCTCATAGAGAAGAACTCAAATCCACTTTGCCCCTCCCTGGTCTTATTTATTCCCATGCCCCATTGAGCTAAAATGAATCCCAAACTGGAATTAAGATTGCATGAAGAAATAACAACCTCAGATATGCAGATGATACAACTTTAATGGCAGAAAGTGAGGAGGAATTAAAGAACCTTTTAATGAGGGTGAAAAGGGAGAGTGCAAAATATGTTCTGAAGCTCAACATCAAAAAAACGAAGATCATGGCCACTGGGCCCATCACCTCCTGGCAAACAGAAGGGGAAGAAATGGAGGCAGTGAGAGATTTTACCTTCTTGGGCTCCATGATCACTGCAGATGGTGACAGCAGTCACGAAATCAAAAGACGCCTGCTTCTTGGGAGAAAAGCGATGACAAATCTAGACAGCATCTTAAAAAGCAGAGACATCACCTTGCCGACAAAGGTCCATATAGTTAAAACTATGGCTTTTCCAGTAGTGATGTATGGAAGTGAGAGCTGGACCATAACGAAGGCTGATTGCCAAAGAGTTGATGCTTTTGAATTATGGTGCTGGAGGAGACTCTTGAGAGTCCCATGGTCTGCAAGAAGATCAACCCTATCCGTTCTGAAGGAAATCAGCCCTGAGTGCTCACTGGAAGGACAGATCCTGAAGCTGAGGCTCCAATACTTTGGCCACCTCATGAGAAGAGAAGACTCCCTGGAAAAGACCCAGATGCTGGGAAAGATGGAGGGCACAAGGAGAAGGGGATGACAGAGGACGAGGTGGTTGGACAGTGTTCTTGAAGCCACCAGCATGAGTTTGACCAAACTGTGGGAGGCAGTGGAATACAGGAGTGCCTGGCGTGCTCTGGTCCATGGGGTCACGAAGAGTTGGACACGACTAAACGACTAAACAACAACAACAATGTCTGAACCCAGGCTTATGGTTAAGCTCTCTCTTCACTAAACTTGAAATGTAGCCAAGATTGGCACAGGAGTGAAAAGAAGACGACTAGGCAGGAGAATGTTGGGCAAAAGATTCCTGCATTGCCGGCGGTTGGATGAAATGACCCTCATGGCCCTTTCTGACTTCTAGGATTCTATGAAAGTGGCTGTGAAGCAACTTTGCCCAGATGCTTGCATGGTCCCAGCAAGCCATAGTTTAGCTTACCATGCCGCGTAAATCAGCTTTTCTCTCTCCCCATACACATGAATAAAAATGTTTTCTTCTTCTTCTGTGGGATGAATGTAGCTTGTGCAGGATGCTCAGAGCTGCAATATTAAATTCCACTTTCCAGAACATACGTACTGATTTAAAGAGTATTAACATGAGCAAGGCTCAGGTCCAGTAAGACAGGGGAGAACAATTCTACGGTGTTGGAAGGCTTCCTAGAAGTAAACCACAAACTTGAAGTCATTTGCAAAGTCCTAAGTCTGAGAATCACTTGCTTAAATATTCAGTCCTTGCCGGCTGCTGAAAATAAGAGCCAGATGTACATTCAACTTCTTACTTTTCTGCTTATACACTTATTTTCTCCAGTGAGAAAACCACAGGCACAAGTGTTTTTATTAAGAAAATAAGCTCCTATCACAAAGGAGCCAGCATCAAGATTTAACTGTATGCAAGGTTGTGCCAGTGGAGTTCCATTGGCTCAATGGGACTTTGTTCCCTCTCTTCCCCAGTAAGCCCCCCCATCTGCTCCAGAGAATCCCCCCAACCTTCCTTCCGGAGCTTATTTTGAGGGAGCAGGAGAAGGGGCAGGGACTGGAGGGGATAGGACAAGGAGAGCAACGTCTGATGCAGTGCATTGGCTATGGCCCTTTATATTTACAATTTATATTCTATCATGAGCTTTTGTGGAAAAATACAATAAATTATTACATATATACACCCATTTTTGTGTGTGTATCTCTATTTATTTATCAGCAGAAATATGTAAGGCTCTCCTGAAAATAATAATCTCAGTGGGGATACTTAGGAGAAAGAGGTAAATAAGAAAACAGCTATCTTTCAACAGATATTAATATTAAATTCAGTTTTTAAGAAGAGGACAAATTATCACAAAGTACAAGCTACTCATTACATCTGGTTTACTTTAGATAGATCTTCAAAGACAAGGATATTAAAAAGCAAAATGAGTAGCCTTTTCATTTCAGAAAAGGAAAACTGCCTCTCCCCATATTGAAAGTTTAATCTGTAGTGGTTTAAGACTGAATCATCTCAATTAAAAAGAAAATACACTTAAAGTACAGTGGTGCCTCGCAAGACGAAAAGAATCCGTTCCGTGAGTCTCTTCGTCTTGTGGTTTTTTCGTCTTGCGAAGCAAGCCCATTAGCGGCTTAGCGCTATTAGCGGTTTAGGGGCTTAGCGGATCAGCTGATAAGCGGCTTAGTGGATAAGCTGATAAGTGGCTTAGCGGCTTAGAAAAAGGGGGGGGGGGGAGGGAAAAAAAACCTGCAGGAACTCGCAAGACATTTTCATCTTGCGAAGCAAGCCCATAGGAAATTTGTTTTGCGAAGCACCTCCAAAATGGAAAACCCTTTCGTCTAGCGGGTTTTCCGTCTTGCGAGGCATTCGTCTTGCGGGGCACCACTGTAATGTTTTCCTTTTATGGGTAGACTTTAAGCCTTTGAAGCTGGTCTAGCCAAATTTTGAAAAGCAGGAGTTACACAGTGACTTTATGCGTACCATAAAACAGATTCACTCTGATGAGACAATAGCTCGGATTACGAAGGACTAGTAATCTGCTCTCTGCGAAAACTGTATCCCTGGGAAATGAAGAACAGCAGTGGCCTCCTTATGAAGAACGGATCTTTAGTTTTGAGTCACCTCACTGATGTGTCAAGGGTGACTTTCACCTACAGCTTTAGCACATTGTTGGCTGGACCAACGAATATTATCGTGTCTAAATGGCTAGGTAAAGGGACCCCTGACCGTTAAGTCCAGTCACGGACGACTCTGGGGTTGTGGCACTCATCTTGCTTTACTGGCCGAGGGAGCCGACATTTGTCCACAGACAGTTTTTCCGGGTCATGTGGCCAGCATGACTAAGCCGTTTCTGGCGAAACCAGAGCAGCGCACAGAAACGCCGTTTACCTTCCTGCCAGAGTGGTACCTATTCATCTACTTGCATTTTGACGTGCTTTCGAACTTCTAGGTTGGCAGGAGCTGGGACTGAGCAACGGGAGCTCACTCCGTTGTGGGGATTCGAACCGCCAACCTTCTGATTGGCAAGCCCTAGGATCTGTGGTTTAGACCACAGCACCACCCGTGTCCTGCCTGTCTAAATGGCTAGCCAGTTGTCATCTGACTGGTTTTGTCTGGCTATTGCCACTCATAGATAAGCAGCTTCTTCCAGGAATGAAAGGCACTGAACATTTACCAGAAGATTCAAAGGGGTGCAGCTTAGCTATGTTTACAATGTGGACTACACTCTCTGTGCCAGCATCTCCACAGGAACCTCCAACGCACAAGCAGTCAGTGCCGGTGGTGAGGAAGGGAAGTAATCTGCACATTTGAGCTTTGGCTGAAAAGAAAGCCAGGTCCAATCACAGCTCCAAAGACACTTAAAAACAGGAAGGAATAGGAAAACATGGCGCCCATGCTGTAGAAATGTGAATAAGAAAATCTAAATAATACACACATAAGTGGTGGTCAGGTATTTAAACAATTTAAAAAGCAATTTACCACAGGCTTGTATGGATTGTTTTTCAGCGGTAAGACTTGACATCTGCACATTCTTGGCTGATTGGGCTAAATGGCTGTGATCATCCCTGCCAGGTGTCAGAACATCCCATTTACTGTTGAAAAGACACTTGACAGCCATTCTAGCCAATCTACACTTACAGAGGACATTGTGCTTCCTTAACTAAAATTCTTTTGAAGAGCTCACCCGTCAGCCTTTGTGACAACTGAAGATTTCCTGGAAATGTTTATCACAGAACTGTTCCCATCAGTTGGGCCCAGTCAGAACCAAGATGGCCGCTTTCAGCGTAACCCTCTCCACTTTGTGCGTTGAAGACATTTGCTTCACAGAAGGAATTGCTTCGTGTGACAGCAAGCTTTCTCTCTGACTTCTCTGAGATGTTTTCACTCTTTTTTCTTGACAACCAAGCCAGGAATGAGGTCAGGCTGATCAGACAGGTTGGCCCCATTCTCTCTGCAGACATCTCTCAACACAACTGAGTGATTTGGCGGGAGAAGAAGAGAGCACGTTTGGTATTTTTACACTTGTCTGGTGTTACGCGTTAGACCAGGCTTCCTCAACCTTGGCCCTCCAGATGTTTTTGGCCTACAACTCCCATGATCCCTAGCTAGCAGGACCAGTGGTCGGGGTGATGTGAATTGTAGTCTCAAAACATCTGGAGGGCCGAGGTTGAGGAAGCCTGCGTTAGACCAAGGCAATCTTTATCTCTCCAGTCTCAATGGCTGGCTAGACTGGCTAATTCTTATCTGACTGGTTGGGCTTGGCTCCTATCATCCAAAGAGCAGCTACTTCTTTGAGGCTTCACGCCCAGAGTGGACAGCACTTGCACTTTCCATCGAAAATGCAGTTTTTACCTAGCAGTATTGTAGGAACCCAGGGTTTTTTTGCATTTGATGTGCACCACATGTGAAACTGTGCATGGGCCACAGCAAGCCAAAACCACTGGAATATGTAAACCTGTGACACCCGCTAAAACAAAACAAAATCCTACATTGGCCTATTCCACCAGTCCTTGGTTAATGGGGGCCTCAGTATTGGGTGGAAGGAAGGCGGTGTATCAGAATCTTTCTTCTGAAAAGCAGCACAGGGTTAGGCCAGAGTGCTTGGCCTCAGACTAATTCTCTCCCTGTTTCCCTTCACCACCAACACCAACAAAATCTGCCATGTTATCAGGCATGGAAAGTGAGCAGTAGGAGGTTAACGAACTTTTACCAATGATACCAAATTTGTTGTTGTTGTTGTTTAGTCGTTTAGTCGTGTCCGACTCTTCGTGACCCCATAGACCAGAGCACACCAGGCACTTCTGTCTTCCACTGCCTCCCGCAGTTTGGTCAAACTCATGCTGGTAACTTCGAGAACAGTGTCCAACCACCTCGTCCTCTGTCGTCCCCTTCTCCTTGTGCCCTCCATCTTTCCCAACATCAGGGTCTTTTCCAGGGAGTCTTCTCTTCTCACGAGGTGGCCAAAGTATTGGAGCCTCAGCTTCACGATCTGTCCTTCCAGTGAGCACTCAGGGCTGATTTTCTTCAGAATGGATAGGGTTGATCTTCTTGCAGTCCATGGGACTCTCAAGAGTCCTCCAGCACCATAATTCAAAAGCATCAATTCTTCAGCGATCAGCCTTCTTTATGGTCCAGATACCGAATTAGGAGAGCAATTAAAATCTCCTACATGGCCAAGTTGTTTGTACCTGGTGGCTTTCGCACACCACATACAATACTCCTTTCAGCTCCGGGCCCGTCAATTGTTACGTTTTACGATAAATTAATTTCTCTCCTAGTAAGGAATGTGCAGAGTCTACATTCTAGTAAATCTTTCCTGAAGCTTTCGTCCATTTGGAAGGCAAGACAAAGTATGCAGCTAGTGAAGTCATAGTGGCAGCAAGATCTATGGCACCGACTCTCTGTGCAGTCGCCGTTGCCAATATGTGCATTAAAATCTTAGGCCTGAATTACATTATACATTATGGGATTAGTGAATCTGGGGACAGGGTTATAAAACTCATCTTTACTGTCTATGTAAGCTATCATTAGGTGAGCAGTCAATAACAACATAAAGCACTAAAGTTCCACTCAACTGGATAACTTGGAGCTTATCTTTTAAACTCTCCTGCAATTCCACCCCTCCCAGTTATATGTCACAAGGAAGGAAGCTTTCCCTTTTTCTTGTTGTTAATATCATCTGCTACCTTTCCAAGGGCTGAGCAATAAATTATTTTTACCAGCCCAAACTAGGCTCCTGAGTTACTTCAGACTTGTCTTCCCTAGGGACCAGTTCACACTGTAAATGCGTGTTCATCATTTGATGACTGAAGCATCACACAGGCGATTTGTATCTGCAAACAAGCTAGGTAAAGGGTAAATGGACCCCTGACCATTAGGTCCAGTCGTGACCGACTCTGGAATTGCGGCGCTCATCTCGCTTTATCGGCCGAGGGAACCGGCTTACAGCTGCCGGGTCTTGTGGCCAGCATGGCTAAGCTGCTTCTGGCGAACCAGAGCAGCGCACGGAAATGCTGTTTACCTTTCCGCCGGAGCGGTACCTATTTATCTACTTGCAGTTTGACGTGCTTTCGAACTGCTAGGTTGGCAGGAGCAGGGACCGAGCAACGGGAGCTCACCCCGTCGCGGGGATTCGAACCGCCGACCTTCTGATTGGCAAGTCCTAGTCTCTGTGGTTTAAACCACAGCGCCACCCGCGTCCCATGCAAACAAGCTATCACTCATCTTATCCATCCACCCATCCAAAAATACAGGCAGCATAAAATAATCACTGAGTGCCCAACCAGTAGTACAGGTGGTCGCAGACAGCATGGGTTTGAAGCCAGATATTTCTCAAGTAGCTTGGCTCATCAGATTAGACAGGAAAAAACTGTGGAACTGCATGCATCTGCTAGTACGAAGCATTCCTGCACGTTGCAATGGACTTGTGACGCAGTTGCTAGCTACCACTGCTCCAAGCAATGTGAGCTTGAGAGTGAGGTTATGTAGATATGACAGAGAAAACAGAAATAGCCTGCTTATCTCAAGTCATCCTTTGGGAATTCATTGGATAAGCAAACCCCCCCCCCCTTACAACAGAATTAAAAGGATATGAAATTGCCCAGTGGAAAAAAAAGGTGATATTTCAGCTCTCGTTAATTGTGGGATAAGAATCAAATATGTGAGTTAAAAATATCATCTAGGTTCATCAGCTTCTAAGCACACCTGCTGTTCTCCATTTCAGTCTCAAACATTTCCAGGTCAGAAAGGTGAATAATTATTAGAGAAGATAAACCAGAATTATAAAGGCATTGAACTGACTGTTTTTAATAGGTTCTTACCAATTAACTGTCACTCCAGGGAATACATTCTATTTCAGAGGAGAATTTATCACTAAAAGAAATGTTAACAACAATTATTCCACGTCCAATTGGAACATTAGCCCTAGAAACAGACGGGATCATTCCTTCAAGTCTGCCAACGATTTTGCAAATGACACTGGCCCTTTAACAGATGGGACGCATACTTCTTAGCTTGCCAGGATCCTAATAAAAGACATTGGCTCCTGTAAATGAAGGACACATACCTCTCAAATTGCCAGCATGCAAAGGGGGAGTTAGAAGTTGAAAATTAAGGAGAACCCAGGCTAGCAGTACTAGGCATATGTTACAGAAATTTCAGTACCACCGGTGCAAACCTTGGCCAAATACTAATTAATTTGTAAAAACCACTTATGTATATTCAGGATAAAGATCCATTTCTACTAGACAGACTGTCAGTTGTGCCATAACAGAAACTGGGGGGAAGGTAGTGTTTCGCTTCTCAGTTTGTTTGGCATGGCTGCTGATTTTGTGATTGTCAGATATTGTTAGAAGATTTCATCATTCTTATAAAGCTTTGATCATATTTTTATGTAGAAAATCATGTTATAAACAAACTATAATGAAACAATTTGCTGCACTGAGCAACCAGAACTAATTAACAGAATTAATTTTGTTCATTGCTGGGTGATGTGGTCTTGTATTTTATGACATTTAAAGGATTTTCATTGTTTTTCTTACGAGTTGGCAGTTTATAAATGCCCCAACAAACAAACAAACAAACAATAACCATTAGCCTTCTGGTCACAAGTTGTGACCCACCAAGCTAAATGATGTGCGTACGCCATGCACCACAAACTTACCTTTTCTTGCTCCCTGGAAGATCAGGGCTCTAAATCGCACATGGAGGCTAAATGTTTACAGCTGGCTCCCTGCTGCAAATGTTACCTTCACAACACATAAAAAGTGATGTGACAAAGTAGGCAGGGTCATTCCACCTGCTTGCATGAATGCAATTGTGTGACAAGGAACACCTGAGGAGGGTTCACCTGTACCTGGGACCTGTCTCCCTCCCCCACCAACTCTTTCAGTGCAGAAACAGATGCAGCTTGAATTATGAAGGAAGAGATGGGGTGGGGGTCCTTAATTAAATCCACAAACCTGCCCCTTATCTCCACCCATTAGTTTAGACTAATTATCTTTCAGAGACAGAAGCTAAGCAGGCCAGTGCAAAGGCTTGGGGGAGAACTCACTTTGGGCAGGTTCAAGGAAATCCTAGGTACAGCTGTGGCAGGACAGATTCTAGAGCAGGCATAGGCAAACGCAGTCCTCCAGATGTTTTGGGACTACAACTCCCATGATCCGTAGCTAGCAGGACCAGTGGTCAGGGATGATGGGAATTGTAGTCTCAAAGATCTGGAGCGTCGAGTTTGCCTATGCCTGCTCTAGTGATTTGTAAAGAGGATGTTCAATGCACACAGGGTTCAGACATGACTGTCTGGTTAGGGCCAGAGTTAAGGAAGTTAAATTCCAGCTGCAGTCAACGAAGAATCTCATATGGTTGCTTTCCTTCCAACCTAGCCAACTCCTTGTGCTGTTTGAGAGCCAAAATAATCTGTCCAGAGTGACTGACCTGCAAACAGGTATTTGCCTGAAACCATGAACTTTGGCCCTGTTTTTGCACGGAACCCTTAACCAGTTTGTTTCTGGCTGTTCTGGGGGAAGGGAACATAGAGGTACCACTACTCAGTGTGTTTCCCAACCATCTCCAAGCTACTCCCCCGCTGCCTGCTTTGGGTTGAAATGCCAGAGCATCCAAGCTAGAGATGGCTGCACAGTGATGGTTCACGATGTGGGTTGACCGAAATGAGTGACCTGAGAGTGAGAAGAAGTGTTCCCCTTTTCCAGGGATGTTAGGAATCAAGCATGGGCCTTGTCACTAGTACGGTGAAACATGCTAATAATAGATGCAAGGAAACAAAGGCCGTGTGTAGTGCAGGCTTCCTCAACCTCGGCCCTCCAGCTGTTTTGGGACTACAACTCCCATGATCCCTAGCTAGCAGGACCAGTGGTCAGGGATGGTGGGAATTGTAGTATCAAAACATCTGGAGGGCCGAGGTTGAGGAAGCCTGGTGTAGTGTGTGGTGGACATGTAAAGAGGTAAAAGCTTACTGGGAAATGATACATAATGAGTTAAAGAAAATGTATAAAAACACTTTTGTTAAGAAGAACCGGAAGAATTTTCATTGGGTACAGTGGGGGAAGAGATACCAAAGGGAGAAAAAAATTATTTATGTATGCAACAACTGCAGCAAGAATCCTTTCAGCCTAGAGTGGCTGGCAAAACCCAGCCAGATGGGCAGGGTATAAATAAATTATTATTATTATTATTATTATTATTATTATTATTATTATTAAAAATGGAAACAACAAGAAATACCAATGAAAGGAGAGTGGCAGATGAAGATGATGGACTTTGCGGAAATGTCGAAGCTGACAAGGAAATGACCAGCACGATCAAGTATTCCAAAAAGACTGGAGGAAATTTATACAATATTTGAAGGACCATTGTGAGCAATTAACACTAGCAGGGTTGTGAGAAGACTTGCAATGATAATTATTCTTACCTTTCTATATTGATTCAAAAATTGTGACATTTTGATTGAGTGAAACGTTAAGTTGGAGAATGCTTAAATGCTATGATATCAAGTTTAACTCTAAAAACCAAGAGGCGGGAGGGAGGGGAGTCAAAGCTCGTAAGAGCAAAAGAAGTTAGGTGGATAATGAGGATGTGTTTAAATATTATAAAATGGAAACTCAATAAAAATATAATAACAAACAAACAAACAAACAAAACCAGTGTGTAGCGAAGCAAAGTGAGGCTTGCTGTGGCTCAAGAGTCTGGCAAAAGACTGAGGAGAGCTAAACAACATGGCTGCTAAACAACATGGCTGTCTGGGACTGAGGTGCCATGGAAGCTGTATCTGCTCTGGCTTCTCGCCCATCTTCAATGAACACAGGACAAAGCCTCTCCTCTTCCAAGAGGGGAGGTGTTGTGGGCAGGACGCGATTTCTGCCCCACTCACCTGGCTGGCGCACCAGACCCACAGGTAAGCGCCCACCCAGGCGGCTTGGAGAGGGCGTGGTTTGCAGTTTAAGTTACTGCTGCGCCAGCCATTCCGCCTCATTTTCCGCCTTCTCGTTGCGAGTCACCCACCCTCCACTCCCTTAGAGTTTAGGGCTTAGTTTTCTCTTGACCTTGCTATGGACCTTAGGTTGGTTGCCCAGGTTGCCCAGGGGGGCTGGTAGGAATTTTTCCAATTGGCATTAGGCCTTTTGGTTTTTTCGCCTACCTCGTAGCAATCGTCACAACTTTCTTGGTATTGGCGGTTAGGTTAGGCATTGGAATGTGTTGTTGGTGTGTGGAAGGGCTAGGTGTGGCCATCACCTACCCCTTCAAATTTGGGTATTCCATTAAAGGAATCTGGCGGTCGTGGAGCCTGTCCGATGCCCTGTGTGGCGGGGGGCCATGACACGACCCTCGGTGACATCAGGGGAGAGCTTATAGTTGTATTAGCATCAACAGGCTCCACCTTCTGGTGAATAAACCCCCTTTGGGCTCACCCCTCTCCGAGTGGGTGGAGTCAATCTGTCGTGGTCCAATGCCTAAGCCAAGACCTTCTCACTTGATGTAATCAATAAAGTTGTGGCCTTTTCTTGCCCATTAACCTTATACTCTGTGTCTGTGTGTCTTCATTCCACAAAGCGGGGATCGGGAACTCGAACCACAAAATATACCTGTCGCTCAGACTCACCTTTCCCGCTCCTCCTTCATCTTTTCCAGGTCCTCTTCTCTGAGGGTGCCATGCTTGGAGTTTCCCTTCTGATCACCTCTGGCACCTTTCTCCTCTTTTTTCTTGCCAAACCTAATCAGGAAAGGTGAGATTAAAGGAGGCTTAGAAACAGTGGGCATAAACCCAAACCCACATGATTTAAACAAGTACAGTATAATGTGCTTCTGCTTCTGCTACAAGTTGGATCCTCCTAACAGAGGCTCCATGTTGTGCTCAGCCCCTGAAACTCTTCCCCAACTGGATTGTGGGTAGGGCTTGCCCCGCTCCAAGATGGTGGTGCCACAGTTATGCCAGTGGCCTTTAGCCAACTGGCATCGTGGCAAAGGTTGGGGGTTGGGGGTATAGCGTGTTCTCAATAATAGAGAGCATGTGTTGCGGTGGGGGCCAAAAAGGCCACCCCACTGTTGTTGGGCAAATTGGCCACATGATGTGATTGGGCAAGGAGTGTTGCTGGGGAGAATCTTATGTTGCTAAAGTATGGGAGGGGTCAGAGGTCTTAAATACAGGGCTCGCACCCTGGGGCCTTCTCTTGGGCTGGATCACCTGCCCACCTCTGACCTTGCTATGCCTGTCATGGGGTCGTCTGCCTTGGGGCAGGGGCCTGGGAGGAATTTTGTCCATATGGCTGATTGGCTGGTGCCATTTGGTTTTTGCCTACTGCGTAGCAAATTGTCACAACTTGTAAGGTTGGCGGTTAGGCATTGGTTCAAATTGGTTGGTGGAGGGGTAAGTGCCTACCCCTCCAATGGTGGTGCGGAAAGGGAATTCCGTTAAAGGAATCTAGGGGCTTGCCATCCCTTTCGTCCTAGGCCCTGGCATCGGACTTGGGCCGTGCAAGCCCCAGGGGGCATGAGGGTGAGAGATGAGGGACTGATGTCCAGCTTCATTTCTCCCCAATATGGTTCTCCCTGACTGGCTTCCGCTGGAATCCGGAAGTCAGTTCTGTCCCTGGGGCAAGGACAGATAGTCATAACCAAAGCCTAAGCAGCCACTCACGTGTGTGTATTTAAATAAAGTTGTGGCCAAATTTATGCCAAAAAAATTGATGTGTGAAGTGTGAGTTATTGGGGTGGCCTGGGGGACCTCGAGGCGCAACTATTTGGCAGTGCGACGTAGGGACCTCCTTTTGCTTCGTGCTGCCGAACACCTGCTCACCCGTCCGTTGATTAGGTCATGTTTGGCCTTGCTTTGGACTTCGGTTGGCCGCCTGTTTTGGAACGGGGGCCGGGTAGGAATTTTTTCCAATTTGGCAGATTGGCTGTGGCCACTTGGTTTTTGCCTACCTCTTAGCAATCGTCACAACTTTGTAAGGTTTGGCAGTTAGCCATTGGTTTAGGGGAATCACCTAAATCACCATCACCTGCCCCTCCAATGAATAGAGTACTCTGTTAAAGGAATTCGGAGGTCTGGATCTCGTCCGAAGCCCGGAGAGGGGATAGGGCCATGCCAGGACCCCCGGGAACCCCAGGGGTGAGCATCAGTCAATATACACTGACAGAGATCCCCCTGCTGGTTGTTTACCCTTACAGGGTTCCTGCAGGGTGGGGCAGGAGCCAGATATAGTTTTGATACCAATGCCTAAGTCAATACCAGTCACATTTGTGTATTCCATAAAGTTGTGGCCAATTTGCCCATTAACATTTAAACTAAATTCTATCTCCACTGTGTCTTTATTTCCATGAGGGATGGGTTTTGGGGCTCGGAGCACAACTCCTAAAATAAAGCTGATATGTAACTAAACATTCCTCAGAGTATGAATTAACTAATTTTCCATACACTTGGAGCTTAATTTTTCCAAGACACATGAGTAATGCATGCTAGAGATTTCTCAAGATGTTAAATGAATGGAGTTTTCAGTGCTAAACTATTATTAGCATAAATTTCGAAGGAGCTGAAGGGTCTTCTTTCCCCAGGGACAGCTTGTGTGTAAGTAATCCTTTGGCAGCCTCCAAGCTAACACAAGGAACCACCAAACCATATCTTGGTCTCATCAATAAAAGCTCCTACACATCATGCACGGCCTAAGCTGCATTCTCTTTACCTCTAAAATAAAGGTTATGCGTAGACAGCATCAAACTAAATGATACTACATTGGATGAACAACAAAAAATAATCTACTTTAGAAAAACCACTTTGCAAAAACTCAATACTCTTTTTCATTACGAACAAGTAACTTGCATATGGTAGTGACATAAAAAGTCCTGCAAATAATAGTTTTCAATTGTGAGCATACACACACACACACACACACACACACACACACACACACCTCCTATGCTGAAAACCCACTAAGCATTATGGATTAGAACTACAACTTTTATAACCAAGACTAATGCCTGCAGTTGGAATGTTTTATCTTCTTATTTCGTTATATGCATTATGCTGCTTTTTCTGGCTCAAATTTGCATGTAGTACTGTTTCTTTGAAAATTTGACCATGCAATACGGGATTTTAAATGAGGGAATGCAAATGATATGGAAAATACAAATGAATAAGGATTTTTTTACCAATATATCTCTGACCAGAGGACATTGGGGTGTCCTCCTCTGCAGACTGCCAAATTACATTTTTTTTTATTTTTTTTTTACTTAAAGTAAGAATCACAACATTGGAAACATATAGCACCGAATTAGTTCAGTAAGGAAAACAAATGCCATTGATGAAATGATAAGACATTTTAGGAATTAATTATTTGTGTAGCTCAATACATGCTGAATATTTCATATTTCATTTGCCATTCATCCCTAATGTCATCTATTTAACATAAAGCATTTATCTTTGATTTCCATAGAACTAGGAATTAGAATCGAGATGCAATAGATGTGAGACAACATCTCCCTCAATCTAAATGCTACCTTCTGCCTACTGAACCCTTTTAGATAACTTTACATAAAACTACATGCCCCAAAATGTATCCAATAAGCACATTTCATATTTATCGACATAATCTTCAGGTGATTTTAAAAATCCCGTTCCCCATCTGTCTAGAGAACGTTCTTTTATTCATTAAGTAGGCTCTCCATGGCCTCAAGCATGTTGGCTGAACTATATTTTTCTCTTCAATGTTGGCATTTCTCCAGTGACCAACACTGAGATCTTGGGTTTCACGGCAATCTGATAGAACTCAAGTTACTAATGAATTCAAGCAGTGAGACTATAGCACACCAAAAAAATTAGCCCCTAAAAGGCAACACAGTACCACAGAGTGTCCCTCAAGTGTTCACTGCAGACTGAAAAAGTCTTGCCGAGAAGAAAAAATGTGTACAGTATATAGACAAGATCAGGCATAGGCAAACTTGGCCCTCCAGATGTTTTGGGATGACAACTCCCATCATCCCTAGCTAACAGGACCAGTGGTGTCAGGGATGATGGGAATTGTAGTCTCAAAACATCTGGAGGGCCAAGTTTGCCTATGCCTGGACAAGACAGACACCATCACATGCAAATGCAGTCTGCTTCAGACGGGGTCTGAAAGAGTGGGCCTTTGGAGGTCTTCCTGCATCAGCCCAGGTGAAGTGGAAAGCCTTCTACATACTTTGACTATGGGTACAATTATGACTCTATCAGATCACGAATAACCTGGATTCAGTAATCTATGCTCTGGTCACCTCCGCTGCCTTGTGCATCATTCAGCATCATGAAAGGGCAGAACGTTACTCAGTTTATTATTGTTGCATTTTTACTGCCAGGGAGAGGGAGATGCACATCTTTTGTTGTTTTTTATTCAACCTCGGGTGCCAAAATATGTATTTGTATGTGTATTTGCTGTTGCACCTGAGGCAACAAAATGTCTCGCGTTGCCCATGCCAAGAGTGTATCTGTGTGTGCATGCACACACGTAAGTACATACATATGAACTGGGGGACTGGCTGCTTCTTTTGTTTGCTGAAATGTTTAGCCAGTTGCAGATTTTTTGTTAAATGTACCACCGTTTAAGTCCTTGAACATGTTTTTGAGGGCCCTGCTGCTTTTTATACTGCAACTGAGAAACTGGGGGACCTGACCAAATCAAATCATCATTTTTTTAATGATCAGGAACCATTGACCATGAGGCTGCTGAGAGATGTACTCCAATGACATATGAAGGACCACAGGTTCTTCATAGCTGGTTAGTCTTAAGTGCTACTTCTCTCTTTGCTAGCAGACATGGAAAAACAATTCTCTCCCCTATAAAGTCTTGGGCTCCATTATTACTGCACATGGTGACAGCAGTCACAAAATTAAAAGATGCCTGCTTCTTGGGAGAAAAGCGATGACAAATCTAGACAGCATCTTAAAAAGCAGAGACATCACCTTGCCAACAAAGGTCCGTATAGTTAAAGCTATGGTTTTCCCGGTAGTGATGTATGGAAGTGAGAGATGGACCATAAAGAAGGCTGATCGCTGAAGAATTGATGCTTTTGAATTATGGTGCTGGAGGAGACTCTTGAGAGTCCCATGGCCTGCAAGAAGATCAACCCTATCCATTCTGAAGGAAATCAGCCCTGAGTGCTCACTGGAAGGACAGATTCTGAAGCTGAGGCTCCAATACTTTCGCCACCTCATGAGAAGAGAAGACTCCCTGGAAAAGACCCTGATGTTGGGAAAGATGGAGGGCACAGGGAGAAAGGGACGACAGAGGTCGAGATGGTTGGACAGTGTTCTCAAAGCTACCAGCATCACTTTGACCAAACTGCGGGAGGCAGTGAAAGACAGGAGTGCCTGGCGTGCTCTGGTCCATAGGGTCACGAAGAGTCGGACACGACTTAACAACAACAAATAAAGTCCATGCAGATATTTTCAGTGGCTGTACTCCTTTCACCGGTCTTTCTTCAGATATGGACTTCTTGTTCAGGGAAACTGAAGCCCTGCTTTCTATATATGCTACCAAACGCAGTGCGTGTTCCGCACAAGGAATGGGATTAAAGAAACAGCTGAGAAACCCGATCAGAAAACAGAAAGAGAATGGAAGAAGTGGAGAACACTTCCCTCCTTAAGAGCAGGAATACCACTGGTTTCTACCTCCCTCCATTTCAAGATGGAAGTGGAAAACCAAACATAGAAAATATCTGCTCCCCGTTTTTGTTTGTCTGAGAGCTCTTTAGAAGAGGAGGATTTGGGGGAGATTCTTCGGATCCACACATATTCCCCTCTGAAGGATAAAGCTCGCACTTCGGCAGAATATTCAGAATCCATCCCATCCATTAACACAAGGAGATCACAAACTACACATAGATACTGTAGATCTACAACTTTATAGGTTCAGACAACTTGTTGTTGTTTAGTCGTTTAGTCGTGTCCGACTCTTTGTGACCCCATGGACCAGAGCACGCCAGGCACTCCTGTCTTCTACTGTCTCCCGCAGTTTGGTCAGACTCATGCTGGTAGCTTCGAGAACACTGTCCAACCATCTCGTCCTCTGTTGTCCCCTTCTCCTTGTGCCCTCCATCAGGGTCTTTCCCAGGGAGTCTTCTCTTCTCATGAGGTGGCTTCAGGATCTGTCCTTCCAGTGAGCACTCAGAGCTGATTTCCTTAAGAATGGATAGGTTTGATCTTCTTGCAGTCCAGTGATAATGGAGCCCAAGAAAGTAAAATCTCTCACTGCCTCCATTTCTTCCCCTTTTATTTGCCAGGAGGTTCAGACAACTAATATATGTCAAAACCTAAACAGAGAAAAGTGAATGTGAATATAATTGTATCATGCAACTTTGCAAGTATAATCGAATGCATAGTGTAAAATGGCCTTCAAACCAATTCTGGAAAGGTCTGTATCTAAGAGCAGCTGAGAAGATAGCTTTCTTGACTAAAGCATAGATATTCAATGAATGCCTCATTGCTTCTAGACAGGTCCCCAAAACCCTGGCTATGTTCCATAACATACTTTTGTTCTACCTGCATTAATTTCCTTAGAGTTTCATCTAAGTAGGCCCGGGGTCTAGTATTTGATTTAGCATTTATAGATTTTTTTTAAAAAAGAATATATTATTGCTGGGGTTTTTTATATTATGATAAGGGGGAAAGCAAACATAATAACATATATCAACACAAGTTACATAATAAAAAGGAATGCAGCAGCTACATAATTTACCTCTGCTGTCTCTTCGAATCTGATACTGGTTCTTTTGCATAGAAGAAAAAAGCTTTATTTTTAGAAATGACAATTTTAATTTCAATAACCGCCAATCAAACAATATGGAAAATCACTGCTGCCTGGCGGTACAGTTTCTGTTGTTGCGAGAAACTGGTATGTTCAAATGTGATTAAAAAACTAATAAGCGGTTAGTAAATTTAGAAGAAAATTATTTTTTCCTGCTTTTTTTGGATTCACAGCGGAACTGTGTAAAGTTGTTCAGAACACCTGCTCTACCAAATAAGCAATCTTTGGCCCCAGGTTGGATCTTTAAAACTTTTTTTTTTTTTTGTCTTTTACAAAATCCTTAAAAAGATTTCCCATTTAGCTTTACACCAGAGCAGAAAAGTAGTCAAACGTCTGAAAATGCATCATACCCCCTTTCTCATACTTCGCAAGAATTCAAAGGGTTTGATCCAATGACATTAATAGGACTTGAGGTAATCATGATCACCTCAATCTCACTGATTTCCAAGTATGAACAGGTCTGACTTCAGCCCATAGTATTATCTTATCCCCAGTCTCCTTCCCTCTTTCCATGACTCATGTTACTAAGTGTACCGCAGGCATGGCCAAACTTGGCCCTCCAACTGTTTTGGGACTACAACTCCCATCATCCCTAGCTAACAGTATCAGTGGGCAGGGATGATGGGAATTGTAGTCCCAAAACAACTGGAGGGCCAAGTTTGGCCATGCCTGGTTTACTGGAAGCAGAGGACACCTTCAAAAAATATGGCACACTGCTACAGTTGGTATGATTCAGAGATCACGAATACACTCAAGTGTTGAAGTTCATAAGTGTAAGCTGGGTCTGACTATTGCAGGAAATAGGATGGAGTTCTGTCCTTCAGGTGCAACAGCACTCTGTTGCTTCAGGTGTGGAAAGGTGTCAATCATCTGTGGAAGGCAGCCCTGAAACAGTGGAAGGAACTGACTGCCTTTAGTAGTCATGGTGAACAGGTCTCTTCATCCGGCAGCCGTTCTGTTACTGGTCAAGTTAGAAGGACAGAAGAAAAGGGAACTGAGAGCAATAGCATTAGACAGAAGTCTGATGAGCAACATTAGATTTCTGCTGCCCAAAGATGGAAAGAAGCAGCAGTCCCAATGGAAGACGACTGGCAATTAAAACTGATAGAATATGCAGAGATGGCAAAACTTAATGGGAGACTAAGAGATCAAAACGAGAGACTTTTTTTTAATAGAATGGGGAAAATTTGTTGAATATATGAATTAAAAAACGCTAGAAGGATTGACATAAACACGAGCAGTAAGAAATAAAGGGAGTAAAAAGGTTAAATTTGTAAGTAGATTTGAATGGGTTATGCAGTAAGATAAGGAACCACAGATGGGGAAGAAAAGGGAGGTTGAATTTGTTTAGATTTAGTTTTTGCTGTTGAAATATTGTAAAATGGAAAATTAAAATATCTGAGGAACATTGGGTTTCTGAATGGCAGGCTGGTGCATGAACATGGCTGGAACCAAAAGAGAGCAGCAGAATTGAAGTCCAGCTGTGGTCTATATTGCCTGTATAGATTTTGACCATGGGGCCATATACTGTCCATTGTTCCCAATTGCTCTCAGGGAGAATGCGGTCAGATAACTATTCACGATCTACACAATCACATGGCTGTGGAGACATGAATAAGCAGCACCAATAATTAACTTCCATTAGGGCCCAGGATCCAGAAGTATCACATGATACTGATGGGAAGAGGGTACTTTAGAAAGGGATGTGAGTTGTTGAGTAGGCAGAGGTGGTGACTAGGCCACAATTCCCAGCAAGTATAAACAGAAACAAAAGCTCTTCTGTTTAAGAGAATTCCTTGTGTGATTCCTTCGGAAACAACACCGCACCTCAAAATACCCAGAGATAGAAGTACCGTATTTTTTGCTCTATAAGACTCACTTTTTCCCTCCTAAAAAGTAAGGGGAAATGTGTGTACGTCTTATGGAGCGAATGCAGGCTGCTCAGCTATCTCAGAAGCCAGAACAGCAAGAGGGATTGCTGTTTTCACTGCGTAGCGATCCCTCTTGCTGTTCTGGCTTCTGAAATTCAGAATATTATTTTCTTGTTTTCCTCCTCCAAAAACTAGGTGCGTCTTGTGGTCTGGTGTGTCTTATAGAGTGAAAAATATGGTATTATTCCTCAGGTATGGGAGGAGTGTCAGAAACTGATGGAGCAAACAGTGTCCTTGCAGCCAAAATAGCCAATTCAATGAGCAGAGAAGATACTCAGAAAAGATGAACAAATCTGCTGCCTATTTAATATGTTAAATATTTCAGAATTGCTGTTTCAAAACTGCATTAAAAGAGAGAGAGAGACAGGAATATCAAGTTACAAACACTGTGGCCTCATGCCATCCTGTACAGTGTTTTGGTGACACAGACGGAAGTTTGTAAGGTGCTACGAAGGCAGCTGTAGCTATAAAGCCATTAGTATTCTGTCTACAAGGGAAAGGCAATATTCCAAATGCATTGTGCCTACGAGGTACGCATACGAAAGCAGGAAGGGATTTTCTTTTATGTGACTTGCCACCAGGATTGAAGAAGGAAGAGTCATCCTCACGGGAAAGCTAGCAGTGTACTGTACTTGAGAAAAAAACAATGCAGATACATGAGATATACTCCCCACCAATTTCTGATACTAGCTTTAACAACAACACCCCAAGAACAAGAAGTAGTCTGAGTTCTGGAGTTCCACTTCTGGCTACAGGAATACGAATAAGTGGTATTTGCTACAGCAGTTTAAAGAGCAATTTGTTGTTGTTGTTGTTGAGTCATTTAGTCGTGTCCAACTTTTTGTGGCCCCATGGACCAGAGCACGCCAGGCACTCCTGTCTTCCACTGCCTCCCGCAGTTTAGACCTTGCTTTCCAGCCTTCGCTATGGCAAGGTTGATGAATAAGCTGTGGCTCTTTTTTATTGTTGTTGTTTAGTCGTTTAGTCGTGTCCGACTCTTCGTGACCCCACGGACCAGAGCACGCCAGGCACTCCTGTCTTCCACTGCCTCCCGCAGTTTGGTCAAACTCATGCTGGTAGCTTTGAGAACACTGTCCAACCATCTCGTCCTCTGTCGTCCCCTTCTCCTTGTGCCCTCCATCCTTCCCAACATCAGGGTCTTTTCCAGGGAGTCTTCTCTTCTCATGAGGTGGCCAAAGTATTGGAGCCTCAGCTTCAGGATCTGTCCTTCCAGTGAGCACTCAGGGCTGATTTCCTTCAGAATGGAGAGGTTTGATCTTCTTGCAGTCCATGGGACTCTCAAGAGTCTCCTCCAGCACCATAATTCAGAAGCATCAATTCTTTGGTGATCAGCCTTCTTTATGGTCCCGCTCTCACTTCCATACATCACTACTGGGAAAACCATGGCTTTAAGAGCAACTTACCACCAGTCTTTCCCAATCTAATGCCCCTAGCTATTGTTGAACTACAACTCCCATCAGCCTTGACATTATAGAGCTGCACGGGCTGGGGGGTGTTGTAGTCTAAAACAGCTGTAAGGAACTAGGTTGGAGGAAAGCTGTCTTACATTTATCACCTAACACACACACACCAAATTATGCTTGGTCACATCCACAGAATGGAAGATGGCAGGATCCCCAAGGACGTGGTCTATGGATTCAGGCTTTGGGCACCAGGCCTGTTGGCAGACCAACTCTGCGCTACAAAGATGGCTGCAAACATGACATGAAGGCGGGCAACATTCAGCCCACTGTGTAATAACCCCTTGCAGATAATCACAGTGCCTGGAGACAGGCAGACAGTTCATGCACCTATAAGCAGTGACCAGAGGAGGGATGCGTGATGAGAGGAGGGCCAAGAATAGAATCGTCATTGTACGGCTGCATCGGCACGAACGGAAGCTACTCTCTGCCCCAGCTGCAACAAAACATGTCTCTCCCATATTGGCCTCTCTAGGTCTTGAAAGACCTACACTGGCTCCCAGTATGTTTCCGAGCACAATTCAAAGTGCTGGTGTTGACCTTTAAAGCCCTAAACGGCCTCAGCCGGGTATACCTGAAGGAGCGTCTCCACCCCCATCGTTCTGCCCGGACGCTGAGGTCCAGCACCGAGGGCCTTCCGGCAGTTCCCTGATTACGAGAAGCAAAGCTACAGGGAACCAGGCAGAAGGCCTTCTTGGTAGTGGCGCCCGCCCTGTGGAACGCCCTCCCATCAGATGTCAAAGCGATAAACAACTACCTGACATTCAGAAGTCATCTTAAGGCAGCCCTGTTCAGAGAAGTTTTTAATGTGTGACATTTTAGTGTATTTTTGGTCTCTGTGGAAGCCACCCAGAGTGGCTGGGGAAACCCAGCCAGATGGGTGGGGAACAAATAATAAATTATTATTATTATTATTATTATTATTATTATTATTATTACAGTAACAGTAGGCGCCGTAACTCTTCAACGGTTTGACTTCACCCTCAAAGGCGCACTGCTGTTATCTCCAGAGTCTGACAAATGCCACCAACAATAGCATTCTACGCATTCGAGGTATAAGCTTATTTAAGATGAGAAACAGCTGCCACCTCTGTCCCACCCCAGCTTTTGTTGGATCATGAAGGGCAGATATAAGGACAGGAGGCCCATAGGATGAAAGATTACACTGGCATGGATTAGCTTGGTGTTTCTCCGCTGTTGGACCCCGATAATGAAAGGGCTTCTCTTTGAAAGCACACTTGTAAATGACCCTGGTTTCAACCCCGTGTCAAGTCATGCCGTTGCTGCATCTTTAATTTAAAAGAACATGCTTGTTGATTTCTGCTCAGTGCCTATTTTGCTATGGCTGATTATTTGATTTTATACTATGATTATTGCTTTATGGTTATATATGATGACCATATCCTGGCCTGAGATCGGTTGATATAAACAGGTTAGAGATATTTTAATAAAACAGTTAGTAACAAATGAAAATTGGATCCACCATTTGAATTTGGAATGTGCGATTGTATACAAGAATATTTGTCAATCTATTTTGTCAATTATGTTTTATATCTTCTGAAAGCCGTCCAGAGTGGCTGGGGAAACCCAGCCAGAGGGGCGGGGTATAAATCATAAAATAATTATTATTATTATCAACTTACTAATGTACACAGAGACAATATTTCTATATCTATGCTGACTTGCCCAGGCGATGAGAAGAGCTGATTATTACTCATCCCAGTGACATCATCTTTTCTTTGTTTCCTTTTTAATTTTGAGGCAGGCTTAAGATGAACTTGCTGTTCTGTGAATCTACTTTGTTGCTCCCACGATGGATTTCTTACATGCAAGACCTAAAAGCGGTGGCCATGGTAACATTTCATTTCTGTGCTGAAGAGCCAGTTTCCACATCTCAAATGTGTTGATATTTACTTTGAGGATTAAAGAGCAGGGAGGTCTACAAAGTCCCCAGACTTCTAATGCAGGAAAAACATCTGCTGGACAGAGTCCTAAGCAGATTGCTAGCTAAATTCAGCAACTGGGAATTCTTTTGGTTAATTAGGTCTCCCATATCAGTAGATGTCACAGCAGCTAACTGAGAACACAATGGTATTTGAAGCATTTTGTGAGAAAGGAACATTAATTCAAAAGGTCACCCAGTAATAGGGGGGGAAAGGCGACGACAACGACGACACAGCAGCAACATCAACAGCAAAACTTATACTTAAATGTTGCCATCTGTAGATGTGATCTGTGTTTTGGTAAAACTAAAGTGGCTTGCAAATTACATGGAACAAAAATGAAGAGGTGTGTAGGAGCACCATCAAACCCATAACCGCACCTGCTACTATTTCTGTTGGGACCGACCTTTGTCAGGCTTCATCAGCATTTAAAGCAGATGGGGCTCGTCAGCCCAGGCAGGTAGCCCATCTAGGAGAAGGAAAATGCCGACCCTAAACCTCCACAGCCTTGCGGGATAACTTCGGGAGAAAAAAGGCTAAGGGGGAAACCCTACACAAATCCAGAGTGGAATCCCTCAGATGGTTGGATGGCACCTTGTAAGTTTCCTTCTGGAGACTCTTGCCACCAAGCCTGTGCCAAACGCACTGCTCCATTTGGACCATACCAGCAAGACCATTTCCTTTGGGCCATATCAGCAAGACCAGAGCCTCCATACCCACTGCCCAGGCTTGTGCCTCAGAGACGTCACTTTGACGCTGCTATCACAGCAGGACATGCACTCCATCGTATCTCAAGACAGATAGATGCCAACAGCTCTAAAATAACACTCAGGAAATGGCCTCTGGTCAGAGGAAACAAAAGGATTTTCTATTTATTTCTGAGGGTAGATTCACCTGACAAGTGCTTCAGGGGTTGGACTGGATGGCCTGTGGGTAGGGTGCCTTTGAGGCCACTGGTTAGAGGAGGAGCAGATGGAAGTTCTAGCTGGGATACTAGCACCACAGGCTAGAAACCTCCTAGCTTGCGGAATCAAGTTTTCTGAGGCAGACAAATCCCTATATTGGCTGCAACAATACTGACTGTGCTTCGTTAGTCTGGGCCACTTGTTACAGAAGACACTAGGCCACCCTTCTGTGGCTCCACACTGTTGACCTAACCACTATAATATTTGTCAGTCTCACTTACTAATGTACATAGAGACAATATTTCAGGAAGGCCTGAAACATGTATACAGTGGGAGATACAAGATCTAGTTGTAAGAATGAGACGATGGTATAAATCAGAGGATTTCAACCTTTTTGAGTCCACAGCTCCCTTGACCAACTGGATTCTTTCTGCAGCACCTGAGGGGCTCTGGAGCCCAGTTATGTCACCCCTTGCCTGAAGAGCTGGCAGTCCCCCATCCTTTTTTGAACACCCACCCTGGTGGAGTGTTCCCTCAGCCTCCTCTCCCCTTTCCTTTGGAGTCCTCTGGGCAGCTACTGCTGCTGCCCCTGGTCTCTGAGCTTCTCCACCATTACCCTAAAGAGAGGTGTCTCCTCACAGTGCCCCACAGAGGCCTGGGCCTTGTATGTCCATTCCCAACAGCAAGAGCTAGTGGACTGGCTGGCTGGGCTCCCTCACCCACTTGCTTTCTTACTCTGAGGCCGCCTCAGCTCCTGGCAACCAACACCCCCTGACCAGCCCCAGAGGCAGCATTTGCCTGGAGAGATTATAGCCAGGGCAGCTGCAACAAACAGCCACACAAGCCTTTTGGAGGCAGAGACATGAGAAGGCATCATGGAAGGTGTTAAGTTGTGGGTGAACATATCAGACGACACAGCGATTCTTCACACAGCTCTTGTTTATTCACAGGCCAGGACAGAACTGAACTGAAGGGTTCAGTCAGCCTGCTTATATAGAGCTCCAGTACCACGTTACTGTAACAACTTTCTAAAACTATCCAATCACTGAACGTCACTTTCGATCCTTCATTTGCATAACTATCTACAGTATCCCCCTGCTGGCCCAGGGTGAGAACTTCAGTACATAACAGAAGGGAGAGAAGGAAAGAGGGACAGAGCCCAGTGTTCCCTGTGGTACCCCTGACCATCATTCAAGGCACCCCAGGGCGCCACGGTACACTGGTTGAAAACCACTGGTATAAACAATATTCTGTTGAGTTGTAAATTAACAGTTTTTAATGGTCAGGTTTGCACCATTGTTTAGGAAATAACATCACCTATCAAGAGGAAGTTCAGTTCAAATCAATCCACTCTGTTTCAATTTGAAGGCAAGTGAAATAAAAATACAGCAAGACATTCTTGATATTTGGGAAAAAAAATGTTTACAGGAAAACCCCTCATTGCCAAATTCAAATGTAAGTAAAAAAGTGAGTGAGGAAGATAAAGATACTAATAAGGTATGATTTTCAGGTCCACACAGGGACTATAAAAAGCTTATTAACTGCCACTACTGCCGTGTGTTTTAAGTTATTTTATCACTCTGCGTTACAGCAGGAGAAATACTCTCTTGGAGCAGTACTGTGCTTTTGATTAATTACTTTCATACATAGGCTTTTACAGTGCAAGAGTGAGTCAGACTGGCTGCCTGTGATTACCAGCCCAGACTCATTTTACATTTATGTTAATAGGAGTGTTAATGAAAGAAATCTTTTACATTTTTAGTGTTTTTCTAACTACCTAAAAGCTTTCTGGTTATATTCTTATTGGGCAGAAATTATGGGTGCTGTGCAGTTCTATGGATCTTGCTGGAATTATTGCAAGGGGGTGGCGGCGGCAGAGAATATGCGCAGTAAATCACGGAGGAGCCAGCTCACAGCCTGGGAACGACTGGCCAGACACCCAGCCCTTCACACCTTAAGTGAGAACGACAATACGGCAGAATGCATGATAGTAGAAGCCATGCAAGCTAGTTGCTGCTCAGATTTAAAGCACAGCTAGACAACATTGACGTTTCCGGGTCTCTTCAGCTATGGCATATCTACATCTATCAATCTAGATCTTCCTTTATTTTGAGATCTGATGCTAACAGGAATGATGGTTTCTCAAAATGTCAGGCAGGGTGTTTATAGTAAAATCAAATGTCAGGCAGATGTTTATTCAGGGTCCATTGTGAATTTAAGCAGCGGTTGAGAGGAGACATGACATCTATCTTCCAATATCTAAAGGGCTGTCACATGGAAGATGGCGCAATCTTGTTTTCTAGTAGGACCTGAACCAATGGAATCAAGTCACAGGAAAAGAGATTCTGACTAAACATGAGGGGGGGGGGAGACGTTCTGGCAGAAATAGACGTTCAACGGTGGAATAAACTCCTCATAAGGTCATAGACTCTCCTTCATTTGAGGTTCTCAAGCAGAAGTTAGATGACCATCAGTCAGGACTAGATGACCCTCGGGGTCCCTTTCAACTCTACAATTCTGTGATTCCAAGACAAAACCATTATGGGAAAAAATTAACTCTAGAGAAGCCACATGAATAAACTATTAAACACTCCTTCACATTGCTATTAGAGGGTGATGCACTTCAGATCAAAAGTGTTGTAAACGTCAAGCATCTCCTTGAGGTGACACTATGAAGGCAATGATATTAGCTCAGTGTATTTCCAGGAGCAGCAAACTTTGTGCTCCTGTGCAGGCTAAAGCTTTTTGTAAGCTAGGAGTTGGGTGGGGGTGGGGATAGCAGCAGCTCCTACCTCCGCTGGTCTTGGGCACATGGCCCAGGCTTCGTGTCATAAGCTAAGAGACACAGAGCAGGAAGCCTTGAACTCTCACCCTCTGGCTCCAACCTTTTACTTCCTTATTATACCAAGAGGGAAGGGGAAATAAACATTGCCTAGTTCCAACCTCCATATGCCTGTCACTTAAAGCAACAGCTCCATGACTCCTCCTCTGGTGTAGAGTGTTGTATCCAGTTCAAAAATATCTATTGTCATAACCTTCCAGATCTAATAAATCTGTATTCTCCAGCAATATCCAATCCCTTAACCAACCTAGACAGGACACTTCATAATATAATCTCAAATCTGGCAGAGAGACACCACCTCTTTCTTTTGTATCTGTAAGAAGCTTATATTTAATTCTTGGTTTCCTCGCCTGCCAGATAAATTTTGATAATACTTTTTGCCATTCTTTGAAGTGACTCACCCCACTGATCACCAGGATTGTTTGAAATAAAAGCAACATTTTAGGTAGCACATTCATCTTTACAGCAGATATTCTTCCCAAAAAAGATAACACTGGTCAACAACAAATTTGTTGTCTGCGTTTTTTCAGTTGATTTAGGACGAATCTGATGCGCTGAATCCAAAAATCACATTGGTTTTGCTCAATCAGGTCAAGTTTTTGAGCTATGGCCACATGTCTTTTTTTTTACGTTTTTGTTCACATGTACGCTTGTGTGGAGCATTTTAGAAGAAGTTAATGGGGGGTAAAATGCCATGTTGAATAATTGTTTTGATTGGAAATGATTATTTTAATGACAAAAAGTATTCAGGTCCGATAGTTCTGGGTGATTATGTCGAAAAGGGATCAGTTTGAAGTCATAAAACCTCGAAATCTTCCATAAATTGGTGCGGCAAAGCATAAAGTTGGGGGATCAAAACTAAGTTAATCCTGATCTTCAATCAGCACGTCGTCCTGTAGCTCATTGTGATGAAATTCCAGTGCCTATCTTCGGAGAACTTCCTGACATTAGTGACGAAGATGCCTCCAGTGTTGAAGGACATGAAGAAGAAGTGGTTCTAGAAGATGATGCTCCACATCCATTTTCCCAAAAGGAGTTGAATGATCTAGTTCACGACCTCAGCTTGTCAAAGGACTCTGCTGAACTGTTGGCATCCAGATTGAAGGGGGGAAAAACTCCTCTCTGACAGTGCTCGCATCAGCTTCTTCCGCAACAGGCATCAAGAGTACCTCCATTTTTTTCTCAGAAGAGAAGGACTTGGTGTACTGTGCAGATATTGCGCAGCTTCTGCTCAAGCTTGGAGTGCCACAGTACGAACCCAAAGATTGGAGACTGTTCATTGACAGCAGCAAGTGATCACTGAAATGTGTTCTGCTACACAACGACAACCAGTTTGCCTCTATACCCCTGGCTCACTCAAGTACACTGAAGGAGAACTATGAAGCGGTGAAGTATGTGCTGGAGAAAATTGGTTATGATCAGCATAAGTGGTTTATTTGTGTTGACCTGAAGATGGTGAACTTTTTGTTGAGACAACAGTATGGCTTCACCAAGTACCCATGTTTTCTGTGCATGTGGGATAGTAGGGACCGTGCTCAGCATTACACGAAGAAGGACTGGCCTGTGCGGGAGGAATTGGTGCCTTGCAAAGAACGGAACGTCATCAACGACCCTCTGGTGAACAGAGACAGAATACTCTTCCCACCGCTGCACATCAAGTTCGGCTTAATCAAGCAGTTCACCAAGGCTCTGGACAAGGATGGTGACTGCTTCACTTACTTGTGCCAGGCTTTTCCAGGATTGACCATGGAGAAGTTGAAAGCTGGCATCTTTGACGGTCCTCAGATCCGTCAGCTCATCAGAGATCCAGAGTTCGGAAACTCAATGAACGAAGTGGAACTGGAAGCGTGGAAGGCATTTGTTCTGGTAGTGAAGAACTTTCTTGGCAACAATAAGGCCAAAAAGTACGCAGAACTTGTCAACAACATGCTGACTGCTTTCAGAAACCTGGGCTGCAACATGAGCGTCAAGATGCACTACCTATTTTCACATATGGACCGGTTTCCTGAGAAACTGGGTTCAATGAGTGACGAGCAGGGGGAGAGATTCCATCAGGACATGAAAGAGATGGAGACCAGGTATCAGGGTCGCTGGGACGCAGTCATGATGGCTGACTACTGTTGGACTCTGAAGAGAGACCTCCCTGCCGCTGAGCATTCCAGGAGTTGCAAGAAATGGAAGTTCAAGCCCTGAAGTTTAAAAAATGGTGATGCAACATGCAATTTACGTGTACTTACATTTATCAATGCCCACCATTCAGTTTACAGTAAACCTGACCTGATGGAGAGAAATGGATGCCATTTCCCGATTCAGCAGTGCAAAAATACCCTAAACCAGTTGTAGAAATCTGGACAACATTCAAAAAGTAAAAAATTGTTGCCCAGTGTAATTTAATCCTTCCTGTAATGTTAAACTCTTTTAACAGGGCTAGGACTGAAATGGGACCTAAAAAAATCAGATTCCTCATCCCTACAGCAATGACTAAACCAAGTCCCAATGGGTCTACTGAGTCTGGATCCAACCTAACCGAGTCTGGATCCAACCTAACATCTAGTTTTAACCTTGGTAGGTCATCCGAAAACAGGTTAAAACAATGCCTAATGCTGCTATGATCAGCAATAAGGAAGAACCAGGAAGGACAAGACATTTTGCACTCTGGACGTGCACTATGAATGGGGGAATAAATATATTGAAATAGTGTGGCAGCTGGAAAATATAAGAGTGAAAGAGAAATCATGCAGGAGTGGGATGATTGAATCCCCTATGGTTAAATCTTATCACTGCTTTCAGTAAATCAGACTAAAGATAGAGAATAAACACACATTCAGAGAGAAAAGTCTTCTTTGATGTCAAGAGCTGGTGTATCTCAATGTGTGAGGAAGGAATCTTCCATTTCAAATCTCACCTCAGTCATAGAGGTTGCTAAATTATAGCAGGGGGTCACCGAGCCAATGTTTGTGAAGCACTTTAAACACTCAGAAAGCTTTATAATATCTGGTAAGATTTCTCCTTCTGAAAACTCAAAACGCCTGATAGCTTATTTCCAGCTGCATTCCAAGAATGATGCTTCAAGCAGATGAATGCAGAGCGGATAAAGTCAAGAGTGGGAAGTAACACATTCTTACAGAAATAAAGCTATGAGGGAATTCGGCTGAGCAAGCCGAAAGAACTGCGATGGAAGAAACTTGCCACTCATTTGATTAAAGCATTAAAAAAAAACAACCCCAGAGGTTTTGAGCAGAAATGGGTTGGAGGGCAGAAAAGCATGAACCAACAAGGACAAAATTGGAGATGTGAAATCCAGTTCAAAAATTTGGTAGGGAGAAAAAAATGAAGGAAAATAAAGATGCTATATTAACAAGTGAGACACCAGAAACAGAATGGGACTCCTTCCAGTTGTTGTTGTTTAGTTGTTTAGTCGTGTCCGACTCTTCGTGGCCCCATGGTCCAGAGCACGCCAGGCACTCCTGTCTTCCACTGCCTCCCACAGTTTGGTCAAACTCATGTTTGTAGCTTTGAGAACACTGTCCAACCATCTTGTCCTCTGTGTCCCCTTCTCTTTGTGCCCTCCATCTTTCCCAACATCAGGGTCTTTTCCAGGGAGTCTTCTCTTCTCATGAGGTGGCCAAAGTATGGGAGCCTCAGCTTCATGATCTGTCCTTCCAGTGAGCACTCAGGGCTGATTTCCTTCAGAATGAATAGGTTTGATCTTCTTGCAGTCCATGGGACTCTCAAGAGTCTCCTCCAGCACCATAATTCAAAAGCATCAATTCTTCGGCGATCAGCCTTCTTTATGGTCCAGCTCTCACTTCCATACATCACTACTGGGAAAACCATGGCTTTAACTATACGGACCTTTGTTCGCAAGGTTGGCCTTCCAGTGATTGCACTTATGTTCAGAACTCAAGCCCATGTGAACAAAAGTTTTGTGGTGTTGTTTAGACCTCTTGTGTGGGTTATACAATATCTTATATAAACTCACTTAGAGTAGTGATCTGAGAGAAATAAACTGTCTCCGAAAATATTTACGGAATACTCCTTGTAGTGCAACAAATTATTGTGACATGCACCCCGGCTTTAGATCTTCTTACAATCCTTTAGCCTCCAGAAGTCAGACAAAACTGTTATTTAATAAGCATTATATGGTTGCAAGGATAGTAACATGTACGATAGGAAACTGAACGTGTGTTCTTGGAAAATATGACACTGTTATAAATCCGTTCCTTAACCAGTTCTTGCAAATAAATGGAGGATCCTTACAGATAAAAGAGATTATCATAACAAGTGTGGTATTACTTTGATGGACAAAAAATTCAGCTGTATGCAATAATAATAGATATCTCTCTTCCACTTTTCATGAAATATAAAGACAACAAAAGATAAAACAAATTAAAATATCAAAGCCTAGTAATGTAGATTAAAAGAGTATTGAAACAAAAACAAGTTGAAATATTTATTCTCCCAACTACTGGCACCATCCCCTTATCGCTGAAATGTAATTATGAAAGAATTCAGATCTCACAATGCGCTGCAACAATGTAAAATCAAAAACTCTCCAAACCTGCCACCAAATGTGGTATTCTTAGGGAACAGATGACAATTAGACTCATATCTATCTTATGGGAGAGCTGTATCCCTAGACTGTTATTTAACCCACTGAACAATAGAAAAACAATTCAAGTATGGCCCCTTCAGAATCTACAATGCTTTCCTGCCCTGATTATGCCTATTCTTGCATGCACTTGTTTTATAATTTTCAGAGAGCAAAATTAAAAACAAGCATTGATTGTAGTCGTAACTCTGCCACTTCCCATACAAGATCAGCAACCATCACGATGGCTGTGTGTGTGTGTTTGTGTGTGTGTGTGTGTGTGTGTGTGAGAGAGAGAGAGAGAGAGAGAGAGAGAGAGAGAGAGAGTTGGGGAGGCCCAATTCCAGTTCCATTTCCTGATGAAATGTTGTAAAGCTGAGGGGATCTTGATAAGATCTCATACACCCCATGCTTTAAGAAAGCAAACAAATAAACAAAGCGCCGGATTTCAAGATTACGTATGAAAACAGAAGGGTAGGGAAAGAACTAAATAATCAATAACAAATTGATAAGTAAAAGCCTGCCCCTTTCCATTAGCGCAATCATTTGGGGGTAAAGTAGTGACTGTAAGGGGACGCGGGTGGCGCTGTGGGTTAAACCACAGAGCCTAGGACTTGCCGATCAGAAGGTCAGCAGTTCGAATCCCCACGACAGGATGAGCTCCCGTTGCTCGGTCCCTGCTCCTACCAACCTAGCAGTTCGAAAGCACGTCAAAGTGCAAGTAGATAAATAGGTACCGCTCCAGCGGGAAGGTAAACGGCGTTTCCGTGCGCTGCTCTGGTTCGCCAGAAGCGGCTTAGTCATGCTGGCCACATGACCCGGAAGCTGTACGCCGGCTCCCTCGACCAATAAAGCGGGATGAGCACCGCAACCCCAGAGTCGGTCACGACTGGACCTAATGGTCAGCGGTCCCTTTACCTTAGTGACTGTAAGAATCAGGTTTTAATCCCTACACTGTGGCTCAGTTCCAATGAATGCACAAATCTTGGCTTAATCAACTGGGAGACGCATGAGTCTTGCGCATGTGCACTATGTTCTCACCCTGTCCCTTCACTTCTTGACTGAGATTAATCTAGTTACATCCAAACATACATACGTTAACCATAGTTACATCCAAACTGGGGAACTATTACAGTGGTACCTTGTTTCTCAAACACCTTGGTTCTCAAATGCCTTGGTTCCCAAACACTGAAAACCCGGAAGTGTTCCAGTTGTCAAATGCTTTTCGGAAACTGAACGTCCGATGCGGCTGTCAGCTATTGTTTCCGGGGTGCCTGAACCAATCAGAAGCTGTGCCTTGGTTTTTTGAACATTTCAGAAGTTAAACACACTTTCGGAACGGATTAAGTTTGAGAACCAAGGTACCATTCTATTTGGTGCTTTGGTTTTGCTATTTATTTTGCGTTTTTGTTTTTGAGGCTTTTTCGGTTAATTTGTTTTTGTGACTGTCTGGAAACCAGTTCAGCTGATTGATTGATTGATTGAGTGTGTGATTGTGGAAATGGATAAAAGTCCCCCATCCAAACAATGACTATTCATCAAAGCAAGTAAGGAAAAAAAAATTTAATTTTCATCATCTACAATACTGTCTTATTTATTTTATAGTACATACATTGATTATTGCTTTCATTTTATGGATCAATGGCCTTGTTTGTGAGTGAAATTCATGTTTAGTTGCTGTTTTAGGGGTTGTTTTTAAAAGTTTGGAACAGATTAATTCGTTTTGCATTACTTTCTATGGGAAAGCGCGTCTTGGTTTTGGAATGCTTTGGTTTTGGAACAGACTTCTGGAATTGATTAAATTTGAGAACCAAGGTACCACTGTACTTGAAATTAGTGCAGGACCCTGGTTTGTTGCAGTCTTGGTACAAGTCCATTCCGTATCTCTCAGCCAAAAGCTTTCGATGGGCTACTGTTAAAATCTAACTAGACAGGATATATTTTAATTAGCCATGAATCCTTGGGCTAGAGCACAAAAATCTAAATAAACTCCTGTTTTCTAAGAATATGCTTAAAAAACAAAAACAAAAATGCAACAGCTGATTCAGACTTTTCAGATTTGGAGCTAATTATTTCAAAAGTTAGACCACATGCTTTGAGACCACCAGCTGAGACGTTGCATCTGCTGTGGCTGTGAAAATAATATAAAATAACATGAAAAACGTGCACAAGTACCATGGTTGTACAGAAAGCTCACTGGGAGAAAATAGCTCTGGGTGATGCAGCAATTAATATATATATATTAGGAATCACTAGAAAAGGAATTAAAGATAAAAGAGCAATTCACCACAATACCATTGTATAAATCAGGTTGGGTAACCTGCAGCCCATCAGATGGTGCTGAACTACAGCTCCCATCATCCCTGATCATTGCCACTCCCAGTGTCACTTATGGACTCACTGTTAAAACCGTGTTCACAGAAGACAATCTTACTCGGCTATGAGCGATCGCAGAAGAAGAAGAAGAAGGAGGAGGAGGAGGAGGAAAATGTAAAAGTGATAATTGTTGTTTCCTATGTGAAATGGTCTTAAGATTGCACTGCTAGGGCAGACCAGATGAGGAGGAAGCCAACTCCATAGGTCCTTCACAATCTACCACAACTATACACAACACACAATTCCGCTTGGCGCCTTCTCAAAAAGATATGTAAGAAAACGTACAGAAAAGGCAACTAAAAGGAGCAAGGAGGAGGGTACATCTTCTTTGTCATGGTGCACAAAAGAAATAATAATAATAATAATAATAATAATAATAATTTATTTGTACCCCAGCCACTCTGGGCGGCTTCCAACAAAGACCAAGAATACAGTGAAATATCACACATTAAAAACTTCCCTGAACAGGGCTACCTTCAGATGTCGTCTGAATGTCAGGTACCATATTTTTCACTCTATAGGGCGCATCGGACCATAGGGCGCGCCTAGTTTTTTGTGTTTTTTTTTGAGGGGGGGAAATAAAGAAAAAAAAATGAATCCCTCTCGCTATCTTGGCTTCCTTTGTAGCTGCGGGGCTGGGGTGGGGGAAGCCCGAGCTTCCCTCGACCCCAGCCCCCAGAACGGGTCTGGGAGCAACCTCGCCTTCGCTCCCGAAACTTGCTGCTATCCACAAGACTTCTGAGCCCGGCGGAAACTCCCGCTGGGCTCCAAAGGCTTGCGGATAGCTGCCCAAAGCCCGGGGTGCGCAGTGTTGCGCTCCCCGGGATTCGGGCTGCTGCCTGCTATCCGCAAGCCTTGGAAGCCCGGCGGGAGTTTCCGCCGCTCTCCGAAGGCTTGCGGATAGCTTCCTGAAGCCTGGAGAGCAAGAGGGGTCGGTGCGCACCGACCACTCTCTCTCTTCAGGCTTCAGTGAAAGCCTGCATTCGCTCCATAGGACGCACACACATTTCCCCTTCATTTTTGGTGGGGAAAAAGTGCGTCCTATAGAGCAAAAAATACGATAGTTGTTTATCTCTTTGACATCTGATGGGAGGGCTTTCCACATGGTGGGCGCCACTACGGAGAAGGCCCTCTGCCTGGTTCCCTGTAGCTTTGTTTCTCGCAATGAGGGAACCACCAGAAGGCCCTTGGTGCTGGACCTCAGCGTCCGGGCAGAACGATGAGGGTGAAGACGTTCCTTCAGGTATACTGGACTGAGGCCGTTTAGGGCTTTAAAGGTCAACACCAACAATCTGAATTGTGCTCGGAAACATACTGGGAGCCAATGTAGGTCTTTCAAGACTGGTGTTATGTGGTCTGGGTCACCAGTCTAGCTGCCGCATTCTGGATTAGTTGTAGTTTCCGGGTCACCTTCAAAGGTAGCCCCACACAGAGCGCATTGCAGTAGTCCAAGTGGGAGATAACCAGAGCATGTGCCACTCTGGTGAGACAGCCTGCGGGGAGATAGGTTCTCAGCCTGCGTACCAGATGGAGCAGGTAGACAGCTGCCCTGGATACAGAATTGACCTGCGCCTCCATGGACAGCTGTGAGTCCAAAATGACTCCCAGGCTGTGCACCTGGTCCTTCAGGGGCACAGTTACCCCATTTAGGATCAGGGAGTCCCCCACACCCGCCCACCCCCTGTCCCCCAAGAACATTACTTCTGTCTTGTCAGGAGTCAATCTCAATCCATTAGCCGCCATCCATCCTCCAATGCCACCATACACAATACTTGGTTAGACAGACAAGACAAATTAATGAAAACTAGGCCTTATAGCTATTGGACATGTGTGGCGCTGTGGGTTAAACCACAGAGTCTAGGACCTGCTGATCAGAAGGTTGACAGTTCGAATCCCCGTGACGGGGTGAGCTCCCGTTGCTCGGTCCGTGCTCCTGCCAACCTAGCAGTTTGAATGCACATCAAAGTGCAAGTAGATAAATAGGTACCACTCCGGCGGGAAGGTAAACCGGGTTTTCCGTGCGCTGCTCTGGTTCACCAGAAGTGGCTTAGTCATGCTGGCCATGTGACTCGGAAGCTGTACACCGGCTTCCTCGGCCAATCAAGCGAGATGAGCGCCGCAACTCCAGAGTCGGTCACGACTGGATCTAAAGGTCAGGGGTCCCTTTACCTTTTTTAGGCCTTATAGCTAAGCCAGATAAACTGAATAATAATAATAATAATAATTTATTATTTGTACCCCACCCATCTGGCTGGGTTTCCCCAGCCACTCTGGGCGGCTTCCAACAAAGATGAAAAATACACTAAAATGTCACATATTAAAAACTTCCCTGAACAGGGCTGCCTTCAGATGTCTTCTGAATGTCAGGTAGATGTTTATCACTTTGACATCTGATGGGAGGGCGTTCCACAGGGCGGGCGCCACTACCGAGAAGGCCCTCTGCCTGGTTCCCTGTAACTTGGCCTCTCGCAGTGAGGGAACCGCCAGAAGGCCCTCGGTGCTGGACCTCAGTGTCCAGGCAGAACGATGGGGGAGGAGACGCTCCTTCAGATATACTGGACCGAGGCCTTTTAGGGCTTTAAAGGTCAGCACCAACACTTTGAATTGTGCTCGGTGCCTAGTAAATGTCTGTGCCTAGTGGCTTGGATCCCCCAAACCATGAATGGAGAAAGTGTGTCAGTGTGGTTGTGCGAACTCTTGCGCAAGCCAGAGGAAGACTTCTCCCAGCACAGCACTGCCATGTATCCAGGGTCGGGTTATGCTATGAGAAATGTGGTGCACAGGGCTTTCTCCCCCCAGCTGGAACTCACTGGAACTAAGTTCCAGCACCTCTCAGATGGGAGCCATTTGCTATTATAAAAGAACGAGGGAGGCATTCATGGTGAATTCTAGAAAAACAGCACTGGTGGTGCATAAGGAAAACGGGTTATGGAAAGGTATTCAGAAAGAGCTCAGCACAAGGACTTGGGTAAACAGATTTTACCAGGATTTGAGGTCATTTCCCCTCACATATCAACATCCCCCTAGGTCAGGAACTGCTTTTTTGTGAATAGAAATTCCCCTTTGGCTCCAACATGCCTTGCAAGTGAGTTTCGGAGACATCTGATTGGCCATTGCTGTAGGCAAAATGGTGGACAAAATGGACCTTTAATCTCATGCACCATCAAGGCAATTCTTCTTCTTAAGTCAAACACACAGAGTGTTTTATTGACTTGCGATAGGACTCAATATTCCTCAGCCCTCACCCTTGCCTTAGATGGAGTCAGTTCTAAGTAGGAGGCCTTAAGAGCTCAGCATTGACAAAACCTAAGGCCTAATTTCCCAGCATTCTGCTGAAAGAGAAGGATTACTGCCACAAAGATTTAAATCGGATATTTGCTCAAGTATCAGTTTTGTTAGAAATGACAACCTGGTTGAAATCAAGGTTAACTGAAAAACTTCAGTGTATCAAATCCATGCATTTTCAAATCAGCTTTAGAAAGAAACCGGTCACAGCACTACCGATAGACAATATTTACTATTTGTCAGGAGAAATTGAGAAAGGAACAGTTAAGCAATTCAAAATGTTAAAGGTAAAGGTAAAGGTACCCCTGCCCGTACGGGCCAGTCTTGACAGACTCTGGGGTTGTGCGCCCATCTCACTTAAGAGGCCAGGGGCCAGCGCTGTCCGGAGACACTTCCGGGTCACGTGGCCAGCGTGACATCGCTGCTTTGGCAAGCCAGAGCCGCACACGGAAACGCCGTTTACCTTCCCGCTGGTAAGCGGTCCCTATTTATCTACTTGCACCCGGAGGTGCTTTCGAACTGCTAGGTTGGCAGGCGCTGGGACCAAGCAGCGGGAGCGCACCCCGCCGCAGGGATTCGAACCGCCGACCTTTCGATCGGCAAGCCCTAGGCGCTGAGGCTTTAACCCACAGCGCCACCTGCGTCCCTGGTGTTTATTTCTAAAATTCAAAGCAGCCTCATTTTGTTAAAAAGGACAACGCTCATTAACATCATCAATACTGGCTGCTGTTACTGCTTATAACATGAAAAAAGCACTCCTATCCTCTGTATTCAATTGTGGGGAGCAGCACCCAAATCACTGAGCTCCCAGAAAGTCCAATGGGAGCTAAACTTATCTTTTCCAACAACTCTGATTAAACAAAAAGGAACGACTACTTTGATGCTCAAATTAGCATCTTTTCTTCAACAAGCTGAATTAATTAGCAGAGTGACAAAAGAATTAGTCCAGATAGGATCAAAGCTGAAACTATATTTATTTGGAATTTTAAATGAAACGCACAAAACATTAACTCTTTACATCCCAATTTATCGCTTTTGTTTAAGTGTGCGGAACGTGAACCCTCAGATTGTTGCCTGTGGTGTTCTGAAAGGGGGGGAAATGGGATCACTGTAGCAAACTTGCCAATTCCACAAGGAATCCTAGAGCGTCAGTGTGGGTGGTTTGGAGTTGCTGGGGCTTGGTTTTTTTGTGGTTTCTTTTTTCTTTTTGGTCTTCTTGATTAAGTAATTTCAAAAGCATCAATATAATTAAGCAAGAGAGATCTCATGAAGAATGCTTAATTTGAACTATCGCTCAGATCATTATTTTAATTAGATCTTAGGCCCAATTTTAGAAACCTTCTCTCTCATGTGATAGTTACAACCATATTTTAGTTATAATTGCCTGCATGCGTGAAATGGTTGTCACAGATTCTAACCTTATGGCTCAAAATAGCATTGTTCTGTGTTTGTGCGTCTGTGTCATCTGTACATTTTTTCACGTTTTGTATGTTCATCTGTGATTTCAAACACCATCATTTATGATGTTATATCCCACCTTTCCCCCCAAGGAGCTCAAGGGGGCAGTGACAGACCCGCCGTGTCCCTATTTTCCAAGGACAGTCCTGGATTCACGGAAGCTGTCCTGGTTTCTGATTTGATCCTGGAATGTCCCACTTTTCCTTAGAATGTCCCTATTTTCATCAGAGAAATGTTGGAGGGTATGGAGTAAAGGCAGCCCTGTGTAGGGAAGCTTTTTAATGTATAATGTTTTGCTTGTTTAGACCTTTAAATCTGCCCCTTAAATAAATAAACCTCCCCCTTAAATTCAAATTCTGCTTTCATTTTATGGATCAATGGTCTCGTTAGGTAGTAAAATTCATGTTAAATTCCTGTTTTAGGGGTTGTTTTTAAAAGTCTGGAGCAGATTAATCCATTTTGTATTACTTTCCATGGGAAAGCGTGCCTTGGTTTTGGAACGCTTTGGTTTTGGAACAGACTTCCGGAACGGATCAAGTTTGAGAACCAAGGTACCACTGTACTGGACCCAGCTTCCATCATGAGTTCTGGGGCAGGTAGTTTGGGAAACCTTATAACTGAGATGTTGATCCCTGTGTTGAGTATAATGTACAAGCTGGTTCTAAGAACTCCTGTGCTCCTAGCCTCAACTCCTTTGACAAGGGTGCTCCCTATATGACAACCCCAACTTACACACTGAGTTGTATTAACTGCGGCTAAGTGAGAAATTTGCCAAAGAGACGCTTCTTCTTCTTCTTCTTGTTTAGTCGTTTAGTCATGTCCGACTCTTTGTGACCCCATGGACCAGAGCACGCCAGGCACTCCTGTCTTCCACTGCCTCCCGCAGTTTGGTCAAACTCATGCTGGTAGCATTGAGAACACTGTCCAACCATCTAGTCCTCTGTCGTCCCCTTCTCCTTGTGCCCTCCATCTTTCCCAGCATCAGGGTCTTTTCCAGGGAGTCTTCTCTTCTCATGAGGTGGACAAAGTATTGGAACCTCAGCTTCAGGATCTGTCCTTCCAGTGAGCACTCAGGGCTGATTTCCTTAAGAATGGATAGGTTTGATCTTCTTGCAGTCCATGGGACTCTCAAGAGTCTCCTCCAGCACCATAATTCAAAAGCATCAATTCTTCGGTGACCAGCCTTCTTTATGGTCCAGCTCTCACTTCCATACATCACTACTGGGAAAACCATAGCTTTTACTGTATGGACCTTTGTTGGCAAGGTGATGTCTCTGCTTTTTAAGATGCTGTCTAGGTTTGTCATTGCTTTCCTCCCAAGAAGCAGGCGTTTTTTAATTTTGTGGCTGCTGTCACCATCTGCAGTGATCATGGAGCCCATGAAAGTAAAACCTCTCACTGCCTCCATTTCTTCCCCTTCTGTTTGCCAGGAGGTGATGGGACCAGTGACGCTTCTTCTTAGGGCAGATAAAACATCTAGATCGCAGATCTCCCTCCGGTGTTCTTATATTCCAAAGAAGCAGCAGAAATGGGAACACCAACATGGTGTGCTTCTAGTGCAACTTATGAGAAGGATTTTTGTTCAGATAGAATCATAGAATTGTAGTGTTTGTGCAGCGCAAAATTTGATCACCTTTTTTTAGACTGTACAAACCCTCTCTGAGCAGTGTCAGGAGAAAAAGGCATCCGGATTAGCATTCATGGTAAAGCTCTGTAGTTTATCTGTAATTAATTTCAACCTTGCTCAAGTCCAGGCTGTTTGAGCATTTTTATATGCAGCAAAGTAAAATAAATAAAATAATGGTTGGTTTGTTTGTTTGTTTGTTTAAAAAATCCTCACATTTTCCTAATGCAAATGATGTATCTCAATATCATAAACATCTAATATTTTAGCACTTTAAAGTGTCAAAAGAAGGCTGTATGATAAATAATATCTTCCATCCCTGGCTATAACCATGGCACTGTCATACATTTATAATTAGATATAGTAGGATACGGTTAGCATCATTCTCATGAGATTTATTCTTAGTGTGTAGATTTTTTCAGTTGAAATCTGCTAATGCTAAGGATCACTGGAGTCAAATCACTTGAAGCAGAGGCAAAGAGAAATCCGCTTGCCTGTCAAAGGGGTGGTTATCAATTATAAACTGTAAATGTATTTTTCCTTACATTTTGTTTTGTTGGTAGATGAGGCGATGTATGTGGGATTTGAGAGACTGGTTTCATATTAAACTCGGGGATCTTTAGAAAAGAACTGATGTACCAATGAAGAGGGGGGAGGGTATGCTCTTTAAAAAACAACAAGAAGAAGAAAACATCCAGAATAATCATGTTGAAAAAATATATATGTGCATTCAAATCATTTTAAAGACTCATTGAATGGGACATCTTAATAAATCTGGGTCGGGTTCATTCTTGTTAGGTGGCTTAGCAAAAATTGCAAGACAGCCGCTAAATAGAACAGGAAATAATGAAACAGTTGAAAAACACAGTGCATAAAAGCTAGCAGAAGGATGCAATTATACTGCTCAGTAGAAGAATCTAATTTAAGGGGGGGGGGGACTCAGGAGCAAAGGTAGTTGTTTTTTCTTTGATACAAGCACATAACTCTCATTAGTGTTAATAAGACTTATGTGCACATATATCGAGGAGAGCATCCTTTCCTGGAGATTAACGCTACCTTGTTATGTGGACTAAAGGAGGTTCTGTCACTCAAAGACTGTGTCTCTGCTGGTTAATTAAGCAAGAACCTCTGTTGTCTATCGTGGTAGGATGCTCTGCCTCTTCTACCTCCAGCCAGGTTGACACAAAACCAATTGTCAAATGTCAAGAACAACAAAATGGATGATAGCAGCATAAAAATAAAAGTATCCAAGACAGGTTCCAACGTCTCCCTGCCCTGGTGCTGGGCCGAGTTGGGCTTTCGACACAGTTGACGTCCAATTGATTTCTTACAGATAAATTTGGGCTTTGGCGGCTGCGGCTAAATAAATCCAAGGCAAGGATTTGTTTAATATCAGAATTGCATATTCATTATCTTGTCTCGGGGATAGGCCAAGATGTATGAATAAGGATCAAGCCAGTTTAAGATAACAAAGATTCTCTCCCCTCCCAAGTGGCTGGTACAAAAAATATGCCAGCAAAAGCCCAGGACAATATTCTGTAATCAAAAAGATGACTTTCTGCTCTCAAAAGTGCAAAGATCCAAGACATAGATGAATTTGTTCATCGGCTACATACACAACAGACAGCTCCAAAATGTTAAGAAACGAGGCAAACAGAAACATTTCACCGTTCTACCAATGCAAAGCTATATGTTAAAAAAGAAGAAGAATACACCCCAAACCAATAAACTACAGTAGTGATATTCCTTTAATACAGCCTGATTTTTTTTTAGATGCCGTATTTTAAGATTTCATGTTAAACATCTCATGAATAAAAATAGCCAGGGCATAATAACCTGGAAACAAATTATATGCATAAAAATCCCATGGAAACAAGGCATATTTATGGATTATTTAGTGAACTACAAGATATTTATATAAAGGACTACAGGATTAGGGTCCCCCCCCCCCGCTTTAGTCTTAAAGGTCATAGATGAAGAAAGGGACCCGTGGAGCTAATGAACCATGCTGTTTTGTACCAACGGTTAATAGTAGTAGTAGTAAGCATTTTTAAAATTTTCACGCATTATAATTCTTTCAGTGTTAAGAGATGCAACAAATACCAACACATTAGGGACAGCCATAGATAGCCTATGGGAACATGTTTCTAGTGACATAAAGAGTACAGTGGGATCCGTTCTGGAGGCCCGTTCGCAACATGAAAAGTGCGCAACCCGCAGTGGCGCGTCTGCGCATGCACGGGCTGCGATTCGCCGCTTCTGCACATGCGCGTGACGTCATTTTGCACTTCTGCGCATACACGAGTGGCAAAACCCAGAAGTAACCCTTTCTGGTACTTCCGGGTCGCTGCGGGACGTAACCTGAAAGAACGTAACATGAAGCGGAAGTAACATGAGGTATCACTGTATATGTTTGTCCTGTCATCTCCTCCAGGGATCTGTAGCCAAGACGCAACCCAAACCATCCCCAAACAAGGAAAAGCCCATACAGTGGTACCTCAGATTACATACGCTTCAGGTTACAGACTCCGCTAACCCAGAAATAGTGCTTCAGGTTAAGAACTTTGCTTCAGGATGAGAACAGATTTTTTTTAAAAAAATATTTATTAAGATTTCAAAAAAGTTACAATAATAAAAAAGAAAAGAAAAACAGGAGAAAAATACAAAACACAAAAAGATAAAAAACAATTAAGAACAAATCAACCTTTCCATATCTTAACTTTCATTTGCTTGTTTCCCTGACCTCCTCGCACCTCCCTTTTTTGTATACTAGTTCAATTAATTATTTCAGCAAATCCTTTCCATCTTTGCTCTTATCTTAATAATTTATCTTAATATATTATAACTTTACATTCTCACCTATTAACAATCCATTTTTACATACTCCTTTGTAACATTACTGCTAAAACCACATAACTTCATTCCAACATCCTTCTAACATTCCTTAATTTTACAGTGTTTCTGTAGATAGTCTTTAAATTTCTTCCAATCTTCTTCTACCGACTCTTCTCCCAGGTCTCGGATTCTGCCAGTCATTTCCGCCAGTTCCATGTACTCCATCACCTTCATCTGCCATTCTTCCCAGGTGGATAGATCTTGTGTCTTCCAATACTTTGTGATGAGTATTCTTGCTGCTGTTGTGGCATACATAAAAAAAGTTCTATCCTTCTTTGACACCAATTGGCCGACCATGCCCAGGAGAAAGGCCTCTGGTTTCTTCAAAAAGGTATATTTAAATACCTTTTTCATTTCATTATAACAGGATGAGAACAGAAATTGTGCTCCGGCAGCGCAGCAGCAGCAGCAGCAGGAGGCCCCATTAGCTAAAGTGGTGCTTCAGGTTAAGAGCAATTTCAGGTTAAGAATGGACCTCCGGAACGAATTAAGTACTTAACCCGAGTTACCATTGTATTTCCAGCAGTGTGACCAGGGGTGGCATGCTCCGTTTTGCATGCTGTTTTGCCCTGCCGCTGCTCCTGCCACCACCTACCTGCTCCCTGTGTGCCCTGCCACATCCATCTGCCTCTGGTATAGAAGCACCATCACCACCTGTGCTAAATTTGGGCAGGATCGCGCTGGTGTTTGGTGAGATCTCACCCAAAACCACGTGAGATCTTGTGTGCTCCACAAGAGCTTGCCCAAAATGGACACAATCTTGCCCCAGATCAGCGCCGCTGGTGCCAGTGCTTCTCGTCCCCTGGCAGAGGCAGCGGGATAATAACAAATAATAATAATTTTTTTATTTATACCCCACCCTTCCCGGTTCAGAAAACCGGGCTCAGGGCGGTTAGCAACAAATTTAAAACACTTAAGTGTAATACAACATAGAAGCAGCATAAAATACAGTATAAAAGCATGAATGACAATAAAATTCAGAGTTCTAAAATCAGTTTGGGGGAAATCCAACATTAGATAGTCACCAGGGCTAGCTGGCTGAATTAGTCCTACTTGGGCCAGCGAGGAGGCCAGAGGAGAATTAGCTGTGGGGTCCCAGAGTGGGTAATCTTCATAAAAGGGGAGGGGGAGGGAAGAGAAGGGAAATAAAAGATCAGGCTGAATTCAAATTAAAGGCCAGGCGGAATAGCTGTGTCTTACAGGCCCGACGAAAGGTGGCTAAATCCTGTAGGGTCCTAGTCTCATGGGACAGAGCATTCCACCAGGTTGAAGCCGTCACTGAAAAGGCCCTGGCCTTGGTGGAGGATAGTCTGAGTTCCTTAGGGCCTGGGACCTCTAAACTATGGTTATTCATGGACCTTAAGGTCCTTTGCGGGGCATACCAGGAGAGACGGTCCCATAAATACTGAAGAGGATAAACCTTGTGCATGCCTCCTGGGAGGCTTCTGCTGTCTGAGGCAGTTGACTCACTCTCCCTAATGACTGGGCCCGGCTCTAAGTGTAACACTATCTCATTCTTTGGACATCATTTGTGGCACACCTGTCAATAAGAGAAGGCAATGTAATATTTGCTTTCCATGCCACACAGAACACCCCTCCGCACTGCTGTGCCATTTTGCATTTCTCTATCTTCTGTTTAGTGCAATTTCATTGCACCCTTGAGCGTCCCAAGTTTGTACTCCTTGTGCTGTTCTGTACCCTACAGCCAAATGTTAATCTGGGCAACAAATTGTACAAAGCACAAAACAATCCATTCTTGAAAGCAATTCTAACATCTAGCCAACACAAGCACAGCTAGGGCCTAGTTCAGATATAGCAATCTGAGTCCAGCAAGCCTCCCAGTACTTGCCTGGTTTGTTAAAACTGGTTTTCCATGACATTCAAACTAGGAGGTCATGATTTCGCATCTTGGTTTGTAGAGACGCCTTAAATTGTGGTTTCCTAGTATGGCTGTCACAGAGGACACCGATATAAGAAATTGGGAAAGCTTCGCTGAAGCTTGTGTGCGTGAAATGAGGAAGGCGGGGGCAAGAAAGGGACATGAATCATTCCTGGTCCAAAAACCTATAAATGGAGCCTGATAATGGGGGGAAATCTTCATAATATAGCTCACACAAACCCCTTGGGACAGAATGTGACAGAAAAACCCAGACACATATTTTAAACAATTACACAGTATGTTACTGTAACTGACAGAAAAATCAATGATTGAGATGAATGAAAATGTGTTGATTAATACCATACATCTGTAACCAATTTGTAAATAACTTAGCCTCTTCACTCCACTCTCAGTCTGCCTCTGCATTAACCACAAATCGTCCGAATCTGCTTATTATTAGCACCTATCCCTCAAATCTGTGGAGGGAGGCAGTAATATTCCTAAACCATTTCTAAGAAGTCCTTCCCCTCCTTGCTACATGCTTCCACGAGCCCAACATTTGTTATACAAGCAAAGCTGTTTGGAGAATGGTATAATGATACAAAATGGTCGAGACCAGGCAGGCGACCAACAACATCATATAGGGTTGCTAGCAAATTGTGTCAGCATAATTCAGGTCAATATATGCAATTGCATCAAGTGAGAATATTGTTCTGAAATTGCAGGCAGTATTACTGAAATCTGTGCTGCCTTTGTCGGATGTGCTAGTCTTATTCTCTGAAGTGGTGGAGCTTTCAGTGCCACACAACCAGTGTCCTGTGTTCTTAAAACATTTTAACCCAATTATGTCAAACCATCTCACAGAAATCGCATCCAAACCCACATCATCTTTATGCGATAAACGTCAATTGGAAACTTTGAAAATCCGCCGCCTTCCCTTTCCTTACAGATCAGAGAACAGAAGCTTTAGTGCTACAAAATGATGATTGCAGCGTAAATGAAATACGCATAAGCAACAATTTCTGATGAACTTGGAGAGCCAGGGGCAGCCTGTCTGAGGCAGATGGAGGCCACAACCCCAGCAGCAGAAGCCAAGGGCTGCCTCTGCAGGGCTGCCGTTGCCAGAGAAGTTAGAAATAGCCACAGCATCTTCCAGATTCCAGCAAGATCTGGCAAGAGCCCTGAAAGGTTGCACAGAGGCCTTGCGTGGCGTTCCCAAGCAGTGGCATAGCGTGGGGGGTGCAGGGGGGGGCCGGCCGCAATGGGCGCAACATCTGGGGGGGCGCGCTCGCCGCCTCCGGAGTCGCCGAAGAGCCTTGGGCGCAGGCTGTAGCAGAGCCCCATGTCTCACGGAACCGACAAGCTGTGCGCGCGTCCGGGCTGAAGGCGTCCGGCAGGCAGCGGCTCTCAGCACTCGCCGCGGTCCCCGCGCGTCAGGGCCGCGGAGGGCGCGCCAGGCAGCCCCTCCTCACAGCCCCGCCGCTGCTGCAGCTGCTGGGCCATGTTGCATTTTCCTCGCCTCTCTGCCCTCCTCCTCCTCCAGGCAAGCGGCATCGTTTGGGCGGCAGCGGCAGCGGCAACTCACCTCAGATCACCTGACACGGACCCGCCGCCGCCGCCGTGGCTACCTTACCGTAAATACCCCAGCCCAGGCAGCAGCAAGAAGAAGTTGGCAGCGGTGGCAGGTTAGGGGTTAGGGGTGCAAATTACTTGCCTTGCCCCGGGTTAGGGGGCGCAAATTACTTGCCTTGCCCCGGGTGCTGACAACCCACGCTACGCCGCTGTTCCCAAGACCCTGGTAAGCAGACTACCTTGCTTATCAGGGTCTCAGGAAGCCCTCTGCAGGGCTCTCATAAGATCCCACTGAAACCCAGAAGCTGCAGCCACGCAAGCCCAGTAAGCGAGGCTTCCTGCTTTGCCTCAGGTGGTGAAAAAGGATGGGAGAGGTCTGTGGAGGTTGAAGGCAAACACAAGAATTGGGCCGCGAAAAGTTTGCCCAAAGTCTGGTAACTCGGGTCTGTGAACATGTTATTGGCAACGGAATTTCTCATGTGGATTTCTGCACGTTCCCAGGATGTGCCTAAATAAAACTGGCAAGCAATGCCAACTTGAAGTCTTGTGCCCATTTGCCTCGGAGTATGCTGTGGGTTAAACCACAGAGCCTAGGACTTGCCGATCGGAAGGTTGGCGGTTCGAATCCCCATGACGGGGTGAGCTCCTGTTGCTCGGTCCCTGCTCTTGCCAACCTAGCAGTTTGAAAGCACATCAAAGTGCAAGTAGATAAATAGGTACCGCTCCGGCGGGAAGGTAAGCGGCGTTTCCATGCGCTGCTCTGGTTCGCCAGAAGCAGCTTAGTCATGCTGGCCACATGACCCGGAAGCTGTACACCAGCTCCCTCGGCCAATAAAGCGAGATGAGCGCCGCAACTCCAGAGTCGGTCATGACTGGACCTAATGGTCAGGGGTCCCTTTACCCCTTACCCACCACAATAGGACCGACTTCTGAATAGACATACATAAAACTACACTGTGAAGCTTTCTCACTGCGGGGGGGGGGGGGGAGCCGTGATCCTGCGAAGTCTCCAGAAAAAAAGTCTTTTGTCTGCTGTGTCCAACTACTGTGTTTTGTATGCTATCAGTTCATAATGTTTCTGTTGCTGTCACCCCTTATTAATCTAAGTAGCCTTTTTCTATCACTCCCTCCAGGTAGACTAATATTGTATGGACTGTGTTTGGCTAATATTTGCTCATCCCTTGACCCCTTCTGTTTCAGTTTTCCTGGCGAGAGCCATACTATTGATTTATATAAGCAAGTTTTACATTTTCAGATTTATTATTTTTCCCCAGCTATATATCTCAGTCATATTCTGCTCCCTCCCCCTCTAATAAAGATGGAAATGAAACCCTTTTTTCATTCTTCTCTTTCAGTCATACAATTTCCTGTCACCTTAATACTCCAGTTCTCCAATCATACTGGTGGGAATTGCAAACACACTGGCCAGTGATATTTAGCGGTGGAGAACAACAGGATATAGGAGCAGAAAGTGGAAATCATGATAAAATCCAAGGCCCTTAAAATGCGGCAGATGGAAGCTTTATGTCCTGAGAAACAGGAAGCAACCTAGGTCACTCATAATACCTGAGATTTAACGAGTGTCTTCATAATACCAGGTTTTGCTTTTTGGGTTTTTCTTTAACCCACTGTTTGTCGTCTTATGCAAATCAAGAACAGTAATAAAATAGCTCACCGTTCATTGTCGTTGCCTTGTTCTGAAACTTGAGTCAGTTTTTGGATAGGACTGGAAGCCAATTTCTGAAACTGAGGCCAACTTCCAACAAGGTTATAAAACTGGGTGGTCTGTGAGATCCAGGGAAGACAGCAGTGGACAGTGAAGTGGAGAGACACCATTTTCTTGACCTCCCCTCCAGTCAAGTTCCTGCTGCATGCTGGGATGGAGAGATGGGAGAGCTGGTGGCAAGACTGTTGTTTAGTCGTTTAGTCATGTCCGACTCTTCGTGACCCCAGGGACCAGAGCACGCCAGGCACTCCTGTCTTCCACTGCCTCCCGCAGTTTGGTCAAACTCATGCTGGTAGCTTCGAGAACACTGTCCAACCATCTCATCCTCTGTCGTCCCTTTCTCCTTGTGCCCTCCATCTTTCCCAACATCAGGGTCTTTTCCAGGAAGTCTTCTCTTCTCATGAGGTGGCCAAAGTATTGGAGCCTCAGCTTCAGGATCTGTCCTTCCAGTGAGCACTCAAGGCTGATTTCCTTCAGAATGGAGAGGTTTGATCTTTTGCTGGTCCAGGGGGGAGGTTACCGTGGGGCGAGGTCCAGGACCTGAGTCGAGGGTTGGCAGACAGTCCTCCATGGGCGAAGTGGGGTCCACAGCAAGGAGCCAGGCAAGGACAGGAACTCTGGGGAAACCGGACTGGGTGCTGGCCGAAACAGCTCTTCAACGACGTTGCTCCTGCAACCTGGGACTGGGCTGACTGGCCTTTATCTTCTCTGAGGCCAGGGGCGGTCCCGGCCCCCAGGAGAACCGCCTCTCCTGGCCTTAAGGCGAGCACTCCTCCTGGGAGAAACCAGTTCCCTCTGCTTCTCTGCCCTGAGCCTCTGTAGTTCAGGAGAGGCTGAAGGGTTACTGGACCCAGGGGGAGACTCACCTGTAGGCACTGAGTCCTCAACCACCTCCGGAGCCTGAGTGGATTCACCTGGTGCCTGCTCCTGAGGATCCGGCACAGGTGCAGGCGCTTCAGAATCAAGGCCCTGCCCCAGTTCAGCCGGCCCTGGAGGCGGGGACTCCTGTGCAGGCTGGGATTCCTCTGGTTCAGCCTCTGAATCAGATTCCCAGGCCATCACAGATCTTCTTGCAGTCCATGGGACTCTCAAGAGTCTCCTCCAGCACCATAATTCAAAAGCATCAATTCTTTGGCGATTTAGGGTCCAGCTCTCACTTCCATACATCACTACTGGGAAAACCATAGCTTTAACTATACGGACCAAGATTAGCCTGATTCAAATGTACCAGCAGAACCTATCCAGGGTTCCTGTCAGTGAGTTTGCACCATGCTGACCTCGTCCCTCACCTTTTCCACCCTGGTATGCAACAGTGACTTGGGTGGAATCTGGACACATATAAAAACTGCTCTGAAAATGCCTTTAAAAATTGTTTTAAAAATACATTGAATTTTCCATAAGGCTTACCATTGTCACCTAGTGTCACATTGTATATTGCACTTAAAACAAACTTAAACGTTCTTATTTACAGCTGTATAACTGAGTCCTTGGTCAGAGATAGGTCAGGCAACTGTTTTTATTATTATTATTATTATTATTATTATTATTATTATTTATTGAATCATGACACCATAACATAGCAACAAACCCAAAGAGTAACCCCCTCCCCACAGTTTTAGGAGGCTATAGATTGTTTAATTAGTCAAAGGCCTGGGAGAAGTGGAATGTATTTGCCTGGTATGGCTAAATATATGTAACGAAGGTGCCAGGAGAGCCTCCCTGGGGAGAGCATTCTACAAGTGGGGAGCCACCACAGCAAAGGCCCCATCTCGTGTTGCTGCCCTCTGGACCTCTCGCAGAGGAGGTATATGAAGAAGCACCTCAGAGGACGGGTTGGTTCAAATGGCATAACTGTCACAGCTTCACCATACAGTTCACCACCAAAAACAGATTATCACGTTCATAGTCTGAGGGTCCTTCCTGAAATTATATTCATAACACGGGGCCTCTTCAGCCCAGCTTCTTCCCATACAATAAAGGTAGCGTCACAAGCCCTGTGCCAAGAACCCCAATTCCAAAATCTTCCCATATCTGTGGTGCAATTCCTGGAAAATTTAGATTGCATGAGGGGAAACTGAACCCTAAGGACTCTTTTACAGTAATACCTCGGCGAACGTCTGCCTCGTCTAGCATCCGTTCTGGTGAACGTCCGTGGCTTAGCATGTGCTTGAAGGTCTGCAAATGCTGCAACACTATGGGATCATCACTATTTCAAAACATGCCTTCTCTTTTATCTTTTTCTTTTTTTAAAAAAAGCCTTTTAAAGCTTCCTTCAGTTTCCACGTGAGCAAAGCGTGTTCTAAATGGCCGTTACAAATATTTGCAGAAAGACCAGCTGCCAACTTGCCTATTAAAATCCTGATCAAATAGTATATAACTGGATACATGGAGTACAGCTATGATTTACATTTGTTAAAGATACATACAGCGGTACCTCAGGTTAAGTACTTAATTCGTTCATGAGGTCTGTTCTTAACCTGAAACTGTTCTTTTTTTAAAAAAAAATAAAAAATTATTAACTGGCCAATCACATCAAATTAAATCACATCATATAAATTCCGAATTACAAAGCCAAATTTTTAAATTTTGTTGGGGGAACCCATACTTCAAGATCCAAAGGGGAATTCAGATCATCTTCTTATTACTGCGTTAATGTCCAAATCAGTCCCAATCAGTCCAAACAAAGTTCATAATTCTATCCAGTCTTATCTTGGTGTTGCCACATCATATCTTGTTCATATAGTTTCTTTTTTTCCTTTACGATCTCTTCTGTTAGTCAACCTGAAACTGTTCTTAACCTGAAGCACCACTTTAGCTAATGGGGCCTGCTGCTGCTGCTGCTGCGCCACCGGAGCACGATTTCTGTTCTTATCTTGAAGCAAAGTTCTTAACCCGAGGTACTATTTCTGGGTTAGCGGAGTCTGTAACCTGAAGCGTCTGTACCCCGAGGTACCACTGTACATTTTATTTTCCCTATGTTAATCTTCAAAAAGGTAAAGGTACCCCTGCCCGTACGGGCCAGTCTTGACAGACTCTAGGGTTGTGTGCTCATCTCACTCTAGAGGCCGGGAGCCAGCGCTGTCCGCAGACATTTCCAGGTCACGTGGCCAGCGTGACGAAGCTGCTCCGGCGAACTGGCACCAGAGCAGCACACGGAACGCCGTTTACCTTCCCGCTAGAAAGCTGTACCTATTTATCTACTTGCACTTAATTGTGCTTTCGAACTGCTAGGTGGGCAGGAGCTGGGACCAAACGACGGGAGCTCACCCCGCCGCGGGGATTCGAACCGCCGACCATGCAATCGGCAAGTCCTAGGCGCTGAGGTTTTACCCACAGCGCCACCTGCGTCCCTGTATGTTAATCTTTACTCCTGCTAATTGAGTCCTAGAAGAGCACAAAGTACAAAAAATGAGCTGCAGCTGTACTTTGATACCTCCGCTCCCAAATTGAAATGACTTCTAACCCAGCATCAAATATTCAAAGGACTTTCCTTTTGCTACACTATCTTATGAGTGCTTCGGAAAACAGCTCCCTTTTTCATTGCAAGTGTTCTCTGGCATTTACTTCTGATGCTCTGAGCTGCAGCCATGTCAGACTACACAAGCTAAACAATGTCAGGCCTTGGAATGAATTTCTCAAAAATAATAAGTAGCCAGGTTCAGAAAGTAGTCACGATACATGGATAGAAGCCTGTTCAACCTTATCTAAGAAACTCTAAATGCGCAATTAAGGTAAATGAAGAATAGCTTCTTGCCAGGAGGCAAGCACCAGTCTCCTGGAGGCCAGAGAGTATAAATAGCCACGTGGAAAATAATTGTTGGATAGCTAGGGCAGTTGTCTTGTTAGCAGGTTACTGTGCAGTACTCAGAGGCCAGATCAGAAATCAGCCCTGGGCTAGCAGCAGCATAATTTAGATGACAGTAGAGCAGCTATTGCCAGAGGAAAAACCAGCAAGGGTTGCAGAATCTGGTGCTTCAAGTTGATGTAGATCAAAGCCGTAAGACAGGTTACTTGTGAAGTATAGCCTATGGACCAAAATAACACCAGGTGTACATTTTAGAGAGAAAAACCTTGTTGCTTCCTGCCTGACCGTATGTTGCGAAACGGCCATTGTCATTTAGTCCTGACTACAGCCAGTTCCTCACTGACATGTCAAAAACAAAATCCCGGCACATAATTTGTAACGTCTAATCAATAATTTAAGGGACGCGGGTGGCAGTGTGGGTTAAACGACAGAGCCTAGGACTTGCCGATCAGAAGGTCGGTGGTTCGAATCCCCCGCGATGGAGTGACCTCCCGTTGCTCGGTCCCTGCTCCTGCCAACCTAGCAGTTCGAAAGCACATCAAAGTGCAAGTAGATAAATAGGTACCACTCTGGCGGGAAGGTAAACAGCGTTTCCGTGTGCTGCTCTGGTTGGCCAGTCCTGCTGGCCACGTGACCTGGAAGCTGTACGCTGGCTCCCTTGGCCAGTAAAGCAAGATGAGCGCCGCAACCCCAGAGATGACCACGACTGGACCTAATGGTCAGGGGTCCCTTTACCTTTACCTAGGGTTGCCATATTTCAAGAGGTAAAAATCCGGACACAAAAAGTTGTTGCGTTTTTTTAGGGCAATTGCCCGATAACCCCTCGGCCACTGAAGTGCCAGAGCCTGGAAGCTGTATGCTGGCTCCCTCGGCCAATAAAGCAAGATAAGTGCCACAACCCCAGAGTCGGTCACGACTGGACCTAATGGTTAGGGGTCTCTTTACCTTTTAATCAATAATTTCCAATAAGTAAAGCTAATGTATACGAGGAAAGAACTCAACTCATTCTCCTAAGTTGCTTCTGTTGCTTCCGATGGGAAGGAAGTAACACTCCAGAAAGTAACTTTCTGACTTTCTTTCAGTGACCCTTATCCTAAACATCTGAGAGTCTATTTGCAATTGTGCAGCTCATAATGCCTTAATGCTTTGATGCATTTGAATGGACCTGCTGTATGGCTCAATGCAGAGAGAGAACTGAATGAAGTCAACAGGGTTTCTGATTCTCTGGAATGCAACACCCATCTGAAATCCTCACGTCATTAGAAAACAACAGTTTGGCTGGTGGACGGAAGAGTTTGTTTTCTAAATGCACACAGGGAAACTAACAGAACATTCCCTCTCTTCTAAATCAAGACAATGCATTGCCAGCCACATACTCTTTGTTTAGGAGCCATATGTCAGCCTCTAAAAAGCACATGTTGATACCTCACAGAATTAGTGTTTTCATGGAGATTGCACCTAGCGCATAACCCCGACCTGCTTTGATATTCAGTTGTCGTCAAGCAGAGAGAACATTGTCAAAGCTGTTTGAGCTTCGCCAGCCAAGACCGGAAAAGGGGAGAAGTAGACAGCATCTTAAAAAGCAGAGACATCACCTTGCCAACAAAGGTCCGTATAGTTAAAGCTATGGTTTTCCCAGTAGTGATGTATGGAAGTGAGAGCTGGACCATTAAGAAGCTGATCGCCAAAGAATTTATGCTTTTGAATTATGGTCCTGGAGGAGACTCTTGAGAGTCCCATGGACTGCAAGAAGATCAAACGTCTCCATTCTGAAGGAAATCAGCCCTGAGTGCCCACTGGAAGGACAGATCCTGAAGCTGAGGCTCCAATACTCTGGCCACCTCATGAGAAGAGAAGACTCCCTGGGAAAGACCCTGATGTTGGGAAAGATGGAGGGCACAAGGAGAAGGGGACAACAGAAGATGAGATGGTTGGACAGTGTTCTCGAAGCTACAAACATGAGTCTGACCAAACTGCGGGAGGCAGTGGAAGACAGGAGTGTCTGGCGTGCTCTGGTCCAGGGGGTCACAAAGAGTCAGACATGACTAAACGACTAAACAACAACAACAAGAGGAGCTGTCTTTCCTTCTCCAAAGATAGCAGTCATATACCTGGTTCAGTGCTGAGGCTTTTTTACTGCAAGCAACCACGACCAGGTACACACATGCTGCATTCATTTCTGAGAGCAAAGATGGAAGGAGGTGAAAGCAAAAGGACCTGCCCTCTTTGCACAGGGCTTCGTGGGACACTGGCAGAGATGACACCCCATTCTCTCACATCCAAAACCAGAATCTTATACAGGGAATGACCATTTTGTGCATGCTCAAAGCACGCATGACCGTGCATGCACATGGATTGTAATGGGACGGTCTCATGTGTGCTCCGACCTGGATTGTAATAGCTGCACAAATCAATGGTTGCCTGTATATCACTACAAACCCTTATTTCCTATTTTCTCCAATTTCATTCCCAAAATGTGTACCCCTGTGTGTGTGTGCATGAGAGAGAGAGAGAGAGAGAGAGAGAGAGAGAGAGAAATGAAGATGCGTTAGCTGTTCCTGCTGATGTGTAAGTAGTGCTGGATTTATGTATAAGCTAAACAAGCTATAGCTTAGGACCCCACTCTCTTAGAGGGGGTGGCAAAAAATTTAAAGGGAAAACAACAACAATTGGATGTACATTTCCAAAATATAAGATGAAAAACAAATAAAATAAAAACCTACATACAGCAACAGTGTTTTGTGTTGTGTAGGCTCTTATGATGTACCGTATTTTTCGCCCCATAGGATGCACCGGCCCATAGGACGCACATAGTTTTCTGGGGGGGAAATAAAGGGGAAAAAATTATCCCCCCCAGGTGCTCTGCGCTAATCCCGAAGCTTGGGGCGTGCGGAGCTCAGCACGCCCCAAGCTTCTGGGTGCCGGCAAGGTCTCCGCTAGCCTTGGGATAGTCGCGCGGCTCTCCCAAGGCTAGTGGAGTGCTGCGCTAATCCCGAAATTTGGGGTGTGCGGAGCTCAGCGCGCCCCAAGCTTCTGGGTGCAGGCAAACTCTCCGCCAGCCCTGGGAGAGCTGGGTCTCCCACGGCTAGCGGATAGCTTCCTGAAGCCTGGAGAGCGAGAGGGGTTGGTGCGCACCGACCCCCTCGCTCTCCAGGCTTCAGCGAAAGCCTGCATTCGTCCCATAGGACACACACACATTTCCCCTTCATTTCTGGAGGGGAAAAAGTGCGTCCTATAGGGCAAAAAATACGGTAAGTCGTGGGCCCCGCCTGCCAGCCTGCTCCCTAAAATACCACTGGTTTGCTCATTTCTATATATAGGGTGCCTACATTCTGCATGGACTGGTTGTATGGCAACACGTAGCATGCAGCTGCAGACTGCAGTGCCACACAGTTGAATGTAGGTCAAGCTGTTATACCTGTGATCTAATATTAAAGAGTGCTTGTCGACTGATGATCAGGCAGCATAGACTAAGAGTACGAGTCTTATGCCTATGGACTGATTTCATGTAATATGTAATTTATTTACAGTGGTACCTCTAGATGCGAACGGGATCCGTTCCGGAGTCCTGTTCGCATCTAGAAGCAAACGTAACTAGTAACGGCACATCTGCGCACGTGTGCGCCGCTTTTTGTCACTTCTGCGCATGCGCGTGACGTCATTTTGAGCGTCTGCGCATGCACAAGTGGCGAAACCTGGAAGTCACGTGCTCTGTTACTTCCAGGTTGCCATGGAGCGCAACTCGAACGTGCTCATCCTGAAGTACATTCAACCCAAGGTATGTCTGTATTTTGATCCCATTATGGCTTTAGACACCTATGAGGTCCATAAATTACCCTATAGCATATATTCAACACCAAAAACAGTGACAATTTGTTGTTGACAAAGGACAGCTGGACATAGAAAGCACCCCAATAACCTTCAGTAGCTGAGGGCCTCATCAAACCTAAATCTGGCCCTGTGTGTAAGAAATCAGGAGAGAAAGACTTCCTTTTCTTATCTGACTCTCCCACGGGGCAGAAAGCATGTTTACCAAACAGTTCTGCATTGCAAAGGGTTGGACTTACCGTATTTTTTGCTCTATAAGACTCACTTTTTCCCTCCTAAAAAGTAAGGGGAAATGTGTGTGCGTCTTATGGAGCGAATGCAGGCTGCGCAGCTATCCCAGAAGCCAGAACAGCAAGAGGGATTGCTGCTTTCACTGCACAGCGATCCCTCTTGCTGTTCTGGCTTCTGAGATTCAGAATATTTTTTCCTTGTTTTCCTCCTCCAAAAACTAGGTGCCTCTTGTGGTCTGGTGCGTCTTATAGAGCGAAAAATACGGTAATGACTCTTGGGGGTTTCCTTCCAACTCTACAATCCTATGATTCTACCGATATATATATATATAAACCAATAAGACGAAAGCTTTCCTATGACTTTGTAGAACAGACCTGCATCCTGCCAACATTAAATTAAATATGTAACTCATTCTGCAATACATATTCATAAGTGGGTAGCGATACACTCAAGGTGCCAGAGGAGGATTTACAATCTTCATATACAGAGCTGGCAAGGATACCGCAGCATGTTATTGATTACTGATATCAGGCACAGTGTGGAACATTAACTATAAATTTGTTGACATTTTCCTGTTTATGTTCTCTGCTTTAACCTTTGAAGGTATTGGTCTGGTTGCTGGGGGAATGTAAGTATAACTAATTCCTTCTTCCTCCCCAATGGATAAACCTTAGCATTATGAAGATGCATCTTCATTTGTGATATCGTTGCAGTTAGCTTCAAGGCCCCTCTCATAAATGAAATTAACTAGGAAATTAATTAACTTCTTTGGTCATAAATGCAGCCCTAGATCATGGGAACTTCTCAACATCTGCAGGGTGCATTGGTAAGTGATACAAATTAGGATCACTAAATGGAGATGGAAGCAAGCGCTGCTGTAATATATAGGGCATAAAAAGTGAAATGGTTATTATTGCTTAAAGTCTCTTCAGATTCTAACATGTCTTTCAAGGCATAATAACTGAAAACAACAGCAGCAGTAAAGTTTAAGAACAACCGGCACAAGCTTACTGATTACAAAGCTTTCTATAAATAGTTTGTCTTGCTTTTAGCTGATTAATTAACAAATTAAAATATTATAGTATCTCCTCACAGATGTTTCGAGGATATGGAGTGAAGACAATAGATCCAGCTCATTTTAAACACATGGCATGGATCAAAGGAAAGAAGAAAAGAGGGTTTATGTCATCAGCCCTGAAAGTCTCTTCAAAAGGGACACATCCAACTCAGATCTGAAAGTCTGTGGTTAAGGAATTAATTAATTGATTCCAACTTTTGTATTTAGTCTCTCACATTTCAAGCTTGATTTAGGGGAATTAAAGTCTGTTCTGCCCACTCATTTTTAAGCTCTCGAGTTGCCCCTGCACCTCTGGCGTCACTTCAACAGTGATGGGGTCTTTGCAAACCACCTTGGCTTGCCCTGTGGAGAAGAGCTGCAATGCTATTTTCCTCACAGGTTTGTGGTTCGAGGAGCCGATCCCCACTTTGTGGAATGAAGACACACAGACACAGAGTATAAGGTTAATGGGCAAGAAAGGGCCACAACTTTATTGATTACAGCAAGTGAGAAGGTATTGGCTTAGGCACTGGACCACGACAGATTGACTCCACCCACTCGGAGAGGGGTGAGCCTAAAGAGGGGTGATTCACCAGTAGGGGGAGCCTGTTGATGCTAATACAACTATAAGCTCTCCCCTGATGTCACCGAGGGTCGTGCCATGGCCCCCCGCCACACAGGGCATCGGACAGGATGCACGACTGCCGGATTCCTTTAACAGAATACCCAAATCAGCATGGAAACCAAGAGGGCTGGCAGAGGAGGGTCTGAATCTGTCCCCCTGCCATCCAGTTTACTTGCATGCATGGAACTTCCTGTCACCTGCAGAGACCAGGTGAGTTCATAATTCAAGGCTGATGCCAAGGGCATCAAAAGAATCAAAAGGGGGTGTCTAGATTCCAGAAAGAAATTGTAGATGAAAATTTTAAACCATTAAAAAAGATGTATAATATTTTATTAGAATGGGAGATGAAAGACGAGGAGGGGAAATCTACAATGATTAAGTGGGTACAAGATATAGGACACAATATACAATTGGAGGATTGGGAGAAATTATGGAGAGCAAATTTGAAATTTACCGATTGTATATTATTAAAAGAGAATTATATGAAAATGATGTATCGTTGGTACACCACACCAATGAAAATGGCGAAAATGTATAGATCAAGCTCCAATAAGTGTTGGAAGTGTAAAGAAAAGGAAGGTACTTTCTATCATCTATGGTGGAATTGTAAAATAGTTAAGAATTACTGGGAAATGATATATAATGAAATGAAAAAAAAATGTTTAAGATAATCTTTTTGTTAGGAATTTTAGGTCAAGATTTGCCAAATGGAAAACATGGACTTTTTTATGTATGTTACAACTGCGACAAGAATGTTATTGGCACAAAGATGGAAAAGTGATAAAATACCAACAAAAGAAGAATGGCAAAAAAAACTTACAGAATATGCCGAAATGGCAAAACTAACTGACAGACTACGAAATAAGGACAAAAAAATCATTTAAAGAAGATTGGGAACTGTTTTTGGTTTATCTACAGAAACAATGCAAAGAATTGGACTCATTAGCAGGTTTTGAGTAAACATTTGCAAATAACAAAATTTATATAAATTATAAGATTAAATATAAAAAAATGAATGGAAAGGAAATAAGCAGGAGTTGATAATGTGTGAAAACAAACAAGAAAAGGAAGTTGAGGGAAGTCCGGGGTGGGGGAGGGACAATTTGGTACTGGTGAATTATGATATATGTTATAATATAAAAATAGAATAGGAAAAAATCAAGAAAAATATTCATTGTGTGTGGTGTTAAAGGGTCCAACTAAGACTGGAAAAAATCAACCCTAAAGAGAGTTTCAGAGACACAAGGAACATTGTGAAAGCTGTTTATCAGGACACAGAAAATCAGAGGGATCTGCAATAACTGTCTAGCGACCAAAAAATAATCCATAGCTGTGTGCTGCAAAATAAAGATTATCGCCCAATGTTTCTCCTGCACGTATGTTTTGAATATCCAGCCCTATGCACATGTGAACCTCATACACACAAGAGTATTGAGCTCAATTAACAGGCAACATGTAGCAGTTGGCAATCTTCTCTCAGCCATTACAATTTAATAGAATTGTTTCCTGTTAAGAAAGACATTGTTCTAAATCAAACACCTAGTAATGTCTTCTTGAGAAAACAGTATTCACATCTGCAAACCATCAGCTTGATCTAAAGAGCCTTGGAAATGTGTTTTGGCTCCTGGATATATTTACAATGCAGTGCATCCTAGCATACTCTTAATTAAATAATACAGGGGAAATGACTTCTGCCTGGAAAAATGATGAAGTATCATAGGGAAATATTTTGGGGAACACAATGGGTCTCTCTGCATTGTAGATTCATCTGAATTTTCCACCCATTTTAATTGCTTGGTCATACTTGGTATTACTTGGGCATACACCCGGGATGCAGGTGGCGCTGTGGTCTAAATGACAGAGCCTAGGGCTTGCCGATCAGAAGGTGGGCGGTTCGAATCCCCACGACGGGGTGAGCTCCCGTTGCTTGGTCCCTGCTCCTGCCAACCTAGCAGTTCGAAAGCACGTCAAAGTGCAAGTAGATAAATAGGTGTCACTCCGGTGGGAAGGTAAACGGCATTTCCGTGTGCTGCTCTGGTTCACCAGAAGCGGCTTAGTCATGCTGGCCACATGACCCGAAAGCTGGACGCCGGCTCCCTCAGCCAATAAAGCGAGATGAGCGCCACAACCCCAGAGTCGTTCGTGACTGAAGCGTATGTAACCTGAAGCGTATGTAACCTGAGGTACCACTGTAATTGCAAATAAATCTCCCTTTTCATTTCTCTCCCCTGTCTACCAGAAAATTCAAAATGAAAGGTAATAATAATAATAATAATAATAATAATAATAATAATAATAATAATTTTATTATTTATACGCCACTCTTCTGGGTTTCTCCAGGTATTGGAGAAGTTGTCATGTAGTAGAAGCAGGCATCCAATAACATAATGGGCCTTATCTGTCCTCGTTTCCCCCTTCCTACCCCAATGGGGAGCCACCTTGAAGATATTGGGGGGCGGTGGTGGAAGGGAGAAACCGACTTGCTATGGCATAGTTGGTTGCCATTTTTGGAGATGGATTGGAATTTTCCCAGTTGGCAAATTGGCTCCAGCCCTCTGGTTTTTGTTATCCTCATAGCGTTCATCACAACTTTGGTGGTTTAGGCATTGGGTAGGCATAGTCTTGGATGGTAGAGAGGTTGTAGCCTCTGTCTGGCCCCTACGAAATGGAGTATCCCATTAAAGGGATCCAGGGGGAGGAGCCTCTGTCTGGACGCCCAGATGGGAGCAAGGAGCCACAACGCTCCCCAAGTGCAATCCAGTGGGGGAGTTACTCCTTGATGGTAGGTCAGGGACTCCCTCATTTCCTGTTGACCCCAAACATAAGTCCTTCCAGCAGGCAAGCGAGGTAGGGTAGGGGTCTACCCAATGTCCATGCCAAACCTCTTAGTCAAGAAAGTTGTGGCCTGAATTCACCCAAATGATAGTTGCCATGCCTCTTAACCTTTGTATTTGGGAGGTATGATAGGTAAGGGGGGTAGGAACGCCTTGCCACACAAGTTGTTTAGAAATGGAAATGTAGTTTGTAAAATTCCTTAGCGGGGCATACCTGTTACCAGATCCTGTGGAAATGGCTTGATTGCTATACCAGGCAAGAGTTATCTGGGGTAATAAGTACCCCAGCAAAGAGTTTTCATTTGACAAAAGTTGAACAGAATATGAATAGGCAGCAACAAATACTGACTGAGATTGTGCTCACCATGAGAGCCTGATTCAAGCCAGCTTTGGAATTCTTGGATTCTTGAGTACACATGAAGAGGAGGATTTAATGGCTGGGTGGAATGGCCAGAGGACCTTATTTTCCATAAAGCTATGTTGATAGCATTCATGGGTCCTGGTGAGAAAGCACCTAGCCTCCTTTCTACTTGTCTACAAGTTTCTTTTGCTTTTGGTTGTGGCACATCAGAAAGAGACAGATGTCCATGGCTTCCCCTCCCTTCTATTTCCCCATCTGGCAGAATCTGATGAGCTTCCATGAAAAATATGAATAAATTTTGCCAGGCAGAAAAGGCTCCAGAAGTCTCATAATGCGTCCAACTGGGGTTGCCAATGAACTTGAGCTGAGTGGGCACATATTGTATAAACCTGCCTTTAGACATCTATGACAGATCTCCAGTTTTTGTCTCTACCAAGCACATACAGTATACATATAATGCATTATGCTTGGAGTAGGTTATGTAAAATAGAATTGATTCAGGTTTAAACAGCGCTGGTGTTCCAAACTGTCGTCTATCTTCTCCCTATGCATCTGCAAAGCCTTTCAATTTCTGCTAAGGTAATCTTTGAATGGTGAGTAGCATAATTTTCCTTATAATTCATTATCCCATCACCTGTAGTATGAATAGGAAATGTTATATGCATTCAGGGCTTTCATTACCCGCCCCCTTGATAGCAAGGAAAGAAGACTGGAGATTTAAGTTGCCTTCCCTTGTGTAAATTCGGGAAATGGTGGTGGTGATTTTCATTTGCTTTTTGGTTCCATCATTCTTCAGAATACAGTAGGGGTAGAACAAAAAGCATGCAAAAATGCATTCAGGTATTCGTTAACCTTGGGGTAAAATGGGAGGGAAATGAAAAGGTATTTGATGTGATTTAGAAATATGTACAAATATACTTGGGACGTGGGTGGCGCTGTGGATTAAACCACAGAGCCTAGGACATGCTGATCAGAAGGTCGGCAGTTCGAATCCCCGCAACGGCGTGAGCTCCCATTGCTCAGTCCCTGCTCCTGCCAACCTAGCAGTTCGAAAGCACACCAGTGCAAGTAGATAGAGGTACCGCTCCGGCAGGAAGGTAAACAGCGTTTCTGTGCGCTGCTCTGGTTTGCCAGAAGCGGCTTAGTCATGCTGGCCACATGTACGCCGGCTCCCTCGGCCAGTAAAGCGAGATGAGCGCCACAACCCCGGAGTCAGTCATGACTGGACCTAATGGTCAGGGGTCCCTTTACCTTTTAAAATATACTTGCAAACAGCAAAAATAAGAAGAAGCCAGAGGGAAGGTGAAAAGATAGCCCATGTGTAGTATCACCATTAAGCATGTACTTATGGCTTCGTATGAGTTTCAACTCTGTATCCTTCAGCAGTGTTTGAAGACAGTAGGCTTAGTGCAAGCAACTCCAGGATTGCACCCTAGGACATTAGCAGTTGCATCAAGGAACGCAAAGTACAGGTCGTGCCATTTGCCAAATGGTATCTATTTCCTGAACAACGGGCCTCTGTTGCAAATTGAGCTCTGTCTACCTTTAATGAGCAAGCTACTACTTTGTGCACAGAAAGAGGGTCTGGAAATGATCTCCTAGGATGTCAACAGAGAGACTGGTAACGCTTCCTCCCCGCACATTCTTCTACTTCCCTTGTAATGCCCTGTGAACCTGGACCTCTGAAGTCAAAGACTATTTCAAGTTATTTAGTAGAATTCCCTTTTTTTTAAAGTCAGTATAAGTCTTCGATAGAGACAGCTTGAGGCTTCAAGTACCGACCATCTTAATATTTTATTACAAAGCACATCTGAAGTGAATGTCCAATTTGGTTCATGTTGCTTAAGGTAGAAGGTTTTGCCTTCCCCAGGAACTAAAATCAAGGTTTCAATCCAGTTTCAGATTATGAATTACTTCGGAAACTTGGCTGCCTTTTGCTACTGTTACCATCTGTGTTGGTATCATGGCTAACCATACAAATCCCAGGTGAAGGGAATTCATACTCCAGGAGAAGGAGAGAAGTGGATTCCCAATATCTTAATATTGATTTAATGATCACCTGTCTTGACATCTGCACCAGCCCTTTGAAATAAATAATCCCAAGAAGTCAGAAGTTACTTATGAGCGTGTAAGTATAATTACAATTGGAGGCCTCTCAGAATTGGAGTAACTTAAGCTAGTTGTCCATTATTTATTGGGCTTTCAAACAGTTTATTTAAAAGAATACCCCAGACAGACATGTTTTGAACATTCTTCAGCATGTTCCAATTCTGCTTTCCCCCCTTAATAACAGTTCCATTTCTCTTCAGCAGCAGATTTCTAGAAAAATAATAATCCATCTGCATATTTGAATTTTGGCTGGTGACAGTTTAGTTTCTGCTGCTATTCGTTCAATAGAATCAACAGATTTAAAAGCTCCAGTTATTTGTGTGGTGGAGTTGCATGTGTATGGTTCCAGGCACACTGCATCATGGTTTTGTAATCTTAAAGCTATACCATGTGCATGGGTTTTTTTGGAAGCTCCATGAAGAGGGTCATTAGCATCCAGGGTAAATAACCAAGGAAATCCCCCCCCTTTTTTTGGGATAGGATAGGACCCTAGCAATGAGCCATGTTGCTATTAAAGAGACAATTGTTTTCATAGTGAGTTAAAGTGCTAGAGAAAACACATCTTTGCTTTTATGTTTTTGTGGACTTGTGAATGGAGGTATGGCAGCATACTAGCATACTAAAAGCATTGTCAGGGAATCAAAACCTGTTATTTTCCTCTATCACTTTTAGATTATACTGCATTTTTCCAAGTTGTTTTCTCATTGTGTTGCTCACATTTGATTATTTTACATTTTGACAATTTTTTTACACCCCTATGGAGGTGATGGGGGTTCAGCTATTCAATGCCAACCACTATCACGACTCTTAGTTTTACTAGGTACATAGGCTATAAAACAAATATTATCTTGTTTAATCCCTGAAGATGGTACCAACCAGTCAAGATGAGAGGAGGGGTATAATTTTACACCAGGAATTTCAACTTAATGGAGACATAATTAATCACTGATCAATGCCAAACAGCAAGCTAAATGAGGAAATTTTGGTGTGCAATATGTGGAAGACCGACAGTTCCTTGGCTTCTTGAACAAGAGCCCAACTTCTCTTTCCCCATCTCAAAACACACCTGTGCACCAAGTTGCTAGTTAATGTGTGGGAAGACTTAAGCAGCCTTAGGAATACCTGTGAACAGCAGAGATTTAAATGTTTCAAGCCCACAGTTGAAACGTGAGAGATGCTTTTCCGTTTTAAAAGCCGGTTGACTTGTAGGAATACTGTATGGTGAAACTTTGGTGTTTACCAGCTGCTGCATCTCTGTGCATATTTTATGGGCGTACTTTAATCAAAATCAAACTTTGCAGGCCATCTGCACTTGATGGTTTGCGCTGTTCGCTTAGCCTAACCACCCCCTGCCCCAAACTAAGAGTGTTTACAGTGGTACCTCAGGTTACATACGCTTCAGGTTACATACGCTTCAGGTTACAGACTCTGCTAACCCAGAAATAGTGCTTCAGGTTAAGAACTTTGCTTCAGGATGAGAACAGAAATTGTGCGGCGGCACGGCGGTAGCAGGAGGCCCCATTAGCTAAAGTGGTGCTTCAGGTTAAGAACAGTTTCAGGTTAAGAACGGACCTCCAGAACGAATTAAGTACTTAACCCGAGGTACCACTGTATTTCAGTTTTTCCTATAGCCACATAGGGCCGTCTTTAGCAATGCAAATATCCGCCCAGCGCCTCCCCCCCCCAAAAAAATCGGGGTTTTGCCCTAATCCAGGGGTCAGCAAACTTTTTCAGCAGGGGGGTGGTCCACTGTCCCTCAGACCTTGTGGGGGGCTGGATTATAATTTTTTTTTGGGGGGGGGAATGAACAAATTCTTATGCCCCACAAATAACCCAGAGGTGCATTTTAAATAAAAGTACTCTTTCTAATCATGTAAAAACACGCTGATTCCTGGACCGTCCATGGGCTGGATTTAGAAGGCGATTGGGCCGGATCCGGCCCCCGGGCCTTAGTTTGCCTACCCATGCCCTAACTCACTGTAATTGGTTATTTGGTAATTTGGAGATGCCACGCAACAGTGGCCTTTGGTCTTTCAAAATTTAGCGACCCTCTGTTTGAGGACAAAATATGATGCCTCTTGCCTTCTGTCATAGTTGCGATGCCCTACGGTGCCCCCTAGGCTCAACACCCAGTGTGGTGGAACCAGTTATCCTGCCCTAAATCTGCCCCTGTGGCATGGTGTATGTGTGGGGGGAAGAGAGTGGGAAAACCCCCTTTCACTAATGCTAATCTTTTCGCTAGGGTAAAAAGTTAGTCGAATAGTGCACTTAAGACTTTAAGGAGTTACAGTGATACCTCGGGTTATAGACGCTTCATGTTACAGACACTTCAGGTTACAGACTCCACTAACCCAGAAATAGTACCTCGGGTTAAGAACTTTGCTTCAGGATGAGAACAGAAATCACGCGCCGGCGGTGCAGCACCAGCAGGAGGCCCCATTAGCTAAAGTGGTTAAGAACAGTTTAGGTTCTTCAGGTTAAGAATGATTTCAGGGTAAGAACGGACCTCCAGAATGAATTAACTTCTGAACCCAAGGTACCACTGTACAAGACTCTTCATTGTTTCTGCTGCAAGAGATTGACACCATTTCGTCTCTGGAAAATATATTGCAGTAGTAGTCATTGTACCCATACCTTATGTCTCATCTTAACCAACTGCACACAAAGCAAAGGGTTCCTTAAAAATAAATAAATCTCCCCCTACTGTTGCACAGTTATTAGGCGCCCTATTCTGCTTCGTTGAAACAGCACGGCTGTATTTACAGAAAGGAAGGCTGTGCTCTTTGAAGGTTACAGGTTAGTTTTGTGACAAATGAAGAATGTGCAGGGCTGAAATCCAGCACTCCTTATGCACCATAGGTAAACAGACATTTCCACAAGAGAGTATTCAATCACAATGCCCAGGAGCGGCAACTGTATAGAGGGACTTGTTAATACATACCATCTGTAACCACTTCATCAACTTCAAAGTATGTACACAAAGTCAATTAAAAATCCCTAAAAGTTTGATTCACCTTCTTGTCTCTTCTTTCAAGTGCACCTCTGCTCTTTTACGTGGAACGCTGGAGTTAGGGGGACCGGGGGCGGTGTAAGGTGGGTGCCCAAAAAGCAAGCCGTCTAAACAATTTAAAACATCTGCTTTGAAGCGAAGAACAAGCACAATCTCAGGTTTTGTTTAAGATGGCCTTTGTGTCAAGGTACAATCAAGGAAAGCATGCACATCCATCAGCTGAAAGATCCAGAGTCGAGATTAAAAAAACCAGAATGCCTAAAAACCTGGTTTTTTGGCATTCCAAAATCATTTTTCAAATGAGGAGTGGGAACGTTGGAATGAGCGTAATTTTTTTCTCTCCCCCAAGAGCTTACAGAAAATTCAAGGGATAACATCCCACCCAAGTCCATGATTAAGGAGAAAATACCTTCCACTCAAGCAAAGAGATGTGGGCTACGATTTCTTTCCATCAACAGCTCCTCATGTCTCATGAAGTGACGCTCCAGAGATCCCTTGATCTTGAAGGTAGCTTCTCAAGAGACATGTGGGCCTGTCCCTGGAAGCACGGCTGAAATTCCCCAAAAGCATCAGGATAATAACTGCATGTCACAGAAGGCCATCAATTTTTAACATACTAATTAAAAGATTCAGAAGGTCAAGTTTTCTCTGGTATATTATCCTTTGGCATACCCAACTGATCTCTGGAAATCGTCTGGGCTGTTTTAACTGGGATGTCAGTGGTGTAATAGGATGCGGATGGCGCTGTGGTCTAAACCACTGAGCCTAGGGCTTGCCGATCAGAAGGTCGGCGGTTCGAATCCCCATGACGGGGTGAGCTCCCGTTGCTCTGTCCCTGCTCCTGCCAACCTAGCAGTTCGAAAGCACGTCAAAGTGCAAGTAGATAAATAGGTACCACTCCGGTGGGAAGGTAAATGGTGTTTCCGTGTGCTGCTCTGGTTCGCCAGAAGCGGCTTAGTCATGCTGGCCACACGACCCGGAAGCTGTACGCCGGCTCCCTCGGCCAATAAAGCGAGATGAGTGCCGCAACCCCAGAGTCGTCTGCGACTGGACCTTACGGTCAGGGGGCCCTTTACCTTTACCAGTGGTGCAATTAGTTAATTAGGGTTACTCTAACCCTAACCCTAACCCTAACCCTAAGGAAGTTTTGACCCACCTGCGTTTTGTGTGTGTGCTCGCATGCACTAGAGGATTGTTGGATCTCAGATAAAGAGAACATATCAGTCCCAAAAGTTGAACACAGCAAATACTCTAAAGCTGTTACCACATCTAAAATGCCACTTTTAAAGGGGGTGGGGAGAAAACAAGCAATTGTGCATGGCAGGGAAGAAGGAAAAACTACAAGAACAAGGTATCAAGAATCTAGTAGACTGTGCAGGAGTCCTTGCGTACCTCAGAGGTCACCCTTGCTTAGTTACAGTCTCTGTAAAAAAATAATCCCTTTCACATTTAGAATGATTGGAATAAATCATCAAACACATCTCCCATTTAAAAAGAAACAAACTGTGTTTCACCAGTGTTTCTTTGACTTCAATATAGTAATAATCAGTGATATTGGGGGGAGGGGGATGAAGGGGAACGCATACCCCTAAACATTTTGTGAATCTTTGTACTTTTGTCCATTTACTGCATTTATTTCCCCTGATTTGAACTAGAAAATGGTGGTTTTCTTTAGTCAAAATGAGAGTACCCCTAAACATTTTTTAAGGAAAAAAAAGCACTGGTAATAACCAATATAAGCAAGTTGTTATGATGATGGAAACAGCAGATCTCAAAGCTAGCACTTGCTTTTTTTGTGGGCAAAAGAAAAAAGAGGGAGATTTTTCATTTGCAGGCTCTCTGATTTCTTTTCACAGGTTATATATTTGTTGTTCCGTCTCATCAGCCACAATGGATTTACAATTATAAGGTCAAGTGAAACATTTCTGGAAAGACTGGGCAGATGGGTTTTGCCATACAGTACTAGGAAGCAGTGAGGGACGCGGGTGGCACTGTGGGTTAAACCACAGAGCCTAGGACTTGCCGATAAGAACGTCGGTGGTTCGAATCCCCGCGATGGGGTGAGCTCCCATTGCTCGGTCCCTGCTCCTGCCAGCCTAGCAGTTCGAAAGCACGTCATGTGCAAGTAGATAAATAGGTACCGCTCCGGCGGGAAGGTAAACGGCGTTTCCATGCGCTGCTCTGGTTCGGCAGAAGCAGCTTAGTCATGCTGGCCACATGACCCGGAAGCTGTACGCCGGCTCCCTCGGCCAATAAAGCGAGATGAGCGCCGCAACCCCAGAGTCGGCCACGACTGGACCTAATGGTCAGGGGTCCCTTTACCTTTTACTAGGAAGCAGAAGCTTCTAAGCATTTGGCTAGATCCTAAAAATCTCTCCCACAGTACCCTTTCAAGGGAACTGACTATTTATGAACCAATTCGCAATGTTGGCTAAGTTCTTCCAGGTTAACTTAATTTCTCCAGTTTCATACTTGGAGGAAGAGCAATAGGAGTGAATCACTAAGAAACACACACACACACACACACACACACACACACACACAATTAGCTCCTCTTTCCCTACCTCCCATTATTATAGGCAGTGGCTCATTGAAAGTGCATTATTGAACATTATGGTTGGATCATAGCCACAACTTAAATCTCCCCTTTGGCTCTGCTCAAGGTTTCAGCAATATTGTAATAAGTCAGGACCTTAGCATTAATAGTAATGCTTTTATAAATGAGATTTTTTAAAGGACGTGCATGGCATTTATACCATTATTTTTTAGGTTTCAGATATACCATATCTGCCTCTCATTTTCAATGTAGGCGAGTTTTACATTCTAGGCAAGGGGGAAGTATTGGGATATATTTCACAAGTTTTCATTCTTTTGCTCACTCACTCATTTTGCTTTAAAAGTTAAATGCTTCTTTGCACCCATAAACTCTTATGAAACTTTTCTAAGAACCATTCTGGCCGATACCCCATTCCCAACCATTTATACTGGCAGATTTGTCTGCCATGCAGTCATGTTTCATTAATATGTTCCACTAAAGGTAAAGGTAAAGGTACCCCTGCCCGTACGGGCCAGTCTTGACAGACTCTGGGGTTGTGCGCCCATCTCACTTAAGAGGCCAGGGGCCAGCGCTGTCCGGAGACACTTCCGGGTCACGTGGCCAGCGTGACATCGCTGCTCTGGCGAGCCAGAGCCGCACACGGAAACGCCGTTTACCTTCCCGCTGGTAAGCGGTCCCTATTTATCTACTTGCACCCGGAGGTGCTTTTGAACTGCTAGGTTGGCAGGCGCTGGGACCGAGCAGCGGGAGCGCACCCCGCCGCAGGGATTCGAACCGCCGACCTTTCGATCGGCAAGTCCTAGGCGCTGAGGCTTTAACCCACAGCGCCACCTGCGTCCCTAATATGTTCCACTATTAACTGCTAATTTGCTGTGGCAGAAGTCTAGAGATTACACCATGAGAATCATTTTTGGTCTAGCAAGTCTATGTGATAATTGTAAACTTGTTTTCCAAATGCGGACATTTATATAGCCAAATTGACACCATCTAAGCACAAGAGGGAGGTATCAGCAATTTGGTGACAGCAACCACGAAATTAAAAGATGCCTGCTTCTTGGGAGAAAAACAATGACAAACCTAGAAAGCATCTTAAAAAGCAGAGACATCACCTTGCCAACAAAGGTCTGTATAGTTAAAGCTATGGTTATCCCAGTAGTGATGTATGGAAGTGAGAGCTGGACCATAAAGAAGGCTGATCACCGAAGAATTGGTGCTTTTGAATTATGGTGCTGGAGGAGACTACTGAGAGTCCCATGGACTGCAAGAATACCAAACCTCTCCATTCTGAAGGAAATCAGCCCTGAGTGCTCCCTGGAAGGACAGATCCTGAAGCTGAGGCTCCAATACTTTGTCCACCTCATGAGAAGAGAAGACTCCCTGGAAAAGACCCTGATGTTGGGAAAGATGGAGGGCACAAGGAGAAGGGGACGACAGAGGACGAGATGGTTGGACAGCGTTCTCGAAGCTACCAGCAGGAGTTTGACTAAACTGCGGGATGCAGTGGAAGACAGGAGTGCCTGGCCTGCTCTGGTCCCTGGGGTCACGAAGAGTCGGACACAACTAAATGACTAAACAACAACAACAACAAAAAAGAGCCACGGCTTATTCATCAACCTTGCCATAGCGAAGGCTGGAAAGCAAGGTCTAAGGCTGGGTCAAAGAAAATTTCCAAGCTGAATTCCTGCATTTAGTTCCTTGCATCCAGTTAAGCATTCAAACTGATCCCTTCCTACTGACGAATGACTTTGGCAGGCTTAGGTAGAACAGAAGGGAGAGAAGACTTTTCTGCCATCTGCTCCCAAGGAGGCAAGTCCTTCGAAGAGTGTCAGTTGCCACTATTTAAGTGAAGAACTGTGTAAAATTTAGTTATAACCCAGCGGCTGAAAAAATATAGTATTAATTTTCTAAGCTTTGCTTCAAGCCCACTGATCCCAGTTTTAAGACTCTTAAGCAATCCATAATTGCTTTCTAATTTCCTCGGTAATAAGAAAGTAGTTTCATCATGCTCTCTAGTATATTAGGAATATTATTTAGCATCAAACTTGATAATAGTTTCTCGTACCACTTTCTGCCTACATTGCTCAGAATTTCACTCTTGAATTCGACAATCAAGTTAGTTACTTGCCGATTATGGAACTAGCATTCCTCCCTAAGAGACACACACACACACACACACACACACACACACACACACCAATAACAACAACAACCCTTTATTATCTGCTATGTTCAGATGAACATTAATAGTACCAGGTTTCCAGATCTTAATATGCAATGATCACCCAAATAAGATATTGTAATGGTTCTAGGGGGTTGCTCGTGCGTAAGTCGTCGCCACACCTGGCTGAGTCACCTGGGTGAACCCTTTCTGTCTAGACAGCCACTCACCTGTGGCTGTCTCAATCGCTGGCAGAATCCGTCAGTGGGCGTTTCTTGAACTTCTTCCAGCAAAGAAGTTCTTTGATGCCCAGTCTCCTCCTACTCTCCCTGCGCGGAAGTCTTCTGCGCAGGGAGGGTGTGGGCAGCGGAGGACCCGTGCTCTCCCCGCTGGTCTCTGGCGAGGAGTCCTGGAGCCTTCTCTCCGATTCCGCCATCTGCCCCCCTCCTCCACTGGTGCTACACTGATTTCCTTCCCCAGCGGATGGGCTGCCTCTCTCCCTACTGGGACCCTCTCTGGCATCCCTCTGGAGCCTTCTCTCCGCCTCTGGCTCTGATGGCAGTTCCCTGACAGATATATTTCAAAAGTCTGGAATTACAACAAACTCCATAGCTGGAAGATTAAACTGAATATTCTGCTTCTGCAAGACCATCCAAGTATTAAAAATGCGAGTTTCTGAATATATAAATAATCAACCAACTGAACCTATCCTATTAAAGTCCTGTAATGATCTTTCTGCTAGTTGGTCAAATGCACTGTTGTCCATATTTATTCCAACTAAATTGTCTGCCATGTTACAGTTCATCATAGGATGATTTACAGGACACTGGAAATAATTTCTGGACTTCTCATTTTCATGGTTTCAGTCCTAAATTGCTTTAAATCCCTGTGCATTTCACAGTGAAACTAGTTCATTTTTTTTCTTATTCTGCCCTTAAAATCCCCGTGGATATTCAATAAATATCTGCTCGGAGTCCTATGCTTTATTCTTGAGAGAACGTCAGCTATTCTGTAGTTTTTAATTAAATCTCATGGCTTTAATTATCTATATACAGATGTTGTATAAATTTATGTTTATTTTACAGCACTTTCCTGTACTTTTGCATTCCCCACTCTTTCATTGATGTTTGAGGAATTATTAAGAGTCTAAAAATATATTTACAAAGGTCATGATCCTCTTCCACAGCAGGTACAACAGCTTTAAATAAAAAGAAAATTCAGAAGGGAGCCCGACTGTACTTAAAAGACACGGTTCATGAATATTATACAGTGCTAGGTGACCCAGAAAAGCACTGTTCAAGGCTCATCCTCTTCACACTCATCTCAACCACCACTCTCTCTCTCTATACCATGTATTGTTGGATTCCACTTCCCATCAGCGCCAGTCATCACGACCAATAGTTCAGGAAGATGGGAGCTGGAGTTCAGCAACACCTGGAGGTCAAGCGAAATAATGCAGCTCATTGCTGGGTCCCCAGTCCATCTTAGGGGGACTGTGCCTTTTCCAATGTCGCCGGCAGTGGGGTTTTGGGAAACTGGAGGTTTGAGTGCACCTCCCATATATTGGACTCACAGCTGTCCATGGAGGCGCAGGTCAAATCTGTGTCCAGGGCAGCTGTTTACCAGCTCCATCTGGTACACAGGCTGAGACCCTCCCTGCCCGCAGACTGTCTTGCCAGAGTGGTTCATGCTCTAGTCATCTCCTGCTTGGACTACTGCAATGTGCTCTATGTGGGGCTACCTTTGAAGGTGACCCAGAAACTACAACTAATCCAAAATGTGGCAGCTAGACAGGTGACTGGGAGAGGCCACCAAGACCACATAACACCGGTCTTGAAAGACCTACATTGGCTCTCAGTACATTTCCGAGCACAATTCAAAGTGTTGGTGCTGACCTTTAAAGCCCTAAACAGCATAGGCCCAGCATACCTGAAGGAGCGTCTCCACCCCCATCATTCAGCCCAGACACTGAGGTCCAGCTCCGAGGGCTTTCTGGCAGTTCCCTCATTGCGAGAAGCAAAGCTACAGGGAAGCAGGCAGAGGGCCTTCTCGGTAGTGGCGCCCACCCTGTGGAACGCCCTCCCACCAGATGTCAAAGAGAAGAACTACCAGACTTTTAGAAGACATCTGAAGGCAGCCCTGTTTAGGGAAGTGTTTAGTGACTGAAGTTTTAATGCATTTTTAATCTTTTGTTGGAAGCCGCCCAGAATAGCTGGGGAAACCCAGCCAGATGGGTGAGGTATAAATAAATTGTTATTATTATTATTATTGAATTTAAATCACGCTTCTGGAAAAGCCTGTGTGAAGGGCTTAAACAAGCACCTTAAAATTACTGCTGATATAAATAGGAAGGAGATTCCATAAAGCTGTAGGACCTGCTCATCCTTCAAAATGCAGGCAACATGCATACTCTGACGGGAGTCCTTTTTCTAATTGCTAGAGAGCTGAGTCTGGGCATAGTGGCAACTTCTTGGACCTAACCTGGCAGATAACAATAGGCATAGGTAGATGCCAAAGTAGGAACAGTAAGTAAAAAGGTAAAGGTAAGGGACCCCTGACCATTAGGTCCAGTCGCGGACGACTCTGGGGTTGCGGCGCTCATCTTGCTTTACTGGCCGAGGGAGCCAGCATGACTAAGCCGCTTCTGGCGAACCAGAGCAGCGCACGGAAACGGCGTTTATCTTCTCGCCGGAGCGGTACCTATTTATCTATTTGCACTTTGAGGTGCTTTCGAACTGCTAGGTTGGCAGGAGCTGGGACCGAGCAATGGGAGCTCACCCCGTCGGAGGGATTCGAACCACCGACCTTCTGATCAGCAAGCCCAAGAGGCTCAGTGGTTTAACCCACAACGCCACCTGCATCCCTAGGAACAGTAAGAGGCACCTGCAAATCTGCTCACCCCCCCCCTGGTTTAAATGAAGGCCAGGCTGCAGACCATGGCAGTTACAACCAGGAATGGAAATGGGCATTGGCTGCTATACCCCCAGCTCAGCATGAGGTGAGCATGCCTTTAATGTGGCTGTGCAGGACTTTCATTCTGTGCCCCACTAGGTCACCACTCTTGCATCACACAAATGCGCCATGGCCCACTATTTGATAAGCGCTGATGTGTGAAAATCAAGCACAATAAGACAAAATGGAAGTCCTGGGCCATGAGATTCATCGCCAGTTTGCCTCTGCCACAGTTCGGAATCTTGTGATGAAAGGAGAACCAGAGTAACCTGACAATATGAAACATTTATCCAGAGATAGTGCATGATTACAAGTCTGCAGGGTTTTCAAAGCATATTTTACAAATTTGTAAAATCTGACATGCTTCTAAAACGAGCAGGCGTCACAGAGTGCCCAGCAGTGCAGTTCCTCCAGCAAAAACCCAGGGAAGGTAACAAATCTCTGTAAAATAAGGAGTATCTCTACAAGACATATTTGTAATAGCAATTTCTGAAAAGGATCTGTAAGAGAACAAATTCCATGTTATTATGGCAGTAGGAACTAAAGCCAGTTATCCACTCAGAACTAGGAAGCTGCGTGCCAAATCGGTTTTCACCACCCTGTGGGTACAACACACTTCTCATGCAAATCAAGAAATTAAACAGCTTACGTAGAGTCATAGCTATAAAACTGACAAGATTTGTAACAGGACAGATTCACAAAAAAATAAGGAAAAGGATGTGTTTGTTTCGGGAGTTGATGAAATACCAACACTGTATAGCTGAAAACAGCTTTTTAAACTTTGCAGCTGAAATTAATATAGCAAAGATAGAGTTTATGAAAGTGAAATGTGGAAAATTTCAGAAACAGCATTGAATAATAAAAAGTCTATGTCTTTATAAAGCAAACAATCTGCATACAAGCTTAACATAAAGAGGATGCAGGATTGCACCCTATCTATGCCCATACAGTGCATAGCCTGTGCATTAGAAGCCTGCATAATTTGCCCAGTCCTGATACGAGTAATTTCTGTCCTCAGAATTTGAGTACAGAGTGCATGGCTTGAGCTTTACATACACATCAATATATGAATCCATTCTTACACAGCTTGAAGGCAGTGCACAAATTATGTTTGCTTGAGGCAAGAATGAAAGGAAAAACCGTGTCCTAAAAGAACAACAATAAAAAGGCAACAACAAAATAAGTAGAAAGGCTTAAGATTTCTAGCTCTGCACACTCAAGAAGGAGCGCTCTGTGGGCTTCTGGTGATTGGTTTGGGTTTAATCATCTTTATAATCTAACTGTCTATCGCCTCCTTTTTTTTGTAAGGGCACAATAAAAGGTCAACCTTCTGAAATACTTGCTAGGCCATATTTTCATGCTTGAAACAAATGTGTTTTCAAATAATTAGACTAATGACTGTAATAATCTTTACTAAAAATGTCAGTTGGGTTTGAAATGACTTTTTCATTTAATCAGTGTCAGGGCACTATAAAACAAATTCTGCTTTGATCTTATTCCATTGCCCAGAGTTAGTCAATCTAACAGAAGGGGAGCAGCAGCAAAATTTATTGGCACTGTATGTCATGGGAACCCTGTTTGCATGGTTGTTCCGCTTCTGTTTCTAACTTAATTACCAATTGCACGGGGGAGACATCCTGTGACACCTAGGTAAAGGTAAAGGGACCCCTTACCATTAGGTCCAGTCGCGGACGACTCTGGGGTTGCGGTGCTTATCTCGCTTTACTGGCCGAGGGAGCCAGCGTACAGCTTCCGGGTCATGTGGCCAGCATGACTAAGCCGCTTCTGGTGAACCAGAGCAGCGCACGGAAACGCTGTTTACCTTCCTGCCGGAGTGGTACCCATTTATCTACTTGCACTTTGACGTGCTTTCGAACTGCTAGGTGGGCAGCAGCAGGGACCGAGCAACGGGAGCTCACTCCATCAAGGGGATTCGAACCACCGACCTTCTGATCAGCAAGTCCTAGGCTCTGTGGTTTAGACCACAGCGCCACCTGCGTCCCCCCCCCCAGATACCTGCAATGCCATTTAAATGGGTCAGACAACCTCTAATTCTTGAGACCACCTCCAGTACTTGAGACATCTTTTATGTGGGCAGCAATGACTGCTTCACTTACACTGACCCATAATAGATCATGGAACTGTATGGGAGTTTATGATGAAAAAGACTTCAAGCTGGACCAAAACGCTCACTTTTTCTGGGTGCTCACATTTCAGAATGTCAAAGTGCCCTCCCGTTCCTGCCATTTTTTGCCACTCACCGTGAACTCATTTGTATTATGTCTTCTTTTGCGACTGATGTTGTTGACCTCATTTGTCCACGCCGCCATTTAACACATGGCGTTTTTGATCAGTTTAGAATGCTACGTCTGGTGTTACGATTCCATTGGTGTGTAAGCAAAAATGAGTGGGTTGCACTGGGCAGGCAATTTAAGTGAGAATGAATGATGCCAACGAGAGCAAAGGGGCGATATGGTGCAAAGCAGTAGCAGCATAAAAACCGTGTGAATTGCTAGCAAGATGTGTACTTTCTTGGTAACTGGGGTGCTATTATTAGGGTTGCCATACATCCAGGAATTCCTGGGCATGTCCTCTTTTGGGGGTCCTACATGCCCACCTGGGGAGAATTTCACATTTTACAGCAAATGTCCTGGATTTGTTTTTTTAAAGGTTCCATGGGCAGCCATGGGCACACTGAGAGCCAGTGTGGTGTAGTGGTTAAGAGCGGTAGACTCGTAATCTGGTGAACCGGGTTTGCGTCCCCGCTCCTCCACATGCAGCTGCTGGGTGACCTTGGGCCAGTCACACTTCTCTGAAGTCTCTCAGCCCCACTCACCTCACAGAGTGTTTGTTGTGGGGGAGGAAGGGAAATGAGATGGTTAGCCGCTTTGAGACTCCTTCGGGTAGTGATAAAGCGGGATATCAAATCCAAACTCCTCCTCCTCCTCCCTGAGGTGCAAGCCTGGGCAGTGTGTATGGAGGTCTTGGGTTGCCCAGATGACAAGATCGCCCTCTCAGCCTCACTGGTGTGGTCCAAAGGAAAGCAGAGCCATACGCTTGGCTGCAGGAGTTGCCGTAAGGAGGCCTACAAGGCACCATCCAACCACCTTAGGGGCTGTATTCCAGATTTGTGTAGGGTTTACTCCTTAGCCTTTTCTAGAGCCAGTGTGGTGCAGTGGTTAAGAGTGCTGGACTCATAATCTAGTGAACCAGGTTCGATTCCCCGCTCCTCTCCATGCAGCTGCTGGGTGACCATGGGCCAGTCACACTTCTTTGAAGTCTCTCAGCCCCACTCACCTCACAGAGTGTTTGTTGTGGGGGAGGAAGGGAAAGGTGAATGTGAGCCGCCTTGAGATCCCTTCGGGTAGTGATAAAGCAGGACATCAAATCCAAACTACTACTTCTCCTCCTCCTCCTCCTCCCCCTCTTCTTCTTCTTCTTCTTCTTCTCCTCCTCCTCCTCCTCCTCCTCCTCCTCCTCCTCCTGGCTCAGTGGAGGAGCAAGCCATTTGGGCACCTGGGCCCAGGGGCAGGGCACTCCGCAGGGCCTCCAAGGGGTCTGCCTGCCTCCTCCCACTCAGCCTCCCAGCTGGGGAGGAGGCAGCAGGCAGACGGTTGGGGGCAGCGGGGAGCCTGCGGGTGCCCAAGCCACTGTGTCACTCCTAGGAGAGACGCAATGCTCAGGCGCGCTGCTGGCCCTGCGGTGAGTGCCTCCTGGCATTTTGTCACCCCCCTCAGTGGTGACACCCGGGGTGCACCCCCCACCCCCTTCCTCTGCCCCTGTTCTGGCTCTAGGACTTCAGATTGCCCTAAAAAAATGCAACAACTTTTAGTGTCCGGATTTTTACCTCTTGAAATACAGCAACCCTAGCTACTAGTAAAATGGAACTCTGCCCCAAACTGCAATAAGCTCCAGACTTCCCATAGCCGTTTTTGCTATTGCAAAAAAAAAAACAACAGGTCAGATTCTACCCTCTAGGTCCTTTCCGTACTACATTGTTTTCTGAAAATCTCTGTGTTACTCTTCCTTAAAATATTCACAATGGTGAAGGAAGAGGGATGGGCAGATCCCAGGGGATCTCAAGAACAGTGCATCATGAAGCAGGCAAAATATAGCACTGTTGCATTTTATACCAAAGTTGTATCCTTTGACAGCTTTGTTGTTGTTTAGTCATTTAGTCGTGTCCGACTCTTCGTGACCCCATGGACCAGAGCACGCCAGGCACTCTTGTCTTCCTCTGCCTCCCGCAGTTTGGTCAAACTCATGCTGGTAGCTTTGAGAACACTGTCCAACCATCTCATCCTCTGTCGTCCCCTTCTCCTTGTGCCCTCAATCTTTCCCAACATCAGGGTCTTTTCCAGGGAGTCTTCTCTTCTCATCAGGTGGCCAAAGTACTGGAGCCTCAGCTTCAGGATCTGTCCTTCCAGTGAGCACTCAGGGCTGATTTCCTTCAGAATGGAGACGTTTGATCTTCTTGCAGTCCATGGGACTCTCAAGAGTCTCCTCCAGCACCATAATTCAAAAGCATCAATTCTTTGGCGACCAGCCTTCTTTATGGTCCAGCTCTCACTTCCATACATCACTACTGGGAAAACAGCTTACACTATCCTTAAGATTATACACACACACACACACACACACACACACACTATTATGTTGCAGTAAAACAGCAAAAGCAGAATGTAGACTTGACTAAGGAGTTTGTCTAGAAAGGCGAGAAATCAACCTGCAGTTCATGCAAGTCCGCCTGTGTGACAGCCTGAGAAAGGAGGAATGAAGAAGCAGGAAAGTACATAGGAAACCTGCAAAGACTTGAAAGCAAAGTTTCTTTTCCTTAAAAAGGTTTTGGTTTTATATTTTCATTTAAAAAATGATATAAATAGAAGACAGCCTCCTAGAGCCTCCAACTTAATGTTATTGTTTTTATAATTTATATGGCAGTTCTATTTATAATTGCACACTTTTATAAAGTTTGCTTCTTTCAGTGTGTGCGTGTGTGATTTTTACATCACACACATAAACATAAACACACACACTGCTCTGTCTCTTTCAAAGTCCAAGCTTTTAGTCTCCAGTTCTTTCCTTTTCATCAAAAACAAGTCGGAAGCTTGACTATGATTTGCTCCACAAATATAGGTCATCTTATTATCAAAGTACATTAATGAGTTAGAAGGCTATACTCCCCTATGATGCGCTGGCCTAACTCGTTAACATTAATGAGATTTATGCATGTATGCTAAGAAAAGAATAGAACCCTAATTAAACAAATAATCCTTTAGCAATGTGTACATGAGCATTTTTAATATGAAAATATTCCTCTTGTCTTTGCTTTTGACAAACACTAAGCACAACTAAGGACTAATCAAAATTTAGGGGGAGGGGAGAAGGCGAGGGTGTCATAAAGCAGCCAGTATATTTTTTTTAACGATGTGACAAATGGGCCATGCATATGTTCTCAGATTAATTATTGCACCCATCCCCTTTGCCTGCAATAACTAAAAACATGGTACTTTTATTTAACAACTGACAGCTTTGTACAGTAGATATAAATCAGACGAGAAAAATTAAAAATGAAGGCCTCACAAAACCTTTTAAACAGCTTCTGTTTATAATTTAGTCCTCCCTTTGCAGTACCAATGTATGCATTTATTCCCATCACTTTCCCACCTACATTAAGTGGTACTAAAAACACTAATGCACCACTGGATTCAGAAAAAATGAGTACACACACACGTATACATGCAAAGATTAAAAAAAAACCCTACACTTTTGTGAGTGGATCCTTTTCTGGACATGACTGGTTCATGCAAACATGTATTGGCCAATGGTTCCCAGTTTGGGATCCCGGCATCTATTTATTTATTTTTGTTTATAGAAGTATGGCTAAACCACCATGCTATAAAATATCAGAGTGGTTCACAGCAATACGTATACAATGAAACATAAATTTGTTGTTTGTGTAAATTTATGTTTCATGTACAAAAAGTATCTCAAGGATTACTGTAATAATATGATGTCAGTGGCTGGCTTTGAATGACTGCTGTGGTATGATGGATAATTACAAGAGAATACAATACTGATGAAAATTAGCATAAGAAAATAAAAATAAATAGTGCGCTAGATAGACTAAGTGGTAGATACATGAGGGGGTGGCAGGAAGTCGCAAGAAACTTAAGAAGAACGCATTGTGATGTGATGTAACAAATATTACCATTTTCTTTCCTTTCTTTTGGATAACTCTTTTGCTTGTTACTTCTTTTTAAGCTCAATAAAGCAGTATAGGGGAAAAAACCAAAATGATTAAAACCAGTATCATTAAAATGATTGGGCCAATAATGAATGCTTTACACAGAGGTGTAGGCCTACTGACATACAAAAAGTCTTCAAGAGATGCCTGAATGTTAGCAGTAAGGTTGGTCTTCTGAAACCCTGCTGGAAGAATATTCCTCATCATGGGACCAGCCACACCAAATACCCGACTTCAAGGGAAGGCCACTCTATGCTCTGTAACACGGGGAACAGGTGGTCTCAGTGACTGAGCAGGTATATAAAGCTCAGAGGTTCCTTAGGTTATCCTGGAACCAAGCTGTGAAGAAGAAGAAGAAGAAGAAGAAGAAGAAGAAGAAGAAGAAGAGGAGGAGTAGTAGTAGTAGTAGTAGTAGTAGTTTGGATTTGATAACCCGCTTTATCACTACCCAAAGTCGCAAAGCGGCTAACATTCTCCTTTCCCTTCCTCCCCCACACATACCTGGCTAGGCAAGGCACCAAACACTGAATTTGCATGATCGTGGGTGGCGCTAAACCACTGAGACTCTGGGCTTGCCGATCAAAAGGTCGGCAATTCGAATCCCCATGACGGGGTGAGCTCCTGTTGCTTGGTCCCAGCTCCTGCCAACCTAGCAGTTCGAAAGCACGGCAGTGCAAGCAGATAAATAGGTATCACTCTGGCAGGAAGGTAAACGGCGTTTCCGTGCGCTGCTCTGGTTTCGCCAGAAGTGGCTTAGTCATGCTGGCCACATGACCAGGAAAAACTGTCTGCGGACAAACGCCGGCTCCCTCGGCCAGTAAAGCGAGATGAACGCCACAACCCCAGAGTCGTCTGCGACTGGACTTAACTGTCAGGGGTCATTTACCTTTACCTTTTTATGTCTTCTTCTTCTTTGGCGATCACTCGTAGCCGAGTAAGATTGTCTTCCATAAACACAGCTTTAACAATGAGTCCGTAAGTGACTATGGAGGCCAATTCTGGATCCACACGTCCTTCCACAGTGGGGACACGGGTTTCCGGGTGGGAGTTGATCAAGGTGTGTATTTGTCAAGCACGTCTTCCTCTTAGCACGTTTCTCCCTTGCGTCCTGAGTCTGAGTGTCTTCAAAGCCCACTACACCTTTGGTAAAGGCTGTTCTCCAATTGGAGTGCTCACAGGCAAGTGTTTCCCAATTGTTAGTGTTCATACTACATTTTTTAAGATTTGCCTTGAGACAGTCTTTAAACCTCTTTTGTTGACCACCAGCATTACGCTTTCCATTTTTAAGTTTGGAATAGAGTAGTTGCTTTGGAAGACGATAATCAGGCATCCACACAACATGACCAGTCCAATAATAATAATAATAAATAATAAATTTTATTTATATCCCGCCCTCCCCAGCCGAAGCCGGGCTCAGGGCGGCTAACAACAATAAAACAGTACAAAAGTACAGCACAAACAACACTCTAAAATCATTCATTATAAAATTAATTAAATTCAAACCACTGGCCACCACTGGGTCAGAGCTCCGCGAAGATTGCCGAAGGAGGGAGTCAGGCTGTGCCCTGGCCAAAGGCCTGGCGGAACAGCTCTGTCTTGCAGGCCCTGCGGAAAGATGTCAAGTCCCGCAGGGCCCTAGTCTCTTGTGACAGAGTGTTCCACCAGGTCGGAGCCACAGCCGAAAAAGCCCTGGCTCTAGTTGAGGCCAGCCTAACCTCTCTGTGGCCTGGGACCTTCAAGATGTTTTTATTTGAAGACCGTAAGTTTCTCTGTGGGGCATACCAGGAGAGGCGGTCCCATAGGTACGAGGGTCCTAGGCCATATAGGGCTTTAAAGGTTAAAACCAGCACCTTAAACCTGATCCTGTACTCCACTGGGAGCCAGTGCAGCTGGTATAGCACCGGGTGAATGTGATCTCGCAGCGAAGACCCCGTAAGGAGTCTCGCTGCAGCATTCTGCACCCGCTGGAGTTTCTGGGTCAGTCTCAAGGGCAGCCCCATGTAGAGCGAGTTACAATAATCCAGTCTGGAGGTGACCGTCGCGTGGATCACAGTGGCTAGGTCAGGGCGAGAGAGGTAAGATCTCTCAATGAAGCTGATGTTGAAGAATCATTGCTTCGACACTGGTGATCACCCATATGTATCACCCATATGAAGGGAGTGGCGAACTTAATATTGAGGGCAGGGACAGGTACTGCGGACGACATATCCAGTGGTGACTGGCACACTTCCAAAGAAACAACAGCACTGATGACCTGTGGAAATGTGCTAAGGCATGCAAAGGCACACACACAAAGAACCGCAAAAACCAGCTCATGGCTGCTGTGTCCCTCTTGGCTGAGGGCTGTAAAAGCAGGGGGTTAGTTTAAGCCAAAGGAGGACTATTATTCTATCTTACTATTACAGAGGCAACACCGCTGGCCATAAAAAAGTAAGAGGTGAAAAAAGGGATTTCATTTGATAATGAAAATGTTTCTTCTCTTCTAACTGAAATGGGGGGGGGGGGAATCAGGTGCTTAGCTCAAAGCAACACTAGCAAATCATTTAGACAAACAACAGCTACTACCTGCACACCCTGAAAGGGAAAGTAAATACTTTAAGATTAATTGTGAGTAGGAAAATGTAATATTTCCAAAGAAGAAAAGAGTGGGTACAACTCATATTAGACACTATATTAATTGTTCCTGCACACGTAACTGAGTAACACATAACAGAAAACTGTTTTCCACTGAAATACCCCTCTGCTATGTGTCAGGGCTGTTTATCAATACTGCCCAAGAAAAGCCACCATCGCCACAAACATATTCAGGTTAATTCAATTGTGGAAAGAGAGACGGTGCTACGCTAATGGTATTTCGAATATACTATGGAAACATAATACGAGGTCTGGAGCCCTGCATTGCACATACATGACTTTCCTTCTTTTCTCCACCGAATATGCCAGATATACAGTTGGGCTGTACTTTATAAAACCCAAACATCATGACTGCAGCCTATTGGCTGCCTATAGGAAACTAGCTATTAAAAATTTCATTGGTATGGCTGCAGTCCATTAGCTAACTTACCTTCATACCCATAAAAAGTGAAGGGTAAACCCAGGATTTTTACAACCACTATCTGGAAAAGGTAATAGCAGGGCTACAGTCACATTACATTTATTATACACCATGACTCTAACAACTGCTCTGGGATCAGGCCACAGAGCAACAGTACACCGTGACAGATGCCGTTTTCTCTCGGTGATTTAAAAGGTCTAGCTTTTATTTAACTTAATTTAAAAAACGAAGTCAAAGCTTTGGCTTTGCAGTAAGGGAAACACACAGGCTGAGATGATTTCAGGTCAGGCAACTAGACTAACTAGGCCACAAATTAAGAACTTAATACCCATCATCCAATTCAGCAAACTCGAGAATATGCTTTCACGTAATACCCTTTTGGATGAGCAAGCAGTGCGTTAAGCGCAGTTAAGTACTCAGAAAGTGACAAACGGATTACCGTCTTCACACTGACCCAAATTGCGTCGGATGGGGTTGTCATAAGAATTGGAAGATTAAAGTTCCTGCTTTGCTAAGTAGAAACACAACATGCATTTTACATGGTTGTCAGAGCGTGATTTGTATAATGGTGTTTCGAGGTGGGGGACGACAGCACACCACACATTCAGCTTTTTACAAAAGCTACAAAAACTTTTAGCAAGGAAGCAAAATATATTTCAAAGCAGCACCCAGAGCCTGTAACTCCACTCATTTGTAAGGCTCTAGAAACTTGATGGGACGTGGGTGGCGCTCTGGGTTAAACCACAGAGCCTAGGAATTGCTGATCAGAAGGTCAGCGGTTCGAATCCCCACAACAGGGTGAGCTCCCATTGCTCAGTCCCTACTCCTGCCAACCTAGCAGTTCGAAAGCACGTCAAAGTGCAAGTAGATAAATAGGTGCCACTCCGGTGGGAAGGTAAACGGCATTTCCGTGTGCTGCTCTGGTTCACCAGAAGCGGCTTAGTCATGCTGGCCACATGACCCGAAAGCTGGACGCCGGCTCTCTCGGCCAATAAAGCGTGATGAGCGCCGCAACCCCAGAGTCAGTCACGACTGGACCCAATGGTCAGGGGTCCCTTAGAAACTTGATAAGCTGGGGCTGCCATATTTCAAAAAGTGATTTTTTGTGTGTGCCAAAGTCGTTGAGCACAGTACCAGGAAGCACTTCTAACTGTCTGTATTACCCTAAAGCCTTGAGCCCCTTCTCTCTGTGAATTTTCAAAGTCCTCATGTTTGCTTTTATTAGTGGTTGGAGCCATCTGAAGCACCCCATTGGCTTTTTGTACTTAACATGCAGGGCTTTTTTTCCAACCGGAACTCAGTTCTGGCACCTCTCAGATGGGCGCCATTGCCATTCTAAGAGGGAGGCATTCATAGTGAGTTCTGGCACCTCTTCTTCTAGAAAAACAGCGCTGTTGACATGTACGGCAAACATTTGCTGTATAAAATGTGTATCACAGCTGACCATTCATAAAGAATAAATCATGCCAGAGGCTTAAGGAGCGCAAGTGAGTTATAAGCAGATACTGGAGACAAAAATTTGATCAGCTCACAAATAAAGCTGGAGGGAAGAAAATCAACTAAATGTGAGGATGCAGAAGAAGCAGAGAGTTCGTAACACAAAACCCAGAGAGCATCTGTGCAGTAATCTCCAGTACTTTCTCTACACCCTAGGTAACCAGATGAAACCTAGCACCATGCTCCAAGTGGGAGAACACTGTCTTATGGCCATGCTCATGGCCATGCGCAGATTGCCTACAATACAATACCCCAGAGAAAGGCAGAGAATCAGCTTGATGCTTCTCAGTGGGAGGAACAGTGGGAGGAAATGAAATGCTCGCCCAGAAAGCAGAATAACGGCGAGATTTAGAAACACAAACTCCATGTCTGAAATGCTGAGCGTTTTATACAGCACGCAATCTGAGATGCCCATTCACATAGAACAGACATGTTCAACCGGTTGACCGCGATAGACAGGTAGATCGCGGTGGATCGCGGGATCCTCATTGATCACTGGGGGGGGGGGGGGGGGACGGGACAGGGAAGGAATGTTTTCCCCTCACCCCTCTCTATGTGGCGTCATGTGGGCAGTCATTTGGCACTTGCTGAAGTTGATTGTGGATAGGATGATTACCTATTTCGGTGTGTCCGTGTGTTTGATGTTGATTTTCCAGTTAGCGATGTATGGCATTTCACCTTTATAAAAGTTCAGCAACTCTGGTCCACGGGAGTACAAAGTGGGGGGCGGAGGGGGCGGACTGACCACTCGGGGGGTGACAAGATGGCCCCTGCCTTCCCCCAGCTGTAGAGCAGCAAAGGGCACATGCAGTCCATATGGGCACCGCTTACACGGTGTCCGTACGGGCTGCCACTCTCGCACGGCAACCGTATGGGCTGCTGAGCATGTGCACTCCATATGGGATGCTGCACACATGCAGTGCATACGGGATGCCGCACATGCGCGGTCCATATGGGCTGCCGCACACACACACTCTGTGTGGATTGCCGCTCATGCGGCAGCCCATACGGTTGCTGTGCAAGTGGAAGTCCATACAGCCGGCATGCGCAAGCAGCAGCCCTTATGGACTGCGCATGTGCAACATCCCGTATGGAGTGCGCATGCGTGGCATCCCGTACGGTTTCTGCTCGTGCGCACTCCGTACGGGCTGCCCCGCCCCTCAGCGCCCCACCCTGGGTGCCGGAGAGGGTTCCTCCTCTACTGCTCTGGTCTCTCCTCCCCCCCAAAGCAAAAAAGCTCAACAACTTGGGTCAGTCCTCCCCCCAAAAAAGCTCAACAACCTCTCCTTCTACACCTCACGCACGCTCCTCCTCCCTCCAATGACAATGCGTAGATCACTGCCAGTTTTTTAAAAACTGGGAGTAGATCGCAGTCTCTTGGGAGTCAGACGTGACTGACACAGAAGAACTACTGAGAATTAGAGCAATCAATTCCCCCCCCCTTCCTATTGTAACGTCACTGGGTTCCACTCAAGAGGGTCCCTAACTCTGTGTGTGCGTGCATTTCAGGGTTGCAGAATGGTTGGTGTTACAAAAGGGACACTTCGAATCCTAGCCTTTCTGCAACTGTATAGAACATCGTTTGTAATTGTCAGGGAACTGCCATCAGAGCCAGAGGAGGAGGGAGGGCTCCAGAGGGATGCCGGAGAGCGTCCCAAGAGGGAGAGAGGCAGCCCATCTGCGGGGGAAGGAAATCAGAGTAGCACCAGTGGAGAAGGGGGGCAGATGGGGGAATCGGTGAGGAGGCTCCATGACTCCTTGCCGGAGACCAGCGGGGAGAGCACGGGTCCTCCACTGCCCACACCCTCCCTGCGCGGAAGACTTCCGCGCAGGGAGAGTAGGCGGAGACTTGGCGTCAAAGAACTTCTTTGCTGGAAGAAGGTCAAGAAACGCCCACTGACGGATTCTGCCAGCGATTGAGACAGCCACGGATGGGTGGCTGTCCGGACAGAAAGGGTTCACCCAGGTGACTCAGCCAGGTGTGGCGACGACTTACACACGAGCAACCCCCTAGAACCATTACAGTAATGTTCTTCCAGGATGAAGGGCACACTGATAAAAGGAAGGTACTTAGTGGTAAACATGTAGCCTGAAGACCTGTGTGAAACCAACTCCTTAAGGACACTTCCTATGCAACCTTTTCCTAGATGCGAAAAACATCCATCATCTTTAGCAGACGCTGCCTTTTCCTTTCATGTCAAATTAGAGAAGGCACATTCCTCTCTGAGCTTCCCTGTGCCCTTAGATCTTATAGCAGTGCTTAGCTATGATCCCCTTCTTTTTCTACTGATATATGACACATTATTTTCCATGATGGCAACAAATCCACTGAACACCATCTCAAGAGAAGCGCACAAAAGCTCCGGTCTTACAGACATTTAGACATTTATTATTATTATTTCGCCAAACCATATTTGGCGATATGTAGTTTATCCTATGTAGTTAAACAGCTTGCTTTGTTGTGACTTGGCTTTTTTTTTCTAAAAAAAAAAAAGAAAGTTAGGAAACAAACTTTATCGAAATAATTAAGAGGCCTGTGTTGCAAACGGGCATTCCTGGTTTCGAGTTTAATTGCTGAATAAAGGAAACCAGCAATCAAAGTGGCCTTTTGTCAATAGCAAAAGTGGTTCAATGTGGTTCAGTGGATACTGTGCTTGGCTTGTAGAAGAAAGACTATCAGTTACAATCTGTCTGGGGAAAGCTCTCCTTCCCTGAAGGAGCACCTACTCTGTATGCAAAATGATTCCAGGTTTAATCCCTGACATCTAGATAAACGTCAGGCAATACTTCTATTAGATGTTTACTGCAGAGAACACTGAGCGTGAAGGACCAAGCATCTGAATATTTTCCTAACTCGAGTCGGCGCCAATAAAGAAATAAATATCCATCTAGCATAATATTAATTGATGGAGAGAGAAAAATGTATTTTACCTCAACATGGCACCCAAACCTTTCTTCTTTGTTTTTCGTTCTGGATCTTCATTTTCTTCCTTCTTGTCCTTTCCTTTCGCTTTAGATTTGAGCTTCAGATTTGCTTTTTTATTCTTATCTTTCATTTTTTCTTTTGCCTTCTTGTGTTTCTTCGCCTTGGCTTCCACATCCTCTAACTCAACCTTCATGTGAAGGGCTGATTCAAAGTTACGAGCTTCCTGATCCGAGAGAGAGCTTTTATCAGACGGACCATCTGCAGGAGGAGAAGGATAATCAATAAGGACAAACAAGAGGTGTTTATGATGAACACATGGAAATCGCAGGGTAGTTGTCCATATGCGGTGTCCTATAATATACGTTCACCGCATTAAAAGGGCTGTCAAACATAGCCAGTTAATTTCAGTCAGGCTTGGTTGCAAATTAAGAAAAGACTCATTATGGGTTCTTATTTCCTAGTTATTCCATTTGATAACAGGTAGATAGGGAAACACAGTGTTGGTATGCATTCTAGGCTTGTTGTCCCTTCCCAGTTTTAAAAATACAGTTGTACCTTGGTTTTTGAACAGCCTAGTTCTCGAACGTTTTGGCTCCTGAACGATTGAAGTGACTTTTCCGGTTTTCGAACATTCTTTTGGAAGCCGAACATCCGACGGGGCTTCTGCGGCTTCCAACTGGCTGCAGGAGCTTCCTGCAGCCAATCAGAAGCCACGTTTTGGTTTTCGAACGCTTTGGAAGTCGAACGCTTTATTTCCAAGGTACGACTGTACAGATTTCCAATACCCACAATCACAGATTATTTGAGTGACGGAGAGCATAGCTAAACCTCAAGGTTTGAAGGAGGTATGCATAAATATGGTTTAAATTTTGAAATTTTATGGTTCTTAAGGTAAGACAAGGTTAAAGAAATCAACGGTAAATTGAATAACAGAATATAGTAAAAGTTGGAAAGGATATGTTGAGTTAAACGGGGGGGGGGGAAATAAGAGAGACAGATTGTTAAGACAAATTATTTAAATAAAAATTGTGAAGTATGGGAAGAATTTGCTGAAATAATGAATTAAGATAGAATACAAAAAGGGAGGTGTGAGGAGGTCCAAGAAATAAGTAAATGAAAGGATGTAATTTGGATTTGTATTTTTTTCTTGTTATTCTTTTTTCTGTTCTTTGCTGTTTTGTTGTTGTATTTTTGTTTTTTTTCTGTATTTTTTTTCCTTTTTGAAATTTTGAATAAATATCATTTAAAAATAAATAAATAAACCTCAATATTTATGAGTCCACATTTTGTGTATGCAACCAGACCAAGTTATTTGGCAGCTAGGTGGTCTAAGGAAGAAAGCGCCCCCCCCCTTACTTTGTCCCGTTCCCCACAGGTGAAGAAAGGGAACAAAGGAAAACAAAGAAATATGCATAAAAATCAAAAGTAAATGGGAATATGGGTGGTGTCCAAGGGGAAATGGAGGGGACATATGCATAAACGCTGTGGAAAGCCATCCATTCAGGTTGTGTAAGCTGCTTGGGACATATTGAGCCGCCTGGGTCAGCTGAGGCTGAGGCAACAGGCACCCCCTAAATTACAGCCATGGCTCGAGAGATGCTGTTTATTTATAAGGGTTCTTCACCATATGGTCCAGGGTGGACCAAAGCAATGGAACCCTGTGGAGGCCGGTCTACTAGGACAGGTAGGGCACTGCCAATCCTAAACCCTCAAAGGATGCTTAGGATCACAGCCTCCAGGAACCCCCAGAGTAACATTAGTAGACTCCCTATGCATTGTTAAAAAAGGTAAAGGTAAAGGTACCCCTGCCCGTACGGGCCAGTCTTGACAGACTCTGGGGTTGTGCGCCCATCTCACTTAAGAGGCCAGGGGCCAGCGCTGTCCGGAGACACTTCCTGGTCACGTGGCCAGCGTGACATCGCTGCTCTGGCGAGCCAGAGCCGCACACGGAAACGCCGTTTACCTTCCCGCTGGTAAGCGGTCCCTATTTATCTACTTGCACCCGGAGGTGCTTTCGAACTGCTAGGTTGGCAGGCGCTGGGACCGAGCAGCGGGAGCGCACCCCGCCGCAGGGATTCGAACCGCCGACCTTTCGATCGGCAAGTCCTAGGCGCTGAGGCTTTAACCCACAGCGCCACTTGCAAACCTGTCCTAACCCTTGCACTTCACTACTCTCACGGGTAGAATCTACTTTCCCTACAGAGGAAAGGACAACTCAATTTCACAGGCTCCGCGGCCTGTGAAACTGACTGTACTAAACTGGGCAAAGTCTCCAAAAAATGGAGAAGGGAAGGAAAGATGGAGAGAAGGTGAGGACCTCCCTGCAGACCTTCTTCCCAGGAAAGGCGCCAGAAAGGGGTGTCCTGGCCTGCATCTTCACCAGGCCACCGTCCTCCCACACCAATAGCATGATATGATGGCCTCTGCTGAGGAATTTCCCCCCTCCCCAATTCCACACAGAGGCAGGAACAGCAAGGAACCATCCACCAGCACTGGCCAAGTCACAGCATTTGAATAGCTCTTGGTGGCTGCTGATTGGCTGCAAGTCAGTAGCAGGTTCCTCCCTCTCATGCGCACGTTCTGGTCGATGTTCTGTCTCTGCTTTAGCCTATGCCATAGTTCACTCTGAGGAAATGAGATGAAATCCCATTGCTGGTGAGCAGTAGAGGAAATCAAGTGCTGATTGGAGGAGCATTACTTGTTGCAGAGCCCTTGGGGTGATTCTGTGGCTCCCCAGGAGTCCGGCGCCCACAGGTTGGAAACCACCGACCTAAATGATCTTTTCCACGATCTTGTCAGCTTAGTCAGGACCCACAAGAACGTATACTGGATCTAGGCCTTCGTTCAAAGCTCTTAAGCATTTCAGTTCAAATTGGGAGGAAACAGACACTCTTGTGCACTGAAATGGAAACTTTCTGAAGCAGAAAATAGAAGTAAAGAATACCTTCTGCCATATCTTCAGGTCCATCATAAGATTTGTCAATAGCAGCTCGAAAACTCTCATTGCATCCTCTGCCACGAACCATGTGAGGCCTGGGCCTATAGAAAGGAAGCTCATTCTTTTTCACTTCAGCAACAGCTGTCTGAAGACTCTCTAGGGAGCTTGACTTCTTTAAACCCAGGGTGGGACCAATATCGTTTCCAGAAGACGCTGAAGAAAGAGAGTGAGAAATATTTGACTACTTGGTACACTTTTTTAAACCTTAGATTCTCCAGCTGCACACCTGGAAGTCACTGCTTGTTCTCTAAACTAACCGGGGCTTTTAAATTGAATACATTAGGTTTGTAAAAAAACAAAAACAGGAATGTATGTAACTCACACATAGTACTAGTATTTTGAGCCCTCCAGAGAATCAATCCGAAGGAGCAGGATATAAAAGGAGCTATTTTGCTAAGATGAATGAATACGGATTTTGCAAAGGAAGTCACTCTCCTATTATAATCACAGAAATCCTAACTCCATTAGCCCATTACACTGAGATTTGTTAGCAAATCCCCTTTTACTGCTCAGCCTTTCCCTTTAAGAAAAAGTTTGCATTAATTGCTCTCTGTTAGATAAGTTACACCCTCCATTTTTGGCACAGAGGCACATCAGTCATCAAGCAACTTGGCATTCCCATAGCCAGAAGCCTCAGTGTTGGCTTGTTTGAGCCACCATCGTGTCTCTCAAGACTAGAGCTCCCTGGAAGAGTAGGAGAGAGAGAGAAGATTAAATAGACTGGATGGAATCACAGCACAAGTTGCTAGATGAAAAGACCTATGTCAGAGAAGCTACGGAGCAGGTCTGCACAACATTAACTCAGGGAAGGTAACAGAATATGAGCAAAGTGATGGGGAATTCTCAAAAGGTGCCTTTAAAGCAGTTTATTATTGAGCCCCATCATGTTTCAAGTACAATGGCTCTTTGCCAAGGTGGGTCAAGTTTCTTAAGCCAGCTGAAGCTGACAGCGAAAGCAGGGGTGGGGCGCCGATAACCCACAAAGCCCTGCCAGCTGTGGCCCAAATTTGTGGTGGTGGTGGCCCCCCAAAAGAAGCACGCAGAGGCAATTTTCATTCCCACTGCATCCATTTTCATGCTTAGGAGTTTAACGTCTCTACCCAGCCCAGGACTCAGTGGCATAGGATGTGGGGCACAGGGGCAGTTTCCCCTGCTGCAAAATTGTTAGGGGTGCAAAATCTCAACACTCAATGCTGCCTCAGTACACCTGCATGCTTCCACCACTGGGCTCCGATGATAACGGCTTCTCCATGCAAACCAGGAAGTGACCTCTCCAGACAACGGAACAACTTTTCTTATCTCTGCGGCTGCAATCATCTGGGGGACGCGGACACTGTTAGGCAGTTGAATGCACATGAGTACTTAGTCCATAGCTGTCATCTTACAGATTTGAAAATAAGGGACCAGAAGCCTCAAAAATAAGGAATCAGCAGCCAAAATAAGGGATTTTCCGAACACAGGTCTGTCCAGCTTCTGAGCCAAAGGCAGAAAGCCCAGCCAGCAGCCAAACAAAGCCTCAAGCAGTGGTTCCCACAGCGCAGCAACCCGGCAAAGGGGATGCAGCAAGGAAAACCACTGTCACCTCTCCGCTGGGAAGCGCTGAGCAAAGGCGAGTCCCCAGGCAATGCGGCTGATTTGACTGGCACAAGGCATGCAAGCTCCACCCCCCAGTCGTTCTTAGACTCCTTATTGGGTGAGCAACGCAGCCAAGCAACACAGTTGGAGCCTCCCTCCTCCCTGGGAGGGAGGGAGAGGAGCTGCTTTCTTTGAAACCCGGGAAATTTAAGGGACATCATCAATAAGGGACAGCAGCGGGACACAGCGCTGGGATAAGGGACTTTCCTGCCAAATAAAGGACAGTTGACAGCTATGACTCAGTCCGTTTCCCACCCTCTGTGTGGCCCCGGGACAACCCACGCTACGCCACTGCCAACGCTACAATGGGAACAAAAACCACCCTCTAACCTTCAGATCAAGAGTTGAAACAAATGTTCTTTTGTCTGTACCTCTGTACTGGCTGCTAACAAAAAAAAAAAAAAAAAAGAATTCTGGGAATGTATAATTATTTCTCAAGAGTAATGTTTTCTTTTTAGCATATGGATGAAAATTAGCAAACCTGTGAATCCTTGCAAAGTTTTTAATAACTCAGCTCTAAGCTATGCCTGCCAAACATGGCACTATGCTATCAAATTATCAGCATGGTCTCCATGAATTAAACATAAATATTTCTAGCAAGATACTGATTAATACGCATTTCATTGCACTTCATGAGACAGCATTTTTTAAAAAATAAATTAATAAAGAGGAGCAGTAGGCATTCTTTCTTCCCTGCCAGTCCCTTTTGCACAAGAGCTGCATAGCCCACAGTGGAACTACAGCAGGAACCCATTTTGTAGGAATTTCTTGCTTCTGTAGTGGTTGTTCATGAGTGGTGATTTTCCGAGAACACTTTCACACAAAGTGGATTGCTTTGATTGCTCATCCAGACAACTTCATAATTACTGTCATATTCTCAGACCACAGAAATTCCTACTATTTTCTGAAGAATAGGAATGAAGAGTAGCGAAACTTGCATAGGTGCCTTTAGAACTACTGTTGCCTTTAGAACTACGGTTCCACCCTTCTTCAAGGGCAGAGATTTGACCTGGGCAGGTGAACCAAACACAGCTTAACACACACTTACTATAACCACTTGTACTGGTCACTGTTTTAGCACAATATTTTTAAATTAACCTTTTAATTAGTGCTAAACCACTTTTCAGCTACACTTTATATATATGTGTGTGTGTGTGTGTGTGTGTGTGTGTGTATCCAGTTAGCAAATGAAATGAAAGTGGTGAAATGCGAAGAAGAAGAAGAAGAAGAAGAAGAAGAAGAAGAAGAAGAAGAAGAAAAAGAAGAAGAAGAAGAAATGGCTGGGGGAAAAGTCCTCTACCCCCCTCTGTCATTTAAAACATACAAATAATTTGTGTTATAGTGTTACAGTGGTACCACGGGTTACATACGCTTCAGGTTACATACGCTTCAGGATACAGACTCCGCTAACCCAGAAATATTACCTCGGGTTAAGAACTTTGCTTCAGGATGAGAACAGAAATCGTGCTCTGGCGGCGGCAGCAGAAGGCCCCATTAGCTAAAGTGGTGCTTCAGGTTAAGAACAGTTTCAGGTTAAGAACGGACCTCCGGAACAAATTAAGTACTTAACCTGAGGTACCATTGTATGTATGAAACAAATGATAATGATACAAATGGTGATTAATAAAATGGCAGGAACCACAAGAGGTACAGAGTTTACCTTCAAGTGGCTGCTTGTGTGAATCAAACCTGTATCAAGCAATACTGGGGTGGAAATGTAGATTATCTAAAATAAAAGTGATTAACTGAACCAGGAAAGGGAGGGGTGGGTAAGCATTGCCACTAGATGATGAGAGATCAGCAACACACAAAGCAATTTAGCATTGCTGTTCTCTGGGGAATATGACATCTAGTGTACAATGGTGTACAAGAGGGAGGGAGGGAGGGAGGGAGAGAGAGAGAGGGAGGGAGGGAGGGAGGAAGAGAGGAACCAGTGTAAAGGGGAACCTGGTTGCTAGGTCACAAAGTGCAAGCTTCCTTTGTTCATTAATTGCCATTGTGGAGACTACCATTATTGCCAAATTAGCAACTGCTGAAATGGATTCTGAGCGCTGCCTTGCTTGCAACATAAAGGTGCTTAAAATTATTCAAGGCATAAGCATCAGTGAGAAGTAGAGCAGGGCACATTTGAGGCTTGGAAGGAACAGCAGAAAAGAGGGGCATAATCACTGAAGAAGAAACAGATAAAGTAAAAGCTTTTCTGATCAGCAGAGGAAAAAGCCAGGCTGCTTTTCCGCGAGAAAACAGCTTTGATTGCTTGCTTTCGACAGGAAAATCACAGCACAGCTCAAAATATAAGATTCTCTTGCAGGCTTAATCTGAGCTGGGATTGAGCCTCAAGATCTGCTTTCAGTGTTCATGCTCATCCTTGAGAGGGATTTTTTTGAGATATATAAGGATAATAAGGAGAGTGTCTCTGAACATGTGCAATGTCTTTTTCCAGAATGTAACATTATTATTATTTAGGCTAAAGTAAACTAGCGTGATTGATAAGACGATAATGAAACACCACTGAAAACACTACTCATGTACACAATGTCTGTGGCCGTGTGTGGTTAAGATGACGAGACCTCATGAGAAATAGAGGAAGGAGAAACAAATAATTCTCCTTACAGGTACTATTATCTAGGGATGATGAGACTTGTAGTCCAGAAACAGCTGGAGACCCCAGTTTGGGAAATGCTGATGTAGAACATTGGCATCAGGGAGAAGACTAGGCTGCAGAGCTCCAGTTTTATAATTTTAGGCTTAATGATCTTATCTGTAGACCCCAGTGGGTATCGTTTCACATACTTCTTCAAACTGGAAAGCCAGCCCCGCTGCGTTTGGGGGTCCTCCTGTCCATTGTGCTGACAAGGAGCTCTCAACTTCTCCACCAGAGTCTTGCCTGGACCACATCACTGCTAAGCTAGGCAAGCTACTTTTCTGCGTGGAATTTGTATTTCACCTTATTCTTTGAATGGAGGGGCATTCAGTGATGTGAGCTCCCACTTGCAGCCTTAAGCAGTGCACCCCAGATTATCACCTGATCTCCTCTGCTTTGAAAAACCATGCCTCAGAGTCCACAGGAGCTGGTGGCAAGAATGAGAATTAAGATGGCCTGCCCTACTTCTATGTTCCAGAAACCTTCTCGGATCCACCCCAAGCTATCTCATCGGAAGCAACCTGAGATGTCTTCAGAGTTTGGTATTTAAGCAGAGACATGCTGTTTCATTGTGTACATCTAGGAGGACCCAGCTGAGACCATGTTTTTACTACCAGCTTAAAGATGCTGATAAATGTTTTAAAAGCACATCATGCTATTCCCAACTCCAAGTAGAGTATGGGCTTTGGGGTGATGTATGGACGCAGGTGGCGCTGTGGGTTAAAGCCTCAGCGCCTAGGGCTTGCCGATCGAAAGGTCGGTGGTTTGAATCCCTGCGGCGGGGTGCGCTCCCGCTGCTCGGTCCCAGCGCCTGCCAACCTAGCAGTTCGAAAGCACCTCCGGGTGCAAGTAGATAAATAGGGACCGCTTACCAGCGGGAAGGTAAACGGCGTTTCCGTGTGCGGCTCTGGCTCTGGCTCTGGCTCTGGCCAGAGCAGCGATGTCACGCTGGCCACGTGACCCGGAAGTGTCTCCAGACAGCGCTGGCCCCAGGCCTCTTAAGTGAGATGGGCGCACAACCCCAGAGTCTGTCAAGACTGGCCCGTACGGGCAGGGGTACCTTTACCTTTACCTTTATGGTCTAATCTCCCAGTAGTGATGCATGGAAGTGAGAGCTGGACCATAAAGAAATCACCAAAGAATTGATGCTTTTGAATTCTGGTGCTGGAGGAGACTCTTGAGAGTCCCATGGACTGCAAGAAGATCAAACCTATCCATTCTGAAGGAAATCAGCCCTGAGTGCTCACTGGAAGGGCAGATCCTGAAGCTGAGGCTCCTATACTTTGGCCACCTCATGAGAAGAGAAGACTCCCTGGAAAAGACCCTGATGTTGGGAAAGATGGAGGGCACAAGGAGACGGGGACGACAGAGGATGAGATGGTTGGACAGTGTTTTTGAAGCTAGCAGCATGAGTTTGACCAAACTGCGGGAGGCAGTGGAAGACAGGAGTGCCTGGCGTGCTCTGGTCCATGGGGTCACAAAGAGTCGGACACGACTAAACAACTAAACAACAGCAACATGGTCTCATCTGAAGGCACATGTAGCTCACACCTTGGTGAAGCTAAGCAGGCCTAAGGCTTGTCTGAGCCTGGGTGGGTGAACAGCTGGGACTCACATGTATGCTGGCTTAAGTTCCAAGGCTGAAGAACAATGGGATATAAATTTAGGAAAATAAATAAATAAATAAATAAATAAATAAATAAATAAAGCAACCATTACAGTACATGAAGCAAGAAAAAGCCTACTCAGGTTGTCTTTGCACATGACTGGATCTTTCCCTGATTAATCTGGTTGGTGGTGTTCATTGCAAACGCTTTGGCACTACGGAATGGGTTATATTAAGACGAATGGAGAGCAAATGCGAAATATCTTCTACATCTATCAAGTGAACTTGTGAAGGCAGAACAAAGACATGTGGCATTAAAATATGGCGTATAGATTGTTGCCATGTGTTCACAGTGACACTTGGGAGACATTTTATATTCCTATGAAATAAATGTAATTTTTGCCTTTGAAAATGCAACTCAAGGATAATTATTTATTTATTGAATTTATCATTCTCGCTGCACTAATATGGGCAGATGGCTGTGATCAGGTATCCCTGGTTTATCAATTCTGTCTGACACATCCTTGGATTTCACAGCTAGCTCAGACAGGGTACAAATAGGATGGAACAACTCAATGTAATTGCCGCAAAAATGTAGAAGGACTACTTGATTGACACAGCCACAAAACACTCCAAATGTTGTCCAGCCACCACATCCTATATGTTGAATCTAGAGATAAAAGGTAAAGGTAAAGGTAAAGGTACCCCTGCCCGTACGGGCCAGTCATGTCCGACTCTAGGGTTGTGCGCCCATCTCACTTAAGAGGCCGGGGGCCAGCGCTGTCCGGAGACACTTCCGGGTCACGTGGCCAGCGTGACGAAGCTGCTCTGGCGAGCCAGCACTAGCGCAGCACACGGAAACGCCGTTTACCTTCCCGCTATAAAGCGGTACCTATTTATCTACTTGCACTTAGGGGTGCTTTCGAACTGCTAGGTGGGCAGGAGCTGGGACCGAACGACGGGAGCTCACCCCGCCGCGGGGATTCGAATTGCCGACCATATGATCGGCAAGTCCTAGGCGCTGAGGTTTTACCCACAGCGCCGCCCGCGTCCCTAGGTAAAGGTACCCCTGACCATTAGGTCCAGTTGTGTCCGACTCTGGGGTTGTGGCGCTCATCTCGCTCTATGGGTCGAGGGAGCCAGCGTTTGTCCGCAGACAGCTTCCCGGTCATGTGGCCAGCATGACTAAGCCGCTTCTGGTGAACCAGAGCAGCGCACGGAAACGCCGTTTACCTTCCCGCCAGAACGGTACCTATTTATCTACTTGCACTTTGACATGCTTTTGAACTGCTAGGTTGGCAGAAGCTGGGACCGAGCAACGGGAGCTCACCCCGTCGCAGGGATTCGAATCACCGACCTTCTGATCAGCAAGTCCTAGGCTCTGTGGTTTAACCCACAGCGCCACCTGTGTCCCCTCAAAAAATCCTGCGCCGCCCGGGAATTGAACCCGGGTCGCAAGAATGGGAATCTTGCATGATACCACTACACCAGCGGCACTGATACAAATCTAGAGATACAAAACCCACAAACTGAATACGCCTCATTCTCACGAACACCGGCAGAGATTTGTGAACTTGAAAAACACCCTGGGGTGGTGTTAAATGCTCGTCCTAGTGAGAGTAGGCCCATGGAAGTCAACAGACATGATTAACCGAGATTCATTAATTTCCCTGGGTCTACTCTGAGTAGCACTTAGCTGAATATAACCCCATGAACATGCTTGTTATTACTATTGTTGTTTGAAGCTTAAAGTAATTTTGGTTTGATGTCAGAAAACCCCACATTTGCAGCATGTTTTCATTAGTTTAGAAGTGTTTGGTTCTGCCTAAAAGTGTGGAATTAATTTTAGCAATTAGGATCAGCTTCCTGTTTTTAACGTTTCAGAGCACCCTTCCTTCGTACTTTTTCAAAGGAGAGGAAAGATCACAGTTACAAGTAAACTTCATTCTATCATTTAAGCTCCTGTTAATGCACCTAAAATTAGAGAACAAGTTGAAGTCCTAAGTTCAGTTTATGGCCTAACAGCATTTTATAGGGATCCTGTCAAAATACAGAGTGAAGTGGCAAAGATTAACTATACGTTCTAAGCACTTGAAATGAAACTGAAATTCCCCCTGTCACTTCCTTCAGTTCTGCCATTTAAAAATAACTATCCTCATTTATTTTATTTTATTTTTAAATCTCACCGAGGATTCTCTCTGGTAGATTAATAGTTGAACATTTAGTTGCCCTTTGCCTCAGGCTATATAATCATTTAAACTGACTTTTTGTTGTTGTTAGCAACACAGGAAATTTCCTAAATTAAACCTTCAAATGTGAAGCTATTTTGGAATAGAAATTAAAATACTGAGGCCCTGAACATCACTTAAATGTGTTGACCGGCTATAAATTGTGTAAGCAAATCAAAAGGAAAAATTCAAAGGAAATGAAAATCTGAGTAATACCCTGAAACAACCATACTATATTACTGTGTACATAGATAGCTGCTATATATTTTGAAAAATGGTTTGTCCATTTGTTTTCTATGCCTCTGAATGCCTCAAGATATTGTTGCCAAACTTGGCATGAAGGTTCCTGATGCAGAAGTGGCAGAATCTGTTGCCATTTAGACATCAGGAGCCATTTTTAATCAAGCTGGTGGAGCGAAATATAACTTATCTCTGGCTTTGCCCATTTTTTGGTGTAGGTTCAGCGGCCTCTGAAGTTGTCATCACCAAACTCAGCATGAGAGCTTGTGATGTGTGTGTGTGTGTGGTGGACTATGTCAACATTTGGATGCCAGGTGCCATCTTGAATCAAGATGGCAGACCAAAATGTGACTTTGAAGTCATGTCACCTGTGTTCAAAATCACAAATTACACTAGCTATTTAGAAACCACAGATAGATGCAGTTGTGACCTCCCAGACTCTTCTTCCATAGTCCCTCCTTTTCTGGTCTATACAGTGGCACCTCGGGTTAAGAACTTAATTCATTCTGGAGGTCTGTTCTTAACCTGAAACTTAACCTGAGGTACCACCAGAGCACGATTTCTGTTCTCATCTTGAGGCAAAGTTCTTAACCAGAGTCTGTAACCTGAAGCGTCTGTAACCTGAAGCGTATGTATCCTGAGGTACCACTGCAGTTGTTTTACTGATTCTTTTAAATTTTATGTCCCAATAGCATGCTGAGAGCGGTTCTGCACATGGATGCCATTTGTACACTTGCATAATTACATACAGTGAATTGAAGAGAGAGAGGAAAAAACATTTTGGGAACCTAGAATTATTACTTATTTTTTATTTGTGTTGGAAGGTTGAGTATTCCTCTATCTAATAGCTATCATTAGCAGATTCTTCTCCTTCCTAATTTCCTCCTCTGCACACGTTCCAGCTTGTCAACATCCTTCTTAAATTGTGGTGCCCAGAACTGGACACGGCATTCCAGGTAGAGTCTGACCAAGGAAGAATGGAGTAATACTACTGCTTTCCTAGATCAGGACACTATACTTCTGCTGATGCAGCCTAGAATTGAATAAGCTTGTTTTGATGCTGCATCTCATTGTTGCTAATGCTAAACTAGTGGTCTATTATGACTGCTAGATCCTTTTTACATATATACTACTGGCAATCTATGTATTCCTCATGTAATACATAAGTGCAGAACCTCACATTTGTTCCTATTGAAATCCATTTTTTATTTTTTATTTAGTTTGGGACCAGTTCTCCAATCTATTAAGGTCATGCTTGAATTCAAATTCTGTCTTCTGCATCATTAGCTACCCCTCCCAGTTTGGTGTCATCTGCAAATTTGATGAGCCCTCAGTTCCTTCGCCCATGTCATTTATGACGATGCTGAACAACAGCCAGCCCAGGACAGAACCCTGCAACATCTCACTTGTCACTTTTTTTCTAGAATGACAAGGAACAATTAAGGAGTACTGTTTGGGTTCAGTCAGCTAACCGGCTACAAATCCAGTTATCTCATCCACATTTTACCAGGTTCTCTGCAATAATATGATGAGGGACTTTGTCAAAAGCCTTACTGAAATCAAGGTACACTATGTCCACGGCATTCCTCTGATCCACCAAACTTGTAAAGGTAAAGGGACCCCTGACCATTAGGTCCAGTTGTGACCGACTCTAGGGTTGCGTTGCTCATCTCACTTTTATTGGCCGAGGGAGCTGGCGTGCAGCTTCCGGGTCATGTGGCCAGCATGACTAAGCTGCTTCTGGCGAACCAGAGCAGCGCATGGAAACGCTGTTTACCTTTCCGCTGGAGCGGTACCTATTTATCTACTTGCACTTTGACGTGCTTTCAAACTGCTAGGTTGGCAGGAGCAGGGACCGAGCAACGGGAGCTCACCCCATCACGGGGATTCAAACCGCCGACCAAAAAAAAGAAATTAGATTCGTTTGGCATGATTTATTTTTGAAAAACTCATGCTGGGCCTTAGTAATCACAGCATCCTTTCTAAGTGCTTGCAGACCAACTGTTGAATTATCTGTTCTAGTACCTTTCTTCAGCCTGGCTTGGAAGTCTACAACAGACACTCATGGCTGTTGGCAAGGTCACGGCTGTTTCCCTCTCCTACAATTTTTACCCATAAACTGCCCATCTGCCTTCTATGTTCCAGGTCGTGGATCTCTTTACAAGTGTACACATCCCTTACATATGATGCTACTCCTCTCCCTTTCTGGAAGACGAACATAGCATAGGTGCCATAGGTCACTGTAGTCGCTCCCTCGCCTTCAGTGTCTCTTGGTCCTACGTACACTGAGAAGCAGAACTCCCTCTCAAAATGCCCTTGGAAATGCCTCTGTTTACAAGTTCTTGTCATAAGTTCCTGGTTACAATCTCCCAGAAACTACAATCAGTTGAATTGTTGTTGGCTGCTAACTGCTTCCTTGTTTATTTACACATCTGTACTACCTGAGCCTACGATGGAGGGCTTTGCAGCATTATCACCCCAAGAGGGTCTTACTACTCCCATAGCCACAGCCTTGGATTCCAGCAGAAATCAGGCAGAGCTCTGTCTCCTAACTGCCCAGCCTACACGAGGCGGACCAGAATATCAGAAGGGCAGATAATGCTATCTGAAACATAAGGCCAGAGGGAAGCTGAAGTGGTGGGGTTAATGACTGAGAAACTAAACAGAGCCAGAAAATTAGCAAGTGCTTCAAATACTGACATTTTAATTTATCTTATATGGTAATTTCTTTGTGTACTCCAGCAAGGAAAAGGTGCTTCTGGGAGTCCATTCAGAGGAACAAAATTTGTATAAGACAGGTTATTCAACTATCTAAATGTTAAAAGGATATAATGAGATTACAGCCATTTCAGAAGAAAGAGAGAAAGTTGGATTAATACATTGGTTTCATGAAAAAAAAAAAGTAGTGTGTTTGCCAAACTAGACATGATCAGAGCACCTACGCATTTAGTTAGGCACATGTCTGCTTCCTTCATATATAAAGCAGCTTTGTAGTCAGAGGTAGTCTATTTTCTTTTTTTACTTGCGTGTAGAGGACCCCACACTAGGGACGCAGGTGGCGCTGTGGGTTAAAGCTTCAGCGCCTAGGGCTTGCCGATCGAAAGGTCGGCGGTTCGAATCCCTGCGGCGGGGTGCGCTCCCACTGCTCGGTCCCAGCGCCTGCCAACCTAGCAGTTCGAAAGCACCTCCGGGTGCAAGTAGATAAATAGGGACCGCTTACCGGCGGGAAGGTAAACGGCGTTTCCGTGTGCGGCTCTGGCTCGCCAGATGCAGCTTTGTCACGCTGGCCACGTGACCTGGAAGTGTCTCCGGACAGCGCTGGCCCCTGGCCTCTTAAGTGAGATGGGCGCACAACCCCAGAGTCTGTCAAGACTGGCCCGTACGGGCAGGGGTACCTTTACCTTTACCTTTAGAGGACCCCACAGCCACCCTCAAATAAAGACACAATTCACAGATTTTTTGTTTAAGGTTTTTGGCATAAATTTTGGCCCCAACTTTATTGATTACAGCATGTGAGTGGTTGCTTAGGCATTGGTTCGCGACTATCTGTTCCCGCCTAGAGGTAGGAACAGAACTGACATACGTACGTTTCCGAGCACAATTCAAAGTGCTGGTGTTGACCTTTAAAGCCCTAAACGGCCTCGGCCCAGTATACCTGAAGGAGCGTCTCCACCTCCACCGTTCTGCCCGGACGCTGAGGTCCAGTGCCGAGGGCCTTCTGGCGGTTCCCTCATTGCGAGAAGCAAAGCTACAGGGAACCAGGCAGAGGGCCTTCTCGGTCGTGGCGCCTGCCCTGTGGAACGCCCTCCCATCAGATGTCAAAGCAATAAATAACTACCTGACATTCAGAAGACATCTTAAGGCAGCCCTGTTCAGGGAAGTTTTTAATCTGTGATATTTTAGTGTATTTTTGGTTTTTATGGAAGCCGCCCAGAGTGGCTGGGGAGACCCAGCCAGATGGGCGGGGTACAAATAATAAATTATTATTATTATTATTACACAAGCCTGCAAAAGTCAATAAGGGAAAACATTTTTGGGGAGAGCGTAGAGCTGGGTGCCAGGCTCTCACCTCTCCCCAAATGCTCCCAGGGGCTCTTGCGTGGTCCAGGTCCCTTGACAGGGGTTCGGACAAGAGCATGGCGAGCCGCTGGATTCCTTTAACGGAATTCCCTTGCAGCAGCAACATTGGAGGGGCAGGCACAGCCAACCACCCCCCCTCCACCAACCAAATTTGAACCAATGCCTAACCACAACCTTACAAGTTGTGACGATTTGCTACGCAGTAGGCAAAAACCAAATGGCACCAGCCAATCAGCCAAATGGCAAAATTCCTAGCAGGCCCCTGCCCCAAAAGCAGACGACCCCATTGTTAAGTTGTGGGTGAACATATCAGATGCCACAGCAATTCTTCAAACAGCTCTTGTTTATTCACAGGCCAGGACAGAACTGAACTGAAGGGTTCTGTCAGCCTGCTTATATAGAGCTCCAGTACAATGTAACTGTAACAATTTTCTAAAACTATCCAATCACTGAACGTCACTTTCGATCCCTTCTTTGCATAATTATCTACAGTATCCCCTTGCTGGCCCAGGGTGAGAACTTCAGTACATAACACCCATGACAGGCATAGCAAGGTCAATGCAAACAACCCTAAATATAGGGAGGGTGGGTGGTCCAATGTGTGCAGCGAAAAGAGGAAGCTCAACGCTGTGTGCAGGGAATAAATAGCCCCTCAACAGTCACTCATAAAATTGCTACACCAAATTCTCCCCAATGACTGAGGGGTACCCAATCAGATTTGTGGCCATCTATACTAACCCACCCAGCAACTGAGGGATGTCTTGGTTGCCCCCACTGCAACATGTGCTCTCCATGATGGAGAACACACTTTCTCAAAACAGCATGAAGCTGAAGGGAACTAGATTAAACTTGAAATCCATTTTGTTGTGATTTCTGGCCCAGTTCTCCAATTTGTTAAAGGTTATCTTGAATCCCAATTCTGTCTTCTATGGCATTAGCTACTCCTGCCAGTTTGGTGTCATCTGCAAATTTGATGAGTATCCCCTCAATTCCTTCACCCAAGTTGTTATGCTCTCCCCAGTCATGGGAAGAAACCTGTGGAATACTAACGCTTTGATGCAATATTAGCTATATTTTATAAATGAACATAATGTTTTATAAAATCTTTTCAAGACTGTGCCTCCTCCTCTTCTGTTCCACCCCGTCAATTACTCATATACATTTTCAGGCACGATCTCTACAGAGATACTAAAAGTTATCTTCAACGGAGAGGATTTCAATATTCATCATACTGTTTAATTTGCGCTCTTCAGCTGAATAGCTATCAGAAGCACTCCTAATGTTGTGGCCTTTTCAACACTGGCTCATTTAGAAAACATGGAGAGAATTATGAGAGGCTTGATAAAAAGCAAAGAAATATGCTAAACCTCTTATGCTCAGAAATTAGCGTTAACGATTATCTTTTAGTTAGTCTTTTGCCGTAAGCAAAGGGTCCTAAATTGGAAACAGAAATAAAAGGTGTCTGGGTAATCTTATGCCTGCGATAAAATAAATAAATCACAAGAATCAAAATGGGGAACTTGATAAGTTCTTTGATTAAAACCTCTCATTACAGATCTGAGATTTACTAATATTTAAATTGTTTCTACCACCTGCCTACATATAATGGCTACATTTCAGTTTCTATCACCATCCTAATTTCATTCATGAATAGCGATTACTTGTGACCGTGAAAGGCCAGGAAAACTCCTCTCTACTCAGCTGAGAACCCAGAGGAGAAAATGTACTGATGGCAGCCATGTTCTCCCACTAATTATTGGTAGATGATGATGATGATGATTCTTTTTACAGCATTTGAAATATCTCAACAGTTATAATTGTCTGTCACCAAACAATTGCTAATGACATCCAAACTGCAACTGTGTTAAGTGCAAGAAAATAACTACATTCAAACTGAAGCCAGATTAAAATGTGTTCATATTCTTCAGCTCTCTGCTAAATATGCACACAAGTTATCCTCCACCACACGTCTTTTTTTAAAAAAAATGCTTTTTAGATATTTCTCGTTAGCTTATGTAATTGTGAAAGCTTGAAGAGCATTCTCACACCATTTCTCGATGCTTGTATACATGCCACAAAACTGAAAATATTGAGGGTCCATTCTGGGCATTTGAGTATGTTATTCTGGAATACTAGCTGAATGATGACATTGTGTGGCAACATGCCAAAAAATTCAAGCCAAGCCCCCAAACCCAGCAACTATTCCACCATAAATGATAAGTGCGGAAAGGCCCTTAATAATATTTCCGATAGCAGCAATTCTTGTCCAAGCCTCCCTGCGAAGTATTTTTGTCTAAGCACTGTATGTACCGTATTTTTCGCTCCATAAGATGCACTAGACCATAAGACGCACCTAGTTTTTGGAGGAGGAAAACAAGGAAAAAAATATTCTGAATCTCAGAAGCCAGAACAAGAAGAGGGATCACTGCACAGCTGTTCTTCACTCCATAAGACACACACACATTTCCCCTTACTTTTTAGGAGGGAAAAAGTGAGTCTTATAGAGCAAAAAATACAGTTAACTCTGAAGTCTCAAACAGGGGACTGAACGGTTTCAGCAATTGACTTCTGAATGTCGCCATTTTAGACTGGCCAAGGGAATACCTGTTACATAAAGCAAGTCGCACCTTTCTCTACTACTGAACTATGCCAATGATGCTCAAAACTCAGATTAAATCTTACAGACTTTAGATACTTTTGAATAATATTTTTGACTGACTTGGGGGCTTCTACATAGGCTTGTACGCAACTTGTGACACTACCAATTTAAGCAAGGATTAACTTTTTAGGTACAGTACTGGAACAACTATTTAAACATTATTTCCAATTTCAATATTCCTGTTTTTTTTGTTTTGTTTTATTGAGCTATTTGCTGGGCTATGGAAATCTGCTCTCCCTAAGTCCATTATTTAACACACAACTGATTAAGTTCAAATGTGCTCTGCCGATTTTCACAGAAAATTGGACTTAAACATTTATTTCAAACCACACATGAATGGCTGTGGGAGAAAGACTGCCTGGGGCTCTATTTGGAGGAATTATTAAAAATATTATCACAATGTGGAAAATTAATGTAAAGGGGGGTGGGGAAGAGATGAGATTACATGAGGATTCAATTTTCATGTCTGAAGCCGCACTTAAAACAAAGCAAAACACCCAACACAATTCTGCCACTCAGTCGGAACTGTTAAGGCTAGAAGCATAAAGCAGAACTAGCCAAATCGAATTAGGGGGAAATCTTTTGTACACCTGCCGACTCGCAGTCCGATTGAGATGTGTGCAGTCCAATTGCACACTTGAGATGTTTACGAGCGCACTTTATTAGACTTCTTCCTGCAGCTGCCCAACATTTACTCTAATTTAAGAAGCTCTAAATATTGTTGCCGTGGGCGACACAAGAACATAGAACTAGGCAAGACTCCACTAATAAAAAGGCTTTCACAGCGTTTCAGCCCTTGCTCACAAGTAAAGTTAAAATTTACGGCTTTCAAAATACTGGATCTGGGAGAGGTCAGGTTATATAGCTTCCAGTAATAAAAGAAATCAATTTGGCAGCGCATCTGAGGAAGCCGGCAAACTAAATAAACACTTCATCCAAATCCACTTGAACCTGAATTAAGAGAATATAAAGTACCTGTGTTTATTTTCCTTGCTCTTTATCATTCGGATAGTTTGCATAGCCTGAGTTCCCACAGTCTGACACCAGGTGAGACACTAATATTTGCCAGCCGAGGGACAATTAAACTAGATGTCAGAGTCGAGTCTTTAATGTTGTCAAGAGATTCACTTGTACATGAGTATGTTACAAATACACCCAAGACTCAGTAGAGTTCATTAAAATAACTTACTGTATTTTTTGCTCTATAAGACTCACTTTTTCCTTCCTAAAAAGTAAGAGGAAATGTGTGTGCGTCTTATGGAGCGAATGCAGGCTGCACAGCTATCCCAGAAGCCAGAACAGCAAGAGGGATTGCTGCTTTCACTGCGCAGCAATCCCTCTTGCTGTTCTGGCTTCTGAGATTCAGAATATTATTTTCTTGTTTTCCTCCTCCAAAAACTAGGTGCGTCTTGTGGTCTGGTGCGTCTTATAGAGCGAAAAACACGGGAATACACCCATGCCTGATTCATAAAGAACGGTTGTTGGGAGCCATCAAAACACTTCCCTTAGTTCAGTCTAATAACTTGAAATCGTGTGGTAGGTCAGATCTTCTGGAGTCATCCTAATCACATCAACTGCTACACTATTTTCACCCATCTAAAACTGAGAATAAGGGTTAGTACGTAAGACCAGGGCCGGATTTAGGTTTGAGGAGGCCTTAAGCTACTCAAGGTAATGGGGCCCTTTATATGTCCAGCTGCCCTTTGTCAACAACAAATTGTTGCTGTTTTTTGTGATGAATATATGCTATATGGTAATTTATGGACCTAATAGGTATCTAAAGCCATTTCCACACGTTGCCAGGCAACCAGTCCATGCAGAATGTAGGCACCCTATATATAAAGGTAAATGTAAAGGTACCCCAACAAGTTCTTATTCCAAGGCAAAGTTCACAGACCAAAACACCTACTTCCGGGTTTGCAGCGTTTTTAATCCAATTTGTTCATAAAGTAAGCTGTTCTTAAACCAAGGTCTCACTGTATTAGAATCATCCAGAACTGCACATATGAACCTCTCTGTAGAATTAAACAATAAGCAAATTCCCACCAATGTTTATTTTAAGAATGCACCTAAAACCCCCCACCAAAAATCCCTAAATCTTACTTTCTTCAAGGCTATAGGGCAGGGCTGGGGAACCTGCGGCCCTCTAGAATAGACCAGTGGTTCCCAACCTTTTTTTGGCCATGCCCTACTTAAGCATCTCTAAAATCCTGAAGCTCTGGTCTGGTCGGAAACTCAACATCAAAAAACTGGTCCCATCACCTCCTGGCAAATAGAAGGGGAAGAAATGGAGGCAGTGAGAGATTTTACTTTATTGGGCTCCATGATCACTGCAGATGGTGACAGCAGTCACGAAATTAAAAGACGCCTGCTTCTTGGGAGGAAAGCAATGACAAACCTAGACAGCATCTTAAAAACTAGACAGCATCTTAAAAAGCAGAGACATCACCTTGCCAACAAAGGTCCATATAGTTAAAGCTATGGTTTTCCCAGTAGTGATGAATGGAAGTGAGAGCTGGACCATAAAGAAGGCTGATCACCGAAGAATTGGTCATGAAGAGTCGGACACGACTAAATGACTAAACAACAACAAAAATCCTGACACCCCTCCCCCGGTGACATATAATTCTTATTATTCAAAAAGTGAACTATTCACATGGAGGAAGCCTAAAAGTCCATTAACTGTTAATAACTCATTCTCGAATTGCCCCCCTTAAAAATTGCCCCCCTGTGCGTCGTGTGCCCCACGTTGGGAACCATAGCTCCAGATGATGCACTGCGACTCACATCAAGCCTTGCTGTTGAAGCTGCTAGAAGTTTGAGGTCAACAGCATACGGAGGGCCTAAGATTCCCCAACTCTTCTAGAAAGGTTACCAATTTCCTCTAACCACTCTACCCCCCAAGATCGATATAGCTCAGTGCACAGTAATACTATTAAGGGCTTTTATTATTTCCAACCAAAGCAATGTTTCACTGTTACAGGTACTAATTCCCCTCCTTCGAGAGGTGGCTGTGTTAGTTTTGTTGCAGGAAAAACAGCACCTCGTGGTGCCTTAAAGACTAACCCATGTAGTGTGGCACAAGCTTTCGCAGACTCGAATCTAACAAAAAGCTTACACCACAACAAATCTCTCATGCTGCAATCCTATATCCAGTCTCCTAGGAGTAAACCCTAATGAACTTGCAGTGCTAAGTAAAGATGGAGGACTGAACCACAAGTTTATAAGGTACCAAACTATCCTGTTATCATCATTCTGAGCATTGGAGGAGTTGAAGGGAGTAATGCCAAACCCAAAATATAAAACTTTGTCAGATGGCTTCCGGGACTCATTTTGAACTGAAATTGCTTATCAGTCTCTCCACGGATCAAACAAAATTCCTCATCTTTTGAGAGCTGAAGCTGTCAGAACAAAGGCCCGGTATAATTTTATCAGAAGCAGCTATGGTGTAATAACTTTTCCTCACTCTTCCCACCTAGAAGAGTTAAAATTCCTTTGCCATAAATATTGTAGCAATGTTCCAGCAATCAATTCAAAATGACAAATGCAGATGTAGTGAGTTATGCTCCAGGATATTTATAAAGTATCTAGAAATACCAGGGAAAGATCCAAAATCACTTAATTTGATATTACACCCATAAATTAATGTATTTGTTGGGACAACAACATTCCTCAATTTTCAGAGAATATACACAGGCGAACAGTGTCATTTATTCTGCTATGTTCACATTAACATAGCTGAAAGCTTTATCTTTGGACAAATTCTCTGCATTCATATAAATAATGTCTTTATAACCACTATGAGGCATGAACATTAGAATTCAGATCACTAATGACAAGAAGTCAATGGAATTGTGCTTCAGCATCATATTATCATATTATGCTTTTTATAGTTTTGACCAATGCTACAGTTTAAAGATACCCAGCAGAAGTGGAGGAACAGCTATATTCTTTCATTTATTTTGTGAATACCTTGATTAACCCTTTTCAAGATCTGTTCAATTACATTAACTCATCTTTTCAAACCACGGTCTCTTCTATATTTTTGAACTAAGTATCAGGACTAGCATCCTGATTTAAAATGTTTTTATTTCTCCTTTCAATATATAATATAGGAGAACTGCTATGAACATCTTGACAGCCTTTGCATAAGTCACCCATTCTTAGAGCATTCAGAATACAGTGGTACCTCGGGTTAAGTACTTAATTTGTTCCGGAGGTCCGTTCTTAACCTGAAACTGTTCTTAACCTGAAGCACCGCTTTAGCTAATGGGGCCTCCCACTGCTGCTGCGTCACCAGAGCACAATTTCTGTTCTCATCCTGAAGCAAAGTTCTTAACCCAAGGTACTATTTCTGGGTTAGCAGAGTCTGTAACCTGAAGCATATGTAACCCGAGGTACCACTGTACCGTGATAGTAAGGAAAATACATTGCCATGCCATACAAATAGAATGCAAGAATATACTCCTAATCAAGAAGATCTCTCCAAAGTCCACCAGGAGACTGTGGGCTGGGGGTCCTTGTCTACTCTTCCTGCCTCATGCAAGATATAAATGGTTGCCATGCCATGTAAAAAGAAGAGGGGCATGTTAAGTTTTTCTGCCATTACTGCTGACCAGACTCCTGAGGACCATGCTTTGACTCGTGTTGCTACTACAGTGGTGCCCCGCAAGACGAATGCCTCGCAAGATGGAAAACCCGCTAGACGAAAGAGTTTTCCGTTTTGGAGGTGCTTCGCAAAACGAATTTCCTATGGGCTTGCTTCGCAAGATGAAAATGTCTTGCGAGTTCCTGCGGGGTTTTTTTCCTCCCCCCCCCTTTTTCTAAGCCACCAAGCCACTTATCAGCTGATCCGCTAAGCCGCTAAGCCGCTTATCAGCTGATCCGCTAAGCCGCTAAGCCGCTTATCAGCTGATCCGCTAAGCCGCTTATCAGCTGATCCGCTAAGCCGCTAAGACGCTAATAGCGCTAATCCGCTAAGCTGTCAAAGGGCTTGCTTCGCAAGACGAAAAAACCGCAAAACGAAGAGACTCGCGGAACGGATTCTTTTCGTCTTGCGAGGCACCACTGTATACTGTTTAAATAAATATTGCAATATTAAAGATATGTCATCACTTGAAAGAATCAATTAGGCCTAGGATTAAATTGGGATTAAATAAATAAGAAAATGTACGATAAGAAAAGTTAGGAAATAGGACTATGACTGTGATATGGTTTTATGAAATAATGATATTGGAAACTGCTATATATAATTACTAAGAAACTCAGATGGAAGAGATTTGAGGAAGTCAAGTAATATGTTTATGAAGATGGATTTTGATTAATTAATTAAGTTTTTGTTTATGTGGTGATTTGATGTATTTGATGTTATATGTTCTTTTTTCTTTATTCTTTTTCCGTTTCACTCTTTTTTCTTTATTATTGTTGGCTCTTTCTTCTGTTATGTTTATGTATGGAAAATAATAAATATTATTGGGGGGGGAAAGATAAACCTAAAACTTCCCGCTCAAAAAAAAATATGAAAATATATATAATGAAATATTACCATACTTTTCCATCTATGAGACGCCCCCTATTTTCAGGGACTCAAATTTAAGAAAATGGGGAGAGATGGCACAGACTTGTTGAGCTTTTTTTTTTTTTGGCAGAGGATTGCTCAGAGTTGACGAGCTTTTTGGGGGTGCAATTGCCGAAAATCGCTCACCTGCACGCCCCTCACCGGCAGAAGCTGACAATCACCCGCCCAATTGCCGCAGCATCAGCCAATCAACACCAGCCATTGACGCAGCAACCAGTGACATGCCGAATAGCTGCTGACAGCCGCGGCAGCAACCAATCAAATGTCCACCCCATGCGCTATCCAGGTATAAGACGGCCCCCATTTTTTTGCATAATTTTTAAAGAAAAAAAAGAGTCTTCTACACAGAAAACTACAGTATTTTAAACAGTTTGCTACTCCCCCAAACCTAGTCAATGAAGAATGGCGTTGGGCCCCCTCAGTTACCCGTCCCAGTTGCATCAGTGACTAAGTGTTGCAAAGTGCATTTACATCTTCAAAATCTCACCATGTTTAATAAGCATTACTTAATTTTTTTCTCCTTAGTTATTTATTTATTCAGTTTACATCTTGCCCTTCCCTCCTGAAGGAACGCTTAAGGAATGATAAATATTTATATTACGAATTTTTTGTCTCACCTTGTGAAACTAAACTGAGATGTTTGGTTGTCCTTGATATTATTGCAGTCTCCTAACATGAAGGGTCATTTTCTTTTCCACAGAAGCAACCGTGTACATTCAAGGGAAAGGGAACTGAGAGGTGGTGGCAATGCCAAGCAGAATAAAATTCAGTTGGAGAGGGAAAATAGAAACACACAGTGCTTTCCCCATGAACTTGACAGGATCACACTTCAAAACGACCTTGACAGATTAGAGAACTGGGCCAAAACAAACAAGATGAATTTTAACAGGGAGAAATGTAAAGTATTGCGCTTGGGCAAAAAAAAATGAGAGGCACAAATACAAGATGGGTGACACCTGACTTGAGAGCAGTACATGTGAAAAGGATCTAGGAGTCTTGGTTGACCACAAACTTGACATGAGCCAACAGTGTGACGCGGCAGCTAAAAAAGCCAATGCAATTCTGGGCTGCATCAATAGGAGTATAGCATCTACATCAAGGGAAGTAATAGTGCCACTGTATTCTGCTCTGGTCAGACCTCACCTGGAGTACTGTGTCCAGTTCTGGGCACCACAGTTCAAGAAGGACACTGACAAACTGGAACGTGTCCAGAGGAGGGCAACCAAAATGGTCAAAGGCCTGGAAACGATGCCTTATGAGGAACGGCTAAGGGAGCTGGGCATGTTTAGCCTGGAGAAGAGGAGGTTAAGGGGTGATATGATAGCCATGTTCAAATATATAAAAGGATGTCACATATAGGAGGGGGAAAGGTGGTTTTCTGCTGCTCCAGAGAAGCGGACACGGAGCAATGGTTCCAAACTACAAGAAAGAAGATTCCACCTAAACATTAGGAAGAACTTCCTGACAGTAAGAGCTGTTTGACAGTGGAATTTGCTGCCAAGGAGTGTGGTGGAGTCTCCTTCTTTGGAGGTCTTTAAGCAGAGGCTTGACAACCATATGTCAGGAGTGCTCTGATGGTGTTTCCTGCTTGGCTGGGGGTTGGACTCGATGGCCCTTGTGGTCTCTTCCAACTCTATGATTCTATGATAAGCTCCTGTGGACTGATATTATCTCTAGGCCTTCAAGTAGGAACATTGAGTAGAAAAGTATTTTCCCTTTTTTCCAATTTGACTGGTGAGACAAGCAGCGTTGTCTAGCACACAAGAGTGGTGGATTTGCATTCAGATTTTAGTACAGGAAAGGGTTCAATGACTGACCTTTAACAAGCCATCACAATTCCACCTCAGTTTTACTTCCAAAAAATGGGATGACTGATTACTTGCCTCTTAAGCTTTAGGAATAGCCCTGTGCTATACCAGATAGAAGAAGAAGAAGAGTGTGGATTTGATATCCCGCTTTATCACTACCCGAAGGAGTCTCAAAGCGGCTAACAATCTCCTTTCCCTTCCTACCCCACAACAAACACTCTGTGAGGTGAGTGGGGCTGAGAGACTTCAGAGAAGTGTGACTAGCCCAAGGTCACCCAGCAGCTGCATGTGGAGGAGCGGAGACGCGAACCTGGTTCACCAGATTACGAGTCTACCGCTCTTAACCACTACACCACACTGGCACTACACCACAGATAGGTGGGGTATAAATAGATATGTAAAAAATATTTTTATTATTCAAACATATTTCCAGGTACTCCCTTTTCACATGGATCAAGGTTTGAAGCTGAATAAAACTAGTGATCTATGACTAAATCACAGCCTGACAACAGCCAAGCACATGTACTGGTTAAAGATTAGCAGTGCCATATCATGGGTTACTGGTGCCCAGGGCAGGGGCATGCATGCCAGGGGTGCCTGCGCGCTGGAGGGCAGGACACAGCGAGTGAACGGAGCCTGCCATGAGGGGAGGGCAGTCGGACGATGCAGCCCTTGGTGGGCAAATCCCCCTGACACATGCAAAGAGGAGCACAAGACCGGGCTGTGCTGGGGGTGCCTGTGGGGGGGGGGCTGGTTCACACCCCTCAAAATTGTGGGCCCTGGCCACACACTCCACACTACGTCCCTCTAGATTAGTGTCTCTTACAGATGTCTAGTAGTTGTACACCTCTGTGTAAATGCAAACAAAGGCAATGTTGTAGCTGGGAAATAGATTTGGTAGTGCTTCACATAAATTGCCTTGAAACCAGATTACTCTTTTCACATCGAAACTAAGAGTGCCTCCTTTGAAATATGCCAAATGTATTCAATGGGGTTTACTTATTTTGGTAAATGTATGATCTTCTAAGACTTAAACATTCATATGCTTCATACCTAGCCAAAAAGGCTTCAGATATTTTGTGTCCCCTCCCCCCGCTTCCAGAATGTCTTAGCTCTCTGCAGATAGGAGGAGAAAGCTTATTTAAGGATATGGGATATCATCCACCAACATCTTGTAAGACTTGAGGAAGGATGTGATTTCTTTCAGAGACTGACCACAACGAAATTCTGAGACGAAATTTTGCCTGAAGGCAGTGCTAGATAACCATCAACTTAAATTCTTGGCAGACATTAAGAACTCCAAGGCAGCATTCCAACAGACAGATGGTTGGCAAGTGGTCCATCTTCAAAGCTCAAATGGCTTATCTGTGGTCATGATTATTTTGATGTGGTCCATCAAGATAAGGGGGAGGGGGATGAAAGAAAACTGATGAAGGTTCCAGAATGGCGAAAATTGTTACTGACCATTCTCAATTCCCATATGGAGCATGTTCTACTAAACCTTAAAGGAAACAACTCAGGTGTCATGGTCAGGTTCACGGGCGATCAAAGTCCCAGCAGGCGACGCCAGGACCGGGGGCAAGATGGCGGGGTGGGAGCAGGAACGGGGGTCCAGAAGCCAGGAGTCAGGAAGCCAAGGGTCCAAGGGTCCGGAAGCAAGGAGTCACAAAGTCAAGGGTCTGAGAATCAAGAAGCAAGGAGTCACAAAGCCAGGGGTCCAAGGATCAAGAAGCAAGGAGTCAAACACAACAAGGTAGGGAACATGTTGCTGTGGCAAAAAGCCGAAGGGAAATGCTGACCTTATATCGCTCCCCGGCTCTTGCCACCAGGTGCTGTGAGTTACCAATCGGCCTCACCTGTGCAGCCGCACCTTGTCTCTTCAGAACAAACTTAGGACAGCCCCAGTCCTGCAAAGTCCAATTGGTCACAGGGCCTGGCTCCTGCACGCACACCTGACATCAGGTAGCTGGTGCACTCTACTTATGGGATGGAATATGCTTGCAATCCCTGCTGTGGCTTCCTGCAGTCATATATCTCAGTTACAGTTGTGAACGAGACATGCGACATGTAAGATGGCTTAGTGCTGACATGTCATAACCACCACGTTGAGCTTTTCATCTCTTGAAGAGACTAAGAAAATCTTCAACTCTGTTCAGTCATCATTCTTGTGACAAACTTTTTTTGTATGAGAATACATCTTTCCACAAGGGTCAACATTGATGCCAAAATCCAGCATCGCCTGAGCTTTGCAAGTGTGGCTTTCTCCTGACTGAAATGCAGAGTGTTTGAGGACCGGGACATTCACAAGGAAACCAAAATGCTTGTTTACAAAGCTATTGTACTACGAACCTTACTGTATGCTTGTGAAACATGGACCACTTACAAATGCCATCTCCAACTTCTCAAAAGTTTCCATCAACAGTGTCTCCGAAAAGCTTACACATCACTTGGGAAGATAGGCAAACTAATATCAGTGTACTGGATGAAGCAAAGATCACCAGTGTTGAAGCAGTGATTCCTCAACATCAATTTCGTTGGACTGGTCATGCTGTGCAGATGACTGATTATCGTCTTCCAAAGCAACTTCTCTATTCCGAACTTAAAAATGGAAAATGTAATGCTGGTGGTCAACAAAGGAGGTTTAAAGACTGTCTCAAGGCAAATCTTAAAAAATGAGTATAAACACCGACAACTGGGAAACACTGGCCTGCGAGCGCTCCAGTTGGAGAACAGCCTTTACCAAAGGTGTAATGGACTTTGAAGACACTCGAACTCAGAACTCAAGGGACAAATGTGCTAAGAGGAAGGCACACTTGGCAAATCCACACCGTGATCAACTCCCACCCGGAAACCAATGTCCCCACTGTGGAAAGACGTGTGGGTCCAGAATTGGCCTCCACAGTCACTTACAGACTCATTGTTGAAATCGTGTTTATGGAAGGCAATCTTACTTGGCTACGAATGATCGCCAAAGAAGAAGAAGACTGCCAAAGTGAAGCAGCTAAAAATGGAGCACTTTTGAAGACTATCCAATGATAGCGACTACTCAGAAGGCTTTCAAAATGGACTGGGCAAAGTCATGTCTAGATCTAGCGGCTACCAGTCCAGATGTTAGCCCAGTGAACTTCCGTTTTCATATTCACTGTCGTTCTGAATACAGGAGCTGGGGAACAAAACTGCAAGTGCCTAGTCTGTGGTCTCAGCATATATCCCATCAGAAATCCAAAATGCACAAGAAGCCGCTCTTCCTGCTCAGTTCGTGTTTGCGGTAGCTTGGTCTCTCATGTGTTATACATGCCCTTTTAAACATGACAACATTTCAATTGATGTGAGGACTGATGTGGTGGCTGATGTGGGTGACTTCTCCATCGATGAGAGTCACACCCTCACCATTTTGTAGTCCAGTCATTCTTTATGCTCTTTTCAATGTGGCAGCCATTTTGTGTTATCCGCAGCCCCGTGGCAGCCATTTTGTGACTGGTGCCCACAGAACTTTCTCGAAATTCCAAATGTGCCCACAGCTCCAAAAAAGTTGGCGACCCTCGGTGTCCACAAAATTGTGTATCAGCACTTCTGTATATTTCATTAGAGGTCCACGGCTTTCTACTCTATTAGAATATTTTCCTGCTTAAAGATTTCGTATCCAACGTTGGCATTTTAAGCATTCCAGCAAAAGTGTCTCTTAGAAACTTCTGTGCCTAAAAATAGCTGACCCAACTCATTTAAGTATACTTCCTTCCTTCCTTCCTTATAATCTTGGAGTACTTACTTGGCCCTCTTTTTGAGGAGGCTTATCCGAGTCTCACACTTCCAGCATAATGAGTTTCTTTACAGTTTATTGTTCAGTGTGATGTCTGAGGCTTAACTATTTCATGGAGAACAATTTCTCTTTTTGATGTGTGGGATTCCTCAAGCATGTCCCTTTCTTCTTCCAGTCAGCTGAGATGTGCCCCTTTTAAAGGTGAAAGTAAGCAGCTGATCTGATGTAAAATTAAATTCCTATAGATATGCACTCAATCCAGCCTGAACTTGAATTGTTGAGATAAGTATAGTAATTCAGATGGATGTGTGAGTGCCGGCCTGCAATTCAGTTGGAGGCAACTCCTTGTAGTAACTTCAGTTGAACAGACTTATAAGTGCAATCTACTTGGCTCCTAAAATACAGTACTTGGACAGTATTTGTCGCACAGCTGGGATAAGTGTGTTTTGAACACCACTTGGACCTTGCTTCTTCTTTCTTACGTTCTATAAGAAAAACACACAGTTCCCTAACTGCACATTAAACATATACAGTCGACAGTAGTCAGTTGCATTTATATTAATGTGTCACTGCAGTGGGGTTCCTTATCATTACACATTGGTAGCACTAATCTTGCTGACTGGAGCATGCTGAACGGTATATCCCCAATTTTTAATCTGGAACAAAGTATTTGATTAATAATGTTTGATGTCAACAAAGAATGTGTGGCTCTTATCAACCTAAAGATCGCTTTAATGATTTTTAAAATTAAAATGGTTATCTGTGAAATTTCAGGCTTCTATGTAATGCAAAAATGCTTGAAAATTCAATCTTAAATTAAAACGAATTCTCTATTAAAGATAATACATGCACATGGTCCTAAAGCCACATTTTTCAGAGTCATTTGCCATTCTGGAATTTGTATTTTTGTTGTTACTGTTAATTTCTGTTGCTCTTCTACCTATTCCTGTTCAGTTACCTTATACTCTGCCATGTAAACATGATAACCCATGACCCCTCTGGTTTGCAGATCTTACAAACCAGAGAAACTCCGCATGTAGTATGTGGATTTTCAGATTAACGTTGTTCAAATAAAACAGGAAAAGTACCCTCCTTTGTTCTACTAAAGAATGCCACACATATAACATCACCTTGGGTGGTTCTCTTACAAAGGGAATACAGTGGTACCTCGGGTTAAGTACTTAATTTGTTCCGGAGGTCTGTTCTTAACCTGAAGCACCACTTTAGCTAATGGGGCCTCCTGCTCCTGCCACGCCACCACAACAGGATTTCTGTTCTTATCCTGAAGCAAAGTTCTTAACCTGAAGCACTATTTCTGGGTTGGTGGAGTCTGTAACCTGAAGTGTATGTAACCTGAGGTACCACTGTAAGGGGGAAAAACACTGCTGCATACCACAAGGAAGTTAAATGAGTGTTTCCCAAACTTGGGTCTCGAGCTGCTTTTGGACTACAAATCCCATAATCCCAGACCCCTGATCTTGCTAGCTAGGGATGATGGGAATTGTAGTCCCAAAAGCACCCAAGTTTCAGAAACAATGAGTTAAACTAAAACTCAGTTCAGAAAGTGAATGAAACAGCTGCCTGATTGATTGCCCCCATGCAAAAAAATTGCTGATTATGAGAAGGCTGTGTATTAAGGAGAAGGCTTCAAGATCTTTAACATCAAGGTATGAGCGGGTGGTGCTGTGGTCTAAACCACTGAGCCTCTGGGGTTGCCGATCGGAAGGTCGGCGGTTCGAATCCCCGCGATGGGGTGAGCTCCCGTTGCTCGGTCCCTGCTCCTGCCAACCTAGCAGTTTGAAAGCAAGTCAAAGTGCAAGTAGATAAATAGGTACCGCTCTGGCGGGAAGGTAAACGGCCTTTCCGTGCGCTGCTCTGGTTTCACCAGAAGTGGCTTAGTCATGCTGGCCGCATGACCTGGAAAAACTGTTTGCAGACAAACATCGGCTCCCTCGGCCAGTAATGCGAGAGCAGCGCCGCAACCCCAGAGCTGTTTGCGGCTTGACTTAACCTTTATCTTTACCTTTATGAACATTCTACCTGTGGACACATCAGTGGAAGGATGGAGGGAGGAGAAGACGCCGAGTGAAAAGGTAAGGTAATGGAAGTGAACCACCACCACCCTGTTTGCTGAGCATTTGACAGTAGCCAATTCTACAAGTCTGCATCACAACTAGAGTAAAGTAGTACTCTGTTAATCTTCCTCCTGTCCTCTGAGGTATAAAACTAGGAGGGCAGATGTATTATCCGGGAAGTGTTCCAACTTCATTAAGTCCAAGGCATCAGTGGTTCCAGCATGCCCACTGCCAGAGGAGTGTCACAAGCAGAAAAAAAAATCTAGCATCTGCAGGGAAAGGATTAAGGAAAATTAGGAACTCATCAGCAACTGCAGGTTTCTTTAGTGGCATGCAGTAGCTCACAGCATTTGCCAGTGATGAGAGCCAACTTTTCAAGTCTCTATGGAACAGACCCCCCCCCACAAACCTCCACCCACTGCTATCCTCCTGCATATCTGCTGACCTCTCAACCAGGACGGGAACTTGAAAAGACACTCACTGACAAGAGGCATAGAGCTAAGAGACAGAGGTCAATGGTGGGGTAATACAGAGCAAATTAAAAAGCACTCCACAATTCTAAATGGCTTTGCTGCAACAGAAGCATGTTCTGACATGGTGCATAAGCTGCCAAGGCTATTTTCCTCCCTCCCTTTGTTCAGAAGATTTCATAATTTTGTTGTTGTTCTAAAGTCAGCATGTTTGTATAGGGTATGCAACTTCTTAAAAGACTAGAAGGCAGCCTAACAGCAGAGGAGTTTTAAAAATGTATCTGCAAGATTCAAGTCTTTTTGAATATAAGAGGATTTTCATACAGAAATGAAATGTTTATTTGCCAAGCTGAGATCATTTGGGAATTTTGCAGGTGCTTTGCAGCCAGGTGCTGTGAAAGAGTTTCCCATTTGAGCACCCTTTGATGAGCAGAATTGCATATAATTCATGATTTCCAAGATATGGTGTGATTTGCAAGAGATGGAGCTTTCAAAAGTTGTCCGAGGACTTTTGACATGAGCTTCAGTCCATCAAGCACTAGATATTTGGCTACCCAGCGCGACTTGTTTGCCTGCATTTGAGGGTAAAATTGCTTGACTTCACAGTGACCTTGATGCTGATATTATAGCAAGTCCAAATGAGGTGTCCAATATGCCATCTGAGAGAGTTTTGTGGGATCAATTTCAGTTAATGCAGTCTGAGAACATGGACAAAGTACTTGCTGATTTGCATCCATCCTCATGATCTCTCGACCCTTGGCCGATTAAAGCTAGCCAGGGAGGTTTCAATGCACGGGTTCAGACTAGTAAATGTCTCATTACTAGACGGAGAGATGCCTCTGGTTTTAAGAGAGGCTATTATACAACTTCCCTAAAGGTGAGAACTTCAGAGCAAATTGTGCTGGACAATTATAGGTCAACACTCCTTTTCTGGGTAAGTTGACTGAGAGAGTAGTGGCCATGCTACAAACATTCTTGGAAGATACAGATCATCTTGACCGGCTTTGGAGATGAATTGGCCCTGGTCACTCTGATGCATAGCTGTCAACTTACAGATTGGAAAATAAGGGACCAGCAGCCTTGAAAATAAGGGACCAGCAGCCAAAATAAGGGACCTGCAGCCTCACCTGTTCCAGGCACTCCAGTCTTCCTGTCCCCCTGCAGTCTGGTCAAACTCATGCTGGTAGCTTTGAGAACACTGCCCAACCAACTTTGTAACCAGAGGTTCAACTGAATAGAATCTGAATCACATGCACCACAAGGCCTATGTAGCCTCAACTTAAGATGGCTCCCCAGCCTGGCTTTGCACTGCAAAGTTTGCAGCAGCATGTGCAACAAAATGGCGTCCAGCATTCAAAAAACCCCTCAGCTTGCATTAACTAGCCACACACAAAGCATGAAAGCTCCACCCCCCAGTCGTTCTTAGACTTCTTATTGGGTGAGCAACACAGCCAAGCAACACAGTTAAGGCCTCCCTCCTCCCTGGCCAGCAGGCAGGGAGGGAGAGGAGCTGCTTCCTTTGAAATTTAAGGGACATCATTTAAGGGACATTTAAGGGACATCCATCAATAAGGAACAGCAACGGGACATGGCGCTGGAATAAGGGACTGTCCCTTCAAATAAGGGACACTTGACAGCTATGCTCTGATGGATGGGGGTGTCAGAAATGTTCCTTCCCAGAGTGAAAGTGAGGGATCCGAGGCCCAAGGAGCGGGGAGGCAGAAAGAGATGGAGGTTTGCTTTCTTCACAGGCAGAGAGTGAAGCAAGCCCCTCCTCCCCTGGAATACTAGTCATAAATTCCCAGGGAAATTTAAGGCAGGCAGAGGAGCCGCAACTTTCAGACATGCTTTCAGAGGAGGAGATGCAAGCTGGATGGTCTGTTCCGGAATTTCCTTGCTTTTGGAGAGTTCAGGCTTGGTGTCAAGCCCACAAGAGGAGCAGCAGCCGATGGCGTATTTCCTGTTGGAAAAGATCCCACACTCCAGTGGGCTCAACTGACCTATCTAGCGAGGAAGATTGAGCGGTGTACTCGGACTGAACTACTGTGTAAATAGCAATAAATCTGGACGTTATAAAACCACCAGCCTGTTGTCTCTTGGTGTGAGGAAGAGATCGTAAATCCTGACGGGGGAGTGCAATCCTGCTGTTGTTACTTGATCTCTCAGAGGTATTCAAGATGGCTGACCATGCTGTCTTCCTGGACCAGCTCTGTGGGAAAAGGTGGCACTCTCCCTCAGTGGTGCCATTCCTTCCTGCAAGACCATTAACACAGAGTGACTTTGAGTGACTGTATGTCAGCCCCCTGGCATATGGGCTTCCCCTCAGGGTACCATCTCGACCCCAATGGTTTTAAACAGTTGCTTGAAGGTGATGAGGGGTTGGTGATGGGCCAACAAACTGAAGGTGAATCCTAATAAGCCAGAAGCCCCATGGGCAAGCAGTTCCCAAGTTTGGGAAACTGGCAGATTGCCTGTTCTTGACAGAGCTGTACTCTCCCTGAAGGAGCAAGTATATAGCTTGAGGGCACCTCTTAGATTCAACATTGTCACTGGAAGCAAAGGTGTCCTCAATGGTCAAGGGAGGGGTTTTTTGGGTTTTTTACCAGCTGTGACTAATACTCCAGCTATGGCTGTTCTTGGACAGGGCTAGGATGGAGGGAAGAAAAGATAATTCCCTCGGTAGAATTACAGATTTGGAGTAGGACACTTAACTACTGGCTTCACCTAAACTCAAATCCTCCTGGTCTAATATCCCTAGTGCTGCAAGATTGTCACAAGAGCACCTGGACTAGCATTGTCTATGAAAAACTTTACTCTTGTGGTTTATCACCACAACAGCTACTCACTTTGGGTTTTAGTAAAGCAAACAGTCTAATTTGTCAGCGCCTAAATGATATTAGGGACGCGGGTGGTGCTGTGGGTTAAACCACAGAGCCTAGGGCTTGCCGATCAGAAGGTCGGCAGTTTGAATCACCACAACTGGGTGAGCTCCCGTTGCTTGGTCCCTGTTCCTGCCAACCTAGCAGTTCGAAAACACGTCAAAGTGCAAGTAGATAAATAGGTACCTCTCCAGCGGGAAGGGAAACGGCGTTTCCGTGCACTGCTCTGGTTCGCCAGAAGCGGCTTAGTCATGCTGGCCACATGACCTGGAAGTTGTACGCTGGCTCCCTCGGCCAATAAAGCGAGATGAGCGCCGCAACCCCAGAGTCGGTCACGACTGGACCTAATGGTCAGGGTTCCTTTACCTTTACCTTTAAATGATATCAAGCATCAGAACAACTTGGCCACAATAAGGAAATTTTGCCCTTGGTATGGCTATTTTCCACCTACCCATTTCGACTCTCTGGCACCCTATCTGCATAACCTAGCAATTCTAAAATATAGACACACTTTTACTCTCACAAGATTGAATGTATTGCCCTCGGCGGTACTTGAGGAACGATTCCAACAGATTCCACACGAAAAACGCTTATGTCCCTGTGGAGATGGCAGTACCAAATTGGTGGCACATGCCCTTGCACTCTTTATAAAGACTTGAGGAATGAGATTATCACCCCTCTTTTATTGTCCATTCCGGGTCACCCAACCACTGCCCCAGTGTCCTTTCTCTTGGCAGATGAAGATGAGCAGGTGACAGCAAAGGTTGCAAGGTTTTTAGCTGGGGCAATCAGAATAAGATCCATTATTTGACAATTGAGTCAAAACTGTAAAATGTATTTTATATAATTGACTTTTTATTTCTATTCTTTGTATATCGTACAGTTGTTTTATTGCTATGGCCGATGGCTGATGCAAATAAAGATTCATTCATTCATAATGGGAGTGAACCACCAACACCATCAGCCTCCAACAGTCAGAAGTGATGAGAGATATGGTCCAAGAACATCTGGAAGATGCCAGGTTGGGGAAGTTTGACTTAGACATTGACTCCAGTCCTTCCTTTTCTCACTTCCTGCTAGACTCTATTCCCTATCGGATTCAATGCACATGAAAAGTTGGGAAGAAAGTCCAACACCGTCGCATTTTATTTCAAAAGCGGGTGATTATTTAGAAGGAAGCTGAAAGGGAGAACTAAATGGGCTAACTTTCTCCAAGGCACTTGGGAAGCTATTTTAAATCATTATGATAGAAACTCAGCTAGAATGTATATCAACAGATTAGGAAATGTACTAAAAAAAAAAAAAATTCAAGATGATGCCAGCGTGATTAATGAACAGAGGCAAGGAAGCTATAAAAAGCAGAAAGGCTGACTTCAGAAAATGGAAGCCTTCCCCAATTGAGAATAGGGAGCAGCACAAACTCTGCCAAAACTCTGTATGTTGATGACAGGAGTACAAAAAAAGAAAGAATTTGGAGCCACATATTGCTAAAAACAGAGGGACACAGGTGGTGCTGTGGGTTAAACCACAGAGCCTAAGACTTGCAGATCAGAGGGTCGGTGGTTCGAATCCCTGCGACGGGGTGAACTCCTGTTGCTCAGTCCCTGCTCCTGCCAACCTAGCAGTTCAAAAGCATGTCAAGTGCAAGTAGATAAATAGGTACCGCTCTGGCAGGAAGGTAAACAGCGTTTCCGTGCACTGCTCATAGTCATGCTGGCCACATGACCCGGAAGCTCCCTTGGCCAATAAAGCGAGATGAGCACCGCAACCCCAGAGTCGGTCACGACTGGACCTAATGGTCAGGGGTCCCTTTACCTTTATTGCTAAAAACATTAAGACCAACAGGAAGAAATCTTTAGAATATATCAGGGGGAAGCCGGACAGGATGGTGGTTCGATCGTTAGATGACAAAGGAGTGAAAAGAGTTCTAAAGGATGAGAGGGATATTTCAGAGTATCCAAATTAATTATTTGTGTCTGACTTCGTTAGGGAATATGTAGAAAAGATACCCTGCTTGAACTGGTATCATGACAGTTGTCGGAAACAGTGGAGGGCGGGAAGAGTGCTAAGGGTTTCCCACAAACATCTGGCTGGCCATTGTGAGAATAGTATGTTGGACAAGATGGTCACCAGGATTTTATTATCGTCTGAATTTAACAGGAGAATAAAGTCCAATAAAGTTGGCTAGAGTTGAAGTTTCTTGAAAATTAACAAGTCTCGAGGTCCAGTTTGCACAGACGCAATAGTTCTTAAAGGAAAAAGTAAAAGAAACTGCTGATTGTCTAACAAAATATGCAACTTGTTGCAAAAGTCTGTCTCCATACCAGGGAATTGGAAAGTAGACAACCTAAAGATGGGATTTAGGAGGGGATCCAAACAATCACTGTCCAGTTAGCTAATCTTCAGTTCTGGATAAAGTGAGAGGAAGCATTAAGGTTAGAATTATTAAGCTTATAGAAAACTAAAAAAAGCTTAAGAATGAAAGATGTCTTGGAAAAGATGTTCTAGACAGTGGTACCTCGGGTTACATATGCTTCAGGTTACAGACTCTGCTAACCCAGAAATAGTGCTTCAGGTTAAGAACTTTGCTTTAGGATGAGAACAGAAATCGCGCGGTGGTGGCAGCTGGAGGCCCCATTAGCTAAAGTGGTGCTTCATGTTAAGAACAGTTTCAGGTTAAGAACAGACCTCCGGAATGAATTAAGTAATTAACCCGAGGTACCACTGTATAGCTTTCATGAACCATTTTTTCTCCCCCAACTGAGAGTCCTGAAAAAACAGCTCATCATAAATTAAGGTTCCAAATATGTGAACAATCATCTACTGCAGAACACAAATTAAGGGACGTAAGCAATACCTAAACTTTGCACATGGATCACAAGTAATGCTAAACCATGGTTTATCAATACAAGGATGTGCCACAGCGAGACTTGGGAACATGTGCTCGTTCCTTCCCCTGGTTGCATGGTCACATGAAGAGAAGATTGGAAACTCCCACAGTTAACACTACAAGCAAACCCTAAAATGTGGCAAATCTTATCTATGGTTATTAAAACTAAGGTAAATATAAGAACCCTGGTCCAGTCAAAGGTGACTATGGGGTTGCAGCGCTCATCTCGCTTTCAGGCCGAGGGAGCCAGCGTTTGTCCACAAACAGCTTTCTGGGTCATGTGGCCAGCATGACTAAACTGCTTCTGGCGCAATGGGACACTGTGACGAGTGCCAGAGCACATGGAAACGCCATTTACCTTCCTGCCACTAAGACAGCTTAGGGAAGTATGGTTTCTGTTAATCATAGCTAAGATTCACCGCAATTTGTCCAGTTAACTGTGGTTAGCTTATGAGTTACATCCAACTTTACACTCCTGAGAATTCAACTTTTTCTGGTGTTCATGCAACAAATGATAACACCATCAGATTCTCTAAAAGAACAGACATCCAGGAAAAAAAAGGAACTTAATTTGGCAACCAGTGTGGTCTTAGGAAGTGGAAAAGATCACTGTGTTAACCTGCTGGAACGTGGAGCCTTCCCGACACGCATTAGTCCTTTTGATGGGAGCTATTGGTTTAAAATCTCAATATACATGTGTTTTAGAAAATTAAAATAGAAAATAGCAAAGGTTTCTTTCTTTTGGTCCACTTTGCTAATTAATATGTCAAAGCTCGTAAAGGAGGACTCATCAGCTTTTCTCCAGTACTGTATCATTTTAAAGAGCTGTGTCAGCAGAGAGCTCAGCAGACAGTCAATACATATTAAGAGAGTCGCAAGCATTAAATCAAAAGGAAAAAGGAAAAGAAAGAAAGAGGGAGCCATATGAAAAATGAAAATAAAGCAAATAGCTGTGAGGCTAATGGAATACCATTTGTGACTTTGCATAAACAAGGGGAAAGGGCAGCATTTGCCCAACATAAACAATAACCTGTACATAAATCCTTCTTACCAATTCCATTATAAGTACTATAACACACAACAGTTAGTTGCACTTTTATAACAGCTCAAATTAAGAGAGGCATCTTGTGAGTTTTTGTGGCAAATACACTACAGCACTAACCACCCATGTAAACGCAGCTTGCTGGAATATGGTATTTTGCAGCAATTGTGGCTCAGTAACCTTGCCACCATCCCAACATTACACCACATACCCCAAAGGGCTTATTACTTTTCCACTTTGCCTCCTACACCCTTGAAAGTATTGTCTAGAAATGCTGCAGATTGGACAGGGGGGAATATTCACCTCCTGGTCTCTTCTTCGGCTTGCTGCCCCCATTTAAGACTCACTGCTTCCAGTTCACTGTGGGTTCAATAGTAAACTGTCTAGCCAGATGAAAGCGTCTAGTAAATATTATTAGGAATCATTTGCAGCAGGCGGCTGCTTTGGGGAAGATGAGAGTGCTGTGCCATTCCACTCTCCTCCATTCAACCTAGTCTTTCTGAGATCTTCATGAATGGTAAGAACTGGTGCCTAAGTTGGCTTGTTTGCCTCTTCTTTCTCACCCCTTTTTCCTTTTGTGTCATCTTAGGCCTCCAGGCAAGAACAGTATTTGTGCTGTTTGTTGGTTAAAACTTAAATTAATATTGAATGTTGGATCTTCCTGTTTATATCAACACAACAACAGCGCCAATGCAAATTAAAATAACCGCAGGATGGAAGGGGAAAATGGGGGGGGGGGGGGGGAGAGGAGTAGGTCAGCACTCAAAGATTTAGCCATATAAGTATGCTATATAGGTTAGTAAGCTAAAAAGCAGAGCCATCACCTTGCCAACAAAGGCCCGTATAGTTAAAGCTATGGTTTCCCCAGTAGTGATGTACGGAAGTGAGAGCTGGACCATCAAGAAGGCTGATAGCCGAAGAATTGATGCTTTTGAATTCTGGTGCTGGAGGAGACTCTTGAGAGTCCCATGGACTGCAAGAAGATCAAACCTCTCCATTCTTAAGGAAATCAGCCCTGAGTGCTCACTGGAAGGACAGATCCTGAAGCTGAGGCTCCAATACTTTGGCCACCTCATGAGAAGAGAAGACTCCCTGGAAAAGACCCTGATGTTGGGAAAGATGGAGGGCACAAGGAGAAGACGACGACAGAGGACGAGATGGTTGGACAGTGTTCTCGAAGCTACCAGCATGAGTTTGACCAAACTGCGGGAGGCAGTGGAAGACTGGAGTGCCTGGTGTGCTCTGGTCCATGGGGTCATGAAGAGTCAGACACAACTAAACGACTAAACAACAACAACAACAATGCTAAAATCTGCAATCCACAATATGCAGCTAGTTCACGCATACTGAGTAAGGACCTGCCCAGTCTACACTAATGGGTTGTCAAGATGGTGTTTACTTTTCTAATGCTGAAAAAAATGATGAGTTTGGCAACCAATAGGGAATGCCTAAGTCACTGCCTGTAAATTTTTGTTCTGTTTCCTGGAACAAGGGAATGCAGACAGTGGTCTCTCTCCAAAAGGAAAACAACAACATGGCAGTATCACACTATGTATGTACCCGCCTGTGACAGTGCATTGCCTGCAGCTGGAGGAGGAATGTATTGTCTCTCCCCCCCCCCCAAATAATCTCTGCTCTGTGGAGTGCAATACAGAGCAGAGGCTTTAAGCAAAGAGAGCACAGCTTTCCATTGGCTATAGTTCCATCGGCTATAGCAGTTTCCCAAACTAGGATCTCCGGCAGTGTCTGGACTACGTCTCTCTTTTTTTTAAAAAAAATAATATTTATTCAAGTTTTAAAGGTTACAAAAGGAAAAAAGAAAAAAACACCAAATTAAGCAAAAAAACAAGACAATACATCACAATAAGTAAAAACAAACAAAAACAAACAACAAACAAACAGAAAAATACAAACAATTAAAAAACAAATCAAACCTTCCCATAACTTATCTTTCATTTGCTTGTTTCCTTGACCTCCCTTTTTTGTATTCTAGTTCAGTTAGATATTTCAGCAACTCCTTTCCATCTTTGTTTATATCCTAATAATTTATCTTAATATACTGTAATTTTACATTCTCTTTCACCAATTAACAATCCATTTTTACTTAGTCCTTTATAACATTTCTGCTAAAACCACATAACTTCATTCCAGCATCCTTCTAACATTCCTTCATTTTACAATGTTTCTGTAAGTAAACCTACGTTTCATCATCTCTAGCTAGCAGGACCAGTGGGAGAGTCCAAAAACATCTAAAGACCCAAGTTTAGGAAACCCTGGGCTATTGTATCCGTTTGGGTAGTGTGGGTAAGTAAAGTAGATTCTGTAATATATTGGGGGGGGGGCACAATTTAAAAGCACTGTGGATTACATTTAGAAACTAATACATGTTTCAGTTGTAAATACTGCCACTGGCAGGTGTCTGGAAATCCATATGGTTCTTAAAAGGAATACATCTGCTTTCCATTTCTATAAATGTACCCCCCCCCCAAAAAAAAAAAGTGTGACCAGCAATTCTGGGCTGTGTTAAGTTGTTATTTTTTCTCATAGGTGTAAGGGCCAAATTTTCGTGGACAGCCTTGAGCGTGTCATACTACATGCCAGGAGAAAGTGGTAGAGACAGCAAGAATGTTATAAAAATGTGGATATGTTTGGAACCGAGGGCTGTCAACCCCATCAATAGTTTTAGCGAAATTACGTACAACAACAAGCAGGAACAGCAGCTCCCCAGAGCTATGCATGTATGGATAAATAAATAAAGAGGAGATAGAAGGCCCATCACAAAACATTATAAAACCCACAGCTGGTCCAAGAAGACCAGCTGTAATCTGATGGCTGTTTTTCAGAAACCCAGGGTTGTTGTCTTTCTAATTTGCTCTTGACACTTATGGATAGGGAAAAAACCACCCACCCACACTTGGAGCTTGAAATGGTAGATTCTTGATTTTCTGAGCAACTCTTTGCCAACTTTTATGTCTGCAATGGGATTTGTTCCAATGTGGACTGACAGGAAGGGCTTGCATTTATCGTTGGCAAACTTAAGGCAGCTGCAATATTTGCAAGCCTCCTTCTGAGTAATAACAGGGCACACCTTTCCAAATGATGAGTCACTTCTTGGAAACTTTATTGTATTCTCCTCAATGAAGAGAAAACAGAAATTTCAGGTGCAAGGAAAACAGAAGGTACCAGCTGAGAGAGAACCTCAGTTTCAAATAAATGAGAAAATCTCTTTAGTATAAAGGTGAAGGAAAGGATTGGTGGAGATGGGGAAGGGTGGAAGACAAGAAACATTAAAGGGGTATTGGCTGAGGAAATATGAGCAGCCTAAATGTCAAAAAGGCTGAATAGAAATGTCATGTATTTCCTAGAATTATTCACTATTTGTATATACTTTAATTCTGGGGGGGGGGGGGGAATCATTTTTAGGGCATATGAATGTGATAACACTATTTTTCTAACGCTTGCAAATCTTTTTATCTTATACAAAATGACGAAGTGTCCCATACCCTTTTCAAACAGGGCATAGCTTCTGAAGATAAGTAGAAAAGGTACCAAAATATTTCTCTCTGACATTCTGTTTCTGAGGAAGTTAAGTAATTTTCTAAACTTGCATAGGAGAACTTAAAAATGTTTCTTAGCTTGTGAGCTTCTTGCCTGATGCAATCAAGAGTAACGCTCACCGTGCGAATGCTTCCAGTATGAAGAAGGGATATATTTATTGTCCCTCCCAGACAGACCCCATGTTGCAGGACCAGTTTGAATCCAATAGATACTAAATACTTCAGAACAGAAAAGTAAGGGGAGTTGAGGAAAAAATATGGACTTTAATATTTTTTCCTCTGCATGATCCATGGATACTCATAAACAAGTGCATTCAGGCCAACTCAAATTATGAAGTAAGAAGTTTTCATTCAATTCACATTCCAAGATCTCCTGAAAAAACTTGTAGTTCCATTTACTGAACAAGAAGACACACTTTAAAAAACCCCACACAACTCTACATTTCTATTTGGTGTGCTTTCATAATCAAGACAGAACAAGTAGGTTGTCCCAGAGGCATTCCACAATATATAAAGGGAGAAGATCCAAAACTCAGAACTAATACAAGACCTTTCAAATACTTTGCCTGGGCCTGTACAGAGCAGCATTTAAAGCAAATTTAGTTTGTGTGAACTAGACAAGAACTCTGTGCAGCATAGTCAAATCAAACCAAGAATCTCTTACCTAGTTTATGTTCAGTCAACAAGCAAACATTGCTTTCATCTGGCACTGAAGAAAATGGAGGGAAAAGAGAAACAGTTAACAGATATTGTCATGAATCAAACATTTATTTAACAGATACTCAGTTTTCCACCAGCGCTTAATCCTTTCTTAGCAAAACTTGTTAAGGTCCTGTTTTTGGTGCCCAAAACACGTATAAAAAATATTTCCTAGAAGCCAATGGAAGGTATGTACTATTTATGTTATAGAAACGCCAAAGGAGTATACAAATTCATCATATGTTATAATCTACAAAAAGATACACACAGGTCTTTTTCACAGATTTGGGAATCTGTTCAGTGTGCAAGAGAATTGTCTGCACTTGACTGATCCTGACACAAGTCCTTATCCATACATATTTGCATGGATTGCTAAACTTCCTATTGTATGATTACTAAACTTCCCATTTTGAAACTTACACACCATCCAGATGCTTAAAGCTCACAGCTGACTTGTATGTTGGCACAGACCCATCATTTTGCCCCACATTTAACTTTCCCAATAAGCCCACTGTCTCTGGGCAGAACACTTAAGTCTAGAGAAATGATAATTTTTCATAGTTCTCTTACCCAAGCTTCCTAGCTTACATCACAACTAATTCATGTATGTTCTTTCAAAGGATTGCATGAATGAACTAGTCACCACTATTTACAACATTATTTTTATTTCTCAGGGGGGGGGGACTATTGGATGCTAAGAGGCTCACTCCACACCCATTTGGCTTTCAGGTTATGATATTATTATAATTTAATATAAATAAAGACCCTGCCAAACAAGGCATGTTTTTTGAGTTATTATTAATTGTTTTAAAAGCATAGGTGGTTCAGGGAGGCCTGAGTGTCTCGGTTCCTGCCCCAAAACTCAACAGCATGTGCTCTTATTGGAAAATATGGAAGTGATCAACCTTTTAAAGAAGAGTAACAGTACCGATTCAGCAGTATGAAAGCAGCTGATTCAGCCCAAGAGCTCTCACGGGGCAAAGGGTTGGTGGGGAAGATCCCGGTCTAGGGCCAAGGGCCATGATTCAAGGAACAGCAATGAGGAGTTCACAACTGCAGTGGAGACGAGACGTTTTTCTAAAAAGTTTGCACACCCACCCAAAAGTTTAAAACCAAGGAAGAATGGATGAGACCCTTACTTGTAATAAACCCTCACTTTCTGCAGAAATATATGGAAGAAGGAGGAGGAGGAGGAGGAGGAGACGACGACGACGACAACAACAACTTTAGATTTGATATCCGCTTTATCACTACCTGAAGGAGTCTCAAAGTGGCTAACATTCTCCTTTTTCCCTTCCTCCCCCACAACAAACACTCTGTGAGGTGAGTGGGGCTGAGAGACTTCAGAGAAGCGTGACTAGCCCAAGGTCACCCAGCAGCTGCAGGTGGAGGAGCGGAGACGCGAACCCGGTTCACCAGATTACGAGTCTACCACTCTTAACCACTGCACCACACTGGCTATAAACTGCTAACAGATGCTAAGTCTAGGTGGACATGTCTCATTGCTTCTCTGGAAGTGCTGCCTTGCCTGGGCAAAGAGTGCTGGACCCAATTCCCAGGGGTGGGGCCAGCCACCTGCGGGGGCGGGGCGAGCCAGGGCAGGATGCTCCGTGGGGCCTCTGAGGAGTCTGCCTGTCTCCTCCTACTCAGCCGCCCTACAGCTTGGGTGGGGGGAGGCAGCGAGCGGACCATTTAAGCAATGCAGAGCCTGTGTGCGCCCAAGCAACCACGTCTCTCCCAGGAGAGACGCATGGCTCAGGTGCGCTGCAGGCCCCGCGGTGAGTGCAGCCAGGCATTTTGTCACCCCCCTCAGTGCTGACACCCAGGGTGGCCCGCCCGCACTGTACCCCGCTTCCTCCGCCCTTGCCAACTCCCCCTCTGAATCCTGTTGCGTCCCTCCAGGCTGAAGCCCAGTGCTCTCCCTAGACTCCAACAGTGTAGGATTCCTGCCTCAATACTAGAGCCAGATATGTTCAAAGGGAAGGAAGGGCTAAGAGAAACTAAGCTTAGATGAGCTATAATATAAACAGATTTAGACAAGCTACGGCACAATGAAAAATAACTAGCACCCCCACTAAAAACCTCCTTGAAAAAGTCACAAGTATTCTATCTGTAAAAAGCTGAACCGAAACCATCTAAAAAGCAGATTATTCAGTCAAGGTCCTGTTTCCAAATACAAACACTTCTTGCATGCTTTTAAGGATCTAAATAAATTACTTTCCCTGATCTGAACATATTTGCAGGCAGGGGGAAAATCTGATGCTTGCTCTCCAGATGGATATTATCCTTACACAGCCCTTTCAGCATAATAAAGATATAGCACCATCAATTAATTTTAAGTCAATGATTGTGCCAATAACATGACTCCAGCAGCTCTTATTTATCCACCGCAGCCTTTCCTCATTTAGGGATGGCTGCATATTACTCACAGAAAACATGTCAAATTCTGGCTCGAAACCATCCTTTTACATAATTTTTTTAAAGCTGTTTTGTTTTTGAGTGGGAACTCTTTTTAGCATAAGTGGACATTATTCATCTCTAATGTAATGGACTGACTTTACAGTTATACATTAAAAGTAAGTATTTATAAACCTAGGATAACTTCCAAAATACACTGCAATCATCTTTAAATACTTAAGAAATAGATTTCGATGTTAAATGTGGGAAACAACGAGGAACAGAAGTTTATTTAGCCTATTCTCAAAAAATCAAGCTAGGCACGGTAAAAAGAAAGGAAAAATGTGTTATACCCTGTGTGTGTGTGCCAGTTTGTAAGACTCTCTTAAGATACTTCTAAGATACTTATGGGGACGCGGGTGGTGCTGTGGGTTAAACCACAGAGCCTAGGACTTGCCGATCAGAAGGTCAGCGGTTGGAATCCCCGCGACGGGGCGAGCTCCCGTTGCTCGGTCCCAGCTCCTGCCAACCTAGCAGTTTGAAAACACGTCAAAGTGCCAGTAGATAAATATGTACCACTTCGGCAGGAAGGTAAACAGTGTTTCCGTGCACTGCTCTGGTTCGCCAGAAGCAGCTTAATCCTGACGGCCACATGACCCGGAAGCTGTACGCCTGCTCCCTCGGCCAATAAAGTGAGATGAGCGCCGCAACCCCAGAGTCGGCCACGACTGGACCTAATGGTCAGGGGTCCCTTTACCTTTACTAAGATACTTCTATGCAGCTGACAGTATATTCAGAAACATACTATTACTTCTGCATTACTTGGTTAATGAAAACACTTATCAGTGCTAGGGCACAGACTGGTTCTATACATTTATAGGCCTGAATCAGATGTCATGCTAAATTATGAACTAGAGCAAGAACATCATATGCTTATCTTTTACCTCTCGTCCTCTTCCAAGCATGGAATGAGACTGAAAGCTTCTGTCCCCTGCTTAGAACTAGAGCCAGGGCCGTCTTTAGCATACGCACCACCGGGGTGCAAAGATCCGCCCAGCGCCCCCCAAATTTAGTTTAGCCCCCAAATTAACTTTTATTATGCTTATGTCAGACACCACGCTTATGCCTTATCTCTCGTTTACAAAAGAAGGGAGGAAAAAGAAACAAAAGTGACGTGCTGTGGGCAGGCTCCAGGAGGGGTTGACGAGACTTCGGCACCCAGCACCAGCCAGCAGGCAGGCCGGCAGGCAGCAGCAACAGTAGCAGCACAGCCAGGGCTCCCCTCTGAGCCTCCCCATCCATGCCGAGCCGCAGGCAGGTCTGGCGTATCGGCATGGCGATCCAAGCCGGCGGGTGCCTGAGAGGTGTGCGCAGAGCTCAAGGCGGTAGCCAGGCGCCGGGAGGGGCGCTATGTTTGGGAGGTTGGTGAACCGGCAGAAAGGGCAGAAAGGGCGCGATCCTGGAGAGCCCGAGTCGCCCAGCAGCCTCCTCGCTGCCAGTTGCCAGCAGGCATCTCCCAAGCCGGCAGCTCCTGCTTCTTGGTTCCAGTTTGTTTGCCTCCAGCTCACGCAGAATCCAGTCAAAAAAGGAAAAAGGGGAGGGGAGTGTGGACACCGGGGGTGGGTGAGGAGGAGGGCATTATTTTTTTTGTGTGTGTGTGAATGACAAGCGCTGCCACTGGCACAGCGTATCTTTGGTAAATGAGCGCACAAAGTCGAAAGTCCTTTTGCTTTTTTAGCTTGATCAAAATTATTTATTATTTCATAACAGGTAGATCGTATAGTTAAAGCTATGGCTTTCCCAGTAGTGATGTATGGAAGTGAGAGCTGGACCATAAAGAAGGCTGATCGCTGATCGCCGAAGAATTGATGCTTTTGAATTATGGTGCTGGAGGAGACTCTTGAGAGTCCCATGGACTGCAAGAAGATCAAACCTCTCCATTCTGAAGGAAATCAGCCCTGAGCGCTCACTGGAAGGACAGATTGTGAAGCTGAGGCTTCAATACTTTGGCCACCTCATGAGAAGAGAAGACTCCCTGGAAAAGACCCTGATTTTGGGAAAGATGGAGGGCACAAGGAGAAGAAGACGACAGAGGACGAAATGGTTGGACAGTGTTCTCCAAGCTACCAGCATGGGTTTGACCAAACTGCGGGAGGCAGTGGAAGACAGGAGTGCATGGCGTGGGACGAAGAGTCGGACACGACTAAACGACAACAACAACAACAACAACAACAACAACAACAGGTAGATAGTTAAGAGCTTAGGCGGCTGCAGCAGTGGGCGCCTGGCTCCCCCCATAATCTGGTGCCTGGGTGCCCTGCACCCCCGGGTAAAGACAGCCCTGACTACAGTCATGGGGGGAAAGAAAGTACATCCTCTTTGAATTCTGTGGTTTTACATCTCAGGACATAATAACAATGTTGTTGTTGTTGTTGTTTAGTCGTTTAGTCATGTCCGACTCTTCGTGACCCCATGGACCCTGTTCCTTAGCAGGTCTTAACATTAGGTAAATACAAACTGAGATGAACAACAACACATGACCTATTACCCTGTGTCCTGATTTATTTTAAATATATATATATTAAAAGCCAAAATGTGTGAAAAACTAAGCACATAACTTGTAGAACAACCTTTAGCAGCAATAACTTGGAAGTGATCGTTTTCTGTAGGACTTTTTCCCTCTCTCACATCGTTGTGGAGGAATTTTGACCTGCTCTTCTTTACAACGTTTTTTCAGTTCATCGAGGTTTGCCAGCATTTGTTTATGCACACTAAACTATGGTTTGGTGCTATATGGATGAGCCTGACTGTGCCTAGACAAAACACTGGGCCTATGCACTCCCTGGTCCCAGACAGGTGGAAGAAGTTCTGCGAAGCTCAGTTTCACTTATACTTAAACTCTGCTATTCATTACTTTTGCTCAATTCCAGCTTAGTTTCATGGCAGTGCAGTCCACTGGGATGCATTTTCAAGAATGCACATGGGCTGTACAAACTATTGTTATCTTTGTGATGATGCAAATTGTTCCTTTCCATAGCGTTTTCACCTCTCCTAAGTAATTCATTGTTAATTAAGCCCATCCTAGCTTATTTTACACTTCTTTTTTTGCTGCACCTACTTTCCCCACGCACTAAATGAAGCTGAATAATCCCCTTGCAATGAAATACTGTAAAACATTAATAAACTAAATCCTAATTGAACTTTGTGGCATGCTGTTATCAATTCTGCTCAGCTCCCGTGGCATAACCACCACCACTTTGTTATCAAAACTTCTCACGGAACAGAGTTTATGAAGGAATATAATCTCTCTTCTCGGCCTGAATCTTCAGCATCGCCGAGCCATTCATGGGTATTACAGAAAAGGGATTGATATTGTCTATTATTCCAGTGCTTGGAGGGGCAGCTTTTAAGTTTAGATTTTTTTTTACTTAAGAATTCCTGTTCAAGAGTAGATACTAATCAATATTAAACTTTGAAGGCAACAAGAGGGCTTACTAATAAATAAATAAATAAATAAATGGTAAAGGACCCCTGGATGGTTAAGTCCAGTCAAACTTGACTATAGGGTGTGGTGCTCATCTTGCTTCAGGCCAAGGGAGCCGGCGTTTGTCCACAGACAGCTTTCCAGGTCAGGTGGCCAGCGTGACTAAACCGCTTCTGGCACAAACAGAACACCATGACAGAAACCAGAGTGCACAGAAATGCCATTTACCTTCCCGCTGCAGCAGTACCTGTTTATCTACTTGCACTGGTGTGCTTTCGAACTGCTAGGTTGGCAGAAGCTGGGACAGAGCAACAGGAGCTCATCCCGTCATGCAGATTCGAGCTGCCGACCTTCTGATAGGCGAGCCCAAGTGGCTCAGTGGTTTAGACCACAGTGCCACCTGCTCCTTTTAAAAAAATCAATTTAAAAACTCACTTATAATACCATTGCAATCTATACAATCACACTTGCCATCTTTCTAGCACAAGGAACAATTAAATCAGCCTTCTCACCTCCTGCTTCCTCACCTCCTTCCAAGTAAAATTAAACTTAGAAAAGTATCACTCCTCTTAATGGCAAACTCAGGGGCAGCCAAAAAGGAGGCAATGACAAACCAAGGGGTGTGTGGATGTGTCAATATGCCTAAGGAAACCCTAATGTGTGTGCGCCTTACCTAACAGGGCGAACCCCCTGAAGACTGAGCACGCTCAATAGCCATGGAATGCAGAGTGACAATAGTCCCAGAAAACACAGTGGAGGGAGTGGAATAACCGGTTTAGAGTGAAGGGCTGGCAGTCGCCTGAACTCATTTTAGGAGGGAAGATACTGTTGGTGATCTCACTTGAATAATGCAAGTCCAGAGAGAGGAAAATACCTGATAGGGTGCTGGACTCCCTCAAACCCTAGGTCCAAGTAGGTGCTAGAATTTAATTGAGGCTTGGGGTTGTTAAACAGGTTTAATAGCCAGACCCATGTGTATTAAGTCAGACCCGTGTGCGTCAAGCTTTGAGCTGGACACTTTTAATCCTTTAATTAAGCCAAGTGTTAAAAGCTAATTAAGCAAGGCTAACTTCCATGTGAGGGACGCGGGTGGCGCTGTGGGTCAAACCACAGAACCTAGAACTTGCTGATTGGAAGGTCGGCGGTTCGAATCCCCACGGCAGGTTGAGTTCCCGTTGCTCGGTCCCTGCTCCTGCCAACCTAGCAGTTCGAAAGCATGAAGTACAAGTAGATAAACAGGTACCACTCCGGTGGGAAGGTAAACGGCGTTTCCGTGCGCTGCTCTGGTTCACCAGAAGTGGCTTAGTCATGCTGGCCACATGACCCGGAAGCTGTACGCTGGCTCCCTCGGCCAATAAAGCGAGATGAGCGCCGCAACCCCAGAGTCAGTCACGACTGGACCTAATGGTCAGGGGCCCCTTTACCTTTACCTTATTAACTTCCATGTGAGGTGATAGGCTGTGGGACGGGCCACTGAAAAAGAACACAATGGATAAAAGGAGCCCAGTGTGAGTGTGCTGGTCCCGGGGGGGGGGGGGAAGGTTACCGTTGGCATAGTCAAAGTCCGGTCCTGGGTCAATAGCCTGGAAACAGTTCCGAAGGAGCAGGGCGAGGTCCGAAGCAGGAAGCAGGACTGGATGCTGGCCGAAACAGCTCTTCATCGACATTGCTCCCGCAACCTGGGACCGGGCTGACTGGCCTTTATCTTCTCTGAGGCCAGGGGCGGTCCCGGCCCCCAGGAGACCCGCCTCTCCTGGCCTTAAGGCGAGCACTCCTCCTGGGAGAAACCAGTTCCCTTTGCCTCTCTGCCCTGAGCCTCTGCAGTTCTGGAGAGGCTGAAGGGTTACTGGGCCCAGGGGGAGACTCACCTGCAGGCACTGAGTCCTCAACCACCTCCGGAGCCAGAGTGGATTCACCTGGTTCCTGCTCCTGAGGATCCGGCACAGGAGCAGGCGCTTCAGAATCAAGGCCCTGCCCCAGTTCAGCCGGCCCTGGAGGCGGGGACTCCTGTGCAGGCTGGGATTCCTCTGGTTCAGCCTCTGAATCGGAATCCCAGGCCATCACAGTGAGACAGCAGATGAGTGGCGCCTTTCTTGCCGCAGATAAAGCAGCGTGGGTTAGAAGCTTAGGGCCAGGAGTCACGTGAGCAGCAGATGCAAAGCAGTAGAAAGAGCATGATGTTGGATCTTGGCTGGGATCCTAGGCTGCACCCATGGAGGAAGCAAGACCCTCTTGGAATGTTGATGCTGCAAACTCCTCCATCCTAGGCAGGGCCAGATTTAGGTTTGATGAGGTCCTCAGCTATTGAAGGTAATGGGGACCTTTATCTGTCCAGCTGTCCTTTGTCAACAACAAACTGACACTGTTTTTTTGTGTTGGATATATGCTATACAGTGGTACCTCGGGTTACATACGCTTCAGGTTACATACGCTTCAGGTTAGAGACTCCGCTAACCCAGAAATAGTGCTTCAGGTTAAGAACTTTGCTTCAGGTTGAGAACAGAAATTGTGCTCCTGCGGCGCAGCGGCCGCAGGAGGCCCCATTAGCTAAAGTGGTGCTTCAAGTGAAGAACAGTTTCAGGTTAAATACGGACCTCCGGAATGAATTAAGTACTTAACCCGAGGTACCACTGTATTGTAATTTATGGACCTAATAGGTATCTAAAGCCATTTGCTCACGTTGCCATGCAACCAGTCCATGCAGAATGTAGGCTCCCTATATATAAAGGTAAAGTTAAACGTACCCCTGACCATTAGGTCCAGTTGTGGACGACTCTGTGATTGCTCGCTCATCTCGCTCTATAGGCCGAGGGAGCCGGCGTTTGTCCGCAGACAGCTTCTGGGTCATGTGGCCAGCATGACTAAGCTGCTTCTGGAGAACCAGAGCAGCGCACAGAAACTCTGTTTACCTTCCCGCCAGAGCAGTACCTATTTATCTACTTGCACTTGACATGCTTTTGAAATGCTAGGGGGGCAGGAGCTGGGACCGAGCAACGGGAGCTCACCCTGTCACAGGGATTCGAACTGCCGAATGGCAAGCCCTAGATTCTGTGGTTTAGACCACAGCGCCACCCGCATCCCTTGCGCTATATATAGAAATGAGCAAACCAGTGATATTTTAGGGAACAGGCTAGCAGACGGGGCCCATTACTTACATCATAGGAGCCTACACAACACAAAACACGGTTGCTGTATGTAGGTTTTATTTTATTTGTTTTTTATCTTATATTTTGGAAATGTACAGCCAGTTTTTTCCCCTTTAATTTTTTTGGGGCCCCCCAAGCGAATGGGGCCCTAAGCTGTAGCTTGTTTGCTTATATGTCAATCAGGCACTGATCTTAGGCTTGGGTTGTATACATGTGTAAATAACCATATATCACAAAGACATCATGGTCTATGCTTTGCCTCATTTCCCAAAAAGAAACACAGACCCCGAATAAGAACTGCTCAGAGCCTGGGGATGGTGTGCAGCAATACTTTGTTGGTTCAGTTTGTCAAAAACAACAATATACATATGAGGAGAGAGGTTTTGTTGTATTTATAGGCTTTGCCCAGAACATGTTCATTCAACTGGGGGTTGGGGAGACACTCCAATAGCATTTCTCTCTCCCTCTTTTTGGGTTTTCACTCAAAAAAAGAATAGCAAGCACATTATGAGGAAAGTGTCTGGTTTGCTTTCCTATTCCTCCAAATTCTCTCCCTAATTGCTCAGCTGCTTATATCTAGCAGGGCATTGTTCCGTGGATGATGAATAAAAAAGAAATTTAATACCAGAATACTATTAACTGAGGATCAGTATGGTTCCATGTATGCTTTCAAAAGGATGTACTAAGTTTAGAAAGCCACAAAAGTTAAACGGAATTCACTAAAGACTAAAAAGAGGACCCCCAATTTTCAAGCACAGCCACTTCAAAATAAGGGGAGGCTTGCATGTGTGCCATGCCTTATCTTGAAAGAGGGCCTGAGAACAGGACATATTTCCATGCCATCCATCAATGCAATAATGCCAGGATATATTACAATAAAATACCAAATGCAGAGTAAAAGCAGCAATGAAAATTAAATGTTAAAAACTTCTGAAGTAACACCTAGAGCAGGGGTCAGCAACCTAAGGCCCATGGGCCAGAACAGCCCACAAGGCTTGTCTAACTGGCCCACAGCACCCCCTGCTGCCCCTTCTTACCGGCCCGGCCCGGCCCGGCCCGGCCCGGCCTGGCGCGGGCATCAACTTCCGGGTTGATGGTGCCTGTGTGCATATGCACGGGTGCTCCTCTGTCCCAGATGTGCACCGGAAAAAGCATGTGCACATGTGTGCGGAATGGAGAAGCAGCCGTGCACATGTGCATACGCTATTTCCGACGCACTTCCGGGTCAGAGGAGCGCCGGAAATAGCATGTGTACAAGTTTGGCTTCCGGAAAAAAGTTCGAAAACCGGAACACCTACTTCTGGTTTTGCAGCATTCAGGTTCCAAGTTATTTGTGAACTGAGCTGTTCGAAAACTGAGGTACCACTGTAATTAAAAACTGTGTAGTCTCACCACAATGTATTTATGTAGTACCACAGCGAAACAGATTACCATATAACAACACAGTCTGTTCAGGGAAATAATTTTCCTCCAGTGTATCCCAGTATAAAATCCTGAGATGCTCTCCGAAAGAAATAACACATTTGTACACTTGGTTGGTAAGAGGGAGGAGGGCTCACTTTGACCCCACTGATCACTGTTTGACAGCCTAGTGCTATTACTTGGGATCATGGTCTTAAAAGCAGATATTAGAACAAACTTGATCCAATTATAACACTGATATAGCCCAAATAATCTTATCTCACAACATCTGGGCAATCGGGTGGGATCAGTGTGTAAGGGAGAAGTAGGAAGTATGCAAACCTGTGACGTGGTCTTACTCTGTGTTAAATATGAACAGAGTGATAAAGACACACATACACATAGGTACAAGGGGAGGGAAGGGGGGTGGGAATGTAAATAGTGAGGTAAAAAGGCAAATGAAATGGTCTGTGACCATTATATATAAAGTTGGAGATAACATGCCCATCCAAACATTGCTAATTTAATTAAAACATGGGCTGAAATAGGAAACCATTATCTCAATTCAAACCTAAACAGATAGAATCAAACATCACTCTAAGCTTATTATGCAGCAGTTTTAATGCTGGAGTCTCCCTATGAAAATCCTTTGGAAGAGAAGAGCAAATTTCAATGGCAGAGTTTTCCTGGAAGACTGAAGGAAGGAAGGAAGGAATCTTTATTTGTGTCAGCCATCGGCCATGGCAATAAAACAACAATACAATATACAAAGAAGAGAAATAAAAAGTCAACTATATAAAATACATTTTAGTGTTTTGAATCAATAGTCAAATAGTGGATCTTATTCCGATTGCCCCAGCTAAAAACCTTGCAACCTTTTCTGAGGACTCAACCTTTTCTGAGGACTGAAGTTTCTGAATGCCTCAGCCCAAAGCCCATTCAGTATTCTGAATTACCGTATTTTTGACTCAGAGAAGGGGAGATTTGGGTGGGGGGAGATTGCCCAGACTTTTTCAGCTTTTTTGGGGGGGGGGGTGTTTGCTGCCGAAAATCACAAACCCACAGGACTGCCACAGCCAATTGCACGCACATCGACAAAGCCACCCATTGTCTGCACACTCGCCAAAAGCCAGTGCCAATCACCCGCCCAATTGCAGCAGTAGCCAATAGCCAGCAGACCTCGCCGCACCCACCAATCACCTACAAATACACCACTGGCAATCTCCTGCTCACAGCAGCCACCAATCGCCTGTCCCAACTCTCCACTATCCGTGTATAAGACAACCCCCAATTTTTAAGCAAAAAACCCCCCTCATCTTATACACAGAAAAACACGGTACGTCACAGAATCATAGAATTGGAGAGTTGGAAGGGACTACGAGGGACCAAAAGCAATGACAAACCTGGACAGCATTTTAAAAAGCCGAGACGTCACCTTGCCAACAAAGGTCCGTAGAGTTAAAGCCATGGTTTTCCCAGTAGTGAAGTATGGAAGTGAGAGCTGGACCATAAAGAAGGCCGATCACCAAAGAATTAATGCTTTTGAATTCTCGTGCTGGAGGAGACTCTTGAGAGTCCCATGGACTGCAAGAAGATCAAACCGATCCATTCTTGAAGAAAGCAGCCCTGAGTGCTCACTGGAAGGACAGATCCTGAAGCTGAGGCTCCAGTACTTTGGCCACCTCATGAGAAGAGAAGACTCCCTGGAAAAGACCCTGATGTGGGGAAGATGGAGGGCACAAGGAGAAGGGGATGACAGAGGACGAGATGGTTGGACAGTGTTTTCGAAGCTACCAGCATGAGTTTGACCAAAGTGCGGGGGGCAGTGGAAGACAGGAGTGCCTAGCTGCTCTGGTCCATGGGGTCACAAAGAGTCGGACACGACTAAATGACTAAACAACAACAAAAAAATTTAAACAAAAAAAACCCCTCGTCTTATATAAGGAAAAACAAGGTACGTCACAGAATCATAAAATTATAGAGTTGGAAGGGACTACGAGGGACCAACCCTCTGTGATGGAGGAATCTTTTGCCCAATGTGGGGCTGGAACCCCTAACCCTGAGATTAAGAGTCTCATGCTCTACCGGCTGAGCTATCCCTGTCGTACCCCCGCTCTCCAATTTGTCCGAGGCCTTGCAAGGTGCAAATGTACATGAGGTGTTGCATAATCATGAGTTTTTAATTGATGAAGCATGTTAAGTGCTCTGCAGTGGCAGCACAAATACTCAGCACTATACAGCTTGCTTTTGGTCCTATGCGGCAAGATGAAATCAGGTGACTATGTAAAAGGTAAAGGTAAAGGACTTCTGGATAGTTAAGTCCAATAAAAGGCGACTATGGGGTTGCGGCACTCATCTCGCTTTCAGGCCAAGGGAGCTGGCGTTTGTCCACTTTCCAGGTCATGTGGCCAGCATGACTAAAACGCTTGTGGCGCAACGGGGAACTGTGACGGAAACCAGAGTGCACGGAAACGCCATTTACCTTCCCGCCGGTGTGGTACCTATTTATCTACTTGCACTGGTGGGCTTTCGAACTGCTAGGTTGGCAGGAGAGAATGTTTTCTCTAAAAGTAGTACATGGATGATTCATCACTCTTGCCCTTGCAGATATGAAAGGAAAAGCTTCAGTCAGTTGCACGAGATCTCGCAAAAACACCCAAAAATCATATTCTTGCAAAAAATACTGAGGCATTTTTATGGTGTTTTTTTTTTAAAAAAAAAAATCATTAAATAAAATAAAAACCCAAGTAGACCTTGGTTGACTCTCCAATTAAAAGAAAGCACTATGTGGGTGAAAATCCTATTAGTCACTTACCAGTAGCAGCCAAATGTACAACAGTATTTTTCTGCTCATATGGCTCGCTAAAGTACATTAATCATGGACAACTTTGAGAAATGTTATTGAGAAATGTAGCATTTGTTTTTTGTACAGCATGGCTCCCAATTCCTCTAACGAGCTGAATAAAACTTCACTTGGAAAGTAAAGATTAGGACAAAACAGGAGTTGAAAACTCATGTGCATGGTGAAAAATTCACCCTTCAATGTAAGATTCAAATTACGTCAGAAAATCATACTTATAGTACACTCCCACAAACTCCCTATATATACACAACTGTCCTTTTTCTAAATTAACACTGCCAGACATTTTGTCTTGAGCAGCTGTTCAGCAACACTGGTATATGTTAATATCACTCAATTCCTTATTTAACTTACACCAAGGAGAGCTAACAGGGCTTTCATGTTTTTAACGCATTTTCCGCGGCTGTAGTTCTTTCAGATCACTTGTGCAAGGCCGAAGGAGGCATTGTGTAAATAGGTTTGTGGAAAACAGCGAAGTGATGCTGATATAAATAATAAAATGCTAAGCTTTTTAAAAATGGTATTCGTCTTCTGTTACAAGTTAGGAGGGGAAAAAAATCGTTTTGTCATGCAGCTGGCGAAGAACACTGCTGTACACGTGACCAGTTAATGCATTTTAGTGCATAATGTGGCAATTATTGTCTATACAACTATCCTATTGTGCATGAATAGGAAGTGGCATCATCCTTACAATAAATTGTACGGTAATTAGCCATTTCCCCTCATTTCCTTTCTGAACTCCGATAACACCGAGATATATCATCCGTCTTGCTTATTTGCAAAAGTAAGAACAAACCATCTGTACTGCCACTGTTCTAAATTAGATGGACTGTAATTTTCAGGTCTGTAAAGCAAAGGCTAGGAGGTCAAACATTGGAATTGTTTGCTGAGGGTCATATTGTATTTAATTTAGGTGCCCTAAGACATTCCGTACATAAAGAAAAACGTGGCAGCTAAACTATTGCCCAGTTTAGAAGCAGAGAAAATACAGTCAACATAATCCAGTTATATAGAGTTTGTTTTAATATATATATATATATTAAAAAACATGCAACCAGTCACAGAGGGATGGATGCTGATTTAGCCACCTGCCACTCTTTCATCCTTTCTGCAGCCCCTCTCAGGTCGCTGGCTTCTGAACCCCAGCCACATTTGCATATTCCAAATAGAGATCATATTATTCTTTACATAATTACTTATACCAAGGAACAGCAGATGCAACCCGTAATTGACAAAGACCAACCTTCCCCTCAGTTCCAACTCATTCATTTCTATTTAACTCCTTTTAGCAGCCTGGCTAGCTCAGTCATTACAGCAAACTCTCACCACCAACACCCTCCGCTCGTTCATTCCCCCAATATTCCTACCAGACATGCTTGGTTCGATGGGTTTCTGCCTGAGGTTAGATGCCCAGGCTGAGATAGAACCAAAGCAACACAGAATCATAGAACTGCAGAGCTCGAAGGGATCCAGTGAGCCATGTAGTCCAACCCCAAAGGCTTTGGAGAGAAGACATAAAGTTCACCGCATGTTGCAATTTGAGAGAAAATGTAATGAAAAGGCTGTACCGATGGTACCTGACGACGGCCAAACTGACCAAGATGTATAAGAATAGCTCAGATGTATGCTGGAGATGTAAAAATGGGGTAGGTACTGTGATGGCATGGGAATCTGATTCAGAGGCTGAACCAGAGGAATCCCAGCCTGCACAAGAGTCCCCGCCTCCAGGGCCGGCTGAGCCGGGGCAGGGCCTTGATTCTGAAGCACCTGCACCTGTGCCGGATCCTCAGGAGCAGGCACCAGGTGAATGCATTCTGGCTCCGGAGATGATCTCCCAGCCCTGTCAGGGGAAGGTGAGTCTCCCCCTGGGTCCAGTAACCCTCTCTTGAGCTGCAGAGGCTCAGGGCAGAGAGGCGGAGGGAACTGGTTTCTCCCAGGAGGAGTGCTCGCCTTAAGGCCAGGAGAGGCGGGTCACCTGGGGGCCGGGACCACCCCTGGCCTCACAGAAGATAAAGGCCTGTTAGCCCGGTCCCAGGTTGCGGGAGCAACGTCGTTGAAGACCTGTTTCGGCCAGCACCCAGACCTGTTCTTGCCGTCCTTGCCTGGCTCCTCTTTTTGGACCCCGCTTCGCCCTTGGAGGTCAGTCTACAGACCCTCAACCCAGGCCCCTGACCATGCCTCACGGTAACCTCCCCCCAGGACCAGCACAGGTACCTTCATGCACATGTGGTGGGACTGTGTGAAAATAAGAGAAGTTTGGGATACAATATATAATGAACTTAAAAATATCTTCGAATTTTCCTTAAAAACAAACAAACTGAAGCCTTTCTGTTAGGCATTATGTCCATGGAAATACAAAAAAAACAAACCCTTTTTATGCATGCAACTACAGTGGCTACTATTTTAATAGCTAAAAATGGGGAAAGTGATAGAATACCTAGAGCTTGCAAAAATGAGTGGGAGAATAAGAGGAAAATCAAATCAGAAAGTTATTAAAGATTGGACAATATTCAAAGAATATCTTTATAAGTATTCTGATAATGCAATGCTCCTGACAGACTTAGATTGAATCTTGAAGTGTAAGGAAATCTTAATAACAAAAATTTCTTCTGATAAGCAACACAAAAGAATAATAATAATGAAGTGTGTATAGAATAAAAGGTAAAGGGACCCCTGACCATTAGGTCCAGTCGTAACCGACTCTAGGGTTGCAGCGCTCATCTCACTTTATTGGCCGAGGGAGCCGGCGTACAGCTTCCGGGTCATGTGGCCAGCATGACTAAGCCGCTTCTGGAAAACCAGAGCAGCGCACGGAAACGCCGTTTACCTTCCCGCCGGAGCGGTACCTATTTATCTACTTGCACTTTGATGTGCTTTCAAACTGCTAGGTTGGCAGGAGCAGGGACTGGGCAATGGGAGCTCACCCCATCGTGGGGATTCGAAACACCGACCTTCCGATTGGCAAGTCCTAGGCTCTGTGGTTTAACCCACAGTGCCACCCGGGTCCCAACTCTTTATATATCACTTATGTATATAATAATAGGGTATAAAAAATACAATGAGGTGAGTCGGAAGTTAAAGTGTGTGTAATGTCAAAAGATATGTTGTTAGTGTTTATGGTTTGTTTATGTTGTTTATTGTGTTTGTCTATGTTTGATGTAAACTGTTTTTTGTAATAAAGAATATTCTAATAATAATAATAATAATAATAATAATAATAATAATAGCAAATGCAGGAATCTGGCTCATGGCCGTCTCTGAGTGGGCTCAAACCACCAACCTTCTGGTTAACAGCCAGATGCACTGACGCATCAGGCCACCTCGTATTCAGGCGGATTTCAATACCATGAGGTTGAGTGACCAAGGAAGCTGTGGAAAGACCAGAAGTTGCTGTCCTTGCCTGCTGCCATAATTTCAGTGACCCAGTACAGTGGTGCGTATGCATAACGAACGACAGTGAGATTGGAAGGAACACTATTGGGGAGAGTACACTGGAGACAATTGGACAACCCCCTGGGTCCCCTCTGCAATGGTGCTAGTACTGCAACACCGTTGTAGTTATTTAGTCATTTAGTCATGTCTGACTCTTCGTGACCCCATGGACCAGAGCACGACAGGCACTTCTGTCTTCCACTGCCTCCCGCAGTTTGGTTAGTAGCTTCAAGAACACTGTCCAACCATCTCGTCCTCTGTCGTCCCCTTCTCCTTCTGCCCTCCATCTTTCCCAACATCAGGGTCTTTGCCAGGGAGTCTTCTCTTCTCATGAGGTGGCCAAAGTATGGGAGCCTCAGCTTCAGGATCTGTCCTTCCAGTGAGCACTCAGGGCTGAATTCCTTCAGAATGGATCGGTTTGATCTTCTTGCAGTCCATGGGACTCTCAAGAGTCTCCTCCAGCATCATAATTCAAAAGCATCAGTTCTTCAGCGATCAGCCTTCTTTATGGTCCAGCTCTCACTTCCATACATCACTACTAGGAAAACCATAGTTTTAACTATACGGACCTTTGTCGGCAAGGTGATGTCTCTGCTTTTTAAGATGCTGTCTAGGTTTGTCATTGCTTTTCTCCCAAGAAGCAGGCATCTTTTAATTCCGTGACTGCTGTCACCATCTGCAGTGATCATGGAGCCCAAGAAAGTAAAATCTCTCACTGCCTCTATTTCTTCCCCTTCTATTTGCCAGGAGGTGATGGGACCAGTGGCCATGATCTTCGTTTTTTTGATGTTGAGCTTCAGACCATATTTTGCGCTCTCCTCTTTCACCCTCATTAAAAGGTTATTTAATTCCTCCTCACTTTATGCCATCAAGGTTGTGTCATCTGCATATCTGAGGTACTGCCACACACCCCGATGCAAATACAAAATATTTAGCAAGGGTACAGAAAGCAATCTCCATGTCTCCAATTCTCCACCCCCCTCCACACACACACACACACACACACACACACACAAAGTTTGGAAGTTGGTTGCTATAACTGGCTAGGAAATACAACCTCATGGTTTTATTTGCTCAGGGGCCAAATTACTGAAGAACTGAAACCAGAAATCAGTGGGGAGGTGAAAGGACTATATAGGTGGCCCTATATGTGGGAGGCATATGTCCCACGTCACACGCCATGTTCCACTTATGTGTGTATGTGTGTGTGTGTGTGTGTGTGTGTTTGGATGGAGAGAACAACACGAAAAATGGCTCTAAACTCGAAGGATTGTACCAAAAAACAAAAACAAACCCAGTTTGGTCAGAGAAAAAGGCAATATATCCATGATAATAGGGACAACAAGACCATTCATTGAGAACAACTAGGCAGCACTGCATTTCTCTGCAAAACTAATTCCCTCTTTTCCCTATGGATGAAAGCAACAGTAGCATGAAAACGTCCAGTATTTTCTCTCTCTTCAAAATGTGCCGCAGTGCTAGAGCACCCACCTTCTGCGAAAACAAATTTTTAATTAAACATTGTTTAATTGGATGTATCAAAAATTAATTGGAAACCGATTCTGTAGTAACCAACAAAGGGTTTTTGCAGATGGAGAGGAGGAAGAGGTGAAGAGAAAGGAACAACAGTTTACCCACGGTCTGACTCAAAAGATGTGCCAAATGTAAAAACAGAAAGCCAGCACGTACACGCATAGTAGTTTGGCTCTGCAAATATAGTTTCAGTTATGGAGTAGGGGAGGCATTTAGATGCTTATACTCATGATTAACTCTTCTGAACAAGTGAAATATGGAAGCAAAACGAACTGGTAGCTATTTACCAACTTTGCTCCCATTCTGGCACAGCTGAATACAGTGCTGAGAGCTTTCTGACAACTAATGAGAGATGCATGGCTAATCACAAAAGACATTACGACTGCCAAAGGTACAATGATAATAAGCAAGCTAACAATAACAGAAAAACAATGGCTACCAGGGATGTATAAGTAACAGAATTCGAGCAGCAAATACTTGGCACTGTTTCATTTTAAGCCTTGCTTTTTTGCTGAAAAAGCTCTCGCTAACTACTTGAAGTCAGAGAAACCATATTGGAAGGTCTGCTGCCGGCCATCAGATCGTCTCACGAAACCATCTACCCTGCAAGAGCAGCTCAAATTCTGCAACAGGTGCAGCAATCCACTCAAAGCTATGTGTGCAAGCGGCTTCCAATTCAAGAGATAGAGCTTCAGTGCTGGGCAGCTACTGTTGTGGAAGAACATATGATTCTACACATACATAAAAAAGGTGTTTCTGTTTGTTGCAAAGTTCAGTGGCCACTTATGGAAAGCATCTTAGTACGGCAGTAGCCAAGAGACCACCGCATATGCAATACAGTGGTACCTCTGGTTGCAGACAGGATCCGTTCCGGAGCTCCGGTCGGATCCTGAGGTTTCCGCAACTGGAGGTGCCTGTTCTGCGCATGTGCGCGGGGTGGTAGAGCACTTCTGCGCATGCACATGGCATGGTAGAGTGCTTCTGTACGTGTGCACAGCGTGGTAGAGTACTTCTGTACTTCTGGGTTTGCCGTGTGCATGTCCCGAAGGATACGTAACCAGAGGTGTGCATAAGTAGAAGTACCACTGTACTTTTATTCTGATGCCTTACTCATCTTCCCAGGTATTCAGGGAAGTTTTTGAAGGTAACAACTTCATTTCCCACCTCTTCCACAGTTCTCCAAATTAATTTGGCATCGCAGCCTACAACCCTCACTTCTCCAGTTCCACAATCCTCAGCTGTCTAAAAGTCTCTTGCTCCCTCAAATGACTACCCTTTCACCCCTTGCAAAGCATCATCACCAATGATAGTATGACAGCTACACTCCAATGATAGTATTGGACTTGTTCTTGGCAGTGATGTGGTAGGTAAAAGGTAAAGGATTCATGGACAGTTAAGTCCAGTCAAAGTTGACTCTGGGGTTGGGGCGCTCATCTCGCTCTATAGACCGAGGGAGCCGGCGTTTGTGCACACACAGCTTTCCGGGTCATGTGACTAGCATGACTAAACCACTTCTGGTGCAACAGGACACCATGACGGAAGCCATAGCACAAAGAAATGCCGTTTACTTTCCCGCCACAGCAGTACCTATTTATCTAATTGCACTGGTGTGCTTTCAAACTGCTAGGTTGGCAGGAGCTGGGACAGAGCAATGGGAACTCACCCCGTCGCAGGGATTCGAACTGCCAACCTTCTGATCAACAAGCCAAAGAGGCTCAGTGGTTTAGACCACAGTGCCACTTGCGCCCCTGATGTGTTAGTACAGTGGATGCTCGGGTTGTGAACGTGATCTGTGCAGGAGGCACTTTCGCAACCCACAGTGCCGCGTCTGCGCACACGCGGGTCGTGATTCCGCACTTCTGCACATGTGCAAGCACTGAAACCCAGAAGTAACCCGTTCCGGTACTCCCAGCTTCGGCGCGGTGCGCAACTTGAAAGCACACAACCAGAGGCGTCTGTAACCCGAGGTATGACTGTATTATGTAGAACTGAACATGCAACTGAACAGCTGTGTTACCCTAAGGCAGAATGAACTTTGCAAACCTCTGGCACTGAATATATGAACCTTCCTATAGGAGAACTATATGTTGATGTCTGCCAGCAATTTCTAGATCAACTCTGTATCCCTAAATGGAAACCAGAGTCATAGGTCATACATTTTCTATTACTGGGGAATGATCAGGTGCTCACCAAGTTAGTGGCTAAATATCTCTATTTGGTTTTTTGTCGTCGAAGACATCTGATCTCCCTGGAGACCAAGAGATGTGACGATAGACTGCTCTGCCTCCTTTCTTTTAGCAAATGTTTTGTGCCACTGGGGAAGTGGTAATTCTGTACAGATTTGTTTTGGATGTTGTATGTGATGCCAATAAAAGGTTTTACGATACGATATGATCTAGGAGAATTTAGTTTAGGTTGGCACTAGCTAGAACTAGGTTTCACCTCACATTGTCTTGCACAAGGAATAGAAGTCCAGCTACTTTGCCCAAGTATGCCTCTAAGTTGAATCGACTTCACTAAGGTCTACTGCTTTTATATTTTTGAACTTATTGCCAGAGCCACGAGGAGTACAATTAAGGTACTACCTGGAGGTATTGTCTTAAATAAAGCTCTGTATAATGATCACTTTAAAGGAAGGCTTTAATTTGAAGTACTGGGGGGAGCTGTTATCAGTTCCCCACAGCCAGATATACACGTTTCCCCAATTCCAGTTATAATCATTGGTGAATTTCTTCATCAAAACCTGGGGAAAGGTTCAGAAATAAATTTCCAGCTCCCTAAGTTGTAGTTTCGGATCTGATCCTGGTTTGAGACTCTGACTAGTAAACTGAAAGTACAGTGGTGTCCCGCAAGACGAATGCCTTGCTAGATGAAAAACCCGCTAGACGAAAGGGTTTTCCGTTTTTCGAGGCGCTTCGCAAGACGAATTTCCCTATGGGCTTGCTTCGCAAGACGAAAACGTCTTGCGAGTCTTGCGAGTTTTTTCCCTTTTTCCCTCCCTTTTTCTAAGCCGCTAATAGCCGCTAAGCCGCTAATAGCGCTAATCCGCTAATCCGCTAATAGGGATGCTTCGCAAGACGAAAAAACCGCTAGACGAAGAGACTCGCGGAACAGATTAATTTCGTCTTGCGAGGCACCACTGTAGTAACCCACAGTTCTTCATAGAAGAGAAGTCCAGTTTAAGCTCACCAGGATCAACGTGCCAATGAAGGGAAGAGGGAAAGGGAGAGCACACAGGACAAACACTTACCCCCTAAAATATAGTTTAGCAGGCCAGGGATTTATGTCAAAGCTGGGCTTTAGTATAATTCTCTCTCTTCAGAGGGGCAACATCATATAAGGCTCAAGTGAGATCTGAGAACGTGTTTGGACCTACCTTTTCTTTATGCAAAACAAGAAAATCTTGATTCTGATTCTCTAGAAATTTATCCTGCTAAGAGGGAAATGGTAAAAGCATTCCAGACCGACAAGCACAGCCTGCTTCTGACTCAGGCATTGCCATTACCATTTTGATAGTGATTCAAATAACTTTCTCTTTGATTTCAGGAATTACTGTAATTTCAGAACTACACTTATAATTACAATAAGCTGTTTTGAAGAGGGAAATGATTAGAGGTTGCTTTGTGGGGGGGATTTATTGTTTCATGTAAAATTTCATATTTTATTATGTCTACGAAGAATTGATGCTTTTGAATTATGGTGCTGGAGGAGACTCTTGAGAGTCCCATGGACTGCAAGAAGATCAAACCGATCCATTCTGAAGGAAATGAGCCCTGAGTGCTCACTGGAAGGACAGATCCTGAAGCTGAGGCTCCAATACTTTGGCCACCTTATGAGAAGAGAAGACTCCCTGGAAAAGACCCTGATGTTGGGAAAGATGGAGGGCACAAGGAGAAGGGGACGACAGAGGACGAGATGGTTGGATATTGTTCACGAAGCTACCAGCATGAGTTTGACCAAACTGCGGGAGGCAGTGGAAGACAGGAGTGCCTGGCGTGCTCTGGTCCATGGGGTCACGAAGAGTCGGACACGACTAAACGACTAAACAACAACAACAACTCTGTGAGTTGACTTTTATGTACGACAGGTGATGACAAAGCGTGTTCTCCTTCATGGAGAGCACGTGTTGCGGTGGGGTCTAGCAGAACACCCCCTCTTGGTTGCTAGGCGGGGCTGTTTGGATGGCCATGACTGTGATTGGGCTATAATAGTTGTTGGGGAGATTTTGATGTTACCATTTAGTGGGTTGGCCCAAAGGTTATATATTTTTTGCACGCAGCGTGGTGCAGTCTCTTTTGCTGTGTGCAGTGGATCGCCCGCCCACCCTCCCTAATTTAGGGCTTTTGGATTTGACCTTGCTATGCCTGTCATGGGGTTGTCTGCTTTTGGAGCGGGGGCCTGGTAGGAATTTTGTCCATCTGGCAGGTTGGCTGGTACCATTTGGTTTTTGCCTACTGCGTAGCAAATCATCACAACTTGTAAGGCTGTCGGGTTAAAGGTAAAGGTAAAGGTACCGCTGCCCGTACGGGCCAGTCTTGACAGACTCTGGGGTTGTGCGCCCATCTCACTTAAGAGGCCAGGGGCCAGCGCTGTCCGGAGACACTTCCGGGTCACGTGGCCAGCGTGACATCGCTGCTCTGGCGAGCCAGAGCCGCACATGGAAACGCCGTTTACCTTCCCGCTGGTAAGCGGTCCCTATTTATCTACTTGCACCCGGAGGTCCTTTCGAACTGCTAGGTTGGCAGGCGCTGGGACCGAGCAGCGGGAGCGCACCCCGCCGCAGGGATTCGAACCGCCGACCTTTCGATCGGCAAGTCCTAGGCGCTGAGGCTTTAACCCACAGCGCCACCTGCGTCCCAAGGCTGTCGGGTTAGGCATTGGTTAAAATTTGGTTGGTGGAGGGGTTAAAGGTTGGCTGTGCTTGCCCCTCCGATGCTGCTGCTGCTGCTGCAAGGGAATTCCGTTAAAGGAATCCAGGGGCTCGCCATGCTTTTGTCCGAATCCCTGGCAAGGGGCATGGGCTGCGCAAGCCCCTGGGAGTGTGCAGGGAGTGGGGAGGGTATGGTGCCCAGCCCCATTCTCTCCCCAAAACGTTTTCCCTTACTGACTTTCGCAGGGTTCTGGAAGTCACTTCTGTCCTGGGGCAGGGACAGTGTGATGGCCTGGGATTCGGACTCAGAGGTTGAACCTGAGGGATCCCTGCCTCCAGAACCAGCTGAGCCGGGGCTGGGGCCTGAAGGGTCCTCACCTGTGCTGGATCCTCAGGTGCAGGCACCAGCTGAGTCTGCTCTGGCTCCTGAGGTGATGGAGGACCCATTGCCTGCAGGTGCTGCACTCTCAGCCCTGTCAGAGGAAGCTGAGGTTGCTTCTGAGTCCAGTAACCCTCCAGCCTCTCCTGCGCTGCAGAGGCTCAGAGCAGAGAGGCGGAGGGAACTAAGTTCCTGCAGAAGGAGTGCTCGCCTCCAGGCCAGGAGAGGCGAGTCACCTGTGGACCGGGGCCGCCCTATGCCTCAGGGCAGATAAAAGCCAGTCTGCCCCAGTCCCAGGTTACGGGAGCAATGTTGTTGCAAGCCTGTTCCTGCCTGCACCCTGTCCTGCTCTTCTGCCAGAGTTCCTGACCCCACCTGACTCCCTGCCTTGGACCTAGCTACAGCTTTGACAGACAGCCTCCATACCACACCATCGACCTTGGACTGGATTCAGACCTCGCCTCTCGGTTAGCCCCCGGGACCAGCACAGATAGTTATAACCAATGCCTAAGCAACCACTCACATTATGTACTTTAATAAAGTTGTGGCCAAAATTATGCCAAAAACCTTAAACAAAAATTCTGTGTGAACTGTGATTTATTTAGGGGGTGCCTTGGGGACTTCAACGCGCAATTAGACACCGGCTGTGTATACAAGAAAGTCTATGGCTGAGCTAGCTGTGATGTTATGCAAGGTTCACCATCATTCTCTTTGCCTTAGATGCCCGAGAAATTCCATAGGCTTTTCCCTTCATTGCTGTGCAATTTTTAAAAATTCAACATGGGTCACTAAATTTGACATGTGGCATCTACTTTACAGAATTACATTAGCCTGAAATGCAAGACAAAAAAATAAAATAAAAAAATGAGCTGACCCAGAACAAACATGAAAATGTGCTGACTCCAGTCTGACGCTCAGAGCACCTAAACAGTCAATGAAATTGAGAAGAGGGCAACACTCAGTTCCAAGAAGCATGAAAATAGAGAGTTAAATGTGCTGTATCAGCCTTTCCCAACCTTGTGCTCCCAGCTGCTGTTGGTCTATAACTATCATCATCCCTAGTGAATAGGGCCAATGGTTGTAGACCAATGATATCTGAGGGCACAGGGCTGAAAAAGGCAACACTATATTAAAGCTTTGTTCTTATTTATTTATAAAAGATTTGTCCGTTCACACTAATTGTGCAATCTTATGCACTCTTACTTGCCAGTAAGACCCACTGAACATAGTAGAAGTAAGGTCAAGTCAGGATTAAACCAGGAAGTCTCTAATTAACCATTGTGTTGTGTTTTATCCAAAACAGGTGACCAGCTTCAGAACAAGCCAGGATATTATACAGTACACTGTTTGAAGTTGGCTTAAAATCCTGGATTTTCCAAAGCTGGTAACCATAATTCCTAATTTAAATGAAACAGGAAGCTTTGGTTAATTAGAGATTTCCTGGTTTGATTGCTGTACAGAGCAAGAAAAGGAGCAAAGGAACTAGGAAAAGACTTGTGCACATTTTAGTTCAATAAGAAAATACATGATTGTCTGAACACAGCAAATACTTTCTCAGGTAAAACCACTATACTTTTAATGTATGTTTTTAAATTCTCTCTCAAAGGTTGTCTAAACATGTTTACCACAACATGAGTCCTAATAGATCACCCAAATAACTCCCCACTGGAAAGCCAAGCTGATATTTCAGCTATGAGACTCTGTCTCCATCATTTATCAACAATTGTTGTTGTTTAGTCATTTAGTCGTGTCTGACTCTTCGTGACCCCGTGGACCAGAGCACGCCAGGCACTCCTGTCTTCCACTGCCTCCCGCAGTTTGGTCAAACTCATGTTCGTAGCTTCAAGAACACCGTCCAACCATCTCGTCCTCTGTCGTTCCCTTCTCCTTGTGCCCTCCATCTTTCCCAACATCAGAGTCTTTTTCCAGGGAGTCTTCTCTTCTCATGAGGTGGCCAAAGTATTGGAGCCTCAGCTTCAGGATCTGCCCTTCCAGTGAGCACTCAGGGCTGATTTCCTTAAGAATGGATAGGTTTGATCTTCTTGCAGTCCATGGGACTCTCAAGAGTCTCCTCCAGCACCATAATTCAAAAGCATCAATTCTTCAGCGATCAAGAATATTGAAGCACTAATCTGATTACACAAGGGCACAAACTCATTGTTGCATTTACGAATCAATAATCATTTTGCAAGGAGCTTTATAATTGTTGTGCATCATTACAAGATTTCTGCGAGCTATATACTTGCAACTCTATTTTATAGCAGGACAATAGAGGCTGAGTGATAATGAGCTAGTAAAAAACATATGGCTAAAACCCAAATGTCTCAGTCATAAACTCTCTAATTTGGGTAAACTAGTCTTGATATATGAACAATGAACATTCACAAGGAATGTTGAAAATATTTATTTTGTTTAATGTTTTTTCTATGAAAAGATTTTAAATTATCAATACAAATATATTCAGGTACTTCGTAGGTCAATCATTCATGGTTCAAGGTATTTATACTACCAAAGTAACTTGACCAAACACTGGAATTAGATCACACTGTCAGCCATCTTCAAAGCATTAGGAGAGCAGTTATTTTTCCATGCAGGAAAATCTCTTCACCAATACATACCTAACTTTTGATTTTAATCCTCTACCACCCCACCACCCCCCAAATGTTCAGAAGCCTACTCTTTTAAGGGTTCTGGGATAAGAGTTCCATTTTGTAAGAAGAAATATTTGCATGCATAAAATTCAGCAGAGAGCAGGTAAAAATAAAATTATATCTTATGTAGATGCTTTGTGTCTTTAAAAAAGAAAAAAGGAAAAAACCCTGAATGTCCTAGTTTTTCAGAAATGCTGACTATTCCATATTGTCCATCATTTCATTGTTCAATGCTTATTCTTAGAGCCTTTGGGGGATAATGCATGGCATTCAGAAGCTGGAGGATCTTAGTTGTCTGTTGTTGTTTTGAAAAACCAAGTTGTGGATAAAAATAGCTGAAACTCAATAGGCGGGGCCTGCTGAAACCAGGCAAACTCCCAGGGGTTGAGAGAGAGAAAGCTTTAGGTTCTTCAACCTGCCCTCTTTTGCGGTCCAACATGTCCAACCTAACCTTAACCTGCCAGTTCATATTCTCTGAAAACTGTGAAGCAGTAACATGGTATCGCTGGAGCTGACAGACCACCAGCTCTTGACATGGGTAGAACTGTTTTGTGGGGTGCATTAATGCAATAATAGGTAAAAGGTAAAAAGGTAAAGGACCCCTGGATGATTAAGTACAGTCAAAGGCGACTATGGGGTGCAGCGCTCATCTCACTTTCAGGCCGAGGGAGCCGGCATTTGTCCACAGACAGCTTTCCGGATCATGTGGCCAGCATGACTAAACCGCTTCTGGCACAATGGGACACCGTGATGGAAACCAGAGCACACAGAAACACCGTTTACCTTCCAGCCACTGAGGTACCTATTTATCTACTTGCATTGGCGTGATTTCGAACTGCTAAGTTAGCAGGAGCTGGGACAGAGCAACGGGAGCTCACCCTGTCATGGGGACTCGAACCACTGACCTTCTGATAAGCAAGCCCAAAAGGCTCAGTGGTTTAGACCACAGTGCCACCCGCACCCAATACAATAATAATATGATAAGCAGTCATCTGATTTTATCCAAGTTATAACCAATCTTTATATGGCAAGTTCTTAAAGAAATGGGAGTGCCTGATCACCTCACCTGCCTCCTGAGAAATCTCTATGTGGGACAAGAAGCTACAGTTAGAACTGGATATGGAAGAACTGATTGGTTCAAAATTGGGAAAGGAGTACGACAAGGCTGTATATTGTCTCCCTGCTTATTTAACTTATATGCAGAATTCATCATGCGAAAGGCTGGACTGGATGAATCCCTAGCCGGAATTAAGATTGCCGGAAGAAATATCAACAGCCTCACATATGCAGATGACACAACCTTGATGGCAGAAAGTGAGGAGGAATTAAAGAACCTTTTATTGAGGGTGAAAGAGGAGAGCGCAAAATATGGTCTGAAGCTCAACATCAAAAAAAACGAAGATCATGACAACTGGTCCCATCACCTCCTGGCAAATAGAAGGGGAAGAAATGGAGGCAGTGAGAGATTGTACTTTCTTGGGCTCCATGATCACTGCAGATGGTGACAGCAGCCACGAAATTAAAAGACGCCTGCTTCTTGGGAGAAAAGCTGGACAGCATCTTAAAAAGTTGAGACATCACCTTGCCAAAAAAGGTCCGTATAGTAAAAGTTATGGTTTTCCCAGTAGTGATGTATGAAAGTGAAATCTGGACCATAAAGAAGGCTGATTGCCGAAGAATTGATGCTTTTGAATTATGGTACTGGAGGAGACTCTTGAGAGTCCCATGGACTGCAAGAAGATCAAACCTATCCATTCTTAAGGAAATCAGCCCTGAGTGCTCACTGGAAGGACAGATCGTGAAACTGAGACTCCAATACTTTGGCCACCTCATGAGAAGAGAAGACTCCCTGGAAAAGACCCTGATGTTGGGAAAGATGGAGGGCACAAGGAGAAGGGGACGACAGAGGACGAGATGGTTGGACAGTGTTCTCAAAGCTACCAGCATGAGTTAGACCAAACTGCGGGAGGCAGAGGAAGACAAGAGTGCCTGGCGTGCTCTGGTCCATGGGGTCACGAAGAGTTGGAGACAACTAAACGACTAAAGAACAACAACAGCAACAAAAGGAACCTGGCTCTCCTATAACATTTCAAGCAGCACTGCTGCCAGTGAGAAGTACCGACATAGGGCAGATATAATCTTGAAGCCATTCTACAAACTTTAGTTAGCAGTATGGTTCACCCTCGAAAAACTGTCTGCGATCTAAACATATGTACTGCTGTGGTAACTGTGGTTCTTCCTGAAATACCAAAGAGGGACTAAGACTCTGATGTTCCAGGCAAGTAAAAAAAAAAAAACCACAACAAAAACCACATTGCCTCTGAACGGTCAGAACGCTGCAGGTTTCATTCTAGCTGGAAACAAAATAAAAGCCTATGCTGAAATATCCAGCTACATTCCACAATAAACTGCGTGCAAAAGATATGCCACCTTTCTCCACAGAAAGCAATCCCCAAAGAAATTGTTCTATGCTGTGCTTACAGGGTGGAAACTATTTTCTGCCGTACTTTAATATATTTTGCACAGCTCTAACAGCTAGCAAGGCGCAATGCTGCCGCCAATCACATATATGTAAAAGTGAGCCCGTAAGTTCTCTCTCCCCCCCCCCCCAATTTCTTTATTGAGCTTTAACCTATGCCAGTGAGGGTTTTGCCCCTCAAGCCCTTCTAAGCCTGGGGTTGGGCCAGGCAAAAGCTACGGTCAGGCAAAGAATCTTAGACAATGAGAGACAACAGGACTGCTCAAGGTGCCCCGACTATAAAATTGGAGAAATCGAGTAATAATAATAATAATAATAATAATAATAATAATAATAATATTTTATTTATACCCCGCCCTCTGGGCTCAGAGCGGCTTACAAGCAATAATAAAAACAAATTGAATGATTACAACTTAAAAACAAAATTAAAATACATTAAAATATGGAAACATTAAAACATTAAAATGTAGCCTCATCGCAGGAGGAGAAGGAAAGGAAAAAAGAAAGAAAGGGAGGGAGGGAATCAAATTGGCTCCAAGCCAAAGGCCAGGCGGAACAACTTTGTCTTACAGGCCCTGCGGAAAGAAATCAGATCCTGCAGGGCCCTGGTCTCATGAGGCAGAGCGTTCCACCAGGCAGGAGCCAGTGTTGAAAAGGCCCTGGCTCTGGTTGAAGCCAATCTAACTTCCTTAGGGCCTGGGACCACTAGGGTGTTGCTAATTATGGACCTTGAGGCTCTCCATGGGGCATACCAGGAGAGGCGGTCCCGTAGGTACGAGGGTCCTAGGCCATGAAGGGCTTTAAATGTCAAAACCAGCACCTTAAATCTGACCCTGTACTCTACCGGGAGCCAGTGCAGTTTAAAAAGCACTGGGTGAATATGCTCCCGTGGCAGAGACCCCGTGAGGAGCCTCGCTGCAGCATTCTGCACCCTCTGGAGTTTCTGGGTCAGCTTCATGGGCAGCCCCGCGTAGAGCGAATTACAGTAGTCAAGCCTGGAGATGACAGTCGCATGGATCACTGTGGCCAGGTTGGGGTGGGAAAGGTAAGGGACCAACTGCTTGATGCGGCAAAGGTGGGAAAATGTCGCCTTGGCTGTTGCTGTAACTTGCGCCTCCATGGAAAGGGAGGCGTCAAGGATTACACCCAAACTCTTAACGGAAGGCAATGGCACTAATTGGGCTCCCGCAAGAGAAGGGAGTTGGTCCCTCATCCCCATGCCATCCCGACGTAGCCATGGGACCTCTGTCTTCGAAGGATTTAGTTTCAATTGGCTCCCACGAAACCATCCAGCCACAGCTTCCAAGCATCTGGTCAGTGTGTTCGGAGCTGAGTCAGTGTAGCCATCCATCAGCAGATAGAGCTGAGTGTCATCAGCATATTGGTGACAGCCCAGCCCAAAGCTCCGGATAATCTGGGCAAGGGGGCGCATAAAGATGTTAAAAAGCATCGGGGAGAGAATTGCGCCCTGCGGCACTCCACACACCAAGGAATGGCGCGACGACATTTCCCTCCCTAGTGCCACCCTCTGTCCCCGACCAGAGATAAAAGAGCACAGCCAGTTACGGGCTATGCCCTGTATCCCCACGTCTGCGAGGCGGTGGTCCAGAAGATCATGATTGACCATGTCAAAGGCTGCTGACAAATCTAAAAGGATATATAGCCACACCGGCAGCATATCTCTTCTTTCTCGTATCTAAAAATGCAAGAAGGGCCTTTACACTCGCCAGAAGCTCGGCTCTGCCCTCGCCGGTCCTGGAAGGAGCCTTTAAAAAAGTCCCATGTGCTCAGAGACTTTGCGCCTGTTCATTGGGAGAGATAGGAAGCCCAGAACACTTGTTCTTTAGATGTCCCCTTTATGAAGAGGCACGTAGTAAGACCATTGATCCCCTACTGGTGAGGCTCGCCAACCTCCCAGAAAAGCAAAAATTCGACCTTTTTCCTGTTAGGCAAAGATCAGAAGACAGATGGTCGCCAGATTCTGTGTACAGATCTGTAGGCGCAGACCATCTCCCAACTTATGAAAATCCCCAAACTCGGTTCCATGGGTGACTCTGGGTCAACTCCCTACAGTGGTTTATTGTTGTACATTGTTTAATTGTTTGTTTTTCTTCTGTGACCGTACCCCCATGTGTGCTTTATAAACTGGTCTCTGACCATAATAAATCTATCTATCTATCTACCTACCTACCTACCTATGCCAGTGATGCCCTTCTCCTCTTGTCAGGGATTGGCACATTCAGACAGCATGCGTGGCATCCCAGAAGACATGCAAGGCACCCAGCAGCATGGACTCCTTCAGCAACTTGGAAGGACAATACAATCCAGAAAGGCAAGATGGAGTCTCCTTCTTGTCCATCAGCTTGGGTGCTGGCGACGGAGACCATTCTCTTGAAGCATGGCCCTGTTCTTTTTATGGGAGGTGTGGGCAGCAGCCACAGTGGTGCAAAAGGGAGATCCTCTGAGGCAAGAGGCCTTCGAGGAGGCTCCCAGGCGGAGTCTTTCCCTCCCTGATCTTATAAGCTCTCCCCACTTGGCCTCTGTACGGGCATCTTGGTTCCGTCCCAGCCGGCCTAGCCCAGAAGCAGCAGCCAAAGTCTCCTCCCTCTCTGAAATAACTCAAGAGGCTGTTTTAATGGGAGAAAACTTTGGCCACTGCCCCTGCGCCAAACAGGGCCAGGAAAGAGCCATGCCCACATAGAGAAGGGGCAGTGGGGAAGTGGTGCGAGGGCTGACAGCTGGGAACCGCCGGGATGTTCTCTTGCCCTTCATCCCAGGAGCTGGAGCCTCATCCCTGGAGGCCTGCCCATAAGTTCTTATTAGGTAAAGGTAAAGGGACCCCTGACCGTTGGGTCCAGTCATGGACAACTCTGGGGTTGCGGCGTTCATCTCGCTTTATTGGCCGAGGGAGCCGGCGTACAGCTTCCGGGTCATGTGGCCAGCATGACTAAGCCACTTCTGGCGAACCAGAGCAGCGCACGGAAATGCCGTTTACCTTCGCGCCGGAGAGGTACCTACTTATCTACTGGAACTTCGACGTGCTTTCAAACTGCTAAGTTGGCAGTAGCAGGGACCAAGCAATGGGAGCTTACCCCTCATGGGGATTCGAACCGCCAACCTTCTGATCAGCAAGTCCTAGGCTCTGTGGTTTAACCCACCGCGTCCCAAGTTCTTATTAGTTCTTCTTATTGATGAAGTTTCCCCGCCCAAGGCAGACAAACGTCAGGTACAGTTTTAAAGCTATTTTAAATTGCTGGAAGAAATTCTCTTTCCAGTTCAAGAAGCATTTAGACACATACATTTCACAGATAAACTTTGCAATTGTCCCGCCTTAAGTCTTCTTCATAATTTCCTTTCACGTGGCACACTTTTTAATGCTGCATTGACAGATGTGTCCCCCATGTCATGCACATTGTACCTTGTTCCTTTCTCATTGGCTAAGTATCACTTTCGGCAGGGAAAATAAACCTGTGCAAGACATTGCAGTAAACAAGATGTTTGAGGTTGATTCCCCCCCCCCCCCCCCGAAATCAGTCTTGGACACCATTCTGGATGACCTTAATTGAGAAGGGGATGGAGGAGTATGTATCAGTTACTCAATCTCCCAGTTGCTTCTGATACCATTGACCATAATATCCTCCTGGATCAACTGTTCAGGATGGGTAAGTGAGGCAATGTATTGGATTTGATATCCCGCTTTATCACTACCCTAAGTAGTCTGAAAGCGGCTAACATTCTCCTTTCCCTTCCTCCCCCACAACAAACACTCTGTGAGGTGAGTGGGGCTGAGAGACTTCAGAGAAGTGTGACTGGCCCAACGTCACCCAGCAGCTGCATGTGGAGGAGCGGAGACGCGAACCCGGTTCACCAGATTACGAGACTACCGCTCTTAACCACTACACCACACTGGCGTTTGCAGTGGCTTTGTTCATACCTGCATGGTGATTTTGACCAGATAAACAGCAAGAGAAACTGAGTCATTTCTGATAAACTGGGACTTCCATAGCAGCTTTCAGCAAAGATAAAATGCAGAGAACTTTCTCCTGCATTTCCTGCAAAGTTTCCTTTTTTTGGCCCTAATAACGTTTTTCTTCCAATGTATGCGCGTTTAAGAAACAAAATCAGAAAATAAATGATGAGGCTAAAAAGAATTATTAGTATCTCCCCACCCCATCTTACCAAGATCCATGCTTTTGGAGGCTTTCAGATTAATTGATTCTGTCTGCTTGGCCAGTGTCAAAGATCTGAAGTTGATGTGCTGATCTCGTAAGTATGTTGCTGAATCGGCTACCGAGCTGTGGAAAGAAGCCATACCACAAATAAAACAGAATGAAATAAAATAGGCACCAGCTCAAAAACAAATGAAGTAATTAAACCCTATGAAATATAAACGAATTTTCCCTTCTCTGTCATAATGCAATTTAAATTTCCTACATGAGTTATTGCCTCTATTAAATCTGACTTTACTTAGGAGAGCCATAACCAGAGCAAAAAAAGGCAGGTTTTATCCGGTCTGTCCACTTTGTGGGCCATCTCAGTAATTAATAAGGCTTATTAAAGGTTCACCAAGGATCAAAAAGCAGAAAAGAGTCCTACTGCCTAATACTTATCTTCAACGTAAGTTATTTTTGAAATGCATTTAGCTGCTAGGTGCCACACAACATGCCTCATTCCGAAGTTCAGGCATGTGAGTATCCAAATATCAAGGAAACTAAAGCCCAAACTTGTAAGACGCTTCATTTTTCAGCTGAGATTACATTTTATCCTTCCCAGTTTCAGGCAAATCTTTAAAATCACTGACAGCACCAGATGCAGCAGACAACAGATTTCTGGAAAACTTTCTCTACGGTATCCTCTCTCACTTTAGTTACAAAAAAATTCCCCTTCCAAGGCACAGAAGGAAGATACTTTCTTCAGATCTCTACCACTTCCTTAAGAAAATTGTCATTGGGAAATGATTTATAATGAAATGGGGGGAAAAAAAAGTTTAAGGCAACCTTTGTTAAAAGACCAGAAGCTTTTTTGCTAGGTATTATTGGTCAAGACTTGCCAAAAGAGTAGAAGAAACTATTTATGTATGCCACAACAACGGCTAGGATATTACTAGGGCAAAAATGGAAAGATGACAAGATGCCAGCGAAAGAAGAATGGCAAGTAAAATTGATGGAATATGCTGAAATGGCGAATCTTACTGGGAAACTTGGAGGCAAGGACAACGGAGACTTTAAAAAGGATTGGGAACCGTTTATGGTGTACTTACAGAAACATTGTAAAGAAGTGGACTCACTAGCAGGGATTGAGCAAACACTTACAATAGAGGAAACAAACATAAAAGTCAAGGTGTAACAATTGGGGAAAGAACAAAGCGTAAGATGTAATTTGAAAAAAAAATGGTATAAAGTTGATAAGGATGCGCATGGTCGGCCAATTGGTGCCAAAGAAGGACAGAACTTTTTTTTATGTATGCAACAACAGTAGCAAGAATACTCATCGCAAAGTACTGGAAGACACAAGATTTACCGACCCGGGAAGAATGGCAGATGAAAGTGATGGACTATATGGAACTGGCGGAAATGATTGGCAGAATCCGAGACCAAGGTGAAGAGTTGGTGGAAGAAGACTGGAAAAAATTCAAAGTTTATTTACAGAAACATTGCAAAATTAAGGAATGTTAGAAGGTTGTTGGAATGAAGTAATGTGGTTTTAGCAGAAATGATATAAAGGATTAGGTTAAAATTGATTTATTAATTGGTGAAAGACGAGAATTACAGTATATTAAGATAAATTATTAGGATAAAAACAAAGCTGGAAAGGACTTGCTGAAACATCTAATTGAATTAGAATACAAAAAAGGGAGGTGTGAGGAGGTCAAGGAAATAAGTAAAGGAAAGAAAGCTATGTAAAGGTCTGATTTGTTGTTTTTTTTAATTGTTTGTATGTATTTTTTATGTCTTTGTTATTTTTCTTTTTTTATTGTTCCTTTCTGTAATTTTCAAAATTTGAATAAATATTATATATATAAAAAAATAAAGTTGATAAGGATGCAACGATATTTAGCTAAATGATCACAAAATTAAGGTAGAACACAATAGGCTGGAGAAGCAAATATTTAAAGAAAAGGAGGTTGAGGGAAGTCATGGGAGGGTGGTGTGTGGGTAGGGAGACTGGGATTTACATATTCTTTTTGCGATAATGTTGGTTCTGTTGAATATAAAATTGCAAAACTTAATAAAATTACGGGGAAAAAAGAAAAAAAGGAAAATTGTCATTGGAAGAACATTAGGCCAGAGTCACACTTGGGGATTTGGGCATGCCTGAGAGACTGCAATGAAAATGTATGCAGACAGATATGACTCTGCTTCTGTCTGAGCCGGCCACCCTAAATAAACTTGGGATTCAGTTTCTGCATGGGCTGCAGTTGTTGCATACATAGAAATTTCTGTCTGACTTATTCCCAACAAAAAGGGCTCTGTTTTTTGGGGGAAAGTAATTTTAAACATTTTTTTTTCAATTCATTATAAATCGTTTCCTAATACACTTTTACATTTTCACATGTCCAACACATGCGAAAAAACATTCCCTCAACTTCTTTACACTTCCAACACATAGATAAATTTATAAATCTTAGCCAACCTACTCAGTTAAATACCATCCATGAATCATTTCATTTAACTAAGATTCTTAACCAGTTTCAAACCCTATTCAAGAATACCAGCAAAGTGGGGGACATTATTAGCCTCAACTGAAGATAATGTTGGTGCTAATGTATACCATAATAACCCTTGAAGATTAGAAAAAAACTACTACATCTAAGCAATAAATAAATGTGTTCCGATGCAAATTAAATGTCATAAAGCAACATGTGGGCTTTTTTACATATCATGTAGGAAAAGCATTCCTATCACCAAAAATAAAGTTATAAATAGTAAGCAGTTTCAAACCTTTGATTATAATCTGCAAGCAGCTCATCAGAAGGATGTGGGGGCAAAGGGGGTGGGATTTCATTTTCAGCAATGCCACTCTCAGATGTATAAAGCTCTGAAATTAAAGGGTGGAGAGGAGGAGTAATAAACTACGGCACCACAAATATATTACGTCTGTTTGCTGATCAAGAACCGAACCCGCATGTCTCTTGAAACTAATAACAAATTATAAAAAATCTCCAAACTAGCCAAACTAGAATTAAAATTACACCAAGCAGAAAATGCATCCCTTAGGATTTTCAAAAGACCTGATTTTTCCATTTGAACATGCATAATTAAAGATAAACATATTGAAATCCTCCTTATGGTAGAATAGAGTCAAAGTTTATATTGGTTTTATTAATTTCAGCGGATAGTCTCTCACACACCAAACATACACTGAACTAAAGATTGAATAAAACATTCAATAGGTGCATAGCTGCAGCACACCAACAGGCCTTTATCTTTTCTAAGCATTTGTCTGGGCATTTATCTTCTCTCTCTTTCTTATCTACAAATTAGGGCTAGGCCATAGATTCATAGAATTGTAGACCCAAGGATCATCTATTCCAACCTCCATGACAGATGGCCATTCAACCTCTGCTTGAAAACCTCCAAGGAAGGAGAGTCCTGGTCCTGAATGGAGTAACTGTGCCCCTGAAGGACCAGGTGCGCAGCCTGGGAGTCATTTTGGACTCACAGCTGTCCATGGAGGCGCAGGTCAATTCTGTGTCCAGGGCAGCTGTTTATCAGCTCCACCTGGTATGCAGGCTGAGACCCTACCTGCCTGTGGACATTTCTTGCCAGAGTGCTGCATGCTCTGGTTATCTCCCACTTCGACTACTGCAATGCGCTCTACGTGGGGCCACCTTTTAAGGTGACCCGGAAACTACAACTAATCCAGAATGCAGCAGCTAGACTGGTGAATGGGAGCGGCCACCGAGACCTACATTGGCTCCCAGTATGTTTCTGAGCACAATTCAAAGTCTTGGTGCTGACATTTAAAGCCCTAAACGACCTCAGCCCAGTATACTTGAAGGAGCGTCTCCACCTCCATCGTTCTGCCTGGATGCTGAGGTCCAGTGCCGAGGGCCTTCTGGCAGTTCCCTCACTGCGAGAAGCGAAGTTGCATGCAGGGAACCAGGCAGAGGGCCTTCTTGGTGGTGGCACCTGCCCTGTGGAACGCCCTCCCACCAGATGTCAAAGAGAAGAACAACTACCAGATTTTTAGAAGACATCTGAAGGCAGCCCTCTTTAGGGAAGCTTTTAATGTTTAACAGACTACTGTTATTTTAATGCTTTGTTGGAAGCCGCCCAGAGTGGCTGGGGAAACCCAGCCAGATGGGCAGGGTATAAAGAATTCTCTTCTAACCTCCCGAGGGAGACCGTTCCACTGTCGAACAGCTCTTACCCTCAGAAAGTTTTTCCGGGTTTTTAGTCAGAATCTCATTTCTTGCAGTTTGAAGGCCTTGGTTTGAGTCCTACCCTCCAGGGCAGAAGAAAACAAGCTTGTTCCCTCTTCTATGTGACAGCCTTTGAGATATTTGAAGATGGCTATCATACCTCCTATCAGTCTCCTCTTTTCCAGGCTAACCATACCCAGCTCCTTCAACCATTCTTCATAAGGCTTGGTCATAATCCTCATAACCCTTGATCATCTTGGTTGCCCTTCTCTGCACATGTTCTCCATAAATTGTGGTGCCCAGAACTGGACACAGCATTCCAGGTGTGGTCTGACCAAGGCAGAATAGAGAGGTCAGCATTAGGGTTTTGTGGGCCCCCAAGCAGAATGGCACCAGCGACTTCTCGAACCGTCTCTAAAATAACTGGGGCAAGTGAAAAGTGAGAGCTTGCCCCCAAGTCTAAGTCTTCGCAAAAACATCGTTTGCCAACTGTATTGAGTAGTAGTTCTTCCTACATTGAAAGAAGCTGCAGCTTAATCAAGTCCTCTATTCTGGATGGAATGGGAAGTCCACACAGTGTCAAAAAACTTTCTTCTTCTTTTTTGGCCTTTGGTTGCAAACAGTTTTTCTGTTCTCTTTTAGTGAATTGAGAAGGAGAGAGAAGTAAGGGAACTTTGCTTACATGCTTGCATTTCTGAGGGTGGGGGAGTGCAGGTCATTTTCTGGGATGTAAGACTAGCACAAGGGATGCGGGTGGGTTAAACCCATAGCTGTCAAGTGTCCCTTATTTGAAGGGACAGACCCTTATTCCAGCGCCATGTCCCGCTGCTGTCCCTTATTGATGGATGTCCCTTAAATGTCCTTTAAATGATGTCCCTTAAATTTCAAAAGAAGCAGCTCCTCTCCCTCCCTCCCTGCCGGCCAGGGAGGAGGGAGGCTCCAACTGTGTTGCTTGGCTGTGTTGCTCACCCAATAAGAAGTCTAAGAACAACTGGGGGGTTGGAGCTTGAATGCCTTGTGTGTGGCTAGTTAATGCAAGCTGAGGGGGTTTTTGAATGCTGGACACCATTTTGTTGCATGTGATGCTGCAAACCTTGCAGTGCAAAGCCAGGCCGGGGAGCCATCTTAAGTTGAGGCTGCATAGGCCTTGTGGTGCATGTGATTCAGATTCTATTCAGTTGAACCTCTGGTTACAAAGTTGGTTGGACAGTGTTCTCGAAGCTACCAGCATGAGTTTGACCAGACTGCAGGAGGGCAGGAAGACTGGAGTGCCTGGAACAGATGAGGCTGCAGGTCCCTTATTTTCAAATCTGTAAGTTGACAGCTATGGTTAAACCACAGAGCCTAGGGCTTGCCGATCAGAAGGTTGGCGGTTCAAATCCCCGCGACGGGGTGAGCTCCCGTTGCTCAGTCCCTGCTCCTGCCAACCTAGCAGTTCAAAAGCACGTCAAAGTGCAAGTAGATAAATATGCGGGAAGGTAAACAACATTTCCGTGCGCTGCTCTGGTTCTCCAGAAACGGCTTAGTCATGTTGGCCACATGACCCGGAAGCTGTACACCGGCTCCCTCAGCCAATAAAGCGAGATGAGCGCCACAACCCCAGTCATCCGTGACTGGACCTAATGGTCAGAGGTCCCTTTACCCTTTACCTTTAAGACTAACACAGTTTCACCCACAGAACTTGCCATCGTGCTCTTGGAAAAATAAATAAAGCCTTAGCTAGCTAGTCTATGAGGTAAATGAGGATGCAATTCTTTTGTTATGTTAAATGCACATCATGGGTGGTATTCAACTAAGTTTTACCCAAAGTAGACTTACGGAAATTAATGAACCTAAGTAAGTTAAGTTCATTAATTTCAATGGGCCTACTCTTAGTAAAACTTCATTGACTACCACCACATAATCTAAACAACTTTTATAGCAGATTTGAAGGAGGAACTCTATCTGTGTTGCTAGTCGCTTTTAAAACATTTACCACTTAAGCGTATATGAAAGTCTTTCTCTGCTGGTTGCCAGAATTAAATTTCTGGTTGCCACAGGCAGACGCGTTCGTGAACTATTATACAAAAACTTGTATTCACGACCTAAGGCTTATTTATATTATCTGTTATCCTGAGCTAAAACTGTACACCAGAACCTATTTCAATCTGTGATTTATCACTATAATCAAGTGGTTTGATATGGAGCTGAAGTAATTTGAAAATGAGACGAGAGCTTCTGGAGAAATTGAAGACCCACTCTACAAAAGAGGAAAGTGGTCATTAACTTAAACATACAGAAATGGATGTAGATATTTTGGAAATATTAATGCTAATACATCATATTAATATGTCCTAAATGCACGGCAGTCCTGCTTGTTTATTTGGTCAAGGCAAACCAGGAATAGTAGGGAGCAAAATGAACTGTGCTGACACAATCGGACTTCCTATATGCATAAATAAATCTGAATTAACAATATTTGGTATTAATAGCATGACTGTAGCCTAATGAAACAAAGGCTGGAAAAAGTTTTGCCTTTTAACGAGGATTGCAAACGAGGATTGTAGTCATTTTCAGTTGGTAGACCAAAGCTTTAGTTGATTAATCAGTGGGAACCAAATTTAATAGTAGAACTGCAAGTTAAAGATATGCTGTTTCCATTCTAGTGTATTGACTAATAGACAACAAAGAAGAAAAATATTCAATATAGCCTTATAGTCTAGAATGAATGGCTGGCTTAGAAAAGAAGAAGTAAATTCTGTGTTTTCTTATACTCACCTTAACATCTGAAAAAGCCACCTTATTATGAGGGGAGGATAACATACATATTTAAATGTAATTATTAATGAATTGCTTATGTGGTAGATGATTAACCAACTAAAATCCTTTATTTGATTCACGGCCTTGGTATGAAGTAACATTTCTCTCTGTAATGTATTCTTGCTTACACTTAATTTTCAGAGCCATTTCTTAGGGCAAACATTAGAACAAAAACCTGTTACTTAGCCACAAAGATGACAGCAAATCCCTTGGCAGACTGGTAATTTTTTTGGGAAGTTACAAACCTTCTGATGAGGCAGATTCCAGTAATCTTTCAGCAACAGAAATGTGAAATTGCTGGCACTGAAGTAAGACTTCTTTGAAGAGGTTGTACTAAAAAAAAAATGCTGTCTCTGCACAACAGTTTGGCAGAGGAACAAACTGAGGACCTCTGGGTGGCAAGTATTAGATTATTCATATAAAAATAGACTGAATGCCCGCATTTCAATATTGGATTTTAAAGATTCTTTTATTCAACTACCCATAGGCAAAGCAGATTTGTTTTTTGTTGTTGTTTTTTTTAAAAAAGATATCATTTAGCAGGTGGTTTTTCTATATAAATCTATGCTTTATATTTTCTCTTTTACAAGAATATTAGATTTCTTTTAAAACTCAAAGTGAGTTGGTAGAGGACCTGTGTATTTGCGTTGGGTTTACAGAAGTACACTTCAAAGAGTACCAGGAGCATTAAGTAAACATTTAAACTCTCTATTTGAAGAAACTCACTATGGTGTGCACTAAGTTAGTTACCAGGGACGCAGGTGGCGCTGTGGGTTAAAGCCTCAGCGCCTAGGGCTTGCCGATCAAAAGGTCGGCGGTTCGAATCCCTGCGGCGGGGTGCGCTCCCGCTGCTCGGTCCCAGCGCCTGCCAACCTAGCAGTTCGAAAGCACCCCCGGGTGCAAGTAGATAAATAGGGACCGCTTACCAGCGGGAAGGTAAACGGCGTTTCCGTGTGCGGCTCTGGCTCTGGCTCTGGCCAGAGCAGCGATGTCACGCTGGCCACGTGACCCGGAAGTGTCTCCGGACAGCGCTGGCCCCTGGCCTCTTAAGTGAGATGGGCGCACAACCCCAGAGTCTGTCAAGACTGGCCCGTACGGGCAGGGGTACCTTTACCTTTACCTTTAAGTTAGTATGACTAGGCCTTAACGCCAAAGACTGAAGTCCGGACCTCTCCACCTCAAATGCAATTTCTTTCTTCAGTTACGTATGCCTACGTAATTGTTACCTAATATTTTAAGGATCAATTCTTCCCTCTCTTCTCATCCACAGCCGCCACAGATCACACCACATGACATTCAGGGGTGCCCTCCTTTTCAAAGGAAGACCCCACAAACCAGCAAGTCCTTATCTGCGTGAGAGCTCTATAACAAGCAAAATGTTCCCACTCGCTTGAACGGGGGATCTGGCTCCATGCATGCATTGGAACAGCGTATGCAGAACTACCGCTGATGCTGTGGCAAATGGTTATCTTTCCTTACTAGGGCACAGTGAGTGAGACTCCCAGAACCAAGAGAGGCATGAAAAGGGCAGAGCAAAGACAGGCGACACGCAGGCACAGCCTTCGATTGCTTGGAAGAAGGCCTGGAGAGGAGACATAAGACCCCTGCGGGAGGCTGAGACCTTTAGTCTCTGCAACTGATTCCATGCAGTAAGACCTAAAGGGAATGGCCTGCTGTGCTTATTAGGCCTGACACTCAGTCATGTCTATGAAGATTGCGTTTTTGCTAATACAGTGGTACCTTGGTACTCAAACAACTTGGAACCCAAACGCCTTGGTACTCAAACAACTTGGAACCCAAACACTGAAAACCTGGAAGGAAGCGTTCTGGTTTGCAAACTTTTTTCAGAAGTCGAACGTGCTCCATTTGAGTGTTACACTTCTGTTTTGAGTGCCACGCTTTCGTTTTGAGTGTTACGCTTCTGATTTGAGTGTTACACTGAGGTCTGTCTGTTTTTGCTATATACTGTATTTTTCACTCTATAACACGTACCCGACCATAACACGCACGTAGTTTTTAGAGGAGGAAAATCCGTAGGCATGCCACCCGTAGGCATTCCCTCCATAACACGCACAGACATTTCCCTTTACTTTTTAGGAGGAAAAAAGTGAGTGTTATGGTGCAAAAAATATGGTATTTTGCATTTCTGCTTTTGTGGCTCTTTTTTGCTTTGTTTTTATGACTGTTCAGCTACTGATTGATGGATTGTGTGACTGATTGTTTATTGCTTTCATTTTATGGATCAATGGTCTCGTTAGATAGTAAAATTCATGTTAAATTGCTGTTTTAGGGGTTGTTTTTAAAAGTTTGGAATGGATTAATCCTTTTTGCATTACTTTCTATGGGAAAGCGCGCCTTGGTTTTGGAACGCTTTGGTTTTGGAAGGGACTTCCGGAACTGATTAAGTTTGAGAACCAAGGTACCACTGTAAAGAGTTAACTGCAACTTTCTTCTGTGTCATTTGCTGGCCAGCTCGCTCTGTGACAGTAGAATATTGTGCCTTGTTGAGTGATTGACACTGCCATTGTTGAAGGGGGGGGAGAATCCAGGCGATGTCAGCGTTGTTAACAAAAGTACATACATCTGTTAGTGTATAAAATTTGTTTTAACAAATAAATATATTAAATATATGCATATATATATATGCACATAGATTTAATATTAAATATATTAAATATTAAATATATTAAGCATATTAACTATATTGCAAACACTTTACGATATGGAAATTTAATTCAGTGTGCGGCCCCCAGGTTCTGTGTTGAGGTCTGGGAGGTTGGAACCACCCTCCTGTAAGTTACCATATTTTTCGCTCCATAAGACACACCTGACCATAAGACGCACCTTGTTTCTAGAGGAGGAAAATGAGAAAAAAAACTATTCTGAATGAAGCAGTGGATGTATAATTTTTGTGGTTCATGCTGTGGCCACATGCTATGTGATCTGATGGTGAATTTGGGGTGACCCAATGCAAAAATCCTGAGGATCCATGGGCTTTTACCTCCCCCCTCCCAGGCAGCCTCTGCTAGGGTCCCTTATCTCTATACCAATCCCACCAATCACCTGCTTCCTTTCAACACCCCCTTCCCTCTTGTTTGCCTTAGTGTCTTTTCCTTAGCTGGAGCAGTTTTTTGCTCCTCCTTTTCTTCTAATTTCTCTCCCTATTGCTTTAGTCTTCCTGTTTTCCTCCTTTGCAAGTTTGCTGTCTTTACCTCCCCACTCCCAGGCAGCCTCCTTTATTGCTAGCGTCCCTTATCTCGCTTCCGATCGCTTGCGATCAGCAGCTTTGTTTCAACACCCGCTTCCCTCTTTCAAAATAAAAAAAATCATGATCTGCTTTTCACCCCTGGGCAATTTGGCTTCAGGGACCACACATTCAGTCCATAAGATGCACAGACATTTCCCCTTACTTTTTAGGAAGAAAAAAGTGTGTCTTATGGAGCGAAAAATACGGTGAAATCCTGTCATAGCTGCCACACCATAATGATCTAAAAGAATCAGGGAGGATCAAAATGGCTGCAATCACTTCCCTGGAAAGCAAGCAGCTTCTGATTGTTGTGCTCAGACATCATCAGCTTAGAGTTACGGGCAAACATGACCAACTTTTTAGAGCTCATCTCTCCATATTCCATACTGCTGGATTCTGCAATCTATGGATAAATGCAAGCTAACCTCTGTAGCTCACTACCCTTTGAATCAACACAACTATATGAACAATTGCAACCTTCACACTCATATTAATTTATTGATATCTCGATTCAAAGAATTTAAAGCCCTGCCATATGTACTCTAATAGCCTGTGAAGAGCCAAAGGTTCCCTACTCCTCCCCACACTGCAATGCAGGCTAGAAAGCTACAGAAAACCTCAGACCGGTTTTCTCTGAATGGCAGTTGGCTGCAAAAACTCCTACGTGAGGTCAAGCAGCATCAATATGGTCCACACTGGATAGGTGTGTTCAGCTACAGTGGAAAATAAAAATAAATAATTTCTGTGAATAAAAGAAAAAGACCAAGAACTGCCTTGTTTGGACTTGCATACGTCTATGCGAGCAGACTCAGCAAACTGTTATTGAAACGGGAGGGGATTGCTGGTTTGTTTTGTTCTTGTTTTTATTATGTATTATGTATTTTGTAAGGTAAAGGTAAAGGGACCCCTTACCATTAGGTCCAGTCGTGACCGACTCTGAGGTTGCGGCGCTCATCTCGCTTTACTGGCCAAGGGAGCCGGTGTACAGCTTCTGGGTCATGTGGCCAGCACGACTAAGCCGCTTCTGGCGAACCAAAGCAGCGCATGGAAACACAGTTTACCTCCCCGCTGGAGAGGTACCTATTTATCTACTTGCACTTTGACATGCTTTAGAACTGCTAGGTTGACAGGAGCAGGGACCGAGCAACGGGAGCTCACCCCGTCGCGGGGATCTGAATCGCCAACCTTCTGATTGGCAAGTCCTAGGCTCTGTGGTTTAACCCACAGCGCTACCCGCATCCCTTCTATGTATTTTGTATAGAATAATAATAATATAATTCAGAGTTTTTAAGGTGTGTTACATCTAACAAAGCAAACAACCGGGCTTTTTTTCCCAGCCAGAACTCAGTTGGATGCCATCGCCATTATAAGAGAACAAGGGAGGCATTTGTTGTGAGTTGTGGCACCTCTTTTTCTAGAAAAGTAGCACTGGCAAACAATACACGCAAAATATTAAAAACAAATAACTAAGACTACATCCATAAGTCACTAAAAGCAACACTGGGTGCCGCCTTAAAACCAGATACACAAGTTTAAGAACATAGGGATAAAGAACTGTAGGAAACAAACACTACAGCTACACTTTCCACCTGTAACTGTTTTATATCCAGTCTTATGTGTTGGGCCAGCATGCTAGAAACTGTCACTTAAAAAGTGGAATTTGTGCCAGGAATCTAATTTGCGGGTTCTGAGTCAGCTCTTCCACCTTCCCTGAAATCTTCACGTCTGCACTTACTCTAATTAATTGCCTTCGAAGTTGAAGAGTTTCTGAAAACAAAGCGCCACCAAACACACACACACACACACACACACACACACACACAAAAGGTTTAAAGCAAAAGTTAAAGTAGGATGTGCAACACTCACCTTTCAACCTCTCCTGAGGGCAGCAGGATACAAAACACTGGACAGCAGCATCACTCCGTCTCGGAATGGTTGTAGAATAAACGTTTCCCTCAAGATCCAGTTTTGGAAATGGTACAGCAGGATCCTATGAGGAAGACGGATCACATTTATTGATGTAAAAAAGGGCTAACTATCACACTAAATATATCGGTCTCCCTATCTGCTACTCAATTTGTACATTATTTATGAAGTGTTTATTGCATATTATCAATGCTCAGAGCTGAAAACAGTAAAACAGCCTTTTTTTAAAAAAAGAAGAAGGCATCAATAGTCATTGATGAAGAAACAAAGAGACATCCGGCTTGAAAAGAGTCCTAGAATTTAATCCACTAGGTAATGATCCCAATTACTGCAGCAAATACAGTGGTACCTCAGGTTACATACGCTTCAGGTTACAGACTCCGCTAACCCAGAAATAGTACCTCGGGTTAAGAACTTTGCTTCAGGATGAGAACAGAAATCGCGTGGCAGCAGCGGGAGGCCCCATTAGCTAAAGTGGTGCTTCAGGTTAAGAACAGTTTCAGGTTAAGAACGGACCTCCGGAACAAATTAAGTACTTAACCGGAGGTACCACTGTATCCAAGAATCCCATTCTTTGCACTTGAGGCTGAGCCATAAATTCTCTCAATTCCAATTTGCGAGAAAGAAGACGAGGGGGCAGAAGGACATAACTGACCTACTTCTTCTGCCCATTCTTTGCCATTTCTTGTTTTGTGGCAGAGCTACTCCTCCTCCTTAGAATCCTCAAGTTGGAAGCCACCATATTTATGTCCTTTAACCCTAACCCTAACCCTTAAAATGAGGTGGTATGATGTCACTGCAGTCTTAATCTGGGAACTGACTCAAACCCTGCAATCATCATCCGAGGCCCTTCTTTGTGTGCCTCCACCACGAGAGGTCCAGAGAGCAGCAACATGAGAACAAGCTTTTTCTACGGGAGCTCCCCATTTGTGGATTGCTCTCCCTAGTAAGGGACGTGGGGGGCACTGTGGGTTAAACCACAGAGCCTAGGACTTGCCGATCAGAACATCAGCGGTTCGAATCCCCGCAATGGGGTGAGCTCCTGTTGCTCAGTCCCTGCTCCTGCCAACCTAGCAGTTTGAAAGCATGTCCAAGTGCAAGTAGATAAATAGGTACCGCTTCAGCGGGAAGGTAAACGGCATTTCTGTGCGCTGCTCTGGTTCGCCAGAAGCGGCTAAGTCATGTTGGCCACATGACCCGGAAGCTGTATGCCGCCTCCCTCGGCCAGTAAAGCGAGATGAGCGGCGCAACCCCAGAGTCGGTCACAACTGGACCTAATAGTCAGGGTTCCCTTTACCTTTACCTCCCTAGTAAGGCTGGTATTGTATTTTTAATATTCTGTTGGGAGCCGCCTAGAGTGGCTGTAGAAACCCAGCCTGATAAGCGGGGTATAAATAAATTATTATTATTATTATTATTATTATTATTATTATTATTATTATTATTATTATTATCATCATCCAAATCCAGTTTAAAGCCCACATCATGGTAACAGTTTCATAACATGGCAATATATTGTGAAGCACAATGTGTGCGTGTTATGTAAAGAAACACGATGTGGGGGGGAAACATGAAGTTCCTTTTTCTAAATCTCCAAAAGGGCCCTCACCGCAGAGTTGGGGATCTTAGCCTTGCCTTGCAAGGCCCAGCACCTTGCAAATGTTTTCTGCAACAAAATGCCCCCTTCATCAGATTACATTTGGCATTCCTTGCAAAAAACACACACACTACAGTGGTTCCTTGGGTTACGAACTTAATTCGTTCTGGAGGTCCAGTCTTAACCTGAAACTGTTCTTAGCCTGAGGCGTGCTTTCGCTAATGGGGCCTCTTGCTGATGCCGCACCGGTGGTGCGCGATTTCTGTTCTCATCCTGGGGCAAAGTTTGTAACCCAAGGTACTACTTCTGGGTTAGCGGAGCTTGTAACCCGAGGTGTTTGTAACCTGAGGTACCACTGTATTCATGCAGACAGCATGAATGGCTATCCTGCCATCAGTGACATCAGTTAGAACTGGCTACATAATTGGCTACATAATATTGTGGCACCATTCCTGATTAGCTGTGATCACCTACGAGTGATTCAGAAAAGAAAAGGCATTTGGGGAACAATAAGCACTGAAGTAACAGCATCCAGGAAAAACAATGGCGCCAACCAGGACTGGGGAAAAGAAGATGGATATTCACAGAATGCAAATGTGTGGTTTTTTTGGAAAATATTTCTACCACAACAAATTTTTGGCCTGAAAGTGAAAACCGGAGCATATTCGGCACAGTCCCTGATTATGCCCATCAAAAGCAGAATGCAGAATAGCGTTTCTTCTGACCACAACTTGCTTCCCATTATTACTCCATCTGTGAAGGCAGCTTGTAGCCTTGTCAAGACAAGAAAAACGGTGCCAATGGTAATTTTCTGACAGCCAGCTGGTTCCCTTCTTTCAGTGGCTGCCACATATGCTCTGTAATGAATGCACACCAGAATGGCTTTGGAAATAAATGGCAAACCCTTTGGCTTCTCAAAGTTTCCCTCTCGCTCATCAATAACAATTCCAAATTCGTTCTGACATTTGCTTTGTAAAAATAAACAATTTACTAAGCAGAATTAGTTTTGAAGGACTAATTAACTGTTCTACTGTAAAAAAAAAAAACCCTACAAAAAACCTGAATAAGATTCCCTCACATCCATGTCTATTAAAAGCACTCTGCCTTCATTCAAAACTATTTGCAAAAACATGCCAACTTGGCCTCTGTTTCCCAAATCTGAATTCACAGGCGAAGTAGTTCTTGCTTTCAAGGTGCAATTACTTTCAGTGGTTTTATATATATATATATATATATATATATATATATATATATATATATATGTGAGTTCTCATTAAAGCTTTTAGACCATTTCAAAATGGGTTGGAATTACAGCCAAACTACAGTTAGTTGAACTTGTTTCCCTCTGAAATCAGTGGGATAAATTAATCATGACCTAAGTACCACTGATTTCTGAGGAAATTACATTACATTAGCTGTAACTACTGTAACTATTTGCCCGTGTCTGCCTTTGTGCATTTTGATCACATATGACCCAAGCAGTTAATAAAGTACCTAATATGTATTAGGTGTTGCACATTTATGTTATTTTATTTGATTTTTAAAAAGTCGCTGTTGATAGGCTCGCAATTCAAAAATTGTTAGAAAACCGAGGGGAGTTGGAAGGTAGGGGAAAATGTGATACAAGCCTGGACAGTCTGGAAGGAGGACAGAATACAACAATTAACCTAAGATTGGGAATGAAACAAAGACTGTAGCTAAGAAGTCAAATACATTGGGAGGGAAATAAAAGAGACAAGCAGATAGTTTTCAGCAATTCTGTAGAGTAAGGCAAAGAAGAGGACAATGGGATGTCATGGACTGGCTGGAGGCTGAGGAGCAGTTGGAAGAAGAAGAAGAGTTTGGATTTGATATCCCGCTTTATCACCACCCGAAGGAGTCTCAAAGCGGCTAACCATCTCCTTTCCCTTCCTTCCCCACAAGAAACACTCTGTGAGGTGAGTGGGGCTAAGAGACTTCAGAGAAGTGTGACTAGCCCAAGGTCAGCCAGCAGCTGCATGTGGAGGAGCGGGGAAGCGAACCTGGTTCACCAGATTACAAGTCCACCGCTCCTAACCACTACACCACACTGGCTCTCTGGCGGTACCAGCTGGGGGACCCCAAGAGAAAAAGGTGGGAAAATGATGAGTGGTCAGCGGGAGGATAAGATTTCAGACGCTGAGGAGTTAACAGGGTTTAGTGAGCAGGAAGAGTCTTTGGATCAGTCCAGAATCAGAAGCTGGAGAGCAGGAGGTCGAAGAGGCAGACTGCTGAAGAAGCCAAGGGGTCTCCCCCTCCTGCTGCGACCAGCTCCTCTCCCCGCTGGTCTCCCAGAACCCACAGTGATATGAAGAGGGCAGAGCAAAGACAGGCAAGGAGGCAAAATCTCAGATTTGGGAAGGACAGATCAGTAGGGTAGAGACTTAGACAACTGTGGGAAGGCAGGCATCTTCTGTCCCCACAACTTCCTGAAAGGCGCAAAAACTACCGGGATGAGTTGCTGTGCTCATGAGACCTGGCCTCCTGAGCAGACCTGGTTTCCTTGAAGAAAGAGTTACCGTATTTTTCTGTGTATAAGACTAGGTTTTTTAACAAAAGAAAATAGGTTTAAAATTGGGGCTTGTCTTATACACGGGTAGTGCTGAGGGGGTGTCCTCCAAAATACATGGGGGCGTCTTATACATGGAAAAATACGGGAATTGCACTGACGCCATTTTGATTTATTGCTGACACGGGGCTTCCCACCTCCTTCCCACCACATCCCCCCAAATTGGTTCCAGGGGATTTAAGAGAACCCCCAGAACAGTGCTCGGGGAGGGGAATCATTCTATGGGGCAAGTTACAATTGCTTGTGCAGATGGAGTGTTCATCTCAGAGTGGCACTGAATTCCACCCGACACCCCAAAAAACAACTTTTTCTTTGAAAGCAGGTTCTGTACTCAAACCTTTACCATACAACTCCAAAATTCTCTTATATGGAGAATTCTGAATACATCACAGGGGCAAACTATTACTAAACACAGATACCTTATAGGAGAGGCAGCTGTAAATTAATGGCAACTGTGGTGGTGGTGGTGGTGTTGGAAAATCTGCTTTTCTAGCTCTCTGATAAACAACAGAATCAATAGCTCAACAACTGATCAGTGCGCTGCCTAATTAGAGAGCATTCATCTAGTGAAACAGAGCTGTCATGAAAAGGTTCCATTAGTGTCCCAGCCAATAAGAAAATAATGGATTTTTAAACATATCCTGCTGTACTAAGCTGGGATGCAGCAGGGAGGGAGGTAGTTCAGGTAAGTGAAAAGGGAAAGGGTCATGCCCCATTTCGCTATAGTCTTCAGCCGCAAATGGAATTACAATTGAACTGCAAGCACATCCTATAAAAATTAATTTCTGTTTAAAATGAGTTTGATTCAATAAAAAGCCGGTTGTATATTCTTCAAAAAGAACGTGCTAGAAGTGTGGGTGCATTTCGTACGTACATAGCCATAATTTTTTTTTTTTTTGGGGGGGGGGGACTCAAACAGCTTTTAGTACAGGATTTCAATAGGATATTCAACTGTGGGGTATTGGTAAATCTGAAGAAAAAAAAATGTAAGTGAAGGCCATTGATCCTGTTTCAGAAGACCAACAGGACCCTAATTTGTTGATAAAAATTGAACACAACTATACATCAAAGGTACAGTTGTTTTCATTTTTAATTCTGATATAGAGTCGCTTATGTCCATTCTTCTGCATGAACAGCCCCTGTCATTGCACTACAGTAAATAAGAATTACAAATGTCCCTATGTGCTATTTCGTCCTGTTTCTCCAATATACACAGAACAAACAGTTGGTCTCTAAGGTGCTACTGGACAATTTTTTTATACTATTATTCAAATATAAACATTTTGGTAAATGGAGTAAAGCGTAAGATTTCCTGCTCCCCCATTAAACAACAGTGCTTAGTTATTGCAAAAACAGGTAGACTTCAATAAATTTAGTGGTGGTTGTTTGCCTAAAAATTCATAAATGGAGAAGGGTAAAAGGTAAAGGACCCCTGGACAGTTAAGTCCAGTCAAAGGTGACTATGGGGTGCAGCGCTCATCTTACTTTCAAGCTGAGGGAGCCAGCATTTGTCCGCAGACAGTTTTTCCGGGTCATGACTAAGCCGCTTCTGGTGAAACCAGAGCATCACACGGAAACGCCGTTTACCTTCCTGCTGGAATTGTACCTATTTATCTACTTGCACTTTGACGTGCTTTTGAACTGCTAGGTGTGCAGGAGCTGGGACAGAGCAACGGGAGCTCACCCTGTTGCGGGGATTCGAACCGCCGACCTTCTGATCGGCAAGTTGAAGAGGCTCAGCGGTTTAGACCACAGCATCACTCGCATCCCTTAAATGGAGAACACCTCCTTTGGTCGCCCAATCATTTTGGGTTGCAATTGTATTCTGGAGCTCCTCTCACAATTTGTAAATTATTTTCTGAAACCATTCATACCCCAAGTTCCATCCTGTATACAGGACAATGTATTGAATTAATAGACTGGAGTTGATAAGAGTCCCCAAAGAGCTAGAGAAGGGGATGGTTTCTGCAGCTGGCCAATGATAGGAGAACTGGTAATATATTAAGACAGTGCCAGTCCTTAACCACCACAATTTGGGGGGGGGGGGTAGGAGCCAGATATTTATGGAGGAGACAATCCAACATTAGAAGAAGCCAGACACTGTTTCTTGGGCCACCTGCAAGCTAGTCACTTGCTCTTTGAACAAACCATGGTTATAACAAACTATGCCTTAGTATTATGCTTCTCGGTAGTAGTGCCTGCCCTGTGGAACACCCTCCCAGCAGATGTCAAGGCAATAAACAACTATTTTACTTTTAAAAGACACCTGAAGGCGGCCCTGTTTAGGGACGTTTTTAATGTCTGACGCTGTATTCTTTTTGATATTTGGTTGGAAGCCGCCCAGAGTGGCTGGGGAGACCCAGTCAGATGGGCGGGGTATAAATTATTATTATTATTATTATTATTATTATTATTATTATTATTATTATTATGCACCCAATGTCAATAGATGGACGGGGTATAAATAATAAATTATTATTATTATTATTATTATTATTATTATTATTATTATTATTATGCACCCAATGTCAATACTGATTGCTCTTGTTCTAAGAGGATTTTGTAATAATATTCCAAAGGAATTTTCAAAGGAAAAAAATAGCAATGTCAACTGAATCAGCCCCCTCTCCTCATAGCGACTGTTATATACAGTGGTGCCTCGCAAGACGAAATTAATCCGTTCCGCGAGTCTCTTCGTCTAGCGGTTTTTTCGTCTTGCGAAGCAAGCCCATTGACGGCTTAGCGGATTAGAGCTATTAGCGGCTTATAGCGGATTTTAGCGGCTTATCAGCTTAGCGGATAAGCAGATAAGCGGCTTAGCGGCTTAGAAAAAGGGGGGGGGGAGGGGAAAAAAGTCGGAAAAACTCGCAAGACATTTTCGTCTTGCGAAGCAAGCCCATAGGGGAATTCGTTTTGCGAAGCGCCTCCAAAACGGAAAACCCTTTCGTCTAGCGGGTTTTCCGTCTTGCGAGGCATTCGTCTTGCGGGGCACCACTGTAATGATGGACACATCTCCCATAAATGCATAAACAGAGGCAAATGCTTTGCATACTGCTTCTGTTTGCCTGTCCAGCCTTCTGAGAACCACTAGCTGGATCATCCCACGAATGTTTCCTTCCATGGACATAGAACGCCTCAAGGTCTCCATAGCTTCATGGTTGGATTTTCCAAGCAGGGATTCCCCATTCACTGCAATCAGCTGGTCATTTATTCGCAGCCGTCCATCCTGCAAGGGAAGGATACAAAACATAATAAAGTGAAAAATCCCAGATAGTGATAAACGGAAAAGTACAGTGGTACCTCGGGTTAAGAATTTAATTCATTCTGGAGGTCTGTTCTTAACCTGAAACTGTTCTTAACCTGAAACACTACTTTCGCTAATGGGGCCTCCTGCTGCTGCTGTGCCGTCAAAGCACAATTTCTGTTCTTATCCTAAAGCAGAGTTATTAACCCGAGGCACTATTTCTGGGTTAGTGGAGTCTGTAACCTGAAGCGTATGTAACCTGAGGTACCACTGTATTTGCTTTTTAAAGATAGGAAGACGAACCCTTGCAAGTTTTGCATGTGATTTGTCCAGTATTAAAGCACAAACTGACAAATATTTGTTTTAAAAATTATTCATGTTTATGACCTGGGAAACATATTATGAAAGAGGTGAATGCATAGGGAAGACAAAAATGTCCTCTTTGTTACTGGCTACTTCAAAGCGTGGGGGCAAATCTTATCAGAGAGAAGACACTAAAGACAGGTTTAGCAGATTGTTGTTGTTGTTAACAGAACCAGCTTCCTCCAAAATCTGCTCCTTACATTGGATACTAAGTCTGAACTAGTAAAAATGTACAGGCCATTCAATGGACCACTCAGCATATTCTGGGTGCACTGCAGGAGCCCCATTCTGAACCCAACAAGCTGTGCCAAAAACCCGTCAAAAACGTCGCAATTGGCCCGACACAATACGAGAAGCTGAAGAAAAATGGAAGAGCGTCAATGCAGACCGAGAAGACTTGCACAGGTCTAAGGCAATATTTGGATTTTAATTTGCCATTAATAAATAAATACTGTATTTTTCGCTCTATAGGATGTACTTTTTCCCCTCCAAAAATGAAGGGGAAATGTATGTGCGTCCTATGGAGCGAATGCAGGCTCCTTGGCTTCAGCGATAGCAACGCGAAGCCTCCGAAGCGCAGAGGGAGAGCTCCCCCCGCGCTCCGGAGGCTTCGCGTTGCTTTCGCTGAAGCTGCCTGAAGCCACCGGAGTACAGGGGGCTTCAGGCAGCTATCCGCAAGCCTTCGGAGCGCAGCAGGAGGTCCCTCCGTGCTCCGAAGGCTTGCGGATAGCTGCCTGAAGCCTGGAGAGCGAGAGGGGTCAGTGCACACCAATCCCTCTTGCTCTCCAGGCTTCGCTTCGCTGGAGAGGCGCTGCACAGTTTTCCCTCTTTGTGCAACGCCCCTTCAGCGAAGCGGGAGGAGAAATGGAAGGGGCTCCGTTTCTCCTGCCGCTTCGCTGAAGGGGCGCTGAACAGAGAGGGGGAGATTCCCCCCCCCTGTTCTCCCCCTTCTATGATCCGGTGCGTCCTATAGAGCGGAAAATACGGTAAATCTCTGACCACCAACCAGATTTTGAGTGGCGATCCACAATACACCAGGGGACAAGGGTGTCCAGAAGTTACTGAGCTACAGCTTCCATCATCCTTGACCATTAGCCATCCTGATGAGAGTTGAAGTTCACCAACATCTGGATGGCAACAGATTCCCCATTCCTGCCGTAAGACAGATGGTACAACCATGATGAAGCGCCAAGTGCATTCTCAATCTATTTGCCGCATCTCACGTGGAGATTTGTGGTACTGAAGCCACAGGTTTCTTTAGGATAGCAAGGAAAAGTGAAGTAAATGGAAGCGTGCCATGCAAGTCATTTCAAGATCCAGTGCCCGCCGCTGATTCATATGCCCTACAGTATACAACATTTCTCTCAATCATAGAGATATGGGTAGTACTTCTTTATTAAGGAAGTGGTTTTTCTTATCTGAGAGACATCTTAGTTCAAATTATTCATGTTGATGCCATAAACCTGAAGAAACCTAATATGGGCTGAAAGGGTTTGCGGTAAAAAAAAGAGACCCACAGTAGAGGAAGCAGAATTGAAAAACCATTAGGCTGCTTACAGTGAATTTGATTCAATCATAACCTCATTAAGAGTTTTCTATAAGCACTCGTCAGGGTTGCTTACATTTCTCATATATCTTAGTGGTCCATAATATGTATATTTGCAATTCAGATACCCCCATCGTTAAAAGCATTCAATGTATTTGTGTTACATTGATGCTAGGTCTAACTAAGCATTTTCTCCTTATAACTAGTGATGAAAGCTGTTACAAGAACAATGAGCACTACCGCACAACCGATGAAGAAAGGAAAAAATGGGTTATGAACAGGATGGGGAGGGGAATAAACCAAATTAGTAAGACCAGAGATGGAAACTTCTAGTAAACAAAAGAGTTCTAATCTATGTAACAAAATGTTTCATGAGTGGTGCAACATCCTTCACAACCGGAATCTCAAACTTGGACACAACTGGGAACATTTATAAACATTTTGACAACCTTGTATTGTCACTATTTCTTTATACACAACGTACATTTTTAAGTCACAACAACACAAAATATATTCACATTAACATTCTGCTTTTTAAAGTGCTGAAAAATTTACATGTCAGCAATGGTTTCATAGACACGTCATGACGGTAAAGTTGAATTAGCTTCTGGAGTATCACGTATTGAAATTTGTATTTTCTTTTATTTTTGCTTGTAAAAATACAAATGTAGAAACATTTATATAAATATACATACTAGACACAAATATGATGCAAATGTGTCAGAATTAACATTACCAACAATTCAACATATCATCACATAAAAAATTAAAACCTAAATATTTAATATTTTAAATATTTAATATTTAAAAGATTTTTAAAGTATCTACTCCATTAAACTTAAGTGTCCACAATTACTTTGGTAGCAACACTATCACACCTAATTTTATTTTAGCAGCAAAAAGGTGTTAAATGAATCTATTTTAAATTGTTGGACGATATACACTATAAGGTTGCATTGTAATGGGCTTCTCCGGGAGAAGCCCATTGTTCCTTTTCCTTTTTGCAATTGTTCCTTTTCCCAATTTCCTTTGGGTCAGTAAGTTTGGACAATTGTGTTGCTATTCTTTTCAGTGTTATTATTTACCATAATTTCCCCCCAACCTTCATTTCTTAAACCCCTCCTTCCATTTGTTAGGATCCCAGGGCAGGTTACAAAAACAATTCAATAAAAAGACACAGATCAAACAGCTGTATCAAAACAATAAAACATCATATAAAATATATTACAATGACAAACAATTCTATATTGCAGAAGCAACCCATCCAACTGTTGGGTTCCAGGCAATACCTTCAGCTCACAAGAACCTGAAGGAAAAGGGTTTTTTTTTCTCTCAATTGGTGCTGAAAGACCACTAGCACAGGGGCAGACATCTCTGGGAAGGGAATTTTACATCTGGGATGTGGCAAAAATCTGTATAGTGCTGCTGTATAGTGGTAGCTTGGTTCTCAAATGCCTTGGTACGCAAATGCCGAAAACTCAGAAGTGTTCCAATTTTCGAACCTTTTTCAGAAGCCAAATGTCCAATGCGGTTGTCAGCTACTGTTTCTGGGGCACCTGGACCAATCAGAAGCTGCGCCTTGGTTTTCAAACATTGCGGAAGTCAAACAGACTTCTGGAACTATTGCTATTTATTTTGTGCTTTTGTTTTTGAGACATTTTCAGTTAATTTGTATTTGTGACTGTTTAGCTACTGATTGATTGATTGACTGATTGTGTGACTGCGGAAATGGATAAAAACCTCCCATCCATACAAAGCCACTCCCGAATTTAGGGGGGGGGGTGTTGCGGGCTCACGACCCCGCCCACACTCTCGCGGGGCTGGCTCCAGCCCCGCAGGATCAGGGAATTCCCATTACTATTCATCTCCTGCAGCGTCAGCCAATCGGCTGGCGGCAGGGGCGGGCCGAGCTAGGGGCACTTAAGGTCGGGGCAGCCCCTGGCTCGCCCCTTTCCCTCCTCTACAGCAGCTGCGATTTCCCACCCACCCGCCCTTTAGGTTTGGCATTCGGACTTTGCTATGGGCTTCGGCTGGTCGCCGCAAGGGGCCTGGTAGGAGTTTTTCCATTTGGCTAATTGGCTGGAATTTTGAAGCCACTTGGTTTTTTCGCCTACCTCGTAGCAACGTCACAACTCCTTGGTCTTGGCGGTTAGGCATTGGCCGGGGTATTGTCATGCAAATGAGATCGGGGGGGGGGAGGAACGCCATCACCTCCCCCAAATCTTGAAGGGTAGTTCGTTAAAGGACTCCGAGGGGCGTCGCCTCGTCCGAAACCTACGGAGGCTAGGGCCTAAAGCGCGCTCCCGAGCGGTAACCCCTCGGGGAGCGCCTAGGGATGTGCATCTCGGGGGCTCCCCCTGCTGGTGTTTAACCCTTCCCGGTTAGACCGGATAGTCTGTTAGGGCCAATGCCTAAGCCAATACCGCTCTTACCTGTAATCAATAAAGTTGTGGCCATTTTTCGCCCATTAACCTAAATTTCTGGTGTCCGGTGTCTTTATTTACTCCATCTGGGAGGGGGCGGGAATATCCACGCAATGACTATCATCAGTGCAGGTAAGGGAAAATTTTTTTTTATATACTGTCTTATTTATTTTATAGTACAGTGCATTGATTATTGCCTTCATTTGATGGATCAATGGTCTCGTTAGAAAATAAAATTTATGTTAAATTGCTGGTTTAGGGGTTGTTTTTGAAAGTCTGGTACGGATTAATCCATTCTGCATTACTTTCTATGGCTTGCCTTGGTTTTGGAACGCTTTGGTTCTGGAACAGACTTCCGGAATGGATTAAGTTTGAGAACCAAGGTTCCCCTGTACAGTAAATGGACAAAAGTACAGTACAAAGATTCACAAAATGTTTAGGGGTATGCGTCTGCCTGCATCCCCCCAGAAAAAAGCACTGCCCAAAACCACACTTGAACTCAGATTGATCCAGGTAACAAGAGTTATCCAGGAACACTTGGCCATTGTTCCATTGCAGTACTTTTACCACTTTCTCCCCCAAAGGGGGATTGGTGATTGGTTATGGGGAAGAGAGAGGGAGAAGACAGGAAGATTCTTCATTTGTGTGGCTGCATGTGTATGCAATAGAGGGACGCGGGTGGCGCTGTGGGTTAAACCACAGAGCCTAGGACTTGCTGATCAGAAGGTCAGCAGTTCGAATCCCTGCAACAGGGTCAGCTCCTGTTGCTGGGTCCCAGCTCCTGCCAACCTAGTAGTTCCAAAGCAAGTGCAAGTAGATAAATAGGTACCGCTCCGGCGGGAAGGTAAACGGCGTTTCTGTACGCTGCTCTGGTTTGCCAGAAGCGGCTTAGTAATGCTGGCCACATGACCTGCAAGCTGTACGCCAGCTTCCTTGGCCAATAAAGCGAGATGAGTGCTGCTACCCCAGAGTTGGCCATGACTGAGATTTCGGAGTTGCTTTGAAGTTCAGGCCGTGGGAAGCCGCAAAATCAGAACTAAATCGGAAGACAATTGGATTTTTTTATTTTAGTTTTTTTATTTTAATTGGATTGTGATTATGATTTGAATGTTAATTGGATGTTTTTATTGGAAAATTAATAAACGCTCTAACAAAAAAAATTAGTTGTCATATGGTTTTAAGGGGAAATATCTTTTGGAAGTTTGGACTGAAGACAGCAAGACCACCTTATTTTTTGCAAGCACAGAACTGTGTGCATGTTTCAGTGAAGAACAGGGAGGGTGGGAAGCAACCTCAAATATCTTATTTACTGCAATGTCTTGCACAGGTTTAATTTCCCTGCCCAAAGTGATACTTGGCCAATGAGAAAGGAACAAGGTACAATGTGCACCACATGGGGGACACATCTGTCAATGCAGCATTAAAAAAAGTGTTTGGTTTTGGAATGCTTTAGTTTTGGAACGGACTTCCGGGAAAGATTAAATTTGAGAACCAAGGTACCACTGTATTACATGCCACTTTGACTGACAGCAGTATGAGCAGAACCTCCCCTGCTTGTTGTTTAGTCTTTTAGTCGTGTCCGACTCTTCGTGACGCCATGGACCAGAGCACGCCAGGCACTCCTGTCTTCCACTGCCTCCCGCAGTTTGGTCAGGCTCATATTTGTAGCTTCGAGAACACTGTCCAACCATCTCGTCCTCTGTCATCCCCTTCTCCTTGTGCCCTCCATCTTTCCCAACATCAGGGTCTTTTCCAGGGAGTCTTCTTATGAGGTGGCCAAAGTATTAGAGCCTCAACTTCACGATCTGTCCTTCCAGTGAGCACTCAGGGCTGATTTCCTTAAGAATGGATAGGGTTGATCTTCTTGCAGTCCATGGGACTCTCAAGAGTCTCCTCCAGCACCATAATTCAAAAGCATCAATTCTTCGGCGATCAGCCTTCTTGATGGTCCAGCTCTCACTTCCATACATCACTAATGGGAAAACCATGGCTTTAACTATACGGACCTTTGTTGGCAAGGTGATGTCTCTGCTTTTTAAGATGCTGTCCCCTGCTTAGAGTCGGCAAACAATGAGAGAAGAGCTCTTTAAAATACTTGGGCCACTTGGGCCACTCAAAGTTAGACACACAAATCTTAGTCTTAAATTGTTCACACAGCGGCACACAAGCAGAAATCATTTTCCACTGTGATGGTTTCATAGTAAGATATATGATGCAATCTTTATTTGGACCCCCCCCCCCGGTTTCTCCTTTTAAATCTGCCACTCCACATCCTTTATGTAAATATACTGCATGAAAGAAGCGACAGAGATAATTAAATACTGGGGAGGCGAAGAATCAGTAAGAACGTTTCTAGGCCAAAGTCAAAGGAAGTGTGCCCTGTGACAATGATGGCAGGAATTCACCTAGAGGATGTGATCTGTAACGGATAAGCCCCCCCCCCCACTTTCTATTAAAGAAGCACAGAGCAGGCATTAGACACGGTATTCATCATCTTTTGTATTCTAATAAAATCCTCACCAAAGAAATCATTCATTTCAATGGCTGAAGGAAAGAATGAGTATTTTATTGTTGTGATCTTTTTTCATGGAGGTTTTGAATAGCTCTTCCACTTTTTGCGAGCACAAAGCTCCCTTCTTTTGTTAACAGTCCGCTCTAGCCATTTTAGTGTCGCTTCAGAGTCCTTAAAAGTATCTTCAAACCTATGGAAGATTTGTTCGAATGGAGCTTGGAATGTCTGTCCTACAAATTAAGGACAAGTAGATGGGTGTCTCTCTCCATTCGGAGCAGACGACGGGATACGCTGGGGTGTGCTGATCTTGTATTTTTTGCAAGTCAGGAAAGCTGGAGCTTGGCGCTTAGGTGAGAACTGTAATAATGCTGGTCCAATAACCATAGTTTATAGGACCACAAAGAGGTCTTGTGAATTAACAGGCCAGGATAAAGGCACCAAAATGAAACATGCAAGGGAAGAAGAGAATGGTGAAGGGTGCGGATGTTGGCACATTGTTCATTCACAGTTCAATAAACTATTGTAGCCTTATTAGACTTTACCGATTGGTGGGCTCTGCGTTGCTCCCGGACGGGAGGAAGGAAGTCAGATGACACCGAGGGTTGGTTCAGAGAAAGAGTTCTTTATTTCTGCTCTCCGGAGAAGCAGAAAGGCACTTGCGTGGTGAGTCCACAGCAAGTCCAAAGAAATGAGAGATTTCATGCAGTATATATATCCTCCAGGCACCCTCTTCCCCCCTTCCCCAGGAATCCAGGCACGGCAGCTTGTACATGCAGGTTGATATCACAGATGTTCCTGCTCCGGTACTCTTAACCATAATAGGGTTTTCCTTCCTGTACTTCTGACCATAAAAGGGTATTCCTGTTCCTATACTCTTTATCTTGGAGCAAGAGGTCACCAACTCCAAGAACACACTCTGGTGTTGTTCCCGGACTAGGTCTGTGCGTCAGAGTGTGATAAGATAAGACCCAGACATGTCATCCCTACTCCACTGGAATAGCCAAGGTCATCCATTGCCGTGACTGATAAAGGAGAGAGCTTTGTTTATACAGCTGTGTTCTTGTTATGCATTTGCTCAACAGCTCAAGTTAATGCATTTTAGAAATGCTCCCTTTGAGAAAGAAAAAAAGGGGTTTTTGGGTCCCCTTTCAAACTGAAACTTCACTATGGTATATTATTAGCTCAATATTATTATACCAGCAAAGGGCCATGGAATGCCAGTCTCCTATAAAGAGCATTTCAGCCAGAGTCCAGTGTTGAAGGTACAGTGTTTCGCTAGCAGTGGACCCTGGTCAAGCACTCTTATATAACTTCTGTGACTTCATCCCAATGCTGGCGGGACTATAAGAAGACCTTCTTCATCATCATCATCATTTGAATTTATATACCACCCTATACCTGGAGGCCTCAGGGCGGTTACAGAATAAAACCAAAATATAAAACCACAAAATACATAATCAAAATAAAAACAACAACCAATAACACCCCCCAAAATCCCCACATTTTAAAAGGGGATAGGTTGTCAATCAAGTCAACCAAAGGCCTGGTTAAAAAGGAACATTTTGCCTGGCACCTAAAGGTGTATAATGAAGGCGCCAGGTGAACTTTCCTGGGGAGAGCATTCCACAGACGGGGAGCCACTGTAGAGAAGGCCCGTTCTCATGTTACCACCCTCCAGACATCTCAAGGAGGAGGCACACGAAGAAGGGCCTCAGAAGATGATCTCTGGGTCCGGGTATGGAAAGAGCAGTCCTTGAGGTATTGTGGTCCTGAGCTGTTTAAGGCTTTATAGGTCAAAACCAGCACTTTGATTTGGGCCTGGAAACTAATTGGTAGCCAGTGCAGTCGGACCAGGATCGGTGTAATATCCTCAGACCGTCTTGCTCCTGTGAGCAACCTGGCCACTGAATTCTGCACTAGCTGAAGTTTCTGAACCATCTTCAGAGACAGCCCTACACATAATGCATTGCAGTAATCTAACCCCGAGGTTACCATACATATCATAAATCTAACCCTGAGGTTACCATACATATCATACATTTATGGTGGGAGTGCAAAAAGCTTACTGGGTTTCAGTGACACATTTCCAATGTTGCTCCCAATATTATTGGGTGGACCATCAAACTAAAACCCTGCTCTGGCCCTTCTGCCACTAGGCGCCAGTCTCGACCCTCCCCTTATACATAAGGACAAGTTGTCATGCAGTTTACTGCTGCCTGTTTAGAGATCACCTCTCCATCTGAAAAGACTCCAAGGTATGCTTCTGACTGGATGGCAAGGGAAAGTTTGGGATCTAGTTCTTTCAGAGCAACTCACACAACATAGAAGGGTTGCTAGAGGTCCGACAAAACACCGTCATTTTGACAAGGCATGGTCCCCATGTATCAGATATGGCAATAATACCACCTCCAGCCACTCACACGTACTTATGGAGAAGCTATGTCATTGGCAGTTGAAGCCTTGGCAATGCGGGCAGTGACTCAGTTACCCGATAGTGTCCCTGTTCAATTCTTCTACTTATAGGTGACTGATATAAGCATGTAACACTCTACAAGTTTTGTTGGAACAGGTCAATGTTATTTTACTACAGAATCAATAAAATAAAAATATTCTCCCTGGTTTTCCAACCTACCCAGCTTTTTCCACTTCAGCACCATGATCTAGAGCAGGCATGTCCAAAAGGTTGATCACGATCTACCGGTCAATCGCGGGTGTGTCCCTGGTTGATTGTGGTATTAAGGAAAGTGATTGCCTGTGTGATCTTTAATGATCCCCCCAAAAGCTCAACAACTCTGGGGCATCCCCCTTCCCAAAAAAGTTCAACACTTTGTTCACTTCTCATTCCTGGCATTGGGTAGTTCACAGCCAGTTTTTTTATACTGGGAGTAGATCACAGTCTCTTGGAAGTTGGACGTGCCTAGTTTAGAGGAACTGGTGGGTAGGGGGATTAATTCTTGACACGTAATTTCTTTTAAAAAACGGAACTATGATCCCCATCAATCTACTTCAAATCACTCAGAGATCTACTAGCAGATCCTGATCTAACTTCTGCTCATTACTGGTTTACAAGACACCTCAAGGAGAGATTGCAAAGGCTGCAAGTAGAAGCTCACCAATACCATAGAGGCTACAGCTTGAACAAACGTCTCTACTTCTGAGTTCTCACTTCTAAAAAGGGTGAACTTAATGGACTCCCTGATCCTTATAGATAGTCAGCATTTTGAGCACTGTTTCTTCAATAGAGTGGGCGAAGATTCCCAGTGCTGTTTAAGTCATTTCCTGCAATTTCTAAGGATCTAATACTGTCATTTTACAGAGCAGTCAATTCCCCTTTATAACTAAGAACAGTATTTCTAGTACAATATTACAGTGGGGGGGGGGGGGAATTGAATTTGCTTTAGTATTAACCTCTTTCCTGGATGCTATCCCAAGGCATTTCTGAAACTCATTTATTAGACTAGCTTCACACTCACATTCTCTCCTCTCGCTTATCACAAGCTATCTGTAAAGGGACTATCCTTACAAAAAATAATGATTTTATATGTTACAGTTTCACAGCCGAACTTCGGTTCACTTAAATTCAATGTATACCCTGAAGCAAACAACATTTGCAGCTCTAGGAAGGAGCAAAATGTATTTAAAGGAGGAAACGCATAAAATCAAGAGCAGCAAGGAAAAATTAAAGATATTTTATGAATTTCATGCTAAGAATGGGAAGCCCAGTTTTAAGGTTGGAAAGCATGAATGCCTGAATGCAGATAGATAAAAATCTCACATCTACAGATGTGCATATCCACCCAAACATCTGCACTCCCCTATTCATGTTGTTTCTAATGTTGTTGTTGTTGTTTAGTCATTTAGTCGTGTCCGACTCTTCGTGACCCCATGGACCAGAGCACGCCAGGCACTCCTGTCTTCCACTGCCTCCTGCAGTTTGGTCAAACTCATGCTGGTAGCTTCGAGAACACCATCCAACCATCTCATCCTCTGTCGTCCCCTTCTCCTTGTGCCCTCCATCTTTCCCAACATCAGGGTCTTTTCCAGGGAGTCTTCTTTTCTCAAGAGGTGGCCAAAGTATTGGAGCCTCAGCTTCAGGATCTGTCCTTCCAGTGAGCACTCAGGGCTGATTTCCTTAAGAATGGATCGGTTTGATCTTCTTGCAGTCCATGGGACTCTCAAGAGTCTCCTCCAGCACCATAATTCAAAAGCATCAATTCAATTCAGTGTACCTAATTCAAATTTTTAAGTAAAAGCTAGTGCTGTGCAAGGTAGAACTCTGCCACAAAAAGCAAAAAAAAAAAAAAAAAAAAAATCACCCTGAACTATTTTTAAAAAGATGAATAGAATTTTGACTTTTATTGCCTTTTTCTCCCCAAAGGCATTAGCTCCCCGCCCCCCCCAAAAAATGCATGCTATGACAGCTTCTAGGGGCTTATTACACAATATATGTAGAGGACCAGGGAAAAAGTGAAGTTGACTTGCAATTTCTGCGTTTGTTACCTTCTGGAGATAGAATGGAAAGGCGAAATCGTGTATAGTCAAAGCCAGCTCTCCGACTTGCTTAGTGGGCTCTGCAAGGCTCTTCGGAGATCTCACAAGACCATCTGGCATCTAGTGAGAGCCTTCAAGAGCCCAGTAAACAAGTCTGAGAGCATGAAAGCTCTTTCTGCGCTGTTTTTCTCCAGGTAAACTTGAAATGGCTTGGGAAATGTTAAAATGTGTGCATGTTGCGGGTCGACTGTATTAAAACTGTATTGAAGCATCAGTTTGTGTGTCTCTTCTCTGTCCTTGCCCTCCCACATTCAGCATGGTAGTCAATAGTGTCCAAACTGGAGGGGGTTGGGGTGTTTTCCTTTAATGGAGTGGAGGTCAGGGTGGATCAGAACTCATAGATAAATGTGACCTCTTCCAATTCATACACTGCCTACAAAAATCAATTGGAATAAATAAATAGATTCAAGCCCAAGAACCTGATTGTATTGTATGGGCAGGCAGAGGGGAAGAGGTATAATGCAACTAAACAATTGAAATGAAGACACAATTATCTAATGTAAAAACAGGAGTCCTTCAATAATCACTAAAGCTTTGTGTTCTTTAAAAGATTAACTCCATGTCAGAATGAATCCTGTTCTTTCAATATTGCCAACTATGTGCTAAAAGGGAGGCAAAAGAAACCTCACTTAAAAGTGTATACCATGGGTCGGAAAACCAAGGCCCGCGGGCCGGATCAGGCCCAATTGCCTTCTGGATCTGGCCTGCGGACGGTCCGGTAATTGCCGCGTGGATCGCCAGTGCACGCGTTCTTTCCCTCTCCCTCACACAGCACCTCCGCCGCCACCTCCTCCCTCCCTCCCTCCCTCCTCCTGGCTTCTCCCTGCCCTGCCTGCAGGAGGAAGGGGGCTGGGCTTTGTTGGTGCCATCAGCAGCAGCGCTGAAGTGACCATCATTTTAAGCAGCGCCTCTCCGGAGCCCTTTCGTGCACTGCTCATCATCCCGCCACCGCCGCCGCCACTAGCCCCTACCACTCGCAAGACACAGGTAAGCAGCCACTGGGGCTCGTGGAGCTTTTGCATCATATATATTTTGCTAAATATATAATCCGGCCTCCCACAAGGTCTGAGGGACAGTGGACCGGCCCCCTGCTGAAAAAGTCTGTTGACCCCTGATGTATACAATATACAAGGCTAGCATGTATATCCGTTTGTGATTTATATGACCAAATAATCTCATAGTTGGCACATTTTGACTAAATAGGAGGATATCTGGCAACATTCATGAATATTTGGTAAGTTTGGTAGAAATATGAACCTTCTATTCCATTACGGAATATATTTCACACCATTCATTCAGGCTTTCTATGATTGTTATTCTATTTTCTTGCAATGTTATTCCTCCTGTTTTTCAGCACAGATAGGGTGAACCTACAAAATCAGCAGCTTGCTGCAATTAGCCCTTTGAGACTTCATTCTCTATTAGGGCCGCTTACTTTTAAGGAAAGGGCTGGTGCTGTGATGTTTTCTTTTGTACCGATTTGTACGTGATCTTTCATATGTATAAGAAGGATATTGACAAGCTGGAACGTGTACAGACAACAGTGACCAAGATGATCAAGGGTCTGGGAATCAAGACCTATGAGGAACAGCTGAAGGAGTTAGAGGGGGAAAGAGGAGACTGAAAGGAGATATGATAGTCATTTTCCAGTATCCAAAGGGCTGCCAGATGGAAGATGAAGCAAGCTTGTTTTCTCCTGCTCTGGAAGCTAGGGCCTGAACCAATGTATTCAAGTTACAAAAAAAAAGGAAATTCTGACTAAACATCAGGAATAACTTTATGAGAATGAGAGCTGTTTAACAGTGGAGTAGACTCCCATGAGGGACGCGGTGGTGCTGTGGGACACAGATGGCACTCTGTGTTAAACCACAGAGCCTAGGACTTGCCGATCAGAAGGTCGACAGTTCGAATCCCTGCGACGGGGTGAGCTCCCGTTGCTCGGTCCCTGCTCCTGCCTACCTAGCAGTTCGAAAGCACATCAGTGCAAGTAGATAAATAGGTACTGCTCTGGCAGGAAGGTAAACGGCGTTTCCGTGTGCTGCTCTGGTTTGCCATGCTGGCCACATGACCCGGAAGCTGTATGCCGGCTCCCTCGGCCAATAAAGCGAGATGAGCGCAGCAACCCCAGAGTCGGTCACGACTGGACCTAATGGTCAGGGGCCCCTTTACCTTTACGTGACAAGAGACACTCATTGAGTTTCGTGGCTGAGAAGGAACTTGGACCCAAGTTTCCCCAATGCAGGTGCCACGCTTAATCGACAAAGCCACACTTGGGTTGTACGCTAAGAGATCCAAAAGAGATCCACAGTTCAAGAAGGACACTGACAAACTGGAACGTGTCCAGAGGAGGGCAACCAAAATGGTCAAAGGCCTGGAAACGATGCCTTATGAGGAACGGCTAAGGGAGCTGGGCATGTTTAGCCTGGTGAAGAGGAGGTTAAGGGGTGATATGATAGCCATGTTCAAATATATAAAAGGATGTCACATAGAGGAGGGAGAAAGGTTGTTTTCTGCTGCTCCAGAGAAGCGGACATGGAGCAATGGTTCCAAACTACAAGAAAGAAGATTCCACCTAAACATTAGGAAGAACTTCCTGACAGTAAGAGCTGTTTGACAGTGGAATTTGCTGCCAAGGAGTGTGGTGGAGTCTCCTTCTTTGGAGGTCTTTCAGCAGAGGCTTGACAACCATATGTCAGGAGTGCTCTGATGGTGTTTCCTGCTTGGCAGGGGGTTGGACTCGATGGCCCTTGGGGTCTCTTCCAACTCTATGATTCTATGATTCTAAATACATGTACCCACAAGGCTTAACTTACAACCACACAGTCTAGATTTCAAATTAAATTTTTGCTTCGTAGGAAATAACACCAACAGTAAGATCTAAAGTTTGGATGTTCAAAGAAGGCCCATTTTCTCGTAGAAATAAACTGAACAGTTTTTCCCCTTTAAGGGAATGAAGGTAACTGTGTACTGCGTATTCACCATGCATGCCAATTACTTGATTAATATATTTTCAATAACACATATACTGTCCTATTTAGAGTACCAGGATATAAATGTACATAATTTGATGAAAAAGCGTTTCTTTCGGAGGGGGGTGTCTTTAGGAATTGACTTTAAAAAATGATATCTGTTTAGGAAAGTCAATATACTATTAAATAATTAGAAAGGGATTGTTTATTTTTGGGTGTTTACATCTATTCAAATCTTAGAAATCAAAACAATAGTGTTGAATACTAATTGCGTTGCAACATGGTGGAAAAACCCAGAAGCACTTTCTTTTATTGATTTGTTTAGCTCAGAAATAATTAAGTTTTATGCAACTGATATAACTCCTGCCAAGTCACACATTTTTGTCCACAATACTATTTTAATTATTCAATAAAAACATGGGGAAGTAGTTTTTAATTTCTCACATAAACGGAATATACTTTATTTCAATTCATAGGCTTGGTGAATTTATTTCTACAATCAAAGATTGTGTCTCTTCGTTGCTTTTCTGCTGGTTTATGGGCCCACCTGTGTTGCCCCTAGGGACTATGTAGAGCAGCACAGAAAGAATTCTAAATGGCAGAATGTTGTTATGGAGGCACCCTCGTGGCTTAGCAGTTTGCTGCATAAAACAGAGTTTGAATCCCTTAATGAAAACATGAAAATTCAAGGAAGTCACTCTAAAAAAAAATGTGAGTATTTTCAATAACTGATTTTCTAAGGTACTCTCACTCTCTGCAGGTAAGTTTTGTAGTAATAAAAAATAACAACATGTGCCATTCCTTTTAAATGATTATATCCACAACCGCTTTTTCAAGGATGCAATGAGAAAGAATGTATCAGTTTATTTTTATTTTCATTGCTTTGGTGCTTTTTTTTGTCACTTTTTTCTGTTATTTAATTTAATAAGTATTGGATTTAATGTAAATCTTTTCTTTTCTGTATTAGTTGTTGTTTTAAATGGTTTTGTTTTTTCTTTGTGTGTGTGTGATAAATGAAAGTTAATAAAAAAGAATATTAAAAAAAAAGAGAGAAAGAAGATATAAGATTCGGAAACTTGCAATAATTCCACCCAGTAATTAAGAAAACAGAGGAACTCTTTAGTAAGGTAAGGGGGAAAGTATCTGTAAAAGATGCATAAAAAGGAGGTACAATTGCCCGCACACACCCGCTTCCTAGAGGCTTGTATTACTTGTGTAGTTTTTCCAAAAATGCAGGGCAAATTGAAACATACAAAGAGCATGCAATATTCACAACACGCAAGTAGTATGTCATGGACTGGTTGGATGCAGAGGAATGGTGCGAGGAACCACTAAGGGAAGAAGACTCAGAGCCTGGGGAGTTATGGTGGAACAACAATAGGTGATCAGAGGCAGAAGACTGGGAAGAGCAGGTGCTGGAATCTGAGGGGGTAACAGGGTTTAGTGAGCTGGGAGAGTCTTTGGCAGAGAGAAGTTCAGAATCAGAGGCAGAAGCTGAAGCAGGGGAGGAGGGAGGCCAAGAGGCAGAGGCTGGTGAAGAGTCAGGGGTGTCCCCTTCCCCTGCTGTGACAAGCTCCCCTGTCCCCTGGTCTCCCAGAACAGGAAGAGACTTGAAGAAGAGACATGTGCAAACACAGTCTCTGACTGGGAAAAAAAACTTGTAGAGAAGGGGACTAAGGCAGCTGTGGGGAGGCTTCAGTCTCAGAAACTGCTTCATGGGAGCAAGACCTACTGGAGATGAGTTGCTGTACCAATAATAATAATAATAATAATAATAATAATAATAATAATAATAATTTATTATTTATACCCCGCCCATATGGCTGGGTTTCCCCAGCCACTCTGGGCGCTTCCAACAAAAGATTTTTAAGAAGTCATTAAAAACTTCTCTAAACAAGGCTGCCTTCAGATGTCTTCTAAACGTCAGATAGTTGTTTATTTCTTTGACATCTGGTGGGAGGGTGTTCCACAGGGCGGGTGCCACTACTGAGAAGGCCCTCTGCCTGGTTCCCTGTAACTTGGCTTCTCACAGTGAGGGAACCGCCAGAAGGTCCTTGGAGCTGGACCTCAGTGTCTGGGAAGAATGATGGGGGTGGAGACGCTCCTTCAGGTATACTGCACCGAGGCCGTTTAGGGCTTTAAAGGTCAGCACCAACACTTTGAATTGTGCTCGGAAACGTACTGGGAGCCAATGTAGATCTTTCAAGACTGGTATTATGGTCTCGGTGGCCACTCCCAATCACCAGTCTTGCTGCCACATTCTGCGCACCTGGTCCTTCAGGGGCAGTTACCCCATTCAGGACTAGGGAGTCCTCCACCCCTGCCCACCCCCTGTCCCCCTAAAACAGTACTTCTGTCTTGTCAGGATTCAACCTCAATCTGTTAGCCACACCCATCCTCCAATCTGACACGCCTGAGACAGATTAGGCCTAACACGCTTGCATGGATCGTGTTTCTGCTCATAGAGAGTTAACACCAGCTTTTGTGGTGTGATTTACTGCTGGCTCCCCTCTGATATAGTAAGTAGGCAGGCCATAGTTTGGTGGGTGACTATGAACATATGTATGCAGAAAAGGTCCCAGGTTCTATCCCTGGCACTGAAAGAACTTGCAGGACTTTAGATGGTTGGAGTCAAGGGACAGCCGTGTGTGTGCACACTGGTGTCTTTGCAGAGAGGAAGAGGTACCATTTACGTTCTAATTTTAGGAGGTGCCTGCCAGTCAGTGTGCACAGTATTGAACTAGATGTGCCAGTGGGTTTGACTCAGCATAAGTCAGCTTCCTTCACAAATGCATTCTGAACAGATGTCTAAGAAGCTTCCGCGGCAGGAACAGAACATGTTGTAGAATTCTATGTAAGGATTTTGAATATTCATGGAGAAATTAGTTGTTGCCACACAACCTAAAAATAAAATTTTGGAGTTTTTCTTCCTCACTCATTTACAGAAGGTCAATTAAAATATTTCCATTATGGGACTCTATGGTGTCATTTTGAGAAGCCAATCCTCACTGCAAAGCATTCTGATTCATCGCATTCTTAAAAGATGGCAGGGCTGAATAATCTATTATTGTCTCTTTTGCCAAGTCTATTATCACTGAAGTCTGGTTAGCTTCCTCCATCTCAATGGGTTTAATTTTTAAAGAAACCGCTTATCTTATCCCACTTATCTCATCCTACCTTTATACACCATTGTTTCATAAGAATTTGGACAATTTGGGGGGGCCACCAGGTGGCGTGTTGGAAGATGGCCGACAATAACATCTCTCTGACCCATATGAGGTAATTAAGGGGCTGCTATGGGAAGTATGCAGTCTTCCTACCCCCCAGGAGACGGGGGGCGCTGCCTTGCCAGCGGTGTTCACAATGCACCCCCTGATCCGAGAGATGGGGGTGCCGAACACTTGGCACAAGCCCTCGGTGAAGTCAGATCTTCCTGACGCCGATTCCAATTAGCATGTGCTGGTTAGCTTCAGCTCGGAATTATAATTGGAAACATACGATTGGAATGAAGCTGAAGCACATACATCAAGTAATGTTCGAGAGATAAGACTGCTGATTAATGGATCTCTGTGACTGGGAGTGACGGATGGATAAGTAAAACTTCTGATGAATCACCGCTAGGAGACTGTATGTTTGGAATGAAGGGGGGGTGGAGGAAGAAACTCTTTTTTTTTCTTTGCACAATGTGATATTAATAATCCTTCACCCCAGATAGAAATAAGATCGTTGCGTTTTTACGATTCACAAGCAGGAATTTAAGAACTGTGTGGGATGGATTATAACAGGAGAGAGGATTGGTGAACGGTGAGAAAGAGGAAATTTTTTATGATGCAGTTAAAAAATGGCGTCTCGCCAAGACAGGCTTGCCGGAGAAAGAAGGACAGGGGGAGGAGAATCAGGATCGTTCGAAAGAGAAGGAATGTTGGAACGCAAGCTTGACCTGACAGAGCCTCCTGATTCATTTGATTTATTTATTTATTCATTTGATTTATTTATTTATTTATCAATTTATTTATCGATTTATTTGGCAAGCCTGAGAAAAGTAAAGGACAGACCGAAGATTAATTTATTTTTGTTATGGAAGCGTTGAACAGAGGCTGTCCCTGAGCGATATGATCTTTGGAGAGTACAAAACCCACACAGAGGATGCCTGTTTTCAATCTGCTTGTGAAAATTATCAGAGATCACAAAGAAAGGAATATACGATAACAACAAGAAGAGAAAGAAAGTAATAAAGGACTATCTGGATTGAACTGGATAGAAGTGTCTAATTAAAGCAGTAATATAAGTGATGTTAATATAATAATATAAGTAATATAATATAATATAATATAAGTAATATAAGTAATATAAGTAATATAAGTGATGTTAAGGGACGCAGGTGGCACTGTGGGTTAAAGCCTCAGCGCCTAGGGCTTGCCGATCGAAAGGTCGGCGGTTCGAATCCCTGTGGCGGGGTGCGCTCCCGCTGCTCGGTCCCAGCGCCTGCCAACCTAGCAGTTCGAAAGCACCTCCGGGTGCAAGTAGACAAATAGGGACCGCTTACCAGCGGGAAGGTAAACGGCGTTTCCGTGTGCGGCTCTGGCTCGCCAGAGCAGCGATGTCACGCTGGCCACGTGACCCGGAAGTGTCTCCGGACAGCGCTGGCCCCTGGCCTCTTAAGTGAGATGGGCGCACAACCCCAGAGTCTGTCAAGACTGGCCCGTACGGGCAGGGGTACCTTTACCTTTACCTTTATAAGTGATGTTTGGACTCGTTTGGAGTTTTGGACTCTTGCGGAGCTTGATGTATGGGTACCCCAAACAAAATTTAAAATTTGGCTGTATAATTTGGAACTAATGTGATTTGGATAATGTGATGTGATTGGCCTGTTAATAAAAATTATTAATAAAAAAAAAAAATTTGGACAATTTGATAAGAGTAAAAGTAAAGGTAAAGGGACCCCTGACCATTAGGTCCAGTCGTGACCATTCTGTGGTTGCGGCGCTCATCTCACTTTATTGGCAGAGGGAGCTGGCATGACTAAGCCGCTTCTGGCAAACCATAGCAGCACACAGAAATGCCGTTTACCTTCCTGCCAGAGCGGTACCTATTTATCTACTTGCACTTTGAAGTGCTTTCGAACTGCTAGGATGGCAGGAGCAGGGACTGAGCAACGGGAGCTCACCCCGTCGCGGGGATTCGAACTGCCGATCTTCTGATCGGCAAGTCCTAGGCTCTGTGGTTTAACCCACAGCACCACCCGCGTCCCTTTTGATAAGAGTAGAGTGTAGGCTTCCAAAAGCAAAAACAGGATACTTCATTTTCAACCTAGTAGGTGTTAAGAACAAGCAACTCTTGATACATGTACTGGAAAAAATGTGCAGCAAATAGTTGAGCCTGGTGTTCTCAAGTCAGGGGGTATTTGCAGTTGCTGCCAAGTCAGGAAAGCGAAAGAAGAAGCTTCATGTGAATGAAAGGAAAGTGACAGAGAGCCATATGCACACTTAATGGTTCTCCTGCAGCAATTCCTAGCATGGCTGAATTGTATCAGCCATCCAGCCTCCCCTGAATAAGCCACACTACAGAACTCCTTGTTAGAGGAAAAATCCATGATCATCTTCAAGCTCTGGTGGCTTCTTGTTGGTCAGACAGATGATGGGGCAGTGTGTGGACCTTTTAATTGACCCAACACAAAGATTCTTATGTTAAGTAGAACATGTCCAGAGGAGGGCAACCAAAATGGTCAAAGGCCTGGAAACGATGCCTTATGAGGAACGGCTAAGGGAGCAGGGCATGTTTAGCCTGGAGAAGAGGAGGTTAAGGGGTGATATGATAGCCATGTTCAAATATATAAAAGGATGTCACATAGAGGAGGGAGAAAGGTTGTTTTCTGCTGCTCCAGAGAAGCGGACACGGAGCAATGGCTCCAAACTACAAGAAAGAAGATTCCACCTAAACAGTAGGAAGAACTTCCTGACAGTAAGAGCTGTTTGACAGTGGAATTTGCTGCCAAGGAGTGTGGTGGAGTCTCCTTCTTTGGAGGTCTTTAAGCAGAGGCTTGACAACCATATGTCAGGAGTGCTCTGATGGTGTTTCCTGCTTGGCAGGGGGTTGGACTCGATGGCCCTTGTGGTCTCTTCCAACTCTATGATTCTATGATTCTATTCTAAGTACACACACTGTTCTTGTGCACACAAACCTGGCAACTGCTTTTCATATTTTCATTCAAAAGTATTGGTTAAAATAAAATAAAATAACCGATATTTTTTCCCCATACCTTGTAAGCAGCACCTCCGTGGATGATAGATTTGATGAAGATCCCAAGGTCAGCCCCAGTCTCTCGAGATTTGTTGCCCTTTAAGCTCACACCAAGTCCGGCCGAACCCGAGTCATTCAGAGGGATCTCAAAGGTCAACTGCTCTGTGGTGTCAAGCGAAAGAGCGCTGCAGTAGGGTTCTCCTTTCTGTTAGACAAAGAAGCAGAACATCTGCATAAACAGACAGGAGTTAAATAAATGCCTACTTCTCAGGTGCCCTGTTCTGCATTTTGAATATCAATGATTTGAGAGGCATACACTGAGGGAAAGGAGGCATATTATTTGATACTCTTTTTTAAAAAACATGGTCAACTGGAAATCATCATGAAAGAAATGCACCTCCCCCCCATTGGACCAGAGATTATTTATATTACAATACAAATAAAATTAAAATTCTCTAAGTTTCTATAAGCAAAAGTGATATACAGAGAAGTATGGGTGGGTGTGAAGCCAAGCTATAATAAATTATTATTATTATTAATACCCCGCCCATCTGCCTGAGTTTCCCCAGCCACTCTGGGCGGCTTCCAACAAAGTATTAAAATACAGTAATCCATCAAACATTAAAAGCTTCCCTAAACAGTGCTGCCTTCAGATGTCTTCTAAAAGTCTGGTAGTTGTTCTTCTCTTTGACATCTGGTGGGAGGGCATTCCACAGGGTGGGTGCCACTACCAAGAAGGCCCTCTGCCTGGTTCCCTGTAACTTGGCTTCTCACAGTGAGGGAACTGCCAGAAAGCCCTCGGCGCTAGACCTCAGTAGAACAATGGGGGTGGAGACGCTCCTTCAAGTATACTGGACTGAGGCCGTTTAGGGCTTTAAAGGTCAGCACCAAAACTTTGAGTTGTGCTTGGAAACATACTGGGAGGCAATGTAGGTCTTTCAAGAACAGTGTTATGTGGTCTCGGCAGCCGCTCCCAGTCAACAGTCTAGCTGCTGCATTCTGGATTAGTTGTAGTTTCTGGGTCACCTTCAAAGATAGCCCCATGTAGAGCGCATTGCAGTAGTCCAAGCGGGAGATAACTAGAGCATGCACCACTCTGGTGAGACAGTCTGCGGGTAGGTAGGGTCTCAGCCTGTGTACCAGGTGGAGCTGGTAGACAGCTGCCCTGGACACAGAATTGACCTGCGCCTCCATGGACAGCTGTGAGTCCAGAATGACTCCCAGGCTGCACACCTGGTCCTTCAGGGGGCACAGTTACCCCATTCAGGACCAGGGAATCCTCCACACCTGCCCGCCTCCTGTCCCCCAAAAACAGTACTTCTGCCTTGTCAGGATTCAACTTCAATCTGTTAGCCGCCATCCATCCTCCAACTGCCTCCAGACACTCACACAGGACCTTCACTGCCTTCACTGGTTCTGATTTGAAAGAGAGGTAGAGCTGGGTATCATCCAAATATTGATGAACACCCAACCCAAACCTCCTGATGATCTCTCCCAGCGGCTGCATGTAGATGTTAAAAAGCATGGGGGAGAGGACAGAACCCTGAGGCACCCCACAAGTGAGAGCCCAGGGGTCCGAACACTCATCCCCTACCACCACTTTCTGAACATGGCCCAGGAGGAAGGAGCAGAACCACTGTATAACAGTGCCCCCAGCTCCCAGCCCCTCTAGACGTCCAGAAGGATGTTATGATCTATGGTAAAAGGTAAAGGGACCCCTGACCATTAGGTCCAGTCGTGGCCGGCTCTGGGGTTGTGGCGCTCACCTCACTTTATTGGCCAAGGGAGCCAGCGTACAGCTTCCGAGTCATGTGGCCAGCATGACTAAGCCACTTCTGGAGAACCAGAGCAGCGCACGGAAATGCCATTTACCTTCCCGCCGGAGTGGTACCTATTTATCTACTTGCACTTTGATGTGCTTTCGAACTGCTAGGTTCGCGGGAGCAGGGACCGAGCAACGGGAGCTCACCCCGTCGCGGGGATTTGAACCGCCGATCTTCTGATCGGCAAGTCCTAGGCTCTGTGGTTTAACCCCCAGCGCCACCTCTATGGTAGAAATCCCCTAATCAAGTCCCCAAAGGAACACCCACTTTTTCATCCCACCAATGTTATTCACAGAACTGCTTCTTCCATGGTTTTGTTTTGTTTTGTTACTGCTACTCTCTCAGTTTCTTCATAGTCAGACTCACTCGTTGAGCCCAGATAACCAGGAAGATGCAAGCAGTATGCCATCACAACATGACTTTTCCAACCCCCCACTTCCTGTCATTCCCGCACCACTCTGCTCAGGTGAAAGTTGCAAACTTATAAAGCAGGTTACACATCTGATTGGAAGCCCTGGTGGTCTTAACGCCAATGTGAGGACCTTGAAATCAACTAGCAACTGATGCAATGTAATAAAATTAAACAGTTTAGCTTATGTGATGCTGCCACAAGGAGAGTTCAAAGCTTAGCACAGCAGTTCCTGTCCTCAAGCTAAATGGGAAAAACACGTTCACCTCTATTTGAAATAAAATAACCAACAGAACGGATGTGGGTGGCTCTGTGGGTTAAACCACAGAGCCTAGGACTTGCCGATCAGAAGGTTGGTGGTTCAAATCCCCGCGACGGGGTGAGCTCCCGTTGCTCAGTCCCTGCTCCTTGCCAACCTAGCAGTTCGAAAGCAAGTCAAAGTGCAAGTAGATAAATAGGTACTGCTCCGGCAGGAAGATAAACGGCGTTTCCATGTGCTGCTCTGGTTCAACAGAAGTGGCTTAGTCATGCTGGCCACATAAGCCAGAAGCTGTACACCGGCTCCCTCGGCCAATAAAGCGAGATGAGCACCGCAACACGACTGAACCGAATGGTCAGGGGTCCCTTTACCTTTACCTTTTTAACCAACAGAACAACTTGTTCTTCATTCAAACATGAACACTTCTACACATAATCTTTGACTTGGTCCTAGTCAAGAGTGCCAATCAGGATGCTACCCCAAAATCTCTTTTGTGGACCACCATTGAAATTGATGAACTATGAAAGAAAGTAGTTTCCACCCCGAAAACCCTTGATAAGGGGCTCCCACAATGCAATTAAAACCTACTATTTTTAGTCCTGTGGAAAACTAAAATAAATAATACACTTTTAATCTGGAAGCCTCCATATGGGGGAGGGGGGAGATATGCAAGGTCTACTGAACCTCAATTCCAATAAGTATTAAGAGCAAATATTTAATATATTTAATCATATGACAAAGTTAATGCATTTCATTTAATTGGAAAACATAAAAGTGGCCTGATGTTGACATTAATAATTTTTGTCTGATCTAGCTATCCATTTCCCTTGTTCTTTGTTAACTTTTCTGATATATATTTTTAAATAAAAATAAAAGATGCTCGTGTGCAAGTCTGAGTCCTTCAGAACAGAACCGTCCAACTAGTACTATTGAAAAATGAATGTTACTTTGTAATCACTGAGTTATAAAAGCTCCCACTTTCAAGAAATGATAATAATCTAGTAAAGGAAATATTTTTGGGTTTCTGACATTATGATTTTGAAAAACTAACTCAGCTCTAGATCACTGCAGTTACAAGTAGTTTTGTACAAATAAAAACACAAGGCCAAATGGAAATTTGTTGAAAAGTAAATCAGAAAACACACATGCACTGTGGTTAGATCAGAGCCAACTGCTCATCGTTCTTCCCAGCTATAAAACCACTTTTAGATAGTTTACTGTTCTGAAGTTGACAGAACTGGGTGCATTTTTATTAGACCGTATAAATATTCTGTATGTGGGCTGTGTCTAGCACTGCCTAGGTTTGAGCAGAACAGACTTACACCTTCCTCTCCTTCGCACTTTAGCCTTCTGTGCACCCTCGAAATCTGCTTGGGATACCTGAGGATTTAATCTCTCTCTCTCTTCTTTCTTGATAACAAACTATCCTTCCCTCAGCCTTTTTTCCAATTCACTCTTTTTTTAGCCATCTAGCAGCCACATCTTCCAACTCACCCACCTCTATCCAATTTATTTATAACATGTCTCAAGACAGGGACTGGGATGCAGTCTTATGCAAAGCCACTAAAGTTTCTTCCCTTTGAAAAGCAGAACACATGACACGCAATATCACAAACTGTTTTGCAAAGTTCTTTCCACTCAGCTGTGGCATGCATGTGGCATGCTAACTCAAGTAAAGGTAAAGGACCCCTGGACGGTTAAGTCCAGTCAAAATTGACTGTGGGGTGCAGCACTCATCCTGCATCAAGCCAAAGGAGCCGGCGTTTGTCTGCAGACAGCTTTCCAGGTCATGTGGCCAGCATGACTGAACTGCTTCTGGTGCAATGGGACACAGTTGCGAGTGCCAGAGTGCACAGAAATGCCGTTTACCTTCCTGCCACAGCAGTACCTATTTGTCTACTCGCGCTGGTATGCTTTTGAACTGCTAGGTTGGCAGGAGCTGGGACAGAGCAACGGGAGCTCAACCCGTCATGGAGATTCGAATCACTGACCTTCTGATCGGCAAACCCAAGAGGCTCAGTGGTTTAGACCACAGCGCCACTCGCGTCCCTGATGTGTTAGTATTACCGTATTTTTCACTCTATAAGACGCACCTAGTTTTTGGAGGAGGAAAACAAGAAAAAAATATTCTGAATCTCAGAAGCCAGAACAGCAAGAGGGATCACTGCGCAGTGAAAGCAGCAATCCCTCTTGCTGTTCTGGCTTCTGGGATAGCTGCGCAGCCTGCATTCGCTCCATAAGACACACACACATTTCCCCTTACTTTTTAGGAGGGAAAAAGTGAGTCTTATAGAGCAGAAAATACGGTATGTAGAACTGTACATGCACTTGAACAGCTGTGTTACCATAAGGCAGGTTGCACTTTGAAAACCTCTGGCACTGATGTGCGGATTCAAAGTGCCCACCTTATGATCGTCAAGCCCAAGAGGCTCGGTGGTTTAGACCACAGTCCCACGTCCAAGCACCCTTGGTATCTTTAGATCCTGCCCAGGAGATAATAACACAGATTTATCTATCTAGTGGAATTTTAAATATTCCACTCCCCTCCCCCACAACAATTATGAGGCAATGTTCAAAATTAATACGTTAATAAAAGCACAACATGATAAAATAAATGCAGGTGAAAACACACATGAGCTAAACAGATCAGATATTGAAACGGCACCAGATAAGGCTGGGATACATGGAGAAGTGTGAAGGAGTTATAAGGGATCATACTGTGAAAAGCTGTCCAATCTTTCTTTTCTCGCCGATTCAACAAAAAGCAGAGCGGTGGTAGGAAGGCCATCATGGACCCGAGGTAATTCATCTCTATATACACCTATTTCCAGAAACATTGAAGCTGTTCTGATCTGCCTGTCTCCGCAGTGGTGGCTGCAGAGTCCCTTGGGACGGGTCGGGCAGAAGGCAGGGAGACCAAGAGCAGTTGGCTCCAGAGCCGAAGACAGGGAGAGCCAACTAACTCACTTTGTTCCATGCGGAGTTGTACAAGGGCAACACTGAGCTGTAGGGGATGCAGGTGGCGCTGTGGGTTAAAGCCTCAGCGCCTAGGACTTGCCGATCGAAAGGTCGGCGGTTCGAATCCCTGCGGCGGGGTGCGCTCCCGCTGCTCGGTCCCAGCGCCTGCCAACCTAGCAGTTCGAAAGCACCTCCGGGTGCAAGTAGATAAATAGGGACCGCTTACCAGCAGGAAGGTAAACGGCGTTTCCGTGTGCGGCTCTGGCTCGCCAGAGCAGCGATGTCACGCTGGCCACGTGACCCGGAAGTGTCTCCGGACAGCGCTGGCCCCTGGCCTCTTAAGTGAGATGGGCGCACAACCCCAGAGTCTGTCAAGACTGGCCCGTACGGGCAGGGGTACCTTTACCTTTACCTTTAACACTGAGCTGAAGGAGGAGGAAACTGTCATACAGGGTGACCCACTGGACTGGCTGTAAATAAGAAAGTAGACAGGCTTGGCTACAGGGAGACTGAGGTAGGTGGGGGGACTGAGGTAGGTAGGTGCAACTGGAGACAAGCAAGTCAAGCAAAGCAACACAGCAGGGCAGTGACTTCAGCACTACGGACAGTTCCCAGTGACTACAATGTCCAAGAAATGCTGGAGTGAAACTGATGAGCCTGGGTGTGCAAATCCAATCCTTCTAGGCTCCACCCCCTTGCTGGAAAAATGTAGATTCTTAAAGGGGCAATAACACATATTTTGCTCAGACTACAGTGGTAGCTCGCCGAAGAATTGATGCTTTTGAATTATGGTGCTGGAGGAGACTCTGGAGAGTCCCATGGACTGCAAGAAGATCAAACCTCTCCATCTGAAGGAAATCAGCCCTGAGTGCTCACTGGAAGGACAGATCCTGAAGCTGAGGCTCCAATACTTTGACCGCCTCATGAGAAGAGAAGACTCCCTGGAAAAGACCCTGATGTTGGGAAAGATGGTGGGCACAAGAAGAAGGGGATGACAGAGGACGAGATGGTGGGACAGTTTTCTCGAAGCTACAAACATGAATCTGACCTAACTGCAGGAGGCAATGGAAGACAGGAGTGCCTGGCGTGCTCTGGTCCATGGGGTCACGAAGAGTCGGACACGACTAAATGACTAAACAACAACAGTGGTAGCTCGGTCTACGAACAGTCCTGTTAACGAACTATTCAGGCAACGAACTCTGCAAAACCAGACACAGGTGTTCCAACTGGTGAACTTCGCCTTGGAAGATGTACAGAAGCCAAACGGTGGAAGGGCACTGGTGGTGGGAGGCCTCAGTAGGGAAAGCACACCTCGGTTTAAGAATGCTTTGGTTTAAGAATGGACTTCCGGAACGAATTAAGTTCATAGATCGAGGTACCACTGTATTACGTATTTTCAGTTTTCCCATGACAAGAATATGAATAAAATGCTGTGTTATACGGATTTGGGAAAAGAGGTTTTATTGAATAATTAAGCTATAGCACCACTATGGCAGAGAGCCTACTGACCTCAGAGTCCATCTCTCCCATTAACATTTAATCAATACAATATAAGCTTCTTGGGAAACTTTTGCACATAGCTGTACCCATCTGTCGAAGCACCACATGTACATCTTCGTACAGACAAGTGCACCTGTGTGTTTACTTGCTTTTTTGCCAAGTTATTTTATTGTACCAAATTGCTAACTTTACTTCCCACTTCCAATGGAGCAACAGAATTAATTGGAGCACAGCAATTATCTCAATTTATATAACGTGCTTGTGTAACAACAAATATTCTGCACACCTGTTCATATCTATCACCGGAATGTTCTCCATTTCCATCTGCAACAATTTTATTATGGGTATTTTAATAAATACTTAGTCTCAACACGCCAAACCTTTGATCACAATAAATCTCAGTGTAGCAGAATCTAAAAAGCAACAATACAGGAGAGAAGTATTCTTGTTTAAAAATAATAATAATGACAATTTAGAAGATTTTGAGAACAAACTGTTCTAATTCTAACTGTTCTTCTAAATAAATATAGAGCTAAGTGACTGGATTACCAAAATAAACATAGCGCCAAAAACAACATGACACACAAATTTAGGTGCTCAAGTGTTTCATGTTTTTCCTAAGATTTATTAGTTTATTAAAAGGGAGTGAGTGCATGCATTAGTTCTTTGCACCAATCTGTTGGGTTATCGTCAGACTGTGTGGGCATGCTATCAGTACCAAAATAGAGTTGTTAAAATGTGTTGAAGCGAGACGACAGATATAAATATACTAAATCATTTTCAAGTATTAGGTTTCCTTCAGCTCTCCGCTTACATCCAGTTTGGAATTCATAATATTTCGCAGCTATTTACCTCACTGGAGCTCTCTGGAAAGCAAATAAGTGGTTTGCACAAAGCACTGAAATTTAGGGTGGGCACTTTCACAATGCCAAGAGAAGACTGCAACGCCAAATAAAAGAAGGGGGCCACATTTGCATAACATTTGCACGTCCTAATTTATATGTATAGGTGCATTATTTGGAAATAATGACTATAATTTAAATAGAACTACAATACACCTCACCACAATGAAGGCTGTGACTCAGTGACCTATGTTTATGCTTGGTCTGCACTCCAAAGTCCCTGCTCTCTTTTCAAACTGAACAGCCCTTTGAGGTCTGCCTCTGTAAAGTATAATGCATGGGTAGGCAAACTAAGGCCCGGGGGCCGGATCCGGCCCAATTGCCTTCTCAATCCGGCCCACGGATGGTCCAGGTATCAGCGTGTTTTTACATGAGTAGAATGAGTCCTTTTATTTAAATGCATCTCTGGGTTATTTGTGGGGCATAGGAATTCATTCTTTTTTCCTCTTCAAAATATAGTCCAGCCCCCCCCCACAAGGTCTGAGGACACTGGACCAGCCCCCTGCTGAAAAAGTTTGCTGACCCCGGTATAATGAATGACAATCCTATTTAACTATCGTATCTGAAGAAGTGTGCATGCACATGAAAGCTCATACCAATAACAAACTTAGTTGGTCTCTAAGGCGCTACTGGAAGGAATTTTTTAATTTTGTTTCAATCCTATCTCAATTACTGTAAGTTAAAAAATAATAATTGTACACCAGCTAGTTTAGGAACAATCCATTCTGATCTCATTCTCCTCACATCAGGTTTTCTTATCCGTGGAACATAACACACTCATACATTCTTAGCAGTGAGATTAGTTTCATTACCTTCACAGTAATGAAAAAAACAGGCTTGATCTGCTTTAGCTTGAGGAATAGAAAGGCATTAGTAAAATTTCAACAATGAAGCAGCTGCTTATGGATGCAGCATCTGTGTTTGCTCTGGCCATTAGGTGACAAGAGAAACACCCTCTGCTGGGAGGGCGTTCCACAGGGCAGGCGCCACTACCGAGAAGACCCTCTGCCTTGCTCCCTGTAACTTCACTTCTTGCAGTGAGGGAACCAGCAGAAGGCCCTCAGCGCTGGACCTCAGTGTCCGGGTTAAATGATGGGAGTGGAGATGCTCCTTCAGGTATACTGGACTGAGGCCGTTTAGGGCTTTAAAGGTCAGCACCAACATTTTGAATTGTGCTCGGAAACATACGGGGAGCCAATGAAGATCTTTCAGGACCGGTGTTTTTTGGTCCTACCCAGATAGTTCCCTGCCACTGGCCCAGGTGCTATCTATTTGCTGAATTACTGCAGTGTGCTTTCAAACACAAATCTAGCTTTTAATTCTAAGCTTCTACAGGAATATCAAGTGATATTTTAACAGACTCCTGGGAGGAGATTACTGCAGGGCATGCTTGAATTGCACACAATGCAGGAATACTTACAGTAAAGCCCGTATTAGTTACTGGTACAAATACAGGACTCGAGAAGAAGGTACTGTCTTCAGTATAGCATTTCCTACCCCAGCTGTTCTCCTCCAGTCCAGCCCTTACTCTCCCAGTACTCTTCCTTCTCCATTTACCGTATTTTATTTCCTTCAAGCTAGGCTTCAGAAGTCTACCTCTACACTTGGGGAAGGCAGCTTATAGCTATGTCACAATGGAAGCAAAAAACCAAACAAAGACCGAAGTTGACAAAGAAAACACTAGTTTAACACACACTATGGCACGATACAGGGAAACTAAAATGTCATATACAGAGGAAAGTGTTGTTGTTGTTTAGTCATTTAGTCGTGTCCGACTCGAGCACGCCAGGCACTCCTGTCTTCCACTGCCTCCCGCAGTTTGGTCAAACTCATGTTTGTAGCTTCGAGAACACTGTCCAACCATCTCGTCCTCTGTCATCCCTTTCTCCTTGTGCCCTCCATCTTTCCCAACATTAGGGTCTTTCCCAGGGAGTCTTCTCTTCTCATGAGGTGGCCAAAGTATTGGAGCCTCAGCTTCAGGATCTGTCCTTCCAGTGAGCACTCAGGGCTGATTTCCTTCAGAATGGAGAGGTTTGATCTTCTTGCAGTCCATGGGACTCTCAAGAGTCTCCTCCAGCACCAGAATTCAAAAGCATCAATTCTTCGGCGATCAGCCTTCTTTATGGTCCAGCCCTCACTTCCATACATCACTACCAGGAAAAAAAAAGTGATCCCCTTCATGGATCACTGCTTTGCCGTGGCGAAGTGGCTTGAATAATTCAGAGAAGCTATGAGCTACGCCGTGCAGAGCCACCCAAGATGAACAGGTCATAGTGGAGAGTTTTGACCAAACGTGATCCACCTGGAGCAGGAACCAGCAAGCCACTCCAGTATGCCTGCCAAGAAAACTCAATGGACAAAGGCAACAGAGGAAAGTACATTTCTCTTATTTAAAAAGCAGCAATGCAATCGACCGTATTTTTCCGTGTATAAGATGATGGTTTTTGCTAATAAAAAAATTTGGCAAAAATTGGGCGTCACCTTATACATGGATAGTGAATGCAGAGGGGGGACGTGCGATTAATGGCAGCAGCAAGCAGGAGATTGGCAGCAGTGACTGGGCAGGTGATTGGTGGCTGCGGCAAGGCCTGCTGGTGATTTGCTGTGGCAACTGGGCAGGCGATTAGAGGCTGTGGCGAGGCGGGCAAGGCGATTGGTGGCTGCAGCAAGTGGGCTGTTAGTGGCGGTGAACGGGCAGAAAATTGGCAGCTCCGCGGCGAGGTGTGCGTTTGGCAGTGGCTGTGCAAAGTGATCAGAAGTGGAGGGCAGGCGGGTGAGCAATTGGCAGAAGTGACCTCCACCCCCCCAAAAAAAAATCTAAGCAACTTAATTTCTTAATTTTTGGTTTTAAAAAATAGGGGTTGTCTTATATACATGGGGGCATTTTATACACAAAAAATACGGTAATCAGGTATGCTGTGAAACACCATGAATGTCTACTGATAGCCTACATGTAGCAATTCAATTATGAGGGTCTTCACTAACCAGACATCTCATTAAGAAATGTCTCAAGGCAGGAAGATTTTCAAGCACGTCTCCAATATCTGTTTTCAAGGATGCATATATTCTCAATCAGTTTTATGACAGCTGGCATTACTTGGCAACTCTTGAATCTTAAACAACTAAAAATAGTAATTTTGCTAAATTTAAACACATGCTGCAGTCAAATGTTTTTCTCCTACATATCACAGACGACTGAAAATTCATGGGATATATCAACTCTAGTAACTGGACATGAATGCGGCACTGAATCCATACCCTTAAAATAGAGCTGGATTTGACACATGTCAGTAAAACAAAGTGCCAACACGAATTTTTTTCCCGTTCTTCCTTTGGCAGCAATCCTTCAAAGTGTCAATAATTTACCTAAACAGTAAAAGAATTTAAGAACTCCCGATGCCAATGCTGATTTTACTCATTCGTATTATTAAAGAGATTTTAAAGAAAAGAAACACATTCAAAAGCATTGTAAGTTTTTAAAATTGGAGGATAGAGGAAAACAAAAGAACTAATAGGCCAGCACTAAAACTACTGATCTACAATTCCTTCCCCCTCTTACTAGTGTTTCAGAGAAGGTAAAGGTAAAGGACCCCTGGACACTTAAGTCCAGGTGGGGCTGCAGCGCTCATCTAGCTTTCAGGCCAAGGGAGCCGGCATTTGTCCACAGACAGCTTTCCGGGTCATGTGGCCAGCAGGACTAAACCACTTCTGGCGCAAAGGGACACTGTGATGGAAGCCAGAGCACATGGAAACTCCGTTTACCTTCCCGCTGCAGCGGTACCTATTTATCTACTTGCACTGGTGTGCTTTCAAACTGCTAGGTTGGCAGAGCAACGGGACAGAGCAATGGGAGCTCACCCCATCGTGGGGATTCGAACTGCCGATCTTCTGTTGGCAAGCCCAAGAGGTTCAGTGGTTTAGACCACAGCACCACCTGCGTCCCAGCTGCTTTAGAGAAATACTACTGCTGTCTTTGTATTTCCGACAAGAGGCCCTTCTTTTTTTCCATTATGTGCCAGCATATTCCTCCCTGTAACCTGTCATCTTTTGAACAGCAATGTGATTAATCATCATCCAAACCTTGGCTCTGTGTATCTTGCAAGGGAAAGGCTGTAGCTCAGTGGAAGAGGGTCTGCCTCGCAAGCAGAAGGTTCAAATTTCAACCCCCAGCCTCTTCAGGCAGGGTTGGGGAGAGACTCCTGCCTGAAATCTTGGAAAGCTGCTGTCATTCAGTGTAGACAATACTGAGCTAGATGGAGCAATGGTCTCACTCAATATAAGACAGTTTCCTACGTTCCTATGAATGCTTGCTCCTTCCTTTACGGACACTGGCTGTTCATAGCAAAGTTACTCTACTGGGTTCTGTGATAGGAATTTTATGGTCTTAGATATATGGTAATGTTCATAAGTGTACCAACCAAGCACGTACATAGATCAGCACAGGAAGACCAACCTGGAACCATTTTGACTCCTAAACTGAGCCAATGTTTTCTCTGCAAGGTCAAAGTGGAAAATCTCCCATTGTCTCTTTCCTGTCTTAAGGGTATTGTCTGTGTTTGAATAGGGTGTGAGCCTGTGACCTGGACCAGGAACTAAGTATTTATCACTACAAAAGACTGGCCAGGCTCCCCAAGAAATCCAATCAAGTAACCTGCCAGACAGGAAATAAACAAGGACAGGAGAAAAACAACATTCAAATTTTCCGCCTTTTTTGTGATGTAGGTATGATGTATCTGAGGGGTGGTCTTAGGTTACACCCCTTCTGTGATGTATGTATGATGTTTCTGGGGGTGGTCTTGATCTACAGGGTGACAATTTCAAAAGTATTTATAAGGCCTTGCACACAATTTTGGGGGATCCTCTTCCTCTCCTGCAGGTGAGGGGAGCACCCTGTTGCAACAGATCTATAAAGATCAAGCTTACTAGCTACTTTGCTTCTCAGTATACTCTGGTTGGCCTCTGTTATTCTCTCCTACCAATAGGGAACCTATGTAAGGAATCTATATGGGCTCTTGGATACCCCATAAGGGAAAAGGGCAATTTTTGTTTACAACAGTTCTTTTGTCTGCATTTGTCTCTGAAGAAGGTACAGTTGAAGAACAAAGCTCTGCCTAACCAGGATTTTCTAGTCATTTCTTTTCAATTCTTGTTTGATTTGGGTTACAAAGGTCTGGAAAATTTCACAAAGATGGTCACAAACTAACTATGTGGTTCTCAAAGCTACTGTCATTTGTTCATTTGAGTGCTAGATGGGTTCAACGAAGAGGACTTTATTACCAGTGTTAGACTCGAGGAAAGTAACTAGATCATTCCATTCCATTCTATTCCATCCTTCCCTTTCCTCCTCTCTCAATCCAATCCCTCTTCCCCTCCCTATCTGCCTTCCTCCTCTTTTAACCAATCCCTAATAGTTGAAAACAAAATGTTCTTTGGAGCATCTGTTCATTTTAAGGTAAAGGTAAAGGTAAAGGGACCCCTGACCATTAGGTCCAGTCGTGACCGACTCTGGGGTTGTGGCACTCATCTCGCTTTATTGGCTGAGGGAGCCGGCGTACAGCTTCTGGGTCATGTGGCTGCATGACTAAGCCGCTTCTGGCGAACCAGAGCAGCACACAGAAATGTCATTTACCTTCCCGCTGGAGCGGTACCTATTTATCTACTTGTACTTTGACGTGCTTTCAAACTGCTAGGTTGGCAGGAGCAGGGACCGAGCAACGGGAGCTCACCCCATCGCGGGGATTCGAACCGCCTACCTTCTGATCGGCAAGTCCTAGGCTCCGTGGTTTAACCCACAGTGCCACCCGCGTCCCTTTCAGTTCATTTTACTCATCATCAATTTCCCCCCCTTGTGAGGCACCTATAGCATGGCGTAACAACACAGAATATACCCATACTTATTTTAACACAGATGTGTATGCAGTGACAATAACATGCTCCCAACACTGCCAAATTGTACTGAAACTATAATCATACTTTTTTTTTTGGGGGGGGGGGATAAAACTATTCACATGCTCAAAAGTAGAAGCTACTTTTAACAGATGCCATCCATGAATGTCTAATGCCAGTAAAATGTGCTTTTGGCCTTTCCTACTGCCTAAATTAAAATCTCCTTTATTAAACAAACAAACAAACAAAACTAAGATTGTTCCTCATCCCATAAATTCTTCTTTGTCCGGCCAACGTTAATATATGCTCTGTCTTGACTCACTCGTCTCTCTCTCCTGAGACTCCTTTTCAATTAAACCCTGTTATTCAATCTAAGAATGCCGACACTCATTGACCACTGCACTTTCTATCTGTGGATTTATGATAATCTAATGCACATCTCCCTTAGCAGAAAGGCTGTCTTAGCTTCTCCTATTGTTCCGTGGCCAAAAAAGAACCTTACACACACACACAAAAACACACACAAAAAACTTTAGCTCTCACTGAAGCCAGGAAGGAAACAGCATTTATTTAACATAGCAAGAGACCTTTCACTAACTGTCAGATGTCCTTGACCAGCACACACCATCAGGGCCTCTCCAGTATGTGCTGGCTGCCCCCTTGCCTGGCTGCTCAGTACTGATAAGAGGAACATATTCCCCAGAGTGCCGTTCAGATCTGAGAGCAAGAGGCAATGGACTTAGAAGGGATCATTTTCAAAGGCTTATGAATTTGCATTCTCCACAGTCTTCTTTTCAGGAAAGAATCACGCAAGATTAAAGAGCAGTATTTCGGTGCCACATAACCATTAGCCCACAGAAAATACTTGAAAATAAGATGTTTCACAGTTTGTATTTATTCCTTATAATTTCCCCAGTAAGATTTTTTTAAAAAACAGCAAAACTCCAAACGCCACCAACCAGCCACAAACTCACCCTTTGGACGATACCCACAAAATGTTGCGCTGACATGTGACAAGGAAACCTTACTAAAGCAACGCTAGCCTCAAGTTAATGTTGACGTTAAGCTCAGAAATACCGTATTCTTCGCTCTATAAGACGTACCAGACCACAAGACGCACCTAGTTTTCGGAGGAGGAAAACAAGAAAAAAAATATTCTGAATCTCAGAAGCCAGAACAACAAGAGGGATCGCTGTGCAGCGAAAGCAGAGATCCCTCTTGTTGTTCTGGCTTCTGGGATAGCTGAGCAGCCTGCATTCGCTCCAGAAGATGCACACACATTTCCCCTTACTTTTTAGGAGGGAAAAAGTGAGTCTTATAGAGCAAAAAATATGGTAATTGAGTTACCAAATGGTAGCACTCTTTCCCACATATTCATATGCTCGGGATTTAATGCAGGCTTGAAAACAAGCTTTGTAATATCTTGTCTCAAGCTACAGGTTACACCCTCTCTTCGAGCTCGTTTTACCTTAACAGTAAACCAAAAAAAGACAGCATGCGTTGAGAGATGTTTGCTTGCCAAAAGGCCACCCACCCAGCAGCTTTGCAGCTGAAGAAGAGGCCTTAACTGGGGCCTCCAACATTGAAGGCTAACACCACCATGCCCTGGGTTGGACAATCAGCTTAAGCCAGAGTGTTTCAGCTTAATTAAATTGGGCTGTGTCTAGCCAGCCTTTTATGCTACATCAAGCAGTTGAGTTGCTCCCTGTGTCAAGGACTCCCAATATTTACATAACTGCGAGCTGTTTACTTTACATAAAACCAGCATGTTTTAAAGTGAGCACATGCTTAGAAGCATCTAATTTACAAGGAAACATGTGCAATCCAGCTGTCGGCTTCCCTGGACTTTCTGCAGATGTACACTTGTCCAGGAGTCGAGATCTCTAAAACAGAAAACTCGAGAGACAACACATAACGTACCTGTAAGCATAAACATATAGAACACCTGAATATAACGTGCTATATGCATCCTTCTTTTGTTACACAACCTGATTGTGTTACAGCACTGCAAGAACTTTCTACGGTTAAAGTTATAACTATATAATCTTTTTATCCCCAGCCAGGGAAGCTGATGATGTTGTGGTGTCCGGGGCCAGCTAACAGGCTGGATGAGGGCTAATAAACTGAAATTTAAATCCAGTGAAGGAAGAGATTCTTCTGGCCAGGAGACAGATAAGAGTTTGGAGACAGATAAGAGAAACGCTTTACCTTGCATCGGATGGAGTAGCACTTCCTTTGAAGAATCAGTTTTCACAATTGGGGTGTGCTTTCAGACTCTCTTGTATCTGGCTTCTCAGTTGGCAGCTATAACCATGCCTTAGCTACATCTGGACTGCATGACTGCAGTGAGCCCTGAAGAAGCTACCTTCTTGAGAAGCTGTAGTTGGTCCAGAATGCAGCAGCGAAAATGCTGATTAGCACTCACTTACAGAAACTTATGACACCGCTGCTGCAAGATCTTCATTGGTTTCCAGCTCGTTTTCAGGCAAAATTCAAAGTGTTGGCGATGACCTTTAAAGCCTGAAATGTCCTAGGCCCAGGATACCTTAGAACGGCCTCCTTCCAGGTCTGCTTGCCTACACCATAAGAAGCAGCAGGCAGACCCTTCTCTATGTTCAGTCTATGGTAGAGTCTCAGCTTATGGGTTTAGACAAATAACTTCCTTTATGGCTGTACCCAAATTGTGAAACCTTTTGTCCACAGGTGCTCAGTTGCACCCCTCCCCCTGCCTTTTAGGGTATTGATTTGCCTGGCAAAAACCTTTTTATTTAGGTACCGGTAAGCATTTGTCTTATTGGGTAGATAAGTTTTTTTTTTAATCCAACGCTTTATTTTTAATTTGGTGCACTTGGAACTGTTTTTGTCATATTGTGTTGTTTTCTTTTTAAAAAAGAAAGAAACGTATTGTATTTTATGTTTGATTTTAATTGTTAGCTGCCCTGAATACTGCCTATGCACCAGAAGCCCAGGTTAGAGGGTTTTTTTAAAAAAAAAAATTAAGATTTTGCATCGAGTTTAAGGTACATAAAAGTAAAACAAACAGAACAATAACAACCACCACCAAAACAATCACGTGTGGGACAATCAAATTTTAAACCAATGACAAGTAGGTTTCATATCTATGCCAAATATAATCCATAATGTTCCATGAGTTGTGGGAGAGTTAAGAATGCCCCCAGACTTAGTTATATGCTCAATAAGTTTATACCATATGGCATAAAACTATCTGCTTCCGGATGATTTATTAGGGCTCAAAGAAAAGATTATAATGTTAGGAGCTCTGTGAAGATATCATGGAGAGGATGGTCAGATTCTGAGGATGACTGGGAGGAGCCCAGGGAGTTGGAACTGGACAACACTGGGGAGGGTCCTAGTGGGGTGGGAGAGGGGAAATCAGGACCCCAGGAAGTGTATGAACCTGGAGAGGAGGCTAGGGGTCTAGAGAACAGAGAGCTGGATCCAGAGGAGCAACCAAACAGGTTGGCAGAGCAATGTTCTGCCCCTGTGACACTCGACACCCCTGGTCAGATACCTCCTGCTGTGGAGCCACACTGGTGCCTCCTTCTGTAAACCTCCTTATTCAAGGGAGGCAACTGTAGCAGGAACTCCCCACCCCAATCATTCAGTTTGTACAAACTTCACACACACTCACACTCACACACCACATACGCTACGCTTCTGTTATAAATTCATAGAAAATCAACCATACATCGGTTTTGCACTGTTCCACTTTTATTTTACTCCATGAAGGAAGGACCACAAAATGGGGAAGGTTTGATACAGGGCAGCCATAATCCCTTCACCATCCCAGCACATCCACAGGAGCCCTGCCCAGTTGCTATGCCAACCTTGATGGTCCTAGACAGAAGACAATCAAGATCACAAAGGACTTGCATATGGGAGTGGATTCAGCATGGACTGAAACAAAGGACAATGATCAGATCTTCCCTCAGGGGGAAGGAAACTGCCAACTCCCCTTTGTCTCCTGGAAGTGACTCATGGGGAGGAGGAGAAGGGAACCAGCCAGGTGACAGGACACTCAGGTTACCACCATAACTCCTCCCTCAACCCCTTCTTTCTGTAATGTATGCATGATGTTTCTGGGGGTGGGCTTGACCTAGAGGAGGGGGATTTCAAAAGTTTTTATAAGGTCTTGTACACCATTTTTCTTGCACACCTGCAAGTGAGGGGAGCACCCTGTTGCAACAGTCAATAAAAGCCAAGCCTACAGTCTGCTGATTTGCTCCAATTTACTCTGGTTGGTGTCTTTGCTTTTTGGCCAAGGGAGCCCTCGGATTTTTCCGGTAACACAACTAAGAGTGAATAGGTTGCTGAGCCAATTCTGACCCTGCCTCAGCTGCTAAGACACAGAGATGCCTCGTGAACAGGCTCAACCCATTGAAGGAGCGTCGGGCCCCAGGACTCCAACTGTATTTCCCATGGGAAGAGCTGCACCTGCTCCGCTCTTCAAAAGGAAAGCACAGAGGGAGTGTTGCTTGTTGGATCAATGCTTAGCTTGCATTTAGCCATGGAGCTATACCTCTCGTGGACATTCCTGCCCCTTATAATTTGCACCATGCCTACGTACCAATCTGATTTAGGCATTAAAAGCTTCGGCAAAAACTGGGCTAGGAATTTGAGCTTTATGTCTGCCAGAGAGGGCCATACCATATAAAACAATTAATTAAGCAAAAGTGGGATGTTCATATTCCTTCCAGTGACACTTAGAAGACAGAGTTGTTCTGCCTGGCCTTTGGCTTCGAGCCAATTTGATTCCCTCCCCCTCTTTCTTTTTTCTTTCTCCTCCTGTGATGAGGCTGCATTTTAATATTTTAATTGTTGTATTTTAATCTTGTTTTTAAGTTGTATTCATTCAATTTGTTTTATTATTGCTTGTTAGCCGCCCTGAGCCCGGCCTTGGCTGGGGAGGGCGGGGTATAAATAAAAATTATTATTATTATAACAAAAAGGAATAATTGAAAGCCATCCTAAATGTAAGGAGGAAGATATATACAAACACATGTGTAAGAGAGCAAGTGTAAAAGCATAGGTATATATACTGTCATTTCCTAACAAGGGGCAAATCTACCTTTCTAAACTTTTTATTATTTGTCATATTTGGCTAAGGACCAATCTTCTGCCTTTCTGTGCATGCACATGCAAGCGTTTCCATGCATCCATCTCCAGGTCTCTGGACTCTCATTAAAATAACAAAAAACATCTTTCATAGTTATTTTGCACAGGGAGCCCACACAGCTGCAGCGCAGCACGGGTTAAACAGCAACTGCTTCCAATTAAAGTGGCTTGCTTACTTTGCCAGCATGAAGAAAAATGATCCTTAAGTTAGTTTAGAAAAGTGTGGGCTCATGATCAATCCTTTTGGGGAATGGCGGACGAGAAGAGGTGGCAACAGGCACGGCCAAACCTTTTAATGTTTTCGGAATCAGGTGGAACAGTAGCGCGACTCCGAGAATTCTGTTTACTTTTAAAGCAGTCAGAAAATACAAACCAGATCACTATCAGACAGTTCCCCCCCCACCCCGCTCCTAATCTTTAAACAGTCTTCAGAGAAGTCAGCAGAGTATTTACTACATAGCTTAAAACCCAAATGTATCTTATAAAATATACTAATCACAAGGCAGCCTGGAGAGTCTGGTAATTAAGCAAATCAAGATAATCCCCCAGTGTTTTGCAACCAGCTCCTTACCCCAGCTGCTACACTGTCAACAGCTGGCATGAATTACTAGTAACATTTGGCTAACTGGATAATAAAGAGGACAGACTGTGTTGGTCCCAACTATACTCTGCTGATCTGCTTCACAAAAAAATCTTCTTAAGATTCTCTTATTCCCTTCTGAAGCAATGACAACCCCTCAAAGAGCAGGCTGGGTTTCACTTCGCTTGCAATGCGAAAACAACGTTAATTAAACAGCTCTTTGATGTTAGCTTACAGAGCTGCACTTAACTAAGCCCCAATATCCTGTAATCCAATCAACAGCCATTATATCCTATACCTTGCCAGGAGCAAGAGGAGTCATAAAACCATATGGCAAGTTCAGGCTGCTTTCAGAAACCCCCATCCGAGACTAGAATTGGTATCAGCCTTATGCACACATACTTAAGAACTGTGGGTCACCCAAATTGTTTCAGGGTCAGCGGGAGATGAATTGCTACAGGTAGAATCATAGAATAGAATCATAGAATCATAGAGTTGGAAGAGACCACAAGGGCCATCGAGTCCAACCCCCTGCCAAGCAGGAAAGGTGTTTGGCAGATGCCCAGGAAAACTGCAAATTATAACCTTGTGATTGCAATATTTCATATAGTACTCTTAAACAGAAGGCTGACACAAGAATGGAACTCTGGACTGGTGGTTGTTGTTTTCTTCCTGTGGTTCCTGCAACACATTCCCTGGAGCTACATTATCTACAAATAGTTGGGACTGCCGTACTGCAGCCATATGGATGCAGTCTAATAAAGGAAGCCTCTGTCCGAGGGGCCCAAACTGCTGGTTTCCCCTAAATTGGGGCCAAGGGAGTTTTTGTCCACCCTTGTTTTCCCGTTGCATGCTACACATGAAATTCTAGGACTCAACCATGACTACAAGAGACTGCATTGGGGAAAACGTGCAGTCGCTCCTATGCAGATCCTGGTGTGCTGTGCTTAACCGAACATCTTCACCTTCTTACCTGTGCATAACAGGTGTGGGCATGCATATCTGCTGCTGCCTGGTGGGTCACAGCATGGAAGTAATCCTGCCTTTGTTTTGTAGATCGTTTGTGTCCACCATCAGGGGCGGAGGAAGGGGGTGCGGTGGGGGTGGGTCACCCTGGGTGTCACCACTCAGGGGGGTGACAAAATGCTAGGCGGCACTCACTGCAGGGCCTGCAGCACACCTGTGCTGGTCCCATGGGTTACCCGAGAGGCGAGGTCCAACGTGGAGGCAGTCCGTAGTAGCTGAAGCTGGGTGCAGGGCAGGGAGTCGGGTGAAGTTAGGAACAGGCTTGCAAGCAGGGAGCCAGGGCGGGTCAGGAGCTCAGGCAGGAAAGCAGGACAGGGTTCGGGCAGGAACTAGCAACCAACAATGTTGCTCCCGCAACTTGGGACTGGGGCTGGCCGGCTTTTATCTGCCCCAGGGCATAGGGCGGCCCCGATCCTCTGGTGACTCGCCTCTCCTGACCTGGAGGTGAGCCCTCCTCCTGCAGGAACTTAGTTCCCTCCACATCTCTGCCCTGAGCAGAGGCAACCTCAGCTTCCTCTGACGGGGCTGAGAGTGGAGCACCTGCAGGCAATGGGTCCTCCATCACCTCCGGAGCCAGAGCAGACTCAGCTGGTGCCTGCAGCTGAGGATCCAGCACAGGTGAGGACCCTTTAGGCTCAAGCCCCAGCCCCGGCTCAGCTGGTTCTGGAGGCGGGGAATCCTGTGGAGGCTGGGATCCCTCAGGTTCAGCATCCGAGTCCGAATCCCAGGCCATCACAGCGCCCAAGCCATGAGTTTCTCCTGGGAGTGACATGCTGGCTTGGGAGCCCACAGGCTCCATGCTGCCCCAACAGTCTGCCCACCGCCTCCCCCTCAGATGTAGGGCGGCTGAGTGGGAGGAGGTAGGCAGACTCCTCGGAGGCCCCACGGATTGTCCTGCCCCAGCTCGCCACACCCTACGGGCGGCTGGCTGCGCCCCTGGGAGCAGGGCACGAGCGCCACCCCAGGCGCCCAATCAGCTTGCTCGACCGCTGTCCACCATAACTATACACCAGACCAAATTATACTCCAGGAGACAGAAAGTTATTCAACAGAACCCACAAGTGACCTCCTATAAACTAGGACTTGTCATTTGCTTCTTTTGTAAAGCTTTATATTAGGCCCGGGATAGCCAAGGGAAATAATAATGCAATATTTAAGGAAGAAAACCAAGAGTAGCATTGTCAACATTATGATTTTTTCCAGAGGGGAGAAGCTTTAGACAGACTCATTTCAGATGGCACAAGTTTGAAAACACACTTTCCTTGGTCCCGGAGAGTGTGTTTTCAAACTTGTACCATCCGGGACCAAGGAGAAGAGTCGGTGGAAGAGGATTGGAAAAAATTTAAAGCATATCTTCAAAAATATTGTAAAATTAAGGACTGTTAGAAAGATGTTGGAAAAAGAAAATTAGGTGGTTTTGGTAGAAATGACATAAAGGACTAAGTAAAAATAAGTTGATGAAATTGACGAAAGAGAGGATGTTAAATTACAATATATTATATTAAATTACTTAAATGAAAATAAGGTTGGAAGGATTTGCTGAAATAATGATTTAAATTGGAATACAAAATTGGGAGGTGAGAGGACGTCAAGGAAACAAGTAAAGGAAGAAAGTTATGTAAAGGTTTAACCAGTTCTTTTTATTTTTTAAGCGAATGTATTTTTCTTTTTTTATTTCTTTTTGTCTTTTTCAGTTGTTGTTGTATTTTCCTTTTTGTGTTTTGTATTGTTCTTTTTTCTTTTTGTAACTCTTAAAACTTTGAATAAATATTATTATATAAAAAAAGAAGAAAAGACACTCTCAAAATCAAGCAAGCCATTGTTTCTGCCAGCCGACTACTGAACACACAGTGTCATGTAGTTGTGGAGTGAGCTACCGAAACAGTATGCATTAAAATTCCTATATTATCATTGCTATGAGGCCTACCCACCTGTGCCTCCTTCCCTCTCTCAAGGGAAGCTGTTAAATGGGAAAATTGACAATATGGGACATTATAAATGACGCTGAAAGCCCTGCAATAGCATTCGAGCAAGCAAACGACAAACAAAAGCTTCACTACCAAAACCCACACAGCTCGGCACACTTACTGCCTGTAGCCTTATCTAGACACAAGTGTTCAGGAAGCAGCGGCAGAAGCTGTGAAAAGATAAGGGGGCCACTTCTCAACAATTCGACCTACGTTAGGGCTTTCCTGTATGCCGGCCAACCAACTGACCAGCCCACCAGCCAACGGTGTGTTCTCATTGCCAAAACAGCCAGCCAACAACAACGATAAGAGTGCTAAAAGTAAACAAAAGGGGGAAATGTGGGGAAACACAGACTCAGGGTGGTCATTTCTGCCTTACGTGAAGCTAGAAGGTGCAACACCGAGTTAAAATAAAGTTCTTGATGAAATGAAAAGTAAGTTCTTGGAGCCAGAAAACAAAGGCAGTTTTTCTTTTCTTCCAAGAGGAGAAAATTAGACAAAGGCAGGAAGTTCTGTCCTTCCTTTATCCTACTGGATTTTGAGTTAAAAAATAACAAAGTAGACACATCCATCAAGATAACAGGGAGGGGACCAGAGAGGTTATGTTTGTTTCTGTGATAGCAGATATATATTCCAGAAAAGTACCTTCTATATATTGAAAGCCCCTCTTTATGCATTTCTTTGATAGAAAGATATTTTAAAATTAAACAATCCTCTAATTTTGTAGTATCATTCAGCAATATATCGTTGCCAAATTGATGACTAGGAAACTATTAAATATTTAAGACACTTTTAAAAATCTCTTTAAAATGTCTAGAGGCTAAAATACTACTCCAAGATCCTACAAACCCCCTCACCACAATGACCAATGAGAGCATGACATAGGTTACGAAATAAACCCTACCCAATGGTCTAAGCTGTGGTCTATACCACCTTTTAAATCCATCTCGGCGGAAACAAGGGAACTCACTTTGAAACTTATTTATAGATGGTACCTAACACCATGTCACCTAAATGCTGGAGAGGCTGCACCACTACAGGCACATAATTCCACATGTGGTGGGAACGCCCCCAAATCCACCCCTTTTAGACATCAGTCCTGCAAAATAACAAAACATATACAGCACAAGACAATGATCTATCCCCCCAACAGCATAAAAATCAATATGACTAATATGGCACACACCCCTCACACAAACAAACTAACCATACTGCAACTAACCAAAAATAACCAACCAAGCTCTGGACCCTCATATATCTCACAATGCCAATAAAACTAAATATACAGTCGTACCTTGGTTATCAAATGGCTTAGTTGCTGAACAAATCGGCTCCCAAATGCCGCAAACCCAGACGTAAGTGTTCTGGTTTCTAAATGTTTTTCAGAAACTGAATTTCTGGTGCAACTTCCACTTGACTGCAGTAAGCTCCTGCAGCCAATTAGAAGCCATGCCTTGGTTTTTGAAAAGTTTTGGGAGTCAAACAGACTCCGGGAATGGATTAAGTTTGAGAACCAAGGTACCACTGTATATATATAAAAATAAAGGGTGTACCCACGTGACTCACATAAAAACCCCACACAAATACTATCCAATAGAACAAAAGATCATTATTCCCCCCCCCCCCCAATCTGACTCTGGGTTTCCCCAGAGGAAAGGTGTGGCGAAGCCTGAAGTTAGGCCCATTAATTCCAATGGGTCTACTCTGAGCAAAACTTTGTTGAATACTACCCAGTATGTTGCAGCGGCCAGAATGTGGCATTAGGACAGGGGAAAACCCAGCTTCAAATCTCTTGTCAACTAGGCTGAACTCAGAGCTGTCACTATCAAAGATGCCAACCTAACTTTGCAGGGTTTGCACTCTCTTGTCCTTGAAGGAAGGGTCAGATAAATGAAATAAATTGTCTGGACTCATTTAATTGAGGAGATTTATATTACTAAAGTACACTGCCATGTATTTTGTCATCACCCCGGACGACAGAGAAACTCGCTATTAACCATCATCATTAGAATGGTAATTTCACAAGGCATAAATGTCCAGCTTTGAAATTGTGCTTCAGATTAATTTATTTTTTCTTTATGAAGGATAATATAGTTTTAGTCATTCTCTGGGAGATAGCTAATGATTTCCGCCCACCTGCACAATGAAAATCCACTTGTGTAATGGTTTCCTCTCCCCCCCCCCACTCCCTGCACACACAAAATCTGCTCCCCATCAATATCCCACTAGATTTCACCCTCTGATTTTAGATACAGCTTAATTCATGCATGTATCTTGTTGGTTGTGCTGATTGTACCTCGTCTAGTATAAAGACAAAATGTAGTAAGTTAAAATCTAACTGTTACAGGCCTTGTGGCATCAAGTTGCCGATGTCGTAAGAAACACTGACTTCTCGGGACTTCCGGTTGACAGCGATCCGAGCGCAAGCGGGGATTTTCCCTCTCGGGGAATCCCGGGTTTTTCGGAGGATTGGGGGTGTCACAGGGTGCAGTGACCCCTCGAAGTAGTGTCAGGAGGGTGTTCTGACACTCAGGTTCCCGCAGGCAGCCGAAACGCGAACCACCCGGCCGTCAGGTAACTCCTAAAAGGGGTGAAGAGAACGGCGGGGGGGGGGGAGAGCGGGCTGCAGGGAGGCCATAGCTACCTCCGAGAAACGAAGCCCCGGGCTTGCAAGGAGAGCTCTCAATTCTCGATTTGGAAGAAATTCGGACTTAATTGGATGTAAAGAAGGAATTTAAATTAAGGAAAGAAACCGGATGAAAAAATTTGAACTCACGAGACCGGCTTTTTATCCGCAACCAGCTTAGATGCATGCAAACAACAAAGCGATCAAAAGTGAAAGTAAGTTACTGCTGGCGGCTGTTGTTTCTTCTCCCCTTTAACTGGATAAAAAATAACCCTTTTGGGAAGATACAAATTAGCAAAGAAGATTCAAAATAAAAGGGGGGACAGAAGAACAAGACGGAGTTATTTAAGTCCTTTTTGGAGCTTGTGAATTTGAGTTGGAAGTGTAAGGAAAGGGAAGGGTCGTTTTACCATATGTGGTGGGAGTGTAAGAAAGTAAAAGGTTTCTGGGAAATGATATATAATGAGTTGAAAAAGATGTTTAAATATACGTTTGTGAAGAAACCAGAAGCCTTTTAGTTGGGAATCACAGGAAGAGAAATCAGTAGAAGTGACTATAAACTTTTTCAATATGCAGTGACGGCGGCAAGAATCTTAATGGCCCAAAAATGGAAACAAGAAGAACTACCAACACTGGAAGAATGGAGACGGAAACTGATAGACTTTGTTGAACTAGACAAATTGACAGGAAAAATTAGATACCAAAAAGACCACAAGTTCACTCAGGACTGGAGAAAGTTTACGATTTATCTGGAAAATATTTGTGTTGAGCAGACAACGCTAGTTGGTTTTAAAGAGGCTTTGTGAATGAGAAAGGGTATTGTAAAAGGGAAAAGAGCCGTAAAGATTTACAAACTGGCAATACAGTTATAAAGGAAATGTGGAATAAATATAAAAGTATGAGGATTGCGGAGGGGGCGGGGGGAAGTCTAAAAAAATTGTTTATCATTTTGAATATGAGTGTGTTTATATAATTTGTAAAAGAAAAATTCTTTTAAAAAAAATTTTAAAAAAAAGAAACACTGACTTCTCAAATTAAGATTTCCCATGTCAGCCGTCTGATTAACCGAAATATTTCTCCTGTGGACTCTGCTATGCAAAGACTATATTACCAGTTCTCTGGGCAGAAAACTTTCTTCCTGGCGAGCGATGGTGAGGGAGATGATCTCTCCTTGCTTTGTGCTCCTCAGCATACTGACAAGCTCCTCCTGGGTTCTGCCAGTGATGTCTCTACCATTCACCTAAAAGATGCAGACAAACACAGATAGGGGGAAAAAAGAGGAATTAACCAGAAGGTTTTGAAATATATCCTACTGAAACTTTATGAGTGCAGTCTGCCCTATTAACAGTGTTGGACGCAAGCGTTACACCCTCACTGGCTGTTGAATTAATGGATGTCTGGATCTGGCCCAGAACAGAACAGAATATTTTCATCACTACAGCCTCCTAAGTGTGTGTGCATTGCAGAATTCAGTGCATCACTTAGCCTTCACTAGATTAGAACTTGGTTTGTTGATAAATTAACATGTGTCATTAAGGTAGGATGGGGAATATGAAGGAGAAATGATTTTGGAGGAGATAGGGAAAGTGTTTGTAGAATTTGTACTGTTAACACAGAAAGGGGTCAAACCATCGCAAGAGGTGTTGAAATTTTGGGAGGTTGGGTAGTTATAATGGAATGGTCTCGGTGGTGGGGGGCACATTTTTGTTTTTATTTGTTTATGATTATTACTTTGACAAAATCAATGAATAAAAAGAATGTATAAAATGTAAATAAATGTATAAAATATAAATAAGAGAATGGAGGGGGGGGGAAATAAAGGTAAAAAAGAAATTGGCTGGTGTGTGTGTGATACACTTGGAAGAGGTCCTACTGAACTCAGGTGTCATGATGAAGTAACATCAAGTATAGGCGTCCTGCTACTTCTACAGGGTTTACATTCCAGGCCCCCGTATGCATAAGTGAAATTGTGCAATGTGGGAGACCCTCTAAACTCCATTTAGACACCTTCTCTACTGCTCTCGGGACGCAGGTGGCGCTGTGGGTTAAAGCCTCAGCGCCTAGGACTTGCCGATCGAAAGGTCGGCGGTTCAAATCCCTGCGGCGGGGTGCGCTCCCGCTGCTCGGTCCCAGCGCCTGCCAACCTAGCAGTTCGAAAGCACCTCCGGGTGCAAGTAGATAAATAGGGACCGCTTACCAGCGGGAAGGTAAACGGCGTTTCCGTGTGCGGCTCTGGCTCGCCAGAGCAGCGATGTCACGCTGGCCACGTGACCCGGAAGTGTCTCCGGACAGCGCTGGCCCCTGGCCTCTTAAGTGAGATGGGCGCACAACCCCAGAGTCTGTCAAGACTGGCCCGTACGGGCAGGGGTACCTTTACCTTTACCTTACTACTGCTCTCTCTTCAACCCATACCAAAAATTATGTATCCTAAATATTTCAAAGCTTTGGGGCAGGCACTGTTGCTGCACTATTCTGTGCATGAACTGCGCAGGGAGACTGAGCAGCGTAAACAAAGCCTGTGCTCACTAATGTCCTCTTTAGCCTCTGGGGAGAGTCTCCTCGTGAGTCGTGAGGACTCTCCAGCTCTCTCCCGCCCAGTGGCAGAGCAAGCCGATCAGGCGCCTGGGGCGGAGCCTGGGGGTGTGGCCAGCTACCCACGGGGCAGGGCCAGGCGGGGGAGGATGCTCCGCGGGGCCTCCGAGGAGTCTGCTTGCCTCCCCCCACTCAGCTGCCCTACAGCTGTGGGGGAGGCGGCGGGCGGACCGTTTGGGCAATGTGGAGCCTGTGGGCGCCCAACCAACCACGTCTTTTCCAGGAAAGATGCATGGCTTGGGTGTGCTACAGGCCCCACAGTGAGTGCCGCCCGGGATTTTGTCATGCCCCCGGGGCGGACCGCCCCCACTGCACCCCCTTTCTCCACCCCTGCTCCCTCCATTTCCAGGTTTGAATAATAATAATAATAGTAATAGTAATAATAATGTATTATTTATACCCCACCCATCTGGCTGAGTTTCCCCGGCCACTCTGGGCGGCTCCCAATCAAATGTTAAAAACAGCACAGCATTAAATATTAAAAATTTCCCTAAACAGGGCTGCCTTCAGATGTCTTTTAAAGATAAGATAGCTGCTTATTTCCTTCACATCTGAAGGGAGGGCGCTCCACAGGGCGGGTGCCACTACCGAGAAGGCCGTCTGTCTGGTTCCCTGTAACCTCACTTCTCGCAATGAGGGAACTGCCAGAAGGCCATCGGCGCTGGAACGATGGGGGTGGAGACGCTCCTTCAGGTATACAAATTACTAAATTATTTAACTACACGAATATGTGGTCACGTGCGAGTCGAATGTGCCTAAGTGGGGAAGACACTTGTACCTTATGTGTGTAGTCTTGGTTGGTTGCTTACACACACATGTACACAAGGGGGCCTTCTGACCAAAATGAAATTGGCCCAAGTTAGAAGGTACAACAGGGAACAATAATTCCCTACCACATAACAAGGGGAACGCATAACAACTCCCCAGGGTTTTGCAAACTGTCTGGCAACTCTCACCAGTGTAGCTTAGACCAGGGTCAGCAAACTTTTTCAGCAGGGGGCCGATCTACTGTCCCTCAGACCTTGTGGGGGGCTGGACTATATTTTTTGGGGGTGGAAATGAACAAATTCCTATGCCCCACAAATAAAACAGAGATGCATTTTAAATAAAAGGACACATTCTGTGTCCAGGGCAGCTGTTTACCAGCTCCATCTGGTACGTAGGCTAAGACCCTACCTGCCTGCGGTCTGTCTCGCCAGAGTGGTGCATGCTCTAGTTATCTCTTGCTTGGACTACTGCAATGCACTCTACATGGGGCTACCTTTGAAGGTGACTCGGAAACTACAACTAATCCAGAATGCGGCACCTAGACTGGTGACTGGGAGCGGCCACCGAGACCATATAACACCGGTATTGAAAGACCTACATTGGCTCCCAGTACGTTTCCGAGCACAATTCAAAGTGTTGGTGCTGACCTTTAAAGCCCTAAATGGCGTCAGAGCCCCAGTATACCTGAAGGAGCGTCTCCACCCCCATCATTCGGCCCGGATGCTGAGGTCCAGCGCCGAGGGCCTTCTGGCGGTTCCCTCATTGCGACAAGCAAAGCTACAGGAAACCAGGCAGAGGGCCTTCTCGGTAGTGGCGCCCGCCCTGTGGAATGCCCTTCCAGCAGATGTCAAAATGATAAACAACTACCTGTCATTCAGAAGACATCTTAAGGCAGCCCTGTTCAGGGAAGTTTTTAATGTGTGATATTTTACTGTATTTTTGGTTTCTATGGAAGCCCAGCTAGATGGGCGGGGTATAAATAAAAAAATATTATTATTATTATTATTATTATTATTATTATTCTACTCATGTAAAAAAGCTGATTCCCAGACTGTCCGCAGGCCGGATTTAGAAGGCGATTGTGCCTGATCCGGCCCCCGGGCCTTAGTTTCCCTACCCATGGGCTTAGACTGAACAGGATTCTTTGCTAAAGTATCTCGACATCTTTCTTGTAGCTGCTATGAAAATGGCAATGTTAAGGTCAAGGTCTTAGGACTGGCGCTCTAATTTGCAAGCACTTTGTTATTAAAACATGGAGTGAGAGCAAGTTTTACTGGCTTCTGGGAGAAAAGGGCCCCTACATTTTATGCAGTAACTGTCTGGAAGATTTAAAGTCAAGAAATAAAACTGATAAAGAGCACTTCCAATACAGGCACATAATTCAGGTTCATGAAATTGGTAGCCACACAACTAATTTCATGTACTCAAAGAGACTTTTGTGTTCCTTGAACAGCAACTCAGCCCTGACCCCAAGCTGTATGGAAACCTAAATCTCACTAGTCCTCAGGCATCATATTCCATAACCCTCAAAATAATAATAATAATAATAATAATAATAATAATAATAATAATATTTTCTTATATACCCTCCCCTCCCCAGCCAAGGCCAGGCTCAGGGCAGCTAACAAGCAAGAATTAATTCTTAATTCTTCTAAATTAAGAATTAGAAGAGAATGTATCAACTGGTGTGCTTTGAGTAAACGAGAAAGTTCCCTTTCACCACATGTTCTGTTAGTCAACATTAAGAAGTGCCCTAAAATGCACACATCTGGTACCCTATTATCTACGCAGAGTTTACCCATTGAAATTAATGGACCTAAGCTCATCGCGTCCATTTACTTCAGTGGATCTACTCCAAGTATTAATATCAATTGGTTTTTTAAAAAAATGATCCACTGCACTTAAACCCACTAAAAGATAACGTTTGTGGTGAGCTGCAAATGAACATTTTCCAAACCTCCAGTATTCTGTCTCCCGACTGCAAGCGGCCATCTTTTACTGCTGCGCCACGAGGTAAAATGCTTTTCACAAATATTGGACCCGGACCATGAACTGAGGAGTCTCTGGTAACCACAGTGAAACCAAGTCCTTCAGGGCCTAAAGTGCAGACACACAGAAAAATATTTGAATCTCACACTACTTTTGCAGCACCTTAATCAAGTATGAGCACAAATACAGTGGTACCTTGGTTCTCAAACGCCTTTGTACTCAAACAACTTGGAACCCAAACACTGCAAACCTGGAAGGAAGTGTTCCAGTTTGCGAACTTTTTTTCGGAAGCTGGACATGCTCTGTTTTGGGTGTTACACTTCCATTTTGAATGCCACAATTCCATTTGAGTGTTACACTGAGGTCTGTCTCTTTCTGCTATTTATTTTGCATTTTTGTTTTTGCGGCTTTTTTGTTTGTTTTTGTGACTGTGCGGAACCCAGTTCAGCTACTGATTGATTGATTGTGTGACTGAAGTACATTGTTTATTGCTTTCGTTTTATGGATCAACGGTTTCGTTCCATTGTAAAATTCGTTTGAAATTTCTGTTTCAGGGGTTGTTTTTAAAAGTTTGGAATGGATTAATCCCTTTTGCATTACTTTCTATGGGAAAGCGTGCCTTGGTTTTGGAACGCTTTGGTTTTGGAACACACTTCCGGAATGGATCACCGTATTTTCTGCTCCATTAGACGCACCAGACCATAAGACGCAACTAGTTTTTAGGGGAGGAAAACAAGAAATAAGAGAGCAACGCAAAGCCTCCTGCGCTAAGAGGGAGCGCTCCTCGCTCTTCGCTCAGGAGACTTTGCGGGGCTATCCCTGAAGCCAGGAGAGCAAGCAGGATCAGTGCGCACCGATCCCTCTTGCCCTCCTGGCTTCAGCGAAAACAAGCCTCCTGGCTTCCCCCCCACCTCCCGGCAAGAGCCGCACACTCTTTAAAGGGAGCGCAGCTCTTGGGGGCTTTTCTGGGAGGTGGGGGAAGGGACAGAGCCGCGTGCTCTGTCCCTTCCCCCACCTCCCGCAAAAGCCAGGGATAGCCGCATGAAGCCTCCGCAGGGCAGCGGGGTGAAGGCTCCCCACTGCCCTGCGGAGGCTTCACACCGCTAAGGCAGAAGCTAGAACAGCTAGAGGGAGTGCTGTGCAACACTCTCTCTAACTGTTTTGCTTCTGGCTTAGCCTCTCAGCCTGCATTCGCTCCATAAGACGCACACACATTTCCCCTTACTTTTTAAGAGGGGAAAACTGTGTCTTATAGAGCAAATAATACGGTAAGTTTGAGAACCAAGGTACCACTAGATATGAAAGTCATTTTAAAAAACATCAGGAGGAGGTTTAACAGACCTTTCTTGAGATCTATCCTTATCCTTTTTGCATTCTTCTTGCTGCCGAAACCCATCAGGGGCGATAAGGTAGGTGATGATGGCTTCGTACTAACTCTTGAAAAGCTGGGACTCTTGGCAGGATGCACCCCAGGCTCTAAGTGGTTTGTTCCGGACAAGTCCATTTCCCTTGTCACTGGCTTTGCATAGATGGGAGGTGGAACCTTTGCTCTCGAAACATGTTCCGCGTTATCTGCTGGATATAAGGGTGCGATGGCGGACTTTTCATATTGTTCACGGCTGTGCGGAGGAACCACTTCCAAGACGATAGTCTGGTATTTCATGGCTAGCCGAAAGATATCTTGCGCTCTTGAGAAAACAAGACACAGGAGAAACGTATGAAGATCTGGAAAATGTAAGCCATGTTAGACGCACACAGGGACAATGTAGAAGTTGCTTTGCAGAAAAGGCTTTTAAAGATCTTTTTCAAAGAGTTCCTTTTCGTTCTTGTAAGAAATTGTTGTCACTTTGCAGTTGGCTTTCTTTGACAAAAATCTTTGTTATTTCCCACTTTTATGGCACTTCATTTCTCCCTTCAGTTTACAGAGCTCTAGCCTCATTTTCTGCTCAAAACTGTGAGATAGGCATTCCTCACTGAGATAGGAGGACCTATTGTTATCAAGGGGGACGCAGGTGGCGCTGTGGGTTAAAGCCTCAGCGCCTAGGGCTTGCCGATCGAAAGGTCGGCGGTTCGAATCCCTGCGGCGGGGTGCGCTCCCGCTGCTCGGTCCCAGCGCCTGCCAACCTAGCAGTTCGAAAGCACCTCCGGGTGCAAGTAGATAAATAGGGACCGCTTACCAGCGGGAAGGTAAACGGCGTTTCCGTGTGCGGCTCTGGCTCTGGCTCTGGCTCTGGCCAGAGCAGCGATGTCACGCTGGCCACGTGACCCGGAAGTGTCTTCGGACAGCGCTGGCCCCTGGCCTCTTAAGTGAGATGGGCGCACAACCCCAGAGTCTGTCAAGAGTGGCCCGTACGGGCAGGGGTACCTTTACCTTTTTACCTTTATTGTTATCAAGGGGGCACCATAGAGGAACAGGGATTTCCACACAAACCCCAGGACTGTATCCACTGCAACACAATGACTCCCCAAAGTACTACTATGTGTGCAACTTGTGTGTTCATACACACACACACACACACACACACACATATATATATATATATATATATATATATATACACATATATACATACAGTGGTACCTCAGGTTACATACGCTTCGGGTTACATATGCTTCAGGTTACAGACTCCGCTAACCCAGAAGAAACAGTACCTCGGGTTAAGAATTTTGCTTCAGGATGAGAACAGAAATCGTGCAATGGCAGCGCAGTGGCAGCGGGAGGCCCCATTGGCTAAAGTGGTGCTTCAGGTTAAGAACAGTTTCAGGTTAAGAACGGACCTCCGGAACGAATTAAGTACTTAACTAGAGGTACCACTGTATACATATATACATATATATACACACACAAACATATACATATACATATACATACACACACACACACACACACACACACATATATATACACACATATACATATACATACACACACACACACACAAAATTAAACATTTTGATGTGAATAAAAATCAGTAGTTCCAAAGAAAGACCTATTTTAGTTTTACACAAAACACATCCTTCACCACAGCAAACGCTTTCCTTTTTGAGTGTATTGAGAGAGAGAGAGAGAGAGTCTTCTTTTTTTGTTCACATGGAGTTATTTAAAAAACAAAGTTAAAAATACAAGAAACAAAAAAAGGAGCTCGCAACAATACACAGATCACTAAGCAAGAGAAAAAGTAGATTCATCATATTTCTTACGGTAGAATATATATCTTCTGGGATGTCACCATCCACCATATTTAATAAATATGTGTTTTATGAATAAATTACTTTACATTTTTACACATGAGCATTATAATTTCAAAAACTACTGCATGAATAATTGGGGGGGGAAAATATTTTAAAGCACTTCTTTAAAAATCTAAAATTCTGGTAAATGCTGTATCCCTAATTATTATAAGACCCGCAAGTAGTAGTAATAATAATAATAATAATAATAATAATAATAATAGGAGATAAATCAGCAGAAATTCCTTGAACACAAAATATAATAAAGTAACTGGCTATGCTTTAAAAAGTAATGAAAAGATATAACAAATTCTAAAAATTCTATCAGAAATAAATATCTAGCCTACTAAGCTACCTATAGCAAGCGTGCTGGCTTGCCCCATTACTGAGGTGCCAGTGCGCACAACATGTTGATGTGTGGTGCACACACCTCATGGCTTGCACACATGATGTCAGCACGTTGCACGACATGTACACATTGTCATGGAATATTGAGGGGGCCCATTTCCCTCATAAAAAATTTTGGGGAGGCCTTCGGCCCCTCCTTGATGGCACCCCTGATCTATAGGTAACTTACCCAAAAAGGGTTTTCTTAAAAAACTCAACCCAGATTGATGAAATTATTTATGTTTTATAACTGGGATCAGGTTATGAGTCTCTTAGGTAAAGGTAAAGGGACTCCTGACCATTAGGTCCAGTCATGACCGACTCTGGGGTTGCGGCACTCATCTCACTTTATTGGCTGAGGGAGCCGGCGTACAGCTTCCGGGTCATGGTAGTAGTATGGTAGAGCAGCACACGGAAACGCCGTTTACCTTCCCGCTGGAGCAGTACCTATTTATCTGCTTGCACTTTGACGTGCTTTTGAACTGCTAGGTTGGCAGGAGCAGGGACCGAGCAACGGGAGCTCACCTCATTGCGGGGATTCGAACCGCCGACCTTCTGATCGGCAAGTCCTAGGCTCTGTGGTTTAACCCACAGCACCACCCGTGTCCATTATGAGTCTCTTAGTTGGATTATTAAATAGCACTTTCCCAAGTGGCTAATAAAACATTCCACTTACAGTCAGTCTCTACAGCAACAGAAGATCAGATATTCTATCCCCAATGTGACGCTACTAGAATTTTATTTTATTTTATTCTACTTCATAAGCTTCCGAGGCAGAATTGTAGTATTTTAATCATAGCCAACATTGTAAAACTGACTGGATTGATGTGTGCTGCATAAATTCCTCAGGTTAACAGAATAAAACAATTCAGCAAAACTCACTGTGCAAAGGTTTTATCTGCAAGTTCTGTGTCGTTAATTTTCACAATACACTCATTTTCAAGTAAAAGTCCATCCCTCTTAGTTCGGCTGTTCTCCTCAATGCCACGGATATAAAGCCCTAGAATTCTGAAGGTAGGAATGCAAAGTAAGTTATTTGGAGTTACCTAAATTAGGTATTGAATTTTAAATTCCTGCTTGCAACTACTACCAGAAGGCATCTGGTTTGCCACTGGACGGAATACACACACACACACACACACACACACACACACCACAGTAATGGGGAAGAAACAGGTACATCAGGAAAAACAGACATTTCCAAATGTCAGTAAATTAGTATAGCTTACCTTTCTCATCATTTACCGTATTTTTCACTCTATAGGACGCACCCGACCATAGGACGCACCTTGTTTTAGAGGGGGAGAAGAAGAAGAAAAAAAATCTCCCCCTCTCTGCTCAGCACCCCTTCAGCGAAGCGGCAGGAGAAACGGAGCCCCTTCCATTTCTCCTCCGGCTTCGCTGAAGGGGCACTGCGCAGCTCTCCCTCTCCCACATTGCCTATGCTTTAAGTGATGGCAACCTGAAGCCTCCGGAGCGCAGCGGGAGTTTCCACCGTGCTTCAGAGGCTTCAGGCGGCTTCAGAGAAAGCAACGCGAAGCCTCCGGAGCGTGGAGGGAACTCTCCCTCTGTGCTTCGGAGGCTTTGCATTGCTATCACTGAAGCCAAGGAGCCTGCATTCACTCCATAGGATGCACACACATTTCCCCTTATTTTTTGGAGGGGAGAAAGTGTGTCCTATGAAAGGATTTGCTGAAATATCTAATTGAACTAATACAAAAATGGGAGGTGTGAGGAGGTCAAGGAAGAAAGCGAATGAAAGCAAGCGATGTAAAGGCTTGACTTGTTGTTGTTTTTCTTTGTTTTTTTCTGTTTTTGGATGATGTTTGTTTTTTATGTATTGTTCTTTTTTTCTTTTTTGATTGTTCTGTTTTGATTTATACTTTCTTTTTTTTCCTGTAACCTTTTAAAAAAAATTCCTAATAAAAATTTATTCAAAAAAAGAAAGAAAGAAAGTGCGTCCTATAGAGCGAAAAATACGGTACTTCATTTCAATTCATTTATGAATCACTTCGCATAAAACATCTCATTTGATAATGTTGATTGTTAATACTTGTCTATTCTACATTTATACTCCAATTCTGAATATTTAAGGAATTGTTTCAAATGAATTGTTTGTGTTTATTTTTTGAGTAAGAATGTCTGCTGTACTTATCTATTCTGTATTTATACTCTGATTCCAAATTCTTTCAAGATAATTTTCAAATGAATTTTTGTGTGGTTATCACCAGGAAGTTCCACTTCAATGCAGTATAAGACATCAAAAGTAAACTTAATCATGGTTTGAATAAAACAAAATAACAGAAGCAAGGATATTTTCAAAACTACATGTTATACAGACCCTACTGTAGCCAACATAATAACCCTACAGTTTTATATGATAGCCTCTGGTCTTAAATACTTATTTGAGATGTGGAATAGAGACATGTGGTTTGAGTTAAGTGTTTTCTGGCAACATAAACCCATTACTTCCTTGTTTTTATTATGTAGTGTCTCAACATTAACATAGTTTTATTGTGTTTTTAAATTTTTAATTTCCTCTCTTTTATTGTGTAGCATTTATATATGTATAAACATATATAATTTAAATTATTTCAATTGAGTGGAAAGACAGAAGTAGGATGCTGTTTGAGCACCAACACCTAACTTAAAGAATTTAAAAGTTGACACAAACTATTAAACAACTATATTTATCAGTAATAATTGGCGGTGTGTGTGTGTGTCAAAAAACCTCTTAGTATTAGTATAAATAATTCCCCAACATACTTCTCAGTATTAAAAGTAAGGAGCTCAAAAAACTTTAATAACCTCTCTTGTCCAATTTGAACTCTATTCGCAGCCAAATAACGTATACAATTCGCAACTTGTAAATACACTCAATTTGTTTCAAATACAAATGTTCCGCAAAAACAGTAGCAAATTCAGCTGAATGTCACCAAAATCTTTCATTCAAGACAGTTATGCAAACATTCTGCTTGCGTTTCAAAGAAGCAACTTTGCCAAGTCAAGTCTCACAACATTTGTTAACAAAAATATTAAAGAACAGATAAATTAATCCAGAGTAGGCTTTTTCGGAAGGAACGCGGGTGACGCTGGGGTCTAAACCACAGAGCCTAGGGCTTGCTGATCGGAAGGTCAGCGGTTCGAATCCCCACAACGGAGTGAACTCCCTGTGACGTTAACATATATGAGAGAGTGCTGGAGGGGAAATAGTTAACTAGGTTGCAAAGACAGGACCCGGGGGGGGGTGGAGTCAGTGGGTTTATAAAATCAAATCGGGGAAGAGTTCGTTGGGAGTTGTGGGTGGGTAGTTGGTTGGATTTTGTGGGTTGGCTGGTTGGGAAAGGCAGTTGGTAATAGAGATACAGTTAGGGCAGTTGGTTCTTGAGTGTGGGGTGGTAGAATAATAATAATAATGATAATGATAATGATAATGATAATGATAATGATAATGATAATGATAATGATAATGATAATGATGATGATGATAATAATAATAATAATAATAATAATAATAATAATTTATTATTTGTACACCGCCCATCTGGCTGGGTTTCCCTAGCCACTCTGGGCGGCTTCCATAGAAACCAAAAATACACTAAAATATCACAGATTAAAAACTTCCCTGAACAGGGCTGCCTTAAGATGTCTCCTGAATGTCAGGTAGTTGTTTATCGCTTTGACATCTGCTGGAAGGGCGTTCCACAGGGCGGGCGCCACGACCGAGAAGGCCCTCTGCCTGGTTCCCTGTAGCTTTGCTTCTCGCAATGAGGGAACCTCCAGAAGGCCCTCGGCGCTGGACCTCAGCGTCCGGACAGAATGATGGGGGTGGAGACGCTCCTTCAGGTATACTGGGCCGAGGCCGTTTAGGGCTTTAAAGGTCAACACCAGCACTTTGAATTGTGCTCGGAAACGTACTGGGAGCCAGTGTAGGTCTTTCAAGACCGGTGTTATGTGGTCTCAGCGGCCGTCCCCAGTCACCAGTTTAGCTGCCGCATTCTGGATTAGTTGTAGTTTCCGAGTCACCTTCAAAGGTAGCCCCACGTAGAGCGCATTGCAGTAGTCCAAGCGGGAGATAACTAGAGCATGCACCACTCTGGCGAGACAGTCCGCGGGCAGGTAGGGTCTCAGCCTGCGTACCAGGTGGAGTTGGTAGACAGCTGCCCTGGATACAGAATTGACCTGCGCCTCCATGGACAGCTGTGAGTCCAAAATGACTCCCAGACTGCGCCCCTGGTTCTTCAGGGGCACAGTTACCCTATTCAGGACCAGGGAGTCCTCCACACCCACCTGCCACATCCCCCCAAAACTACTTCTGTCTTGTCAGGATTCAACCTCATCCGCCATCCATCCTCCAACCGCCTCCAGACACTCACACAGGACCTGCACCGCCTTCACTGGTTCTGATTTGAAAGAGAGGTAGAGCTGGGTATCATCTGCATATTGATGAACACCCAACCCAAACCCCCTCATGATCTCTCCCAGCGGCTGCATGTAGATGTTAAAAAGCATGGCGGAGAGGATGGAACCCTGAGGCACTCCACAAGTGAGAGCGCAGAGGTCTGAACACTCATCCCCTACCACCGCTTTCTGAACATGGCCCAGGAGGAAGGAGCGGAACCACTGTATAACAGTGCCCCCAGCTCCCAGCCCCTCTAGACGGTCCAGAAGGATGTTATGGTTGATTGTATCAAAGGCCGCTGAGAGATCCAGCAGAACTAGGAAACAACTAGAAGAGAAGAGATAGAGAGAGGGAAATAAGACTAAGAAAGTAAAGAGCAACAACGTTTGGAATGCTGTAAAAGTTTTGTTTGTGTCTGAAATAAAATACACTCTTCTTTATTAATTGAAAAGCTGACTGAGACTGAAGCGATTTTACCAGGGAGGACCTGGTTGGTGGCAGCGGATTAGTGGTGTACGGGTCAATAGTCCGTGAGACGACCGGGGGCTTCATACGAACGCCACAATCCCATTGCTTGGTCCCTGCTCCTGCCAACCTAGCAGTTCAAAAGCACTTCAAAGTGCAAGTAGCTAAATAGGTACCGCTCCGGAGGGAAGGTAAATGGTGTTTCCATGCGCTGCTCTGGTTTTGCCAGAAGCGGCTTAGTCATGCTGGCCACATGACCCAGAAAAACTGTCTGTGGACAAACGTCGGCTCCCTCGGCCAGTAGCGTGAGATGAGCGCCGCAACCCCAGAGTCGTTCATGACTGGACTTAACTGTCTGGGTTCCTTTTAGGGGTTTTGGACAATTATTTAAGAGACATCCTTGTTTGAAGAGGTAACTGATCAAACATTGTTGTATTCAACATAGCGTTGTAAATCCATGCACAACAGGACTTCCATCATTTTAACATGATTAATATTAATATTAATAATTTAATTATGTCCACCCTGCCCATCTAACTGCGTTGCCACAGCCACTCAGAGTGCCTTACAACATATATAAAAACATAAGAGAACACCACACATTAAAAAGCATTATGCACCCTCTAAATTTGTTATGAGGGTCCCCCAACTCTCTGGAGCAGATTTACAGGTGACACAGGACACCTGCGGAGGGGAAAGTCCTTTGCGTACCAGCAAGTTGTATTCAGATATAACATTATGTATGAATGTTTTGTTCCTACCTCCTTTCAAGTGGGGAACCAAACCATGAGAACTGCTTCACATGTAATGCTAAGCCATCCAACTGTTTTTTCCTTACTTTAGGAAGGGAGGATGTGGGAATGCTTAGTCCATGTGTAGGCAAACTAAGGCCCGGGGGCCAGATCCAGCCCAATCGCCTTCTCAATCCAGCCCGTGGACGGTCTGGAAATCAGCGTGTTTTATATGAGTAGAATGTGTCCTTTTATTTAAAATACACCTCTGGGTTATTTGTGGGGCATAGGAATTCTTTCAACCCCCCCCCCCAAAAAAAAATATATAGTCTGGCCCCCCACAAGGTCTGAGGGACAGTGGACCGGCCCCCTGCTGAAAAAGTTTGCTGACCCATGGCTTAGTCTGTTTGCACAAGCATATAGCTTGTGGACAGACTAAGTTCCTCACCATGGTATATCACAGGCATTGCATCTGAATGCAAGCATCCAAGGAGTGTGTAAGAAGGGAGATTATTCATCGGGACATTGTTGTTTTAAAAAAGTGTCAACTTTCACTTGCAAATATCACAATACTTAATGGAAGCCCTTCCTGTGTCGATTTAAATGAGCCACTCTCTGAATTTATTTATATTTAAGGCAGAAAGGAGACTGAAGTATCACTTGTCAGGGCTGGAGTCAGAGGCAGGTCAGCAAGAAAGGAAGCAGATCTCTGTTGTCAGTGAAGTTAACTCTTTATTCAAGGAAACAGAATACAACTCAACAGCCCTTCTCAGTAGGTCGTGCCGCTATGGAGCAGTTGCCAGGACTGCCTTCCAAACCTCTCTAAGGCTTCTCGTCTCCCGGATATTTCCCAAGCAGTCTCAAACTGCGTCTGCGCACCTCTGACTTCTTTTCAATACTCTGTGAGTTCTTGCAGGGGGAGGAGAGCTTGCCGCAGCAAGAGATGCTTCAGACTCAGAGTCTCTGAACTGCTCCCTGTCCCAGGCTCTTCCTGCTCACTGAACCCTGTTGCCCTTTCAGTATGTGGGACCTGCTCCCAATCTTCACCCTCCGATCTCTCCTCAATGTCCCACCACTAATCAGAGCCTTCCTCCTCTGGGGGTTCCCTTTGGGGGGGGGTTCACTGGCTGGTGCCCCCCATCACTCCTCTTTGTCCAGCCAGTCCCTGACACCATTTGTCATCCACAAGACTGACAACTATACAAGAGTGGTCCCAACAAATTAATAGTAATAGTAGTAATAGCAATAATTTTTATGCCACCCATCTCACTGGGTTGCCCCAGCCATTATGGGCGGCTCCCAAGAAAAATTTAGTAAAAATGCTGCTTCCGAGTAACATTGTGCAAGTATTTTGCAGGTTTGCACACTCCTTCTTGCACTGCAAGAATGATTTTATCTAGTTAGCATTTGCAAAACAGTTTCAAAACTTCCGTTTCAAACTACCCGTGATGAGCGCTAGTACTGGGGCGTAATTCAACATGACAGCTAATGCTGTCAAAGGGAGGGAATTTACACAAGAGGGAAAGGAAGTATGCAAGACCATGGTTAAGAGATTAGGAAATGTTGTTTCTTAACAGACCAAATACATCATGAAAACCATACCCTGAAGTAAAAATGTTGATAAGTCTTAAACTGAGGTGCAAAGGTTTGAATCTCTTCGTTTAAGGCATGTGCGCAACAGCTGACCAGCATATTAAAATGATCAAAAATAGGATAATCAAGAAGAAGAAAAACATATGGTATTTTCTTTATATGACAAAATGTTCTGCAAGGGGGAACATAATTTAATTTAGATGCCATCAAGCTGGTTTCTATTTAAGGAGTAAGGAGCGCAGATATGAGAGACAGGTGGAATCCTGTTCTGGGCGCCACAATGTAAGAAGGATGTTGACAAGCTGGAATGTGTGGCAACGAGGGCAACCAAGATGACCAAGGTTCTGAAAACCAAGCCTTATGAGGAACAGTTGAGGGAACTGGATATGTTTAGTCTGGTAAAGAGGAAGCGGAGAGGAGATATGATAGCCATCTTCAAATACCTAAAGGGCTGTCAAACAGAGGATGGAGAAAGCTTGCTTTCTCCAGCTCCTGAGGAGGGTAGGACCCAAACTAATGGGTTCAAGTTCCAAGAAAGGAGATTCCTACTAAATACCTGGAAGAACTTTCTGACAGTAAGAGCTGTTAAACACTGGAACAGACTCTCTCTGGAGGTTGAGGACTCTTCTTCCTTGGAGGTTTTTAAGCAGAGGTGGATGGCTTAATGGTCTAGTTGAGATTCTTGCATTGTGGTGGGGTTGGACGACATGAGCCTCGGGAACCCTTCCATGATTCTATGAGAACCAAAAGGGACACAAACATCTTCTCCTGTTTCCCTACACCTTTGGGCCACTTCAGCGTATCGACAATCAACATGCTTATGCATAAGGTGTTTAGGACAAAACAATAACAACAACAACCGAGTTTGTTTTCATCAAAATGGCAATGCAAATTCTTACCTTCCGCTTAATGATGAAATATATGGTACCACATGGATCCCCAGCGGCCCGCCTTCCCCAGAAATCTCTACCGCTCTTGTGACACCACTAAGGAAGAGGAGGGGGAAACAGACATGGTTACATTCATCAAAAATCAGAGAGCAACAGTCTCTCTAGTAGGTCAGCCTACCACCAACCTTTCAATGTTGGTTCAATGCCAGGGCAAAGATGTTTTCATTTTCCTGGAAATTTAGGCAACATCCATGATTTGTGGGGGGTTTTTTTGTTTTTGTTTTTTTTGTATTGTTAAAACTGTTTTTTATAAGTTTGTGTGATTTTATCCTTGTTTCTTCTTCTTGCTCAGCCGTACATAGCTTTGAGGCTGTTGCTTTTAAAGTTAGAAGCTATACAGTAATGTATTAAGCCTAAACTTTAAAAGAGATCAAGACAAAAGCAGCTGTGAAAGGTCAACAAAAGTAGACACATATCTTCTCCTTTATTCTAGTATTGGTTCCGCAGTGTGGGGACTTTTGTTTTCATGGATTGTCTCCAGGAGAATAAAAACCCTGGACCCCATGTGTGCAATAATAATGGTGGCTAAAGACAGGGACGAGAAGGCTTTTTTTATACTTGTGCTACAACATCTGAAGTGGGCTCATGTGGAGGTAATACTTATCTGACAATGCCCCTTCTATACAGTCGTACCTTGGTTCTCGAATGCTTTGCAACTTGAACGTTTTGGCTCCTGAACGCAACAAACCCGGAATTGAGTGTTTTCCGGTTTGCGAACGTTTTTTGGAAACCCGAATGTCCGACGTGGCTTCCGCAGTTGAGTGCAGGAAGCTTCTGCAGCCAATCGGAAGCCGCGCCTCAGTTTTTGAACATTTCCAGAAGTCGAACCGACTTCTGGGACAGATTCCGTCCGAGAACCAAGGTGCGACTGTAATGAAGTTGGAATAACAACCTGCTTCTGAGCTTCACTTCCTAGACGTAGTGACTGGATCTCTTTCACAAACATACTCAGCTCAGTATGGGATGTCTCTCAAAACCGAAAGTTTACTTCAGCCTCTGTGTGATGTCTTGTTCTTGTCTGGACAACCATCTATTAGCGCACACTTGACCACAACAGCTCTTTCTTCCTGTTTTGTTCCCCGTTTCATTTCCTGCAGTGTTGTGGATTTAATCAGTGGATAATGTTCTGTGTTGATTGACACAATTTCCTGATTACCTTGTTATCACCTCCCCGGTGCTTTCATATGCCATGCTCAGGTGTCTGTCACTGCTAATCATTTTCTAAAATTTTATATGAGCCCCGCTGGGTTCAGGGTGTGAAATGAATCAACTGCATTAACTGAAAAGTTTTGTGGACATGGAAGTACACTTTTATTCATGACAGGTTATGGCAGGCATAGGCAAACTTGGCCCTCCAGATGTTTTGGGACTACAATTCCCATTATCCCTGACCACTGGTCCTCCTAGCTAGGGATGATGGGAGGGGTGATTTAATGCAACCCCCAAACACCCCTCCCCAGCAGTAGCCAAATTTAAATAAAAAAACTCTTCCTTAGGAGCCAAAATGTTTTTGCTTTGTTTTTAATTACGAGTAACTGCTATATAAGGGACACGGGTGGTGCTGTGGTCTAAACCACTGAGCCTCTTGGCCTTGCCGATCAGAAGGTCAGCGGTTCGAATCCCCGTGACGGGGTGAGCTCCCGTTGCTCAGTCCCTGCTCCTGCCAACCTAGCAGTTCGAAAGCACGTCAAAGGGCAAGTAGATCAATAGGTACCACTCCAGCGGGAAGGTAAACGGCGTTTCCGTGCGCTGCTCTGGTTCGCCAGAAGTGGCTTAGTCATGCTGGCCACATGACCCGGAAGCTGTACGCCGGCTCCCTCGGCCAATAAAGCGAGATGAGCACTGCAACCCCAGAGTCGTCCACGACTGGACCTAACGGTCAGGGGTCCCTTTTACCTTTACCTGCTATAGGGCCAGGGGGGAGGGGTGAAGCTGTGGAGGGTAGGATTACATGCAATTCCAGTCCTGATCGGGGCAGGGGAAGTGGGGGGCTTACTTTTGAGCAACACCAAAAAGAATATGTAGTTGCTCACTATATATAGTATTAAAAAACCCCGATATGTTTGACCCCAAAACAGCTGGAAAGGGGAAATGAACCAAACATGCTGAAAATAAAGTAAAATGTGAGCTTGTTATTGTTGCACTTACAGTTTATTAATGTAAGAAGTGTAGTTAGCCGCCCTGAGCCCGGTTTCGGCTGGGGAGGGCGGGATATAAATAAAATTTATTATTATTATTATTATTATTTCAACCAAACTGGTACCAAAGCTGGCCTAATACAACTCCGGCCGATCCAATGAAGCCTTTAAATGAGTAACCGATGCATGATGCAGTTTCAGAATGCCAAGTAATCAACTGTTAATAAACCAAGTATCTACTTTGTAATAGCCTCGGTTTAATTTTTCATTAACAGAGCTATTTTTATTATGGGGGGGGGACATGTTTCTGTGTGAGGCTTGCAAAAACATTTCTGTTTCTACATGTTGCACTAGGGGGTGAAATTACATGACTGGAGATACATTCCTAAACTACAGTATAATGCCTTGTTATTTTTAACCTCTTCCAATTAAGAGGTATTGGACAAGAAACATGAATGTAAGAAAGGGGGAAAGGGAAAAAAGAGAAAGAAAGAAAGAAAGAAAGAAAGAAAGAAAGAAAGAAAGAACATAAAAATTCTACGCAAGGGTGTGTGATTTTATTGAGCTTGCTATTAAAGCAATATTCTTATGCTACCACGTTTGTTTATTGTTAAATAAGAAAATGTACCGGTTTATGTAGACAGAGTTTTTGCTAACTGGTAATAAACAAAACACCTCTCTTTCTCTTCCCCCGCATAGTTCCCATCTTCCTATAAGCACACAAAGAAATATTCTCATGTGATTTTTTTTGGGGGGGGCGGGGATCACAGTTTTCCATTCTCTATTTTGAGAAAAAATGAAAAACGGTGTTTACTGTCTTCTTGATACACACAGAAATTTTAACAAGATAGACATGGGAAAGTATTAGGAGTAAGACATGCACGCCTATATTGAATTTAATTTTTTTAAATTGTTTTTTTTAAATTGTCTGAAATCTTGGTTAAAACAAACACACACACACTTTGGTTTAGGACTTCAATGACAACGTTTTGGAGGTCCCAGGTCGCAAGGTAGTTAGATTGGTCTCGACCAGAGCCGGGGCTTTTTCGGCTGTGGCCCCGATCTGGTGGAACGCTCTTTCACAAGAGACTAGGGCCCTGCGGGACTTGAAATCTTTCCGCAGGGCCTGCAAGACAGGGCTGTTCTGCCTGGCCTTTGGTTTGGACTCAGTCTGACCCCTTATGTTTCCCTCCCCTTATGGTTTTGATCTATGGGCTACTTTTAAAATGAGGCTGCATTTTAAATTGCATTTTAACCTGTATTTTAAATTGGGTCCCCCCCCATTATGTTTTTATTGTAATTTTACTGGTGTTAGCTGCCCTGAGCCCGGCTCTGGCCGGGGAGGGCAGGGTATAAATAAAATTTATTATTATTATTATTATTATTATTATTATTATTATTATTATTATTGCTAAATCTAGCTCAATTCAGTTACCAGGCACCTGCAGTTTTCAACACTGCCACTGAGACTTCCTTAAAACCACCTAGAATGCAAAAAATCGCAAGCAGTTCTGAATTTGAGAGTGTGCTCCTAGATTTGCTGTTTTTAGCCAGGTGCTCTCAACCACCTTGCCATTGTCACCACAAGCAGGTTTAAATATCAGATAGGAGAACAAGGCACCTTCTTACCAGAATATTTATATTTGGCAAATTTTTATCTGATTAGGAAACTCGTTGCTTCCTGCTCGTTAACTATCTGACCACAGAGATCCTTGAATTCAAAAAACGCCAGAACGAGTAACACAAATGTAACATAACTGAAGGTGGCAGCCATGTAGAAAAGTTACCACTAACATAATACGCCTGCTCCCCCACCGCCCAAATCTTACTATCACTTCCCCTGCGGTTCAAAGCCATCAGCGGGTCAGAGATCGGCTGCTCCATCTCCTCCATCTTTTTATCCGCCACCCACCAAAACTAACGCTCTCATTTGGACCATGCTGTTCTTAATTTGGTTTAGCTGAAGCAGAATGATATGATGATATATAGAAAGAGCAGAAGAAAGCATGGCGAAGAATGAGAACGGCAAATTAGGAAGCAGGGAGAGAGACTTGCAATTACATACATGCTGGTGAAATGTTATTTCATTACAATCAGGGTCGGCAGGAGAGGACATAGACATGGCCCACCCCACCCCACCCAAATACATACACCATAGCAGAATGACACTGTATTTCTGCAGGGCGAAGCTTATCTGCCTCCCCCCCCCAAAAAAAAAAAAAAAATTACAGTGGTAAGGTAAAGGTAAAGGGACCCCTGACCTTTAGGTCCAGTCATGGCTGACTCTGGAATTGCGGCGCTCATCTCGCTTTATTAGCCGAGGGAGCCGGCGTACAGCTTCCGGGTCATGTGTCCAGCATCACTAAGCTGCTTCTGGCGAACCAGAGCAGCGCACGGAAACGCCGTTTACCTTACCGCCGGAGCAGTACCTATTTATCTGCTTGCACTTTGATGTGCTTTTGAACTGCTAGGTTGGCAGGAACAGGGACCGAGCAACGGGAGCTCACCCCGTTGCGGGGATTCGAAACGCCAACCTTTTGATCAGCAAGTTCTAGGCTCTGTGGTTTAACCCACAGCGCCACCTGCGTCCCATATTTTACAGTGATACCTCGGGTTAAATACTTAATTCGTTCCGAATTAAATGAGTGGTGGCAGAGGGGGGCCCCATTAGCTAAAGTGGTGCTTCAGGTTAAGAACAGTTTCAGGTTAAGAACGGACCTCCCAAATGAATTAAGTGCATAACCAGAGGTACCACTGTATATCAGCTGCCATTTGAATTTTGCATGCATTTTGAACTCATGTCGCTTTTTCCGTTCTGGATTTCTAGCATGACCCAACGGTATGGGAGTTTCATGAGTATATCTCACAATGCCTTCTTCCATGTTTGAAATCAGTTACAGGGGGAGGTTTGTGAGTTACACAGGGGGTTACATGGCAATGAGGGAGTTAACCTTTTCTCCCCATCCCACAATGCAGTGTGTTCCAATTAAAAATGCCACCATGATTACTATTAGCCTGGGGTTGGCATATATCTCCCATGTCACTTCTAGTTTGGCCCCAGGTAATGTGACAATGGATGCAGGTGGCGCTGTGGGTTAAACCACAGAGCCTAGGACTTGCCGATCAGAAGGTCGGCGGTTTGAATCCCCGTGATGGGGTGAGCTCCCGTTGCTCAGTCCCTGCTCCTGCCAACCTAGTAGTTCGAAAGCATGTCAAAGTGCAAGTAGATAAATAGGTACCGCTCCGGCAAGAAGGTAAACAGCGTTTCCATGTGCTGCTCTGGTTTGCCAGAAGCGGCTTAGCCATGCAGGCCACATGACCCGGAAGCTGTACGCTGGCTCCCTCGACCAACAAAGCGAGATGAGTGCCGCAACCCCAGAGTCGGTCACGACTGGACCTAATGGTCAGGGTCCCTTTACCCCTTTACCTTTAATGTGACAATAAAGAGGCTTTCAAGCATCCTGAAATCTACCCAGTGTAAATATCTGCCATTTCTCTTCAACAAATTGATTTAAGGAACTATATTATTTGATCTACCATAGGCAGAATGCCACAAGCCATACATAAACACACAGATGCATACATCCAAAAGATGTATGAGGTTTGTCTTTTAAAAAAGTAAAAAAAAAAACAACAGATAAGGTACAATAAAGTAGAAATGAACTATAAATGTACTCATACATACTTGAAAATGAATTTTGTTTTCTGAGACGCCAGCACTTCACTGTGTGCAGCAAGATCCCAATCTTCTGAAGACGAGTGGGTCAAACCCTAAAGAGATTTTGAAAATGTGCATTTTAATGTTAAATGTGATGATTTGCATTTAGAGCAGTTGTTAATACTTATGAATTACACTCCAAACCAAAAACCAAACGTCTAGGAATTCCAGCCTTACTGTTCCCAACAACTGCTCCATACCTCTGCTGCAACAAGACTTGAAAAAGACATGATCTGATGTTGCTTTATTTCCACCATTTCATGAAGCAGTTAGAATGGTAAGGCTGGATAGAAAGGGGGTAAGCAACTGAGACACCTACTCACAAACCCCCACATGTGAGCAGAAAGTGGAAAGTAGAAAGAGCAGAATTTCCTTAGAGCAAATTCATTTTTTAAAAAAATACTGATAAATGTAGCTGAACATAGTGAGTGCAATGTAGACTCTCTCCAAGGGCCTCCAACCTAGTGGTGGAGAATCCTCTGGAAAAACAATCTCTCAAAGGACCTGTTTTCTTTTCTCTAGTGCTAATGCGCCCAGGAACCTCACCAAAATGCTGGAGAGGGTGCACCTCCACAGGCACATATCTCCACATGTGGTGGGAGTGCCCCAAAATCCAACTATTCTGGACAACAGCTACACGAGAAATATGCAAAATAACTAAGCAAGTATTAGACATCACCCCAGAATTGGCCCTACTAAACATCTTCCAAGACAACAATGCCCATTTACACCACAAAGAACTCATAACCCACCTACTTTCAGCAGCCAGAAACACCATAACCAGACACTGGAGAGACCTGTCAGGAGTAAGCATGGACCAGTGGTACCAAATAGTATGGGAAACAGCCCTACTAGAAAAATTAACCAATAAACTGAAACTGAAACAGGGACAAACAGAAGAAGACAGCTTTATGGCTCCCCTTTATCACATACACAGCCCAACAAGACAATGACAACAATCCACCAACAGCGTACAAATCAATATGGCCAACCTGGTCCAAAACACCCACCCACCCCACTCACACATGAAAACAAAGATCACCACAGCCAACCACAAACAAACAACCACACCCTAGGCCAACCCCAACCTCTCTCAGCACCAAAGGAACACAAGTGAACAGCAGAGAACCTACACAAGCGACGCTGACACAAAACCCCACATATATTAAGTAAAATAGAAACATCGCCACCCAACCCCCACCCCCACTTATCTTTCCTCTTTCTCCCTTTTCTTCTCCCCCTAATGTCTCAACAAATGAAACGAATTTGTAAAAATGTTACATGGAAAATATACGAGAGACATTACATATACTTCTGTAAAACAAGAAAATCTTTAATAAAAAAAATTAAAGCAGGATCAAAGGACCTGTTGATGGCATTTCACCATTGTACTGTGGAGAGTGTATCAACTTATGGTCTGTGTGTGTGGTTTGGGAGCTCCACGGCCAGGGAAAAATCAACGCTGTCCAGGGTTGTAAAAACTGCAGAGAGAATAATTGGGTGCACTCTTCCCACCTTAGATCAAATCTATGCTTCCAGGTGCCATAAGAATGCTGCAGAGATAGCACAGGATAGTGCGCACCCCGGAAATGATCTCTTTCAGCTTCTGCCTTCTCGAAGAAGGTATGGGGTTATAAAGACTAGGACTAGCCGCCTGAGAAACAGTTTCTACCCAAATGCGATTCTGGTTTTAAACACAGTATAAGGAGTCTCTGTAGGAGTATATTGTATTTTAAAATGGGGTTTCAGAGTTTTTAGGGGGTTTTGAATGTCTTATGTAGATTTTTCAATTTCATTGTTCTGTATGGGACAATGACAATAAAGATATCGTATTGTATCATATTGAGGAGAAAGGAGGGCAGGGAGATTATTGGCTATTTCCTTTCCTCCATGAAACCTCTCAGTTGCTCTGGAGGGTACCCCAATCTTCAGAGGGTCCCCCAGAGCAGATTTTCAGAGAGTTGCAGGAGGGGATTTGCAAAACTACCACCTTCCCATTTCCTTGTGAGCAGAACTCCACTTCTGAGAAATCTGGATCCAAACCCTTGTTTTTTATATATACGTGTGTGTGTGTGTGTGTGTGTGTGTGTGTGTGTGTGTGTGTATTCTTTCATCCTGAAAGGAAAATAGGAAGGATGTCCATGGGTGAACTCCATATCTGTCAAAATGAGTGTAGGGAGGTCAGGCATGGGTCCTTGCTGGTCAGAAGGATTAATGAGGAAAATCTAGGGAAATTATGCTTAACAACCCACGTTGTTTAAATGGAAACATTATCAGGACGAGCATGACTCTAAACCAGGCATAGGCAAACTCTGGCCCTCCAGATGTTTGGGACTACAATTCCCATCATCCCTGACCACTGGTTCTGTTAGCTAGGGATGATGGGAATTGTAGTTCCAAACATCTGGAGGACAGGAGTTTGCCTATGCCTGATCTAAACGTATTTTGACATGGCATCGCTTTCATAAAATGGACAACACTAACTTATTGGGATAGAATTAGCAGTATATTGACTCTTCATCGCTTTTTTTATATTTGGGTGGAACAGACCCTCCCCCTCCCTGTATCAGGAACTGAAACTGAATCTGAATGTCACCATCTAGTTCAAGCCACTTTATATAAGAAAATAATTGTGGCTGAAAATGTCAAGATTAATTAGTGAAGTCCTGTTTCATCCAGAGTATCAACACTGATACCGAGCGATCTAATTTCAGCTATAAATGATGTAATGTGAACTAATAACACAGAAAAACAACAGTTGAACAAATGACTTTTTTTTTTCTCACAAGGGATTTCAGGATAGCAGAACACCTTGAGATGAGCCCATTCACCTTATCTATATACTAATACCAAGTCAAGTCCTACACTGTGCTTGCCCTTATCCACCTAAAACACTATATATGCATCCTCTGGAGTTTCAAAATTCTTTGAAATTTTGCAAACCTTTGATACTGAAAAAGCCCTGGAATTCTACAGCTAGTTCAGAGCACAGCTGAAAGACTTTTGACTGGGACCAATCAGCAGAATCAAATATCTTCACTGAATCCTGGCCGGTTTCAAGGACAGTCTGAAGCGCTAGTGCTTACTTTTAAAACCCTATACTGTTTGGAATCAGGCATACATGAAGGAATGCCAAGCATAACCACATCAACCTGCTTGCCTGCTAGTACAATAGCCGCCACAGACCTTTCTTCCGGAGCACCCATCTTTAGAAATTACTGTATTGGCCCGAATATAAGCCCCATCCCCCCCCGCCCCCCAGATTCCGATCGTGAAAAGTTAGTGTGGCTTATATTCAGGGCCAGATTTAGGTTTGATGAAACCCTAAGCTACTGAAGGTAAGGGGGCCCTTTAAATGTCCAGCTCTCCTTTATCAACAACAAATTGTCACTGTTTTTTGTGTATGTGTTGAATATATGCTGTATGGTAATTTATGGACGTAATAGGTATCTAAAGCCATTTGCACATGTTCCCATGCAACCAGTACATGCAGAATGTAAAGGTAAAGGGACCCCTGACCATTAGGTCCAGTCATGGCCGACTCTGGGGTTGCGGCACTCATCTCGCTTTATTGGCCGAGGGAGCCGGCTTACAGCTTCCGGGTCATGTGGCCAGCATGACTAAGCCACTTCTGGTGAACCAGAGCAGCACTCGGAAACGCCGTTTACCTTCCCACCAGAGCGGTACCTATTTATCTACTTGCACTTGACATGCTTTTGAACTGCTAGGTTGGCAGGAGCAGGAACTGAGCAACGGGAGATCACCCCGTCACAGGGATTTGAACTGCCAACCTTCCGATCGGCAAGTCCTAGGCTCTGTGGTTTAACCCACAGCACTGTAGGCACCCTATATATAGAAATGAGCAAACGAGTGATATTTTAGGGAGCAGGCTAGCAGGTGGGGCCCATCTTACATCATAGGAGCCTACACAACACAAAACACTGTTGTTGTGTGTAGGTTTTATTTTATTTATTTTTTATCTTATATTTTGGAAGTGTACATCCAGGTTTATTTTACTTTAATTTTTTTGGGTGTCCCCCAAGATAGTGGGGCCTTAAGCTATAGCTTGTTTAGCTTTATGTAAACCCGGCACTGCTATATTCGCGACCTTACGCCACCGTCAAACAGGCGTGCTCCCCTCCCCACAGTGACGCTCAACCCACTTGCAGCTCCCACGCCTCCCCCAAGCCGCCAAATTTAAAATTTGTGGGTGCGGCTTATATTTGGGCCTATATGGTATGCAGCTTATTTGTGGGTGCGGCTTATATTTGGGCCAATACGGTATGTGGGTGGTGACTGGGAAGAGGGTCTTCTCAATGGTGTTATACGAGTTCTCTCCCAAGGAAGTCTTGCCAGGCATAGAGTTTCTCTTTGGGGTCACCAAGTAAGCTTAAAAAAATAATAATCCCTAGACTATTTTTATCCATAAAATACAATCTATAAAATTACAGTGGTGCCCCGCCAGACGAATGCCTCGCAAGACGAAAAACCCGCTAGACGAAAGGGTTTTCCGTTTTTCGAGGCGCTTCGCAAGACGAATTTCCCTATGGGCTTGCTTCGCAAGATGAAAACGTCTTGCGAGTCTTGTGAGTTTTATCCCTTCCCCCCCTTTTTTTAAGCCGCTAAACCGCTAATAGCGCTAATCCGCTAAGCCGCTAATAGGGTTGCTTCGCACGACGAAAAAACCGCTAGACGAAGAGACTCGCGGAACAGATTATTTTCGTCTTGCAAGGCACCACTGTAATAATAATAAATATAGCAATATACGAATATGTAGATTTATACGGATCTACCAGGCTTTTAATCAGCGATTATTTTTTGCTGCTAGTTTTATTTGCTATCTTAATTTTCTTGCATCTTTTATTTTTTCCCCGTTTTCATGGTGAAAGCTGCCCTGAGATATGAAGGTCTTCATAGAAATGTATTAATAGGTTTTAAAATGGCATTGATTTCAATGGCAGAGATGAACGCATGCATAAATTTCCCCCAGTGACCTCAATGGGACTTCTAAGGAACTTTGGTTAGTTCGTGCTCCACATTTTAAATGCATTACAGATACATGCAATTGCAAGCCCAGTCCAACTTAGCTTTGTTAATAAATCTAGTGTTTTTGTCATCTTCAGACTTAAAAAAATATATATTGATAGTTTATCTTAAAATCCATAAGTTAATTTGGAAGCAAAATGTCCTACTACTGGAGAAAACATTGTTATTAAAAGAAATCCTGAAGGATCTATAAATATATTTTAAATCCCTGGTGTGTGTGTGTGTGTGTGTGTGTGTGTGTAAAGAGACAGCAGAAAATAACCTTTAGCAAAGTGGGATTTGTTCTAATAATTTAGTATAGAAATCAGTGAAATAAGAACTGAAGTAGTGTATTATGCCCTGAATACCTAAGTGACTGGATGGTTTGATAAAATGGTGGCATAACCTGCATTGAAACAAAGCAAAATAATTATTAAAGAAGAAAAAATAAGAATGAGAAAAAGCAGGATGTATTAACATTTGTAAGTAATGAGATCATGATGCAGAAATTCACGGAAAAAAAAAAAAAAAAACCAGCACAACTACAAGAACCCAATAAAAGGTTAATTAAAGAACATTATATACTACATCCTCAGAATCATAAAATTATTAAGACAACAACCACCGACAGAAAAGCTACCGCTAATATGCCTCATTTGTAATTTTATTTATTTATTTATTGAAAAGCATGAACTCGCAGAGCAGACTTCATTTCATATTAGAAAGTAGGCTTACTGACAACAACAATGTCTTCGGGGGTTCAGAGGGTTTAATTGAAGCATTGCTGTAAAGTAATGGCTGCATACTTAATTAGAAGAATAAAAGTAAGGAAACAAATTGTTGTTGCTCAGGTGCGCACCACACGGACACACAAAAATGGAACAGGCGATAGACACTATATTATATCAGGGGTACGCAAACTAAGGCCCGGGGGGCCTGATGAGGCCCGCCAAGCTCGTAAATCTGGCCCGCAGACCCTGCCACCCGCTCAGTCAGCTCCCCGCGTGCTACGGACGCCTCGTCGTGCAGGGACTGACTTTCGCGACGCTGGCACAGCTTCTGGGTGGGTGGCGATGCTGGCGCAGCTTCGGATTGGCTGCAGGAAGTTCCTGCAGCCAATCCGAAACCTCGCCACCTGCACATTGAGGTAAACACAGCACGGCCGTGGACAGAGAGGCAGGTGGGCGGGCGGCAGATCTGGGCTACGCCATGGGCATCGTGATGGGCGCATCACAGGTCTTCAGCCAGAGCTTGGCGTGCTTGCTGGCCCTACACCTGGCACCTGGCTTGGTGGTAGAGGGTGAGCTGCGTGCCATCTGCCCAGCGCTCCGCATGCGCGGCCTGCCCACCAACCTGGCCTCGGACGATGGGCCGCAGCACATGATACATGCCGCCCGGGAGCTCAGCAGGGATGGGCCGATGAAGCAGCTGCTGCTCGTCAACAACGCTGGTGAGCGGGCAGCGCCGAGATGCACTCCTGAGCGCGTGCAGAGTGCGTTCCTCCTCCAGGTCTGGAGGCAGCTGCGGGACCGGCTTGCAGGGTATTTATATATTTCAAAATATAGCCCAGCCCCCCACAAGGTCTGAGGGACAGTGGACTGCCCCCCCCCCAATGAGAAAGATTGCTGACCCCTGTATTACCGTATTTTTCGCTCCATAAGACGCACCTTTTCCCCTCCAAAAAAGTAAGGGGAAATGTCTGTGTGTCTTATGGGGTGAATGCACTGGACGGCAGAAGGATACCTCGGCCGGCGCTGCAGTTGCAAGCTGAGGGATGCCTCCGCAGCCGGAGCCATGGCTCCCATCCATTGCTCACTGTAAAGCAAGCAGAACAAGAGCCATTGACATGCTCTGCGCAGCTCTCGCTTTTCTTGCAAGAGCCGGTGAGAGCATGTCAGCGGCTCTTGCTCTGCTGGATTTGCATCGAGGCAGGAGGAGGCAAGGACGGAGTCATGGCTCCCGACCACCCCTCCAGTGTGGTGGACGGGAGCCAGTGTGGTGCAGTGGTTAAGAGCGGTAGTCTCATAATCTGGTGAACCGGGTTCGCGTCTCCGCTCCTCCACATGCAGCTGCTGGGTGACCTTGGGCCAGTCACACTTCTCTGAAGTCTCTCAGCCCCACTCACCTCACAGAGTGTTTGGTGAGGAGGAGGAAGGGAAAGGAGATTGTTAGCCGCTTTGAGACTCCTTAGGGTAGTGGTAAAGCGGGATACCAAATCCAAACTCTTCTTCTTCTTCTTCTCCTCCTGCCTCGCGGTAAAGCAAGCAAAGCACCTGTCCCAGTGTCTCCTCCTCCTCCTCCTCCTCCTCCTCTGGCGTCACCTCGCTTTACAGCGAGGCGGGAGGAGGGATGGGCAAGCAAAGTGAGCGCTGAGCAAAGCGGGAAACAAGCCATGTAAGCGGCTCTTGCTTTGCTTGCTTTAAAGCAAGAAAAGCAAGAGCCACTTACACGCTCTGCGCAGAATATTTTTTTTCTTGTTTTCCTCCTCTAAAAAATAGCTGCATCTTATGGTCAGGTGGGAACGCAGGTGGCGCTGTGGTCTAAACCAGTGTTTCCCAACCTTGGGCCTCCAGCTGTTTTTGGACTACAACTCCCATCATTCCTAGCTAGCAAGACCAGTGGTCAGGGATGATGGGAATTGTAGTTCAAAAACAGCTGGAGGCCCAAGGTTGGGAAACACTGGTCTAAACCAGAGCCTAGGGCTTGCTGATCAGAATGCCGGCGGTTCGAATCCCCACAACGGGGTGAGCTCCTGTTGCTCGGTTCCAGCTCCTGCCAACCTAGCAGTTAGAAAGCACGTCAAAGTGCAAGAAGATAAATAGGTGCCGCTCCAGCGGGAAGGTAAACGGCATTTCCGTGCGCTGCTTTGGTTCACCAGAAGCGGCTTAGTCATGCTGGCCACATGACCCGGAAGCTGTACGCCGGCTCCCTCGGCCAATAAAGCGAGATGAGCACCACAACCCCAGAGTTGTCTGCGACTGGACCTAACGGTCAGGGGTCCCTTTACCTTTACCTTTTATGGTCAGGTGAGTCTTATGGAGCGAAAAATATGGTATTATTATCCCTAGGCTTTTTAGAGCATAGCTCATAGCCCAAGCACTAAAAAGAGCCACACCTCTTTAACCTCACAACTTTGAGGAACACTTGTCTGTTCAACTCAGGTTCTCGGGTTCAAACATGAAAATGACAGATACGAAGTGTCATAGGTCTGAGCTCAACGTTCCTTTCATTCTAAAAAGTACACAACTTCATTCTGAGATGCTGCATAGTCAATGCATAGGCTTTGTAGCTATGTTATGTTGCCTTTGCCTCATTCAGTATGCCCAGGGCCACCCCTTAAATCATAGAAAGTTATTTTTTTCTGGTTCTCAAACATTCTAGACAAGAAGCTTATATATTCTTTCTCAACTTTCTCTCTCCACTGGGATTCTCACCCAGGCTTAATCCCCCCCCCCCATGTATAAGACACCCCAAAGTATAAGACGCTCCCTATTTTGGGGGGCTTCAAATTAAGAAAATACCCCTCAGCACTACCCATGTATAAAACGAGCCCCAATTTTAAACCTAAAATTTTGGTTAAAAAAAAATACCTAGTCTTGTACACAGAAAAGTACAATATATTGAATTTCATAATTACCTTTCATAGGGTATCAGGGCAGAGATACATAACAGAATAAAACACTGCATATAAAAATTGAATGCTAAAAATGCAATATTAACCAAATGCAGAACAGCAGGGTACTAAACAAATAATATTGTTCCATGCCGTGATGACTTATGATTTTAAGCAATGCATCAGGGCGGATTGATTTATTGCTAAACGCCACTGAGGTTGTGGTTGCCCAGTTTTGGTGCCACCGTGTCTCTCCCAGCCTAATTTCCTCCAGATGTGATGGAAGTTGTGGTCCAACAGCATTTGGGAGGACATGAGATTGAGGACAGGCTTGTTGAATACACCATGAACAAGACAAACAAGGCTCAGACAAATGTGCTCTCCAATGCCCCCTTCTTCCTGTGGGACGCAGATGACGCTGTGGTCTAAACCACTGAGCCTCTTGGGCTTGCTGTTCAGAAGGTTGGCAGTTCGAATCCCTGCAACGGGGTGAGCTCCCGTTGCTCAATCCCAGCTTCTGCCAACCTAGCAATTCGAAAGCACACCGGTGCAAGTAGATAAATAGGTACCACTGTGACGGAAAGGTAAACAGCGTTTCCATGCACTCTGGTTTCTATCACAGTGTTCCATTGCTCCAGAAGCAGTTTAGTCCTGCTGGCCACATGACCTGGAAAGTTGTCTGTGGACAAACGCCGGCTCCCTCGGCCTGAAAGCGAGATGAGCACCACAACTCCAGAGTCGCCTTTGACTGGACTTAACCGTCCAGGGTTCCTGTATCTTTACCTCTGTGTGCCCAAGAGAATGAGTTCTGAAGCTTTTGCTTCTGCTCAAGTAAGCACAACCTGCCATGTTGTCTGGATCCAGAACTATAGTCAGCCTTAACTATGGTTGCTTTGAACCAGGGCGATAAAAATAAATATTTAAAAAAATAATAATTTCAAAATCAGATTTTTTTATTTAAATCAGATTTTTTTTTTAAATCGGATTTTTAAAATAAAATCCTTTTGGAGGAAAAATCTTTCTAAAGATAGTTTTCTATTTAAGTTACATTATAGTCCAAAGGCTACTCATCAGGAAATAAGAATTTGTTTTAAGTTTTTCATATGTGCTAAAACTCAGTCTGAGTTTTTTTTTTAATCGTTTAACCACATCAGTTAACAAACATGGATACATATGCTATAATGTTATTGTTTTAGTTAAATTGTTTAAATTGTTACTAATGATTATTTTTCTCCTTTCAATGAATTACAGCAGAAAGGTTGTGCAAATATAAGCAGTAAACTTATTAAACCTCGCAATAAGTTCATAATTATCTACCTATGTATTTCTAATAGTATAACCAAATCAGTAATTTTAGATATAACTGTAAAAACTACTCTGAAAATTTCTTATTCCAAAAATGAAACCTTCATCTGGTTGTAAATATTAAGATTATACCAGCAAGAATGAGTCTTCTGTTAAAAAAAAAAAAAAGATTTAAATCAAGTCTTAATGACTAGTGATGTAAATCGATTTAATTTAAATCAAATCCACCCTGCTTTGAACAAGTCAGCTTATGTTTGAATAATGCTCTGAAGATGCTTAAAAATAACAACTAGCCAAAGTCAATTTTAACCAGAATTTATGTGAAGTAGAAGCAAAAGTCTCAGAACTTCTCCCCCCAGAAGCATCGGAGGAAAGGGGGGGAGTGCAGAAGACCAAGACTTGCTATCATTTGAATTGCTAAGAACTGGAAAAAGAAATGGCAACAAAAGAATGGCAAAATAAATTACTGGATCACATTGAATTGGCTAAACTAACAGAGGTAACCGGAGACCAACCTAATCAAAAGTTCAGAACAGAGTGGGAAAAGTGTAAAGATTACTTTATAAAACGGTGTCCCCAAGTGAAAACCTGGACTTGGATTAATTTCTGCAAGATGATTTGTGATTCTTAGGTTATGTATGTGAGACAATCATAATAATAATTCAGAAAGGAAACAGCTGAAAAGAAATGAATTAAAAAAGCCGGTATCAGGGTGAAGGAAGTCAAAATTTTATGTTATTTATATTTATGTGGTGTAAATGTTTAGGTTTTGCTGGTTGTAACTTTTATTGTCATTATCTAATTTCTAATATCTTTTTGTGGTACGCGGGTGGCGCTGTGGGTAAAACTACAGAGCCTAGGACTTGCCGATCAGAAGGTCAGTGGTTCGAATCCCCGCGACGGGGTGAGCTCCCGTTGCTCGGTCCCTGCTCCTGCCAACCTAGCAGTTCGAAAGCACGTCAAAGTGCAAGTAGATAAATAGGTACCGCTCCGGCGGGAAGGTAAACAGCGTTTCTGTGTGCTGCTCTGGTTCGCCAGAAGCGGCTTAGTCATGCTGGCCACATGACCCGGAAGCTGTACGCTGGCTCCCTCGGCCAATAAAGCGAGATGAACGCCACAACCCCACAGTCAGTCACGAATGGACCTAATGGTGAGGATTCCCTTTACCTTTTAATATATTTTTATTGCTGTATATTGTTGTCAGAGCTGCCCAAGGTCCCAGCTCACAAAGGACCAACGCCAGTTCTTGCTATATACAAAAGTCTTTATTAAGGTTCAGTTTCCATTTCAAAGCCGCGGCGTGCAGCTCTACGTCTCAACCCTAGACCGCTGAAGCTCCATCTGAATCTCCTCCCCCTCGACACCAGTTCAAGACCCTAGCCTTGCTCCACCTCTTCCTTTGCTCCTTTCTCCTCTGGGTCTTCCTGCCCGCTGGGGTGTCGCCCTTTCTGGACTCTTCTGATGCTGATTCCCCGGATTCTTCCCCCTGTTTCCGGCGTGCTTTAGGACCTGGCTCCCAATCCGACCTCCCTGCTGTCCCGCGCTCCTGTACATTTGAACTTGGCGTGCGCGCCCAGCCGGCAACCTTCCTCCTGACCGTTACACTGCTCCTGTCACTGCTTCCCCCTTCGGGGGGGTAGGCTGGGTCTGACTTCCCCTCCGTTCCCTCACTCAGCGATAGGGGCGTGGTCAGCCCTGCCTCATCTTCTCTCCCCACTGGAGGGGAAGCCAGCCCTGACGCATGGGACTCTTCCCCCCCGCTACGCCCTGGTGGGGAAGCTGGTCCCGATCTCCAGCTGCTGCTTTGGGAGTCGCCGCTGGCCCCTTGCTTCTGGTGCGTCCTTCCCGGGACCCCCCTTGCCCTGGCCATCGGTGCCCCCTTCTGGGAATCTTCCGAATCGCTGGAGAAGCTCATGGAATCTCTCGGCCCACTGTCATACTCCCCTGCGCTGCCCTCGGATTGTTCCCCTTCGCTCTCCGCTCTCTCTCTCCCCTGTGCCTCTTCTCCTGAACCCCTGACATCCATCCCCCCCTCGAAGCCCCCCTTCCCCCCTCCCTCTCTTCGGATGCGGGTTCCAGGTGCTCCAGTGTTGTGGGGGTGAGTGCGGGATACAGTTCTTCCCCTCTGGTGTGCAGCTGGCCGGCTGGGTCCGGCCAGTCCGGAATGGGCTCGTCGACGTCGATCTCCTCTGCTTCCATCTCTCTGCAGCTGTGCTCGAACCCAGGATCCTCCCCCAACACATCCATGTCCGTCTCCCCCCCGGTCGCCTCGGGGGATGCTGCCTGCCAAGGCCCCTTCAGCAGTTCCCTGCTCCACCCCACCTCCGGTTGATCGTCCCACCAATAAGAGCGGTCTGTAACAGACCCCGAGAGTGATCCCTCCGGGGAGCGTGTGTCGGGTGCTGGTTCCTCATCTGATGAGAACCCCTGGAACGTGCTGGCTGAAAGTGTGGTGTGAAAAGATATTCGTTGAAATAATCTGCCGGCATAGGTCTGTGTGGGAAGAGTGCATGGAACTCGTCTTTGAGGTAGTGCTCCTCCACCGCGTAGTATGGTACCCAGCTGTTGGCGCTGGCCGGGGTACCTTCCCTGGCGAGGAGATATTCAACCCCCTCTTCCCCCCATCTTGAGTCCAAAATCTCTGTGACCTCGTTGAGTGGCCCTGCTCTCGGTGACCCCCCCTGTTGGCGATTTGCGGGGTGGGTCTGGTGCGTTCCCTGGTGCCTGGAACCTGTGGGGTTCCTTGTAGGGTGTGAGCACTGATCTATGAAAGACCGGGTGCATTCTGGAGCCCTCCGGGAGTGTCAACCGGAAGGCTACCGGATTGATTTGTGCCTCGACTTGGTAAGGCCCTAGCTGTTTGTGTCTGAGCTTCTTCTTAGCTAACGTCCTGGCCGGCACTGCCTGGGCTGCTAACCAGACCCAGTCCCCCACCTGGATGTCTTCCCCGACTCTCCTGTGCCTGTCTGCCTGCACCTTGTATGCTTGCTTTGCTAGTTCTAAATTCCTTCGGAGCTGCTCATGGACCTCCCGCAATTCCTCTGCCCAAGCCTCTGCTCCCTGTGTGTCCCCCTCCCCCACTTTTTCTAATCCCGGGAAGGTTCTGGGATGCCGTCCATTGTTGGTGAAGAACGGTGTCACCCCCGTGGACACGTGCTTCGTGGTGTTGTTGTAGGCAAACTCGGCCAGCGGTAGGTAGTCCACCCAGATCGCGGGCTGTTGATTCGCGTAGCATCTCAGGTACTGCTGCATGATGGCGTTGACCCTCTCCGCTTGTTCATTGGTCTGCGGGTGGCGAGCCGACGCTAAATTGATCTTGACGTTCAGGATGCCCAGCAGCTTCTGCCAAAAGCTCGAGATGAATTAACGACCCCGGTCGGACAGGATGGACCGTGGTAAGCCGGGAACCTTGAAGACGTGGTCTATGAACAGCTTGGCTGTCTGTTCCGCTGTGGCCACCTTCGCGCAAGGAATGAAATGCGCCATCTTGGTGAACAGGTCTACGACCACGAGTACCGCTGTTTTGCCTCGCGAGCTGGGCAGATCTGTGACGAAGTCCAGGGCCACTTTCTCCCACGGTCCGAGCGGCGTCTGTAGCGGTTCCAACAGTCCCGCCGGCGGCCTGTGTACTGGTTTGGCCCTTTGGCATGTGTCACACCTAGTGACGTAATCCGCAACTTCTCCCCTCATCTTGGGCCACCAAAAGTCTCTGGCTACTAATTCCGCCGTCTTGTCCTTGCCGAAATGCCCAGCGCTGGGCGCGTCGTGTAACTGCTGCAGCACTTTCGCGCGGAGGTCGTCTCCCGGCACGTAGAGGGCCCCTTTGCGGATGAGCAGTCCGTTGCGTATCTGGAACTCGTCGTCCTTCGCAGTGCCTCTTCGCACCTCCTCCATCTTGGATTGTGCGAACGACTTCATCTTGGATTGTGCGAACGACTGGGTCTGACTTCCCCTCCGTTCCCTCACTCAGCGATAGGGGCGTGGTCAGCCCTGCCTCATCTTCTCTCCCCACTGGAGGGGAAGCCAGCCCTGACGCATGGGACTCTTCCCCCCCGCTACGCCCTGGTGGGGAAGCTGGTCCCGATCTCCAGCTGCTGCTTTGGGAGTCGCCGCTGGCCCCTTGCTTCTGGTGTGTCCTTCCCGGGACCCCCCTTGCCCTGGCCATCGGTGCCCCCTTCTGGGAATCTTCCGAATCGCTGGAGAAGCTCATGGAATCTCTCGGCCCACTGTCATACTCCCCTACGCTGCCCTCGGATTGTTCCCCTTCGCTCTCCGCTCTCTCTCTCCCCTGTGCCTCTGCTCCTGAACCCCTGACAATTGTTCTTTCTGTTTTTTCTTCTGTTTTGTTGTTGTTGTCCTGATGTATCAATAAAATCATTTTAAAAATTTAAAAAAGAAGACTTGCTATCATTTATACCCTGCTCATGCACGCTGTACAGTACTAAACTATGATTCAGTGTGACACATGGACACATGCCTATTCCTCTCAAATTTGGTAGCAACTGTGGCCCAGTTTGCACGTCACAGTCAAATATAGTTAACAAACCATGGCTTCACACCATGGTTTGTACAGAGCCAAACGAACTGTGAACCCTGGGAGTGGCCAGAAAGCTATGGTTTGTTGCTCCTGTTGGCTAGAAGGAAGCAGCAAAGCAGAGAGCCATTTGTGTGTTTTCGGTAAACTGTCAGCTATGATTAACCATGGCACATGAATCCACAATAAGCATGACCACGAATCTTGTAGCTTCCGATGTGACATAATTCAAAAAAAGTCCCTCTGAACTAAAGAATGAACCAATTGTTCTGCTTCAACATAAAGCGCAAAAAATGTGAGCACCTTATGTAAGTTTCTACTATTGAATAAGTGTCAAAAGAGGGCACTGGATTTTGTGTGTTGGAGAGTCAGAACTTGGCCAGACACCATTTACTCCTTTTTTCTGGATGGCCACCACAGCTGTCAACTTACAGATTTGAAAATAAGGGACCAGCAGCCTTGAAAATAAGGGACCAGCAGCCAAAATAAGGGATTTTAGTCAACCAGTTAAAAGGGACCAGATCATTTTGGAGAGCAGCGCCGGTTTTTAGCCCTTTGTTTCCAGAGGTTGCTGCTCAAGACACCAGCCGATGAAACACTGCAATTAAATAACTACAAACAGCAACCACTTTTCGCGCAAAACAAAGTCCAAACTACGAAGATGCTGCTGCAGTTCTGTATCTTTTCTCTCGTGCTCCATCTGCAGCTCTCAGTTCCATCAGGCAGGGCAGGAGGAAGGGGCAGGGAAATAGCACCCAAAGTAAACCCGCAGATCAGACCATCTATGCTAGTCTACCACTACAAATCTATGGGAGAAGCGCTTGCGGTCCTTCCCTTGTAGCCCTTGGAACACCTGCCCGCGCCTCCGCCTCCTCCTCTTCCTCCTCTCTCTGAACTGCTTTCTCTATGGTTGCCCTTGCTCTCCTCTCAAGGCTACTCAGCAATTCATAGACCATGCCAGGCTGCCCATCTCATCCAGGCACAGCCGCAGTACAGCCTAGCAGGAGTGGTGGCGGTGACGGGCAGAGGGGAGGCCCCAGGCAGAGACGCTCAGTTCAGTGGCCGCGAGGAGGATGGTGGCGGAAGGGCCCGAGGCTCCCACCTGTCCCAGTGGGGAGGGGTTCCTGGGGGCCGAGGCTGGTGAAAGGAGGCCAGAGGGGGGCGGGGCGGGCAGCCAAGCAACACAGTTGGAGCCTCCCTCCTCGCTGGCCGGCAGGGAGGGAGGGAGAGAGAGAGCTGCTTCCTTTGAAACCTGGGAAATTTAAGGGACTTCCATCAATAAGGGACAGCAGCGGAACATGGCACTGGGATAAGGGAGTTTCCCAGCTAATAAGGGACGCTTGACAGCTATGATGGCCACACTGAGCAAAATGAAGAAATGGAAACCCAAGAGGATAGTTCCTAACATTTCGAAGAAATGTCATTTATGAATTTTATGGTTGGGATCCAGAGAGCTACTCCAGACACGCCAAAAGACTTAGTGGGATATTTGGCTTTTTGCATTTTCCTTTTAACAGCAGACACATGCCCCAGATGACAATTGTTTATGACATGAGGCAAGAGTATTGTTAGCCCAGAAATGTAAGAAAGAATTTCCAACAAAAGAAGAATGGCAGACGAAATTAATAGACTATGCGGAATTGGAAAAATGACAGGAAGGATTCGAAACCTGCGGGGCCAGAGATTTACAGAAGATTGGAAGAAGTATATGAATTATTTGAAGAGCAACTGTAATCAACAAATTATGCTAGTAGGAGCACAAGAGGTTTTGTAAGGAGAAATATACGAAGTGTTACAAAGTAGAAAAAGATAGAGATATTGGTTATGAGTTTGAAATGTAATAGGGAAGATAAGAAATGCATACTGAGAGATTAGATTGGAAAATTTTCAGACAGGATTGATGGAAGTAAAAAAAATTGAATAAGATGTAAAAGTATGTTTAATTACTGTTGAAAATGATATGTCAAAAAACTAATAAAAATTTATATATTAAAAAATACAATTGTTTATGAAATGAATATGCCTCGAATTTGGCCAGGATGGCTCCCACTTCTTCTTGTTCATGTTCCTACACTGAGCTCTAAGTTAACACCACAGCTACTGGAGAAGCAGCTATTTTTTGTAAACTTGATTGAGTAATGTAAACAACACGGGCATTATGCAGGCATTATAAAAGCAGCTAGCTTATATTCACTACTAACAGAAGGTCAGACGTTGTTGCTTTAATATAAAAATAAAAAAGGTATTTCCAAGTGAGAAGTTCCAGTTCAGTTCCCTCTGAAGGAGGATGCAGCTGACTGACAGGCGAATTAGTCACACAAGCAATGACAGGTATATAATGAAATCTTTTACGCAAAACTGGAACTTAAATCTCACAGGAACTGTTCCATTCTTCAATATATATTTTAACCAAGTAAGACTTTTTCTTCCTTCAAAGTCTGTTATCTTTTATTACCACCTTACAAGGCTGCACAGCAGGAGTTAAGGTTGCATGTGACTAATTTTAGGAAATTGGACACATGCAGAATTTAAGTGACAAGCGATTTAAGTGTTTTTGAGTATTTAGGAGTGTTCTATATTTAAGAGCATTTCAACTTAATTTCTCCAAATATTATTGCTGCTTTGACATACAATTTCCTCTAATTATTGCAGCTATTAGAAAATCAGGTGAACAACATGGATATGTGTGAATTATTTAGTTGTTAGAACCTCTGATTTATATGTCTGCAGGTGGCAGTTTCATTTGTCCCTTAGACCTTTCAAATCATCATCTATGGAAAGGCCAAATATTAATTTTCCAGATCCAGTTAAAATCCAGTAATATACGCTTAGCAATAGCTAAACACACAGTAAGACCAAGTGTGAGACTTCCTCCAACTTGTCGCTTATTCTAAACACACGGCCTAATGGTTTTGATTTGGAAACACTCAGATAAAGTTAAATAAACTGAGATAAGTGCAAGCTGCTAAACATCATTTGTGCCATTTATGATGACAGATAACATGATAAATCTTGAACTTGGGTTTTGCTAAAAACCGTTTTCTGAAGCAAGAATGAGAGCAACTGTGCGAAAAATTTTGCTGGGCAAATCTCAGCTCACTGTCTCTGGGCTGTTTCCCAAGATACAATTCCCAATTCAGCCACTGAAGTCAATCAACCAGACCTCCCTGTAAAATTTGAATGTACATCACTGTTTACATTTTAAGTTACCGTATTTTTCGCCCTATAGGGGGCACTTTTTCCCCTCCAAAAATGAAGGGGAAATGTGTGTGCGTCCTATGAGGCAAATGCAGGCTTTCGCTGAAACCTGGAGAGCGAGAGGGGTCGGTGCTCAACGACCCCTCTCGCTCTTCAGGCTTCAGGAAGCTATCCGCAAGCCTTGGGAGCCTGCGGGATTTCCCGCCGGGCTCCCTAGGCTTGCAGATAGCAGCTTGCATCCTGAAGCCTGGGGCGCACTGAGCAGCGCACCCCGGGCTTTAGGCAGATATCCGCAAACCTGGAGAGCCCGGCGGGAACTCCCAAGGCTTGTGGATAGCAGCCTGTTCTGGGGGCTGGGGTCAGGGGAAGCTCGGGCTTCCCCCACCCCAGCCCCACGCCTGGGGGTGAAATAATTTTTTTTTCTTTATTTCCCCCTCCCCCAAAACTAGGTGCGCCCTATGGGCCAGTGCGCCCTATAGGGCGAAAAATACGGTATACACCTAAAACATAATGAGTCAGGGGGTGTTCTGCTGGAATGTGTAAACGGTATAAATACGGTATAATACGGAAAAATACGGTATACACCTAAAACATAATGAGTCAGGGGGTGTTCTGCTGGAATGTGTAAACAAAGTAGGGCTGCTTCTTCAGCAATTCCAGCAAACAGGGTTAAAATAGATGGAAAGCTGAGACTATCAACCTGAGTTGAGATACTTGAAGCAGGTCATGAGGGAAAAAAAACATGCACACTCTTCCTTTCCAGTCTTCTCCAAAGTGAATCCCTCTAACTGCAGTTAAGAGCTATGTCAACTTAGGTTTTAATTGCAGTTTGTACTAAATCGGCTCCATCCTAATGAGGGATTATTAACCAGCTCCTTTCAAATTCCATTTCATCCTACCTAGTATTAACTGTGGTCAATAACTTCAATAATAACACCTCTTAAGTGTGATTCTGTTTGAAGGGAGTCCCTTTTTTTGGTGAAGGGTAGCGACTGGAGGAAAACTATGTTTCAATGCCCTATTCCCCATCAGAACAAGATTTATAGTGCACTAATGTATAGCTCTCAAAACAAAACTTATTTTGTAAGATGATAATTTGTTTACAATTTTAAGGGGGTGGGTTAATAACGTCTCCCCGTTACATTTTAGGGTGGAGCATTGCTGCCAATACTCCACCCTAAAATGGACACAGGTGGCGCTGTAGTCTAAACCACTGAGCCTAGGGCTTGCCAATCAGAAGGTCGGCGGTTCGAATCCCCGCGACAGGGTGAACTCCCGTTGCTCAGTCCCAACTCCTGCCAACTTAGCAGTTTGAAAGCACATCAAAGTGCAAATAGATAAATGGGTACCGCTCCGGCAGGAAGGTAAATGACGTTTCCGTGCACTGCTCTGGTTCGCCACCACGTTCTTCATGTGTAATCCAGATACCCCATTTCTGCAGCTTCACATTGGGCTTGCTGATCATAAGGTCAGTGGTTTGAATTCCTGCAACGGGGTGAGCTCCCATTGTTCTGTCCCAGCTCCTGCCTACCTAGGAGTTTGAAAGCACGCCAGTGCAAGTAGATAAATAGGTACCGCTCCAGCGGAAAGGTAAACAGCGTTTCCGTGCACTCTGGTTTCCCTCACGGTGTCCTGTTGTGCCAGAAGTGGTTTAGTCATGATGGCTACATGACCCAGAAAGGTGTCTGCGGACAAACGCCGGCTCCCTCAGCCTGAAAGCGAGATGAGCTCCACAACCCCATAGTCACCTTTGACTGGACTTAACCATTCAGGGGTCCTTTACCTTACCTGTGAAAATTGTTATGTACTGAAGTTCTCACCCTGGGCCAGCAGGGGGATACTGTAGATAGTTATGCAAATGAAGGATCAAAAGTGACGTTCAGTGATTGGCTAGTTTGTATGCAAATGAAGGATCGAAAGTGACGTTCAGTGATTGGCTAGTTACAGAAAATGGTTACTGTTGCATTCTAGTGGAGCTCTATATAAGCAGGCTGGCTGAGCTCCTCAGCTCAGTTCTGTTCCAGCTTACAAATAAAGAGCTGCTTTGGAAGAATCGCTGTGTTGTCTGATATGTTTGCCCACAACTTAACAAAAATGATGTTCATGCAGGAACCCACATGACTTCTTATGTGCATTGTCCTACAAGGTCTGCCCCCAAACCTCCCACCAGTCTATTAATGAACCTGTGCAAGCCTTAAGGCATATATATATATATATATATATATAATTTACAGAAGGCGAGAGCTTACAAATTTCCTAACAGATGAGAATCTGCCCGTGAAGACCTCTGAATGTTTAGAACATGAGCATTCCTGTACACATCATGAACAGATGTTGCAGTCTCTGGAGACAAGTTCTCCAAAACATCATTACCCCCTCAGATAGCATCTCTGTAAGACTTTATGATCCAATGGCTGCAGAACTGACAAGGAATATTCTAAGCCAATGCTGGGCTGTAATTACAAATATGAAAATAGTGGAGATACCAGGTTGCTTACTATAAGCAGAATTAAGATAACTGTTCTTATATCCTACTGTATTTGTAATAGCAACCCTCCATATATATTTTTTACTTATTAGGTCTCCATTCTCCTGTGATATCTGGAGCAGACTGCATATTTGCATTGCACCTTTGCAACATTTTCTCCTTTAGAGCTAGGACAGCTCTGTAACACATTCTGTCACCTCCCATCTGAAGGCTGGTGGGAAGGAGAGAATGAAAAAAAACCTAATAAAGTAAAAAAAAAAAATCTAGTTTATGTTGCAATGTTCAAAGCAAACAGAAAGAGTCTGGTATAGATAAACTAATTTCCACCTGTTTCTGCTTACTGCATATACAGTAACTCAATTTAGATTGATTGGATAATGTTTGCAGACTTACTACACTGGCATGAGACGACTATAGCCATTCAGATTATTATTTCAAAAGAACCAAGATGAAATGCTGTTTGTGTTCCTTTTAATTTTGTTTTAGCTCTTTGTTTATCTCTCGACTTCAAAGCACTTTCAGCATCTGACAACTATGTAAAATTGAAGCAGGAAAAGGTGCCACGCTCAATCTGCCTTACTTTGCAAGGCATTAGAGAGGCATGATTCGGATACGATGCCGTGCGAAGAAGCACCCTCTAAAAATAAGTTCAACCGTGTGCCATACGCAGCTGGGAACTACATTCTAAATAAATAAATAAATGCTCAAAGTTTCTGGTAGCGCTAGTTTTATTAAGGAGGGATTGTCTCTTTTTCCTTTTAAAGAATATTTTTATTACCGTATTTTTCGCACCTGACCATAAGACGCACCTAGTTTTTAGAGGGGGAATGCAAGGGGGGGATTCTTTAAAGGGAGCGCTGAGCAGAGCCTGTATGCATCCCATAGCATTTCTACCTCTTCCAATTTACAAATAACTCATTCCAATTTTTATAAATTTTTAAAATAAATATAAATAGGTATAAATCATTAACATTGCAAGTCTGTTTAATTCAACCCTACTAGTGTTGTTAATTGTTTACAATTTTCCTCCAAATATTGTGCAAATTTACTCTCATCTTTTTGGAAAGCTTGATCACGCTGGTTTAGGATTTTCCCGATCAGTTTAGCCAGTTCTGCATATTCCATCATCTTCGTCTGCCACCCTTCTATCGTTGGTAATTCCTGCTGCTTCCATTTTTGGGCTAAATGTATCCTTGCTGCCGTTGTTGCGTACATAAACAGGTTTTTTAAATCTCTTTTTGGAATTTCTTCACCTACTATACCCAATAAAAATGCTTCTTTTTTTTAACAAATGTACTTTTGTACATTTTCTTTAACTCATTATAAATCATTTCCGAGTAAGCTTTTTTTTTGGAGGGGGGGGGGAAAGGAACCCCTGACAGTTAAGTCCAGTCATGAACGACTCTGGGGTTGCGGCGCTCATCTCGCTTTACTGGCCAAGGGAGCCGATGTTTGTCCGCAGACAGTTTTTCTGGGTCATGTGGCCAGCACGACTAAGCCGCTTCTGGCGAAACCAGAGCAGTGCACGGAAACGCCATTTACCTTCCTACCGGAGCGGTACCTATTCATCTACTTACACTTTGACATGCTTTCGAACTGCTAGGTTGGCAGGAGCTGGGACCGAGCAACATGAGCTCACCCCGTCACGGGGATTCGAACCGCCAACCTTCTGAACGGCAAGCACTAGGCTCTGTGGTTTAGACCACAGCACCACCCGCATCCCAGTAAGCTTTTACTTTACTACAAGTCCACCACATCTGATAGAAGTTCCCGTCTCTTTTCCCAGATGTGCAGGCTACATGCAATTCCTAGCATTGAAAACATGGTGACTCACATCCTCCTGTGGTTACATTGCCCCAACCTTCCTCAGGAGGACCAGAACTCTGCTATCAAGCTCCCATGTCCGATGAAAGTCACATGATGGTGATGGCAATGTTTTTCTTCCTAGTGTCCTGATTTTGGGTGATTTGGGAGGGTGAGAGTCCCATGGCCTGCAAGAAGATCAAACCTCTCCATTCTTAAGGAAATTAGCCCTGAGTGCTCACTGGAAGGACAGATCCTGAAGCTGAGGCTCCAATACTTTGGCCACCTCATGAGAAGAGAAGACTCCCTGGAAAAGACCCTGATGTTGGGAAAGATGGAGGGCACAAGGAGAAGGGAACAACAGAGGACAAGATGGTTGGACAGTGTTCTCGAAGCTACCAGCATGAGTTTGACCAAACTGCGGGAGGCAGTGGAAGATAGGAGTGCCTGGTGTGCTCTGGTCCATGGGGTCACGAAGGGTTGGACACGACTAAACGACTAAACAACAACAAGGCAGAGAGGTCACCCTCCACCAGTAGTCGCTCTTACCCTGTGCAACCAACCAGCTTGTCAACTTCCACATCTGCATGCAATGTCAACGACAGACACATGGATTACTGGCAAATGCTGAAATGCTAACATTTACCACAACTTCATGAATAGTCTCTAACATGTACCTAGATTACCCTACATGTGCCCCTTTCAAGCACTTTGGCACTACAGCAGATAAAGGTAAAGGTAAAGGGACCCCTGACCATTAGGTCCAGTCGTGGCCAACTCTGGGGTCGCGGCGCTCATCTCGCTTTATTGGCTGAGGGAGACGGCGTACAGCTTCCGGGTCATGTGGCCAGCATGACTAAGCCACTTCAGGCGAACCAGAGCAGCGCACGGAAATGCCGTTTACCTTCCCGCCGGAGTGGTACCTATTTATCTACTTGCACCTGACGTGCTTTTGAACTGCTGGGTGGGCAGGAGCAGGGACTGAGCAACGGAAGCTCACCCCGTCATCGGGATTCGAACCACCAATCTTCTGATCAGCAAGTCCTAGGCTCTGTGGTTTAATCCATAGCGCCACGCGCGTCCCTACTACAGCAGATAGTGCCACATAATACCCACAATTGTAAGAACTCCCATGTTTAGTGTGGCAGTGGAACATTGGAACTCCCTGCTTATTGAGAGAAAGCAGGCACCTTGACTGAATTTTTTCCAGCACCTGCTTAAAACGTTCCTGTTTAGACAAGCCTACCGAGATGCTTAGAAAGTTTTAGTATTTTAACTTATTTATGTTTTCAAGTAGGGTTGCAAATTTTCATTGATTTTACTGTTCTATCTTTTGCAAACCACTTTGAGGGCTTCTGTGGTTTTTTTGCAATCAAGTGGTACACAAATTTTACAAAATAAATGAAAATAGATAACATCTTTGATATAAGTTACAAATGCAGCCTTTGTTGTTGAAGCACAAATATACCATAATAGTTGTTATTTATGTCAAGCAAGATACCTGAGGAATTATGACCTCACTGAGTTAACTAAGCCAGCGACTTTCATTCGCTTGAATCTGTTAAGGGCTGAACTATGGAACTGTAATATATTATGAATTCTGAAAATGCAGCATTGATTACAAAGCAAGCAGTCTTCACAAACTACAAGTTACGGAGCTTTCCCCCAGCAGAGATTAATCTCCAGTACAGTGGTACCTCAGGTTACATACACTTCAGGTTACATACGCTTCAGGTTAAAGACTCCGCTAACCAAGAAATAGTGCTTCAGGTTAAGAACTTTGCTTCAGGATGAGAACAGAAATTGAGCTCTGGCGGCGCGGCAGCAGCAGGAGGCCCCATTAGCTGAAGTTGTGCTTCAGGTTAAGAACAGTTTCAGGTTAAGTACGGACCTCCGGAACAAATTAAGTACTTCACCTGAGGTACCACTGTACAAGGGACGTCATAACGCACAGCAGCCAAAAGAAGATCCCTAAAATTTTACCTATTCAGTATGTGTCTCCCTGAAGCAATTGCCCCTGCTTTTATTACTTCTTTTTTCTACTAAGCCAACAGCCAAAAGAACAAATAAAACAGGAAAAACAGAATCAAACAAGTGCTGCACAGATTACTGAACTGAAAGCAGGTCATGTAAAGGACGTCACTGTTGCAGTACGCTTTGATCTCTCCCTGATTTGACTTTACCCCACGTCCCCAAACCAATGAGTTCAACATGTTGAAGTCATAACAGATCTTCCTTTTGAATACTGCCTTTTCAGGAATGCCGGCAATTTCATATCCGCCGCATCTTTGCCATCTAAAATAGCTGAAGACACACACCCATAGCTGGTCACATAAGAACAAGAAACACAGTAGTATGTTAACTTGGCAGCCTTTTATTTATTTGTGCATCATAAATAAGTCTAAAAACTTTTTTAGAAAGCACGTTCTCCCCCCCATCCCTGTCCCACCCCGTGGATTAAGACAGCTAGATAACTTTGGCTTCTGCAATGCATCATAGCAACAGCTCCAAAACTAACTCGCTCCAGATGTCCCTGTGATCATCTAATCAGAGATCAAAAGCTGCACTCTGACAAGCTCTCACACTGATTATAAGTATTCTATATATATGTTCCCACAGCATAAATACATACAGTAGCTACTGGGGAGCTGGGGTTTGTTGTGGTTTTTTAATCTCTCTCTCTCTCTCTCTTTAAATTGACTCCTCTAATTCAGAATTCTATTTAAACTTACATGAGCAGCTATGGAAAGAAACACCAGGCCTTCTAAATGACAGAAAACTCTCCCATTCATTCCCAAAGCGCTCTGTTCTTCTGTTCGATGCAAATGTATGCATTTCAAAATAGTATTTAAAAGCAGAGCCAAAGAAAAGGAAAGCTTGATAGCTAATAAATACACCTCTTGGGCTCACAGGTTCTGAACCAAACGTAGGACTCCTAAAGAGAAGAGATTTAGAGGAGTCGTGTGTTCATCCGTTCACACAGTCACCAAATGTTGTAAGATGGGTAAGAAGACCTCTGCTGATACTGCAATAACAGGTCGATGCATGAGAGGAAAAGCCAGATGCATTATAGAGAAGCGAGGAGGGAAGGGGTCCTCCACTGTCCACGCCCTCTCTGCGCAGAAGGCATTCGTGCAGAGAGGGACGGCACAGACTGGGCGTAAAGGAGCTTCTTTGTTGGAGGAAGTTCAAGAAACGCCCACTCACGGATTCTGCCAGTGATTGAGTCAGCCACGGGTGAGTGGTGCTCCGGACAGATAAAGTTTACTTTCGCAGCCAGCCAGGGAGATATTTGCCTGCTTGCTCACGAGCAACCCTTTGGAACCGTTACACATGGAGTGGATGCAGCAAGCCCCTATTCCATCTCCCAGCTCCAAAAATACATTTAGGTACAGAAAGAATGGAAAACATTTAAAGAGTATTTGAAAAATTATTGCAACAACAAAAATCTCCTGGCAGAACTTGAATGATTCTTGTAAAATAAAAAGTACAGATAACAGCTTTCTTTTGACAAGAACAAAGAAAATAAAATGGTAATTTGAAACTGTGTGTAAAATAATAATAGGAACAACAGTTGTTGTTGTTGTTTAGTCGTGTCCGACTCTTCGTGACCCCATGGACCAGAGATCGCCAGGCACTCCTGTCCTCCACAATGAGTCTAATCTATTTTTCTCTTGATCTTTCCTTTTGCGTTTCTTTTCGTTTTCTTTTTCCTTTCTTTTTTTCTCTTCTTTCTTCTTTCTTTATCTATTTTTGTTATGTAAAACAGATACAGGAAAAAAACTATGGAATGTTGATCTAGTTGTTGCGACATTTTGTAATGTTATGTATTGTTAAGGATGGTTGACTGTAGTGAATGGCGAATTGCTGTTTTAGCTATTGTTGATTGTTATGTTATTGTTGAGTGCTAAATAAAGGCTAAAAAGAAAAGAAGAAGAAGAAGAAGAAGAAGAAGAAGAAGAAGAAGAAGAAGAAGAAGAAGACCTCTGCTGAAGAAGAAGACCTCTGCTGAAGAAGAAGAAGAAGAAGAAGAAGACCTCTGAAGAAGAAGGAGAAGAAGAAGAAGAAGACCTCTGCTGAAGAAGAAGAAGACCTCTGCTGAAGAAGAAGAAGACCTCTGCAGAAGAAGAAGAAGAAGAAGAAGAAGAAGAAGAAGAAGAAGACCTCTGAAGAAGAAGGAGAAGAAGAAGAAGACCTCTGCTGAAGAAGAAGAAGACCTCTGCTGAAGAAGAAGAAGAAGACCTCTGCTGAAGAAGAAGAAGAAGAAGAAGACCTCTGCTGAAGAAGAAGAAGAAGAAGAAGAAGAAGAAGAAGACCTCTGCTGAAGAAGAAGAAGACCTCTGCTGAAGAAGAAGAAGAAGAAGAAGACCTCTGCTGAAGAAGAAGAAGACCTCTGCTGAAGAAGAAGAAGAAGAAGAAGAAGAAGAAGAAGAAGAAGAAGAAGACCTCTGAAGAAGAAGGAGAAGAAGAAGAAGAAGACCTCTGCTGAAGAAGAAGAAGACCTCTGCTGAAGAAGAAGAAGAAGACCTCTGCTGAAGAAGAAGAAGAAGAAGAAGACCTCTGCTGAAGAAGAAGAAGAAGAAGAAGAAGAAGAAGAAGAAGAAGAAGAAGACCTCTGCTGATGTGGCCACAGTGCATTCTGGTTCATTTATACTTGGGAGCAGACCTCCTCCTTGGAAAACTAAAAACAAATACATGAATGTGCCAATGAGTCTAGGAGCAAATGATCCATCCCCTGGTCTACTCCTTGGTCCTCCTAAACTTGGATTCTAGGTGATTTTGCAGCTTTCCACTGAGAAGAATTCATTTGTGTCTGGAGATAGACAGCGAAAGTTTAAGGCGCCCAAGTTATCGCCAAGTTACAATCAAGCCAGAAATTGCCTGATTAATGATGAGAACTGGTGTGTACAGTGGTACCTTGGTTCTCAAACTTAATCCGTGCCGGAATTCTGTTCCAAAACCAAGGCATGCTTTCCCACAGAGAGTAATGTAGAATGGATTAATTCATTCCAGACTTTTAAGAACCCCTAAAACAGCAATTTAACATGAATTTTATACTATCTAACGAGACCATTGATCCATAAAATGAAAGCAATAAACAATGTACTGCAGTCACACAATCAATCAATCAGTAGCTGAACTGGGTTCTACATAGTCACAAAAAAACAGGAAAAGAGTAAACAAAAACAAAAATGCATAACAAATAGCAAAAACAGATGGACCTCAGCGTAATACTCAAAATGGAAGCGTGGCACTCAAAACGGAGTATGTTCGGCTTCCGAAAAATGTTTGCAAACCGGAACACTTACTTCCGGCTTTGCAGTGTTTGGGTTCCAAGCTGTTTGAGTACCAAGGCGTTTGAGAACCAAAGCACCACTGTACAGTGGTACCTTGGGTTACATACGCTTCAGGTTACATACGCATCAGGTTACAGACTCCGCTAACCCAGAAATATTACCTCGGGTTAAGAACTTTGCTTCAGGATGAGAACAGAAATCGTACAGTTGTGGTGCAGCGGCAGCAGGAGGCCCCATTAGCTAAAGTGGTGCTTCAGGTTAAGAACAGTTTTAGGTTAAGAACAGACCTCGAGAACAAATTAAGTTCTTAACACGAGGTACCACTGTACTTTATTATGAGATGCAAAGAGCTTGCAACTGTCCCCAACAGAATGTCAGAACAAAGCCTCCATTCTTCATAACACTGGTAACCTAAGTAACCACTGGTAACTAAGTAACAAACTTAGTTGGCCTTTAAGGTGCTACTGGAAGGAATTTTTAAAATTTTGTTTCAACTGGTAACCTAGGTATAACTGCACTGAGCCCTTTATGTGCTATCAGAGTTGTGCGTCAAGGCCACACGCACACACACACACACGGGATATAAGGCCACAATGAAACATGAATTAAGTTTAAATGTTAACGGGCAAATTTTGGCCACAACAACTTTATTGAATACAGGAGGGATGCGGGTGGTGCTGTGGGTTAAACCACAGAGCCTAGGACAATCAGAAGGTCGGCAGTTCGAATCCCTGTGACAGGGTGAGCTCCTGTTGCTCGGTCCCTGCTCCTGCCAACCTAGCAGTTCAAAAGCACATCAAAGTGCAAGTAGATAAATAGATACCGCTCCAGCGGAAAGGTAAACGGCATTTCGATGCGCTGCTCTGGTTCGCCAGAAGCAGCTTACTCATGCTGGCCACATGACCCGGAAGCTGTACGCCGGCTCTCTCGGCCAATAAAGCGAGATGAGCGCCGCAACCCCAGAGTCACCCACGACTAGACCTAATGGTCAGGGGTCCCTTTACCTTTACCTTATTGAATACAGAATCTGAGCGGTATTGGCTTAGGCATTGGAACCCAAAACTATAACTGACTCCTGCCCGCCTTGCAGAGAGTCTGATAAGGGTAACCACCTGAAGAGGGAGCTGGGTCGATGGCAATCGACTTGAGCTGTACCCCGGGGCTCACAGTGGCTCCTCCATGGGCTTCGGACGAAATCCAGGCCCCTGGACTCCTTTAACGGAATACCATTGATCGTGAAGGAGGAGGTGATAACCGCACCTTCCCTCCCCCCCATCACTAATCTAACGCCTAACCACCAAACCTTACAAAGTTGAGATGATTGCTACGAGGTGCAAACTTACTGATAGGTTCTGCTGGTACATTTGAATCAGACTAATCTTGGTCTGTATAGTTAAAGCTATGGGTTTCCCAGTAGTGATGTATGGAAGTGAGAGCTGGACAATAAAGAAAGCTGATCGCCAAAGAATTGATGCTTTTGAATTATGGTGCTGGAGGAGACTCCTGAGAGTCCTGAGAGTCAAACCGATCCATTCTGAAGGAAATCAGCCCTGAGTGCTCACTGGAAGGACAGATCGTGAAGCTGAGGCTCCAATACTTTGGCCACCTCATGAGAAGAGAAGACTCCCTGGAAAAGACTCTGATGTTGGGACAACAGAGGACGAGATGGTGGGACAGTGTTCTTGAAGCTACCAGCATGAGTTTGACCAAACTGCGGGAGGCAGTGGAAGACAGGAGTGCCTGGCATGCTCTTGTCCATGGGGTCACGAAGAGTTGGAGACGACTAAACAACAACAAAGGAGAAAACCAAGAGCGCAATGCCAATCCGCCAAATGAAAAAAATCCCTACCGGGCCCCCAATCCAAAACGGGCAACCAACCAAAGTCCATAGCAAGGCTAAAGACACACCTAAAGTAGAGGGTGGGAGGGCGGGTGTTCTCAAGGCCAAGAAGGCTCCCAGAGGCCCCTCAATTAAGAGGATCCAATTTATCATGAGGTGGACCAGCCCATAGGGGAGGTACCAACTCAGTGGCTTCCCCCAAACCACTGTTGCCTCATTCCTGGGAGGAGCTGCAGTATGAGCTCTTTACACCACGGTTGCTACAGCCCCTCCTATACCACCAGCGTAATGTAAGAAGGGAGCCTTAACTATTTTACTCAATCCTTAAATTCATTATTTAAATTGTCAAGGGGAAGCCAAGCTGCATCTCAGAGATGCAGCCTTGATTTTAACATCGTACAACTACAAATTAAGCATAGAAGGCGTCTACATAATTCATTAATTACAGCTAGGCATACAACTACATTTTGTAATATAATGTAACGTCTCTGTCAAGGACATAGCATTCTGCGCACATCTTTGAATTTAATTAGGAATACATGGGCAAGGATGCAAAACTTTCCAATCTGAGCAGAGCAAAAGAAGAACAGCGCAAAAAAATAAAATAAAAAAATCCTAGCAAGAGAGAGATCATTTTGAAAACACAGAGGCGCATAATATTTCACTCTCACAACCATGGCCTAATTGAACAGCTGGAAGTACACATTCTAAAACTATTAATTCTCTGGGTCAAGAAACACTCCATCCGTATGTGTGATTTAATGGTTTAAAAATTAAATAGTGCTATTTAAAAGGTAATTTACTCTGCACTTTTTTGAAACATACCGTGTGTGTGTGTGTGTGTGTGTGTGTGTGTGTGTGTTGGTGGATAAGTGATTGATATAGCTTTAGCTCAAATATAATCTTTTGAATTGCAACATTGTTTCATCTCCAAATGAACCCAGCTATATGAAATTATGTGCAATGGTATCAGTTGGCCTAGTACATCATACTATTATGCTAATGTTAAAACACTTAAATCACAATAGCTAATACTTTAAAATTACAATTAGCCGTATAAGAACCAGAGGCTTGACCTTTGTTCTTTTTCTTTTTAAAAGCAAGAACATGAAACATAAAAAGCTTCTGATTAAGTATGAACCTTTTTTCCAAATTACAAATTATATACCCACAATGCATAAAAGGGAACCAATTTTGATATGCATAATTTATGTATAAATTCCTAGTAGGTGGAGCTATTAGAGCTTGCTACATATTGTTGCAACATATTCTAAAGTGTAGAGTGATCTTGCTATCAATCAATATAGCACGTAGACAAAACTTCTGAACCAACATTTTTATCCTGTACTGGATCCACAAATGCTCACCTTACAAATGCAAGTAGATCACCATTCAAGGAACACCTATTCTATATCTTGTGGGAGAAAACAGAAACCCAATCCAAATATGTTAACGCTTACATAGGCTCTAGCGGAACTGAACTAGTTGCTATTTTACTTCCACTCGTGGTTCATTCAATGCAAACATGCGTGCTGTACACACAAATTGTCTCATGAAGAGAAAAAGTCACATGGTGAAGTGTAAACAGAAGAAGGTCTGAGGTTGAGGCCACTGTCCTCAACAATATTTGTTCCAAACTCTCAACAATGGAAGGTATTTTCATTTCATTTGTTCTTCTTCTTTCCTTTCTTACACAACTCATTTGACCAATTGTGGTTCTGCAAGTGGCAATAAAACACCTACTTATGGCCACGTATTTGAGCTTATATATTATACATACGAATATTCATAACTATCTCACATCATTGGCTTGAGCTTTAAAATTAGTACATTCATTAGGTAAAAGGTAAAGGGACCCCTGACCATTAGGTCTAGTCGTGGCCGACTCTAAGGTTGTGTGCTCATCTCGTTTTATTGGCCGAGGGAGCCTGCGTTCAGCTTCTGGGTCATGTGGCCAGCATGACTAAGCTGCTCCTGGCGAACCAGAGCAGCGCACGGAAACGCCGTTTACCTTCCCGTTGGAGCGGTACCTATTTATCTACTTGCACTCTGACGTGCTTTCGAACTGCTAGGTTGGCAGGAGCAGGGACCAAGCAATGGGAGCTCACCCCATCACGGGGATTCGAATCACCAACCTTCTGATCGGCAAGTCCTAGGCTCTGTGGTTTAACCCACAGCGCCACCCGCGTCCCTTGTACATTTATTACAACCTTCTAAATCATTAACTGTAAGGAAATACTACTTAATCCATCGACATGTTCAAGTCAACTGAAGCAATATTTAGGTCATACTTCAGGGCAACACCAGTCCTGACTTTTATTAATTGCAAGAAAACAATCTGGTTGAATTTGGAAGACTAGATAGAAAGCTCTTCTTGTTGGAACACAACATCCTCTTGGTAAACGTGTTCGGTAAATTGTTCATTTCTTCCAAGCCTACATTTACATAGCCTACATTATGAATTTAGATCATGTGCCATTTCGTTTTCCAATTAATTATTTGTGATTGTGTATGTCAGATATAAAATACACTAGGTAACATTACACTATGATATAACATACACTAGATATAACATACACTAGGGACGCAGGTGGCGCTGTGGGGGACGCAGGTGGCGCTGTGGGTAAAAGCCTCAGCGCCTAGGGCTTGCCGATCGAAAGGTCGGCGGTTCGAATCCCTGCGGCGGGGTGCGATCCCGTTGCTTGGTCCCAGCGCCTGCCAACCTAGCAGTTCGAAAGCATCCCCGGGTGCAAGTAGATAAATAGGGACCGCTTACTGGCGGGAAGGTAAACGGCGTTTCCGTGTGCTGCACTGGCTCGCCAGATGCAGCTTTGTCACGCTGACCACGTGACCCGGAAGTGTCTCCGGACAGCGCTGGCCCCCGGCCTCTTGAGTGAGATGGGCGCACAACCCCAGAGTCTGTCAAGACTGGCCCGTACGGGCAGGGGTACCTTTACCTTTAGGTAACATTATTCACTATAGACAAATTCTGCTAAAGCAAAGTGTCCACACATCCGTCCTTCTGCCTATTATGGCTCACTAAGCTACAGCACGACACCATGAAACTCTTCTTAAAAATGATTAACCACAGGTGGTACATAACACCAGTACAATTAGGGAAAATGTATAAAACTGGCTCAAACCTATGTTGGAAATGTCAGGAAAAAGAAGGGACTTTTTATCAAATGTGGTGGGATTGCAGTAAAATTAAAATGTTTTGGGAAATGATATATAATGAGTTAAAGAAAATGTTTCATTTAACATTTGTGAAAAAGCCCGAAGCTTTCTTATTAGGGTTAGGCAGCAGCAAGAAGAAGCTGGCAGCGGCGGCAGGTTAGGGGTTAGGGGTGCAAATTACTTGCCTTGCCCCAGGTTAGGGGGCGCAAATTACTTGCCTTGCCCCGGGTGCTGACAACCCACGCTACGCCGCTGTGAATAGGTGAATAAGGCTATGCCTGTCCCAAGTGGCTCCCCCCCCCCCCGGATGTGTCTCAGGACAAATATCAGACATCGTAGCTTGGATAGAAATAGCTGCTTTTTTAGAAGGCACCTCTGATTCCTCCCACAACTAAAGCAGAGTATGCTACATTACTGTCAGGGAACTGCCATCGGCTCAGGGGCGAGGGGGGGGAGAGAGATGGATTACAGAGAGCCCCCAAAGATCGTGGGAAGCAGCACTTCCTCAGCGGATGAAGGAAGCCACGCCTCTAGTGGGGAGGAGATGCAGAGCTCGGAGGATGCAAGGCGGGGCCAGGACACCTTGCCTGAACAAAGCAGGGAGGAGGGAGGCCCCCCTTTCCCCAAGCCTTCCTTGCGCATTAGGCTTTCGCGCAGAGAGGGGAGGCTGGGGGTCAAGAGAGTACTCTGCTGGGGAAGGTTTAAGGACCGCCCACTCTCAGATTCTGCTAGTGAGTGAGCAAGACATGGAATAGAGGCGCTCTGCATTGCAAAGGTTTTTAGCACCAATAATAAACAGACCAGCGAGGCATCTTGCCTGATTGCTCTCGAGCAACCACCCGACAGCCATAACAATCACATATGCTGTTGGAGATCCCCCTCCCAACGCTTCAGGTGGATCATTTCCGAGAGCATGGAGGGTTGCTGTCGAAGGTGGGGCAATGAGCCCCATTGACCTAGTACGAAAAGCCACACTCACCATTTACCCAGACCATGCCAATCATTGGCTCCAGCCACAGTCATTGGCCCCCAACTGCCCACCCACTCAAGGCCAAAAAGGTTGCCCACCCGAGTTCAAGTGGAACCCTTCCTGTGATTCTTTGGAACAAGCTACTACCTGCTGCTAATTAATATTAATTTCTAAGTAGTCTGATATTACTAGGAACAATGGTAACAGAATTCAGAAGCACAAGATACCTACTGTCACGGATGTCTTCAGAACATGTTCATTGGTATTCAAAGCGCCAGCAGCAAATTCGACAGGTGGGCCTAGGGCAGGATCACTGCTCCTTCTCACCAAAAGTGGTGTCCCTGAAGACAAAAGCAAAATCAAGAATAGAAATATGACACCAGGAATTTAACTGATTATTGCAACATGTCCTGCATACACTCTAAAGTTGTTCTGCTTCTTCACACCACCAGTACAAAACAAAGACTGATCGGGTGACATGCTAAAAGCCAATACAGAAGTTAGCAGGGGAAGTGAAACTGGTTGTTGTTGTTGTTGTTGTTGTTGTTGTTGTTGTTGTTGTTGTTTTTCAGCATGCAAGAGAAATGGGGGGGGCAATCTGGACCTAACTCCTCTCTACAACTCACAGAAAATCAGAACTTCTTAGGTCCTCCAACAATTCCTGAATTACCACAGTTTTGTGTTTGCAATTGGCTAAGCTACCATTGTGTTTGGGATTATTGCAAAGTAGTATGTATACCAAAGCATGGAAGAATACACAGAAACCAAATAAGTTAAATAGAAATTGAGAAAATGTTGGAGCAGTGTAATGTGATCAATCTAACCACTGTGCAGAAGGATTAGGGAAAGTATGCAGAGGTGTTGAATCAATGGAACCTGGTAACCGTGTGCATTAAAAGGGAACTAGGAATATCCAGAAATGGGGTAAAATATTTGTTATTATAAACAAATACTGTTTGAATTTAATGCCCGCCCAGGAAGGTTCATTTTTAGGGTAAAAGTAGAAACAAGCAAATGAAGATAGATACCTTTTCTGCGTATAGCCCTTTTTTAAACCTTTTTTTTTTAAAAAAAAATTGTACAACTTTGATACCATTTTGATAATTTGTATACAGTCGTACCTTGGTTCTGGAACGCCTTGTGGCTTGAACGTTTTGGCTCCCGAACGCCACAAACCCGGAAGTGAGTGTTCCGGTTTGTGGAAGTTTTTTGGAAGCCAAACGTCCAACGCTGTTTGTGCTTGGATTTGATATCCCGCTTTATCACTACCCTAAGGAGTCTCAAAGCGGCTAACATTCTCCTTTCCCTTCTTCCCCCACAACAAACACTCTGTGAGGTAAGTGAGGCTGAGAGACTTCAGAAAAGTGTGACTAGCCCAAGGTCACCCAGCAGCTGCTTGTGGAGGAGCGGGGAAGCGAACCTGGTTCACCAGATTACGAGTCCACTGCTCTTAACCACTATACCACGCTGGCTCTCCACAGGAAGCTCCTGCAGCCAATCAGAAGTGGCGCCTTGGTTTCTGAACGTTTTCGGAAGTTGGACAGACTTCCAGAACGGATTCCGTTAGTGAACCAAGGTATGACTGTATTGCACTGAGCTGCTTCACATAGTACGGTAAACCAAACTCTGGCTAGCGGTACCACATGAAGGTGAAGGCTCCAGGAGATAGACTTGCACCCACTTGGCAGCCAAAAAAAGGACCTAGGTGGAGCAAAACAGCTGTAAGGTCCTCTTGTGGGAGCCCACACAGTCCCTATAAGCCATAGCTTGGATTACCGTATGCAATAAAAGACATTTTAAACTACTGTAGCATATCTCCAACAGGTCCTCAAATTCGTTTGTACTTTTATCATTGCCAATGTACTCTAAATGTCATTCATCTTCAAGACCAGCCAAAAAACTTCAGATAATTCAGAAAAGCAGCTACCATGCTGTGTCAGCTGAAGTCTTGTGAAGTTAAAGGGGGGAAACGAGTCTTTCTTCTGTCTAATGTAGTAAATGTGGTGATTTTTTTTTTAATTAAAAAAACTTAACTTAAAACACTAGAAACTGTTTCCAAATTAATTTACGCTTGGAGTAGTGCCAAGAATGAACGCTAATTGGCCCAAAATGATTTTTTATCACTTACAAACAACTGGAAGTAGGTTTATGAAACCGGAACGCATCTGCAATATTAGCTAGAGGATTTAAAAATGCAGTCTTCTATTTTTGACTAATATAGACGCAAATAAATGTACTTGAATATGGAATTTGGCATGACATACGTATAATAAAAATGTGAGGTTTATGTGTGCAAGTGTGTGTGTTTGAAATATACTCTTGAGAAAATGCATTCAGATTGGCTTGTGATAAAAAATGTTTGATCATCAATACAGAGGTTCCAAATTCCAGCTGGCTTCTGCCCTGTCATTGGTTCACTGTGATCAATCAGCAAGATAGTGTGCACTGCCTAATCACTTCCACTTCATTCTCCTAGAGTGGGAGAAACAAACCAAGATGACGCAATTAATCTTGGTTTTCCATTACACCTGAACCCTTGACTGTGGTTTGTTGCCCCCTAACAAGCCACAAGTGCCGGTGAGCCTTAAACCATGGTTTGTTGTTGGCTTATAGATCACAGCTTCTTAAGGATCAACAAACCACAAACCTTGTTTTGGATGTAATGGAAGATAAAGGTAAAGGGACCCCTGACCATTAGGTCCAGTCGTGGCCAACTTTAGGGTTGCGGCGCTCATCTCACTTTATTGGTCGGCTTCCGGGTCATGTGGCCAGCATGACTAAGCCACTTCTGGTGAACCAGAGCAGCGCACGGAAACGTTGTTTACCTTCCCGCCGGAGTGGTATCTATTTATCTACTTGCACTTTGACAAGAGCTCAACCCGTCACAAGGATTCAAACCACCAACCTTCTGATCGGCAAGTCCTAGGCTCTGCGCCCCTGATGTAATAGAAAGACAAGCTTAAATGTGGCTTTCAGGCTTGCTTTTTCTGTTCACACCAGGGAAGATGTAACTGGCATCAAATGAGCAGCAATCCTTGCCTATTGTGGCATGTGACAGCCAGTGCAATCTTATACTACTACTACTACTATATGATTTATACCCCACCCATCTGGCTGGGTTTCCCCAGCCACACCCAACAGCATATTAAAAACACAATACAGCATTAAACATTAAAAACTTCCCTAAACAGGGCTGCCTTCAGATGTCTTCTAAAAGTAAGATAAGTCGCTTATTGCCTCGACGTCCGATGGGAGGGCGTTCCACAGGGCAGGCACCACTATCGAGAAGGCCCTCTGCCTGGTTCCCTGTAGCCTCACTTCTCACAGTGAGGGAACCACCAGAAGGCCCTCGGAGCTGGATCTCAGTGTCCGGGCTGAACGGTGGGAGTGGAGACGCTCCTTCACGTATACTGGGCCGAGGCTGTTTAGGGCTTTCAAGGTCAGCACCAACACTTTGTATTATGCTTGTAAACATACTGGGAGCCAATGCAGGTCTCTCAGGACCAGTGTTATATGGTCTCGGTGGCCACTCCCAGTCACCAGTCTAGATGCCACATTCTGTATTAATTGCAGTTTCCGAGCCACCTTCAAAGGTAGCCCAACGTAGAGCGCATTGCAGTAGTCCATATCTACACAGAACTAAGACCCATCAAATTCAGTGGTGCTTACTTCCAGGTTAGGTGGGTATAGGATTGCAGTCTAAGTTAAAGTTTGCTCCACACTCTTATCAAGTACCCGCTAACGTCAGTTCAAGCAGCTCTCAATTATAAGAAAATGATTTTGTTCCTAGCGCTACCCATCTTCTTTGTTTTACATGTGCTGTTTGGATGCCAATGGCAGGTTGACCAAGCAAATTCCATCCCTTTCCTCTATGACAGAAGTTCCCAATTAGTAAGTACAGTGGTGCCTCGCAAGACGAAAAGAATCTGTTCCGCGAGTCTCTTCGTCTAGCAGTTTTTTCGTCTTGTGAAGCAAGCCCATTGACGGCTTATCGGCTTAGCGCTATTAGCGGCTTTTAGCGGCTTAGCGGCTTAGCGGCTTAGAAAAAGGGGGGGAAGGAAAAAAACCCTGCAGGAACTTGCAAGACATTTTCGTCTTGCGAAGCAAGCCCATAGGAAATTCGTTTTGCGAAGCGCCTCCAAAACGGAAAACCCTTTCGTCTAGCGGGTTTTCCGTCTTGTGAGGCGTTCGTCTTGCGGGGCACCACTGTACTGCCAACCGCCTGTTTTTCAAAAGCCAAACCATGGACCCCCTACTTTAGAAACTGTTGATATACACTGGTACCTCGGGTTACATACGCTTCAGGTTACATACGCTTCAGGTTACAGACTCTGCTAATCCAGAAATAGTGCTTCAGGTTAAGAACTTTGCTTCAGGGTGAGAACAGAAATCGTGCTCCAGCGGCGCGGTGGCAGCAGGAGGCCCCATCAGCTAAAGTGGTGCTAACAGTTCCAGGTTAAGAACAGACCTCCGGAACGAATTAAGTACTTAACCCGAGGTACCACTGTATTTATGGTAGTTTTTGCTATGTGAACGGTGCCGCTATGCCCTCCACATGTCCCAGGGCAAAACTGTGCCACACGTCTTCCGGTGTGAGTCACATGACCCAAGCAACATCATGCTCCCACAAAGTGGGGTGCCCCAGACAGTTGACAGGAATGTGCCATGGAGCCCCTGGGTGAGTTACATGAACCACCAATTGGGAAGCACTGCTCTACAGTATAATTTGTAGGCTAAATATTGTATTGGCTCAATGTGGATGAAAAAGGAAACTGAGTTCTTATACCAAGGAGCAGATGTTGGCCAAACCATTGCATTTTCTTATTTCCCCCTAAGTTTTCCAACTTGCAGGCACACCTTCTGCCTCTTGAGACTCTTCCCTATTAGTAAGAAATGATGCTAAAAAGTTTAGCATGGCGGAGACCAAGGAATGCAATGTAGCGCTTCAGCTTCCTTTTCTAATGGAGGAACTGGGGTTGATGCCAGCTCTAATTACCCCTTCAATGCCAAGTACTAAACACTTGACAAACTTTTTTTTTTTAATTGCCAGAATAAATCCTGCTTTCTATGCAGCCTGGTTTTCTTTTTCAGCTTGTGTTTTAATTATTCAGCACTCATTATGTCACATTGCGTTATGCAGCCAAGTCGGAGATCCAATGCGTAGGCTCAAGGACAACTAGACCAATCAGCTGGAACAACTCGTGGTGTTAGTGGTTCAGAGCAGTGGACTCGTAATCTGGTGAACCGGGTTCGATTCCCCGCTCCTCTACATGCAGCTGCTGGGTGACCTTGGGCCAGTCGCACTTCTCTGAAGTCTCTCAGCCTCACTTACGTCACAGAGTGTTTGTTGTGGGGGAGGAAGGGAAAGGAGAATGTTAGCCGCTTTGAGACTCCTTAAAGGTAAAGTTAAAGGTACCCCTGCCCGTACGGGCCAGTCTTGACAGACTCTGGGGTTGTGCGCCCATCTCACTTAAGAGGCCGGGGGCCAGCGCTGTCCGGAGACACTTCCAGGTCACGTGGCCAGCGTGACATCGCTGCTCTGGTGAGCCAGAGCCGCACACGGAAACGCTGTTTACCTTCCCGCTGGTAAGCGGTCCCTATTTATCTACTTGCACCCGGAGGTGCTTTCGAACTGCTAGGTTGGCAGGCGCTGGGACCGAGCAGCGGGAGCGCACCCCGCCGCAGGGAATTGAACCGCCGACCTTTCGATCGGCAAGCCCTAGGCGCTGAGGCTTTAACCCACAGCACCACCTGCGTCCCTTGAGACTCCTTAGGGTAGTGCTAAAGCGGGATATCAAATCCAAACTCTTCTCTTCTTCTTCATCCAACTAAGTTCTACTTACAAACAGACCCACTGAAATTAGCTGGCCAAACCCATGCCTGATGTTTTAACAGCGCTAAAGCACGGGGAGATGGTTCCTCCCAATCTACAACAGGAGGTGAGGCTGCTACAGAGCATGTCTGGTGCTGAAGCTGCTTTTATATGACTCCAACTACAAAAGCCCTGACTGACTCCATCTACAAAAACTGCTGAACAGCTTTCGGTCTGTGATATTGTTTAGGATGTTCGGTTGGGTTTTGTTGTTGTTGATATTTATTTCAATGGTTCTGCTCTGAGTAAAGGTAACAGTACCCCTGACCATTAGGTCCAGTCGTGACCGACTCTGGGGTTGCGGCACTCATCTCGCTTTATTGGCCGAGGGAGCCGGCGTACAGCTTCTGGGTCATGTGGCCAGCATGAAGAACTACAAACAAAAGAAGAGTGGCAGACGAAACTGATGGACTATGCCAAGTTGGCGAAATTAACTGGGAAAATTCGGAACCAGCAAGACCAGACTTTCCTGAAAGATTGGAAGAAATTTATGATATACTTGAAAGACAATTGTAATCAATTGACATCGCTTGTAGGGTTGCAAGAAGTTTTGTAAGGAGAATTATATGAATTATTTTGAAAAAGGACTAAGAAGGAGTTTATTTAGGATTTGGATTTTATAGCAATAACTATTAAAATAAAATGCAAAATTAGAAAGAAAGTTAGAAACCCATTAGTCGAGGTTGACAGAAGTCCTAGGCTGTGATAGCCAAAGGTTTGCTTTATTTTATAAGATGGGGATGTTATGTTTGGAAAACATGTGCAAATATATATATATATATATATAATATTGGGCAGGATTATACTCATTAGTTAGTTCTATCAGTGGAAGCCCTCACCCAGGGTTTCCGTGATGGGCCTTTCTCCTTCATCTCGTCCCCCTTCACCTGCAACATTGATTTGGGGGGTTGCCCCCCAAAAAAAACTGTGTGAAGGAAGGGGCGATCATTCCAAATGCTTGCCCTGACAGAAAAATCTTGGCAATTCCTCCCTTTGGCCCCTAAAGTGATGGGCAGCCTGAAACTGCAACAATGGTCCCCAGTGCACCAAAAGAGATACACAAAGGGTTCAGTCTTTTCTTCTTCCTGCTAATAAAACTTGAACCCCAAACAGGCACTTGTACCTGGTGAACACGGTTTATGGCTCTGCTAGATGGCAGGTTGCGGACTGCTCAGATGCCCCCTTCCCATGCCATGGACCTTAGTTCACCCACTTTTTTTTTAGATGGAAGTACAGTGGTACCTCTAGTTACGAACTTAATTCGTTCCAGAGGTTCATTCTTAACCTGAAACTGTTCTTAACTAGAAGCGTGCTTTCGCTCATGGGGCCTCTTGCTGCCGCTGTGCCGCTGGCACACGATTTTCGTTCCTATCCTGGGGCAAAGTTCTCAACTCGAGGCAACTCTTCCAGGTTAGCTGAGTTGGTAACCCATCATCATCATCATCATAAACTTTATTGCACTAGCCAAAGGCCATGGCATCATTCACAATGGGAACAAGAAGAAAAGCAACAATAAGCATAAAAACCATAAAAACATCAGGCACTGCAGATACAATAAACCACAATCACTTCTCCTAAAAATTATTTGTTGCATATGATGGAACAGCAAGGGGTTCTCAGGTAGAATGTGCCAGCTTAAATGTCCGAATCACCTTTGCAATTGACCACTATTTTATCTAGTTCTTTTCTCCTGATCTTCTTAGCCGCCAACGCATATAGTGCTACTTTATAAGTTATGAAGTCATTGTGGGAATGTTCAGGGGTGCAGGAGAGGATATAACCAATCAAACCTTTATTGCATTAGCATACAGCCATAGCAGGATAAAAAATAATAAATAAATAAATAAATGCTAGAGACAAACAACCAAACAAAATTCAAAGCGATATTACTGCGAATGTATATAAAGCATATAATGGCCCCAAAATAGGCTCGGGACATTAGGTTAAAAGGTAATAAAAGAATTAAGACAGGTCCAGGTCTAGGACACACTACCCCGTCAGAGTAGCCCTGAGTTTCAAGGCCTGCACTATAAAGATTGCCACCCTACGTGTAACTTGGGGATTTGCGTCCACAAGAAGTGATTTCAAACAGTCTTCCTTAGATGTTATGGTGGACAGGATCAAGAGGAGGAGCTTAGTTCTTATTAGCTCATAAATAGGGCAGTAGAAAAAGAAATGTATGAAGTCCTCTACTTCATTCATTGTGCATGGACATAGACGCTGAGTAATAGGGGTCTTAGAGTAAATCCCCTGCAGGAAGGCCGTGGGTATAGAATGGAAACGGGCCATGGTAAACGTTCTTCTCAAATTGGGCTCCGTCAGGTCTATCAAGTAGTTGGCAAGTGATCTTACCACTTTCACTTTAGGGAGCCACATGGAGAGGCGAGCTGTGGTGGACTGTGCCCGGTCCATGGCCTCGTCTCTAGTAAGAATCCAGGCCCGGATTTTATGTTGACCCCAAGCTGACAGCGTGTCCAGATCTGGGAGGGAGTAGCGTGCAGTAATAGACTCCATGGCCTTGGACCATTTATTGCTATGAGAACTAGTTAAAAAGGCTTGCCTGGCTAAAAGGGAACCTGGGGCTTTGATTAATTTACAATAAAAACTAATAATTCTAATGTGGGATCTCGCAACAATGGAGGGGAGGCCCAGTTCTGTTCTTAACTGTGCAGCAACCGAGCCCTTGGGGAGACCCAGTACCTTTCGTGCAAAGGAGTTTTGTAGAATCTCAAGCCGTTGTAGTGTTTTTAAATTCCACCCCCAGATTTCAACCCCATACAGTAGCATCGGGAGGACTTTGCTGATAAATGCTTTTCTGATTGGTGGAACCAACTGGCCGCCTTTTGCATAGAAGAATTTCTCCAAGATGGCGACGGAGAAAGTAGCCTAGTCAGAGTCCTCTGCTTTTAGTTAAGTTTTTAAGTAGTTTTTAAGTAGATTTTAAGTAGTTTTTAGCCACTTCTTGGTTTTAAACTCTCAGTTTTAACGTCTTACTGGCTGTTTTATCACCTCCGCGCTTCTCTTTGCCTTTAGTTTATTGTTTTATTGTTTTAGTTTATTGTTTTATTGTTTTACTGACTCGCTGGGCAAGAGAAAGTCGCCAGAGAAAGGACCCTCACCCCTTCACCATCCTCTGTCAGCCTGTTCCTGGTGAGCTAGATGTTGGAGAAAAATCTTTAAGCTGCACGAAGAGTAACTCCCCTGTTTAAGCGCCTCTCCAGAGCCGAGTGACGAGAGAAGCTTGGACAAATGACTGAGAATTGTAAGTAAGCAACGAACTCCACCCACATCCCTTCGCTCACCACTCCTCTGCCTTCTACAACACTCTCTAAGGTGCATTAAGATATTATTGCAGATACTTCTCCTTATCTCCACAATGGGAAAGCAGCCAAGGGACTTGGATGAGGCAATGCCTCCCCCGAGGTCCAAACAGTCCAAGATTGACTCCTTCTTTCTTAACTGTAGCAGAAATAACGAGGAAGATAGCTACATGGTTGAAACTCACAATCGTTTTGATCCTTTGATTGACCTCGCAGCCGACATGGAGGTGGAGGGGGTGAACTCGAAGGCAACGAATAATGCTAATGATAATGATAAAGAAGTGAGAGCCACCTTGAAGGGGGAGTCCGAGTTGGCCCTGGGTGACGGCATGGGATTCGACCATTTCCAATTAATAACTAGGACTCTGCGTTGCATCTTTAAGAGAGGATATATTGTGAGATTATATCCTAATCCAACTTGTGCTAACAAGTTCCCAAAATATCAGCAGAGTTTATGACATTCCCCTTTCAGTTCGCAATGGTAACGTCTGCACAGGTTCGCTAGAACCACTATAATAATTACTCTGGTAATTTCCCCTTTTGTTCCCTCTTAAAATACAAGACACGACACAATCTTTATAAAAGTATAAAAGAGTTTACTTACGTTCTGTTCACAATATGATCCCAGAAGGCAGACAGCTTAAAAAAGGTAAAATACACTCAGAATCTATCTTATAGGAAGATAGTACTGTCCTCTCTTGGCTGAGAGCCAAGAGGGCATGTTGCTCCTTCAGAAGATGAAGATGAGAGAGAGAGATATGGCTGCCTGCCCTGTGCTTTTTTCATTTACCTGCACAGGTGAGGCCACACCCACCTCTGGTCACATGCGGAGGAAGTCCGTCCCCAGGAAGTTTACCTGCTTGCTGGACAGACATCCCTCCCCATGTTCTAACATGTACACTCTAGGAACGGTGTCATTGACTGCTCCTGTGTTTCCATCCCACAGTCATCAGTATCACTCAGCAGCCATTTCACTCTTTCTACCCTGTTCAAGTGTGTTTCATTCGTGAGCAGGGGTTTTATAAATCAATCTCTTGGTTCTATATATAGCGGGCATTGCAATAAATAGTGGTACAGGTCCTCTACGCAAGGTTGCCCACACAGACAAAGTCTCTCCTTGTACTGTACTTTGCCATACTGACCATCCACCACTGCCGAGGGTGTTTGTAACCTGACGCGTTTGTAACCTGAGGCGTTGTAACTTGAGGTACCACTGTAGAGAGTTAGCAGTGGAGATTGGAGACAGGATCAGGCTCAAAGGGGTGCAGAGATGGCAGCAGGGGAAATGAAAGAAGCAAAAGTGAGCACCAATTAGAGATTTATCTTTATTTAACTACACATAGCCAGGAACGCGGGTGGTGCTGTGGGTTAAACCACAGAGCCTAGGACTTGCTGATCAGAAGGTCGGCGGTTCGAATCCCTGCGAAGGGGTGAGCTCCTGTTGCTCAGTCCCTGCTCCTGCCAACCTAGCAGTTCGAAAGCACCTCAAAGTGCAAGTAAGATAAATAGGTACCGCTCCGTTGGGAAGGTAAACGGCGTTTCCGTGTGCTGCTCTGGTTCGCCAGAAGTGGCTTAGTCATGCTGGCCACATGACCTGGAAGCTGTACACCAGCTCCCTCAGCCAATAAAGCGAGATGAGCGCCGCAACCCCAGAGTCGGTCACGACTGGACCTAATGGTCAGGGGTCACTTTACCTTTACCTTTAAACATAGCCATACTTAACCGTTTTAAAAGTAATCATCACAAATATATTGTGCTCAAAGTCTTCATCTTGTCTCAGCGTCATGTTCATACGGTTATGGCAACCACACTTCAAGTGTTGGGCATGGGGGCCATCACTGTAACTCTCATGTACAAGCAGCAAGAAAGTGCCCTTCATTTAGTGTGGAACTGCCGTAAGGAAAGTTCCCAAAGTAAATATATGTTGTGCATGTGTATGCAAAACCCCTGGATTATAGTACTTAATCAAGAAAGTTACATAGAGCAGACTAATATGTAGATATTCTATTCCAATCACACTTTTCTCTCTTCTGTTTCTGTGATATGATTAGCCACATATCTATTCTAATTAAAACCACTCTCCAACACTTTGTGTGGGTTTGTTTTTTTGAAAAAAATATCCTAAGCAGGGTCAGTTCACCCATAATTTAGCAAGTCAGATTGTATTCCAGTCATGCAGAAATAGGACAAGACAATTTTCATTTGCATTATGGATTTAAACTGTTAATAGTGGGGGGCAGGATGGTGTTGAGAGACGTAAACAATAGCAGAATATTTATTAACAGAGAGATATGATAGCTAGAAATTGGTCAGTCGGATTTTCAGAACCAAGTAAGTTTTATACCATACCATCAAGACAAAAATACTGAGTAATGAAGGGGAAAGTCCTTGAATCTATTTACATGCATTCATTGAACATCTGGACTTTCTAGTAGCCACAGTTTTTTAGTTCTGTGAATTTTAGTAACAGAAGCAACTAGGCCTTGTGAACACCTTAGAGTACCTCCATCGTCAGCATTTATCTCTATGCCACTTTTCATTAGATAAAACCATGGTCAAGGTGGCTTACATTACAAGGTTTACATAATTATGAACATAATAAATAGAACATATTGACCAAATTGGAACAACTTCCACATAAATCATAATAAGATTAAAAAATAAAGATACAAAATTTAGTATCAATAACAACAACAAACCTCAACAAAATACCCTAAACAATACCACAGCCCAAGAGTCTGTTCAGCAGCTTTTGTAGCTGGAGTCAGTCAGGGCTCTGACCTCCCACGCAAGGTTGGAAAAGGCCAGCAAGGAAGGAGCCAGGTCTTCCAGGACTCACAGCCAAGATGGTGTCTGGCCTCCTCAGCAGCCTCCGTATTTGTAGTTGGAGTCATCTAAAAGCAGCTTCAGCGCCAGACATGCTCTGTAGCCTCCTTACTCCCTGATGAATTGGCATGAGTTTGGACAGTTACTGAACTTCCAACACTATCTTTCTATTCACATTTTATTTATTGTACTTCAAGTAACAAAAAACTTAACAAATACATTACATACATTACATATAATACATACCTCACATACCGACATATCCTACATGTACACCACACATAATAGACTTCCAACTCTTCTCTTTGTACCTTGTTATGAAACTTAACTCTGTACGCATTTCGTGTTTGTTATTCTACTTTTCTTTTGTATTTAACCAGATTTTATGATACCTTTCCTCTATTTTCAAGAATTAATCTATATCTGCCAGGAGACTTGCGTTGTCCGTATAGTTTTTGAGTTATTCTTTAAAAGTTGACCATTCGTTGTTAACTTTTTGAATAGTCTTTCCTCTTATTCTCCCTGTTAATTCTGCAAGATGTAGATATTCAATCATTTTTTTTAATCAGTCAGTTTTGGTGGGGATAATATTGCTTTTCCAGTTTTTGGCTATGAAGATTCTTGCTGCTGTGGTAGCATACATAAATAAGGGCCTACAAATTTTCTTGATTTCTGCAAACATGATACCGAGTAGGAAGGCTTCCAGTTTTTTTGTGAAAGAGAGTTTAAACATTTTTTTTTATTTCGTTATAGATGACATCCTAGATTTCTCTTCACTTCTTACACTCCCACCACATATGTATGAAGATACCTTTCCCCTCTTTACACCCCTAGCACCTTTCTGTGCTGTTCTTATACATTTTGTCCAGCTTGGCCAGGGTTAGGTACCATCTGTATTGCATCTTTAAAACATTCTCTCTAAGGTTGTAGCAGGGGGTAAATCTAATGTCCTCTTTCCATAGCCTTTTCCATTCACTCATAAGTATGTTGTGACCAATGTCCTGAGCCCAGCGTATCATGACTGCTTTTACCATTCACGTTTTAAAAGTATGTAGGGAAGTGAACAAGTGTTATGGCGCCAGTCCCAATGCTAAACATTGGGGTTCCCACCCATTTCCATTGTTAGAACTGTCTACGTACTCCTCCTCCTCTCTGTAGCCTCATAGTTTCCAATCTGTTAGGGGAACCAGTCTTATGCCATGACAGCCAGGTCTCAAGGAACTCGCCAAGGCGGGTGTACAAGACATGTTGATTCTTCCTCTGAAATCTTGCTCCTCTATTCTTTAAAAATTTTCACTGATTTTTGCCCTCCACCAACAAATAACGTTTTTCACCTCACATTAGCTATCTGGCATGTGATTACCTGGATTAGCTTTGGCTCCCCTTTGGAAAATCAGTGTGACATTGATTGCTTTCCAATCCTGTGCAAGGTCGTTTTTATGGAAAGTTTGCTTGTTCTTTTTTAGAAAATAGTTTCATATTGAGTCATTTTCTTCATAAACTCTCGGGTAGGTGTCATCTGGGCCCAATGACTTGCTCATTTTTATTTCTCAACAGAACCTAAAACCTCATCACTTGTCACTTCTGTTTGATTCAAGTCTTCAAACACATTTCCTGAAAAAGTCAGTTCAGGAGCAGGAATCTGCCCTATATCTTCTGCAGTGAAGACAGACACAACTAAATCATTTAATTTCTCTGCAGTCTCCCTAGCCTCCTGCTTCTCATGCATTTAAAGTATTTTTTTATTGTTATCCTTAATGTTTTTAGCAGTATGTTCCTCAAATTCTTTTTTCTTCTTTATTTTCCTGTCAACTTACATTGGTTTCAACAGAGTTTGTGCTCCTCTTTCGTCTCCCTCAATTTCCAAAAGTAAACCTTCTTGCCTTTTATAGCTTTCTTCTCTGTTCATTAATCATGCTGGCATCATCTTGGATTTAGTGGTTCTGTTCCTAATCTGTGATACACATTCCAGCTAAGCTTCTATCATCATGGTTTTAAAAAGCTTCCAAGCATCTTGGGAAGAGATTTGACCCACATGACTCTCCCTTTCAACAATATTCTAAATATTCTTCTCACTCTTGAGGAGTTTTGCCTTTTGAAATTGAATACTACTGTGTTGCCCACTTTCCACACTGCAGTTGTTGTTCCCAGTTCGTTTTCCCCAGTCCTCCAGAGCAGAGGAAACACAGGGGCAAGATAGAAAAGTTCCTCTGCACATACAAAAGCCTTTCCTTGCATTCTATAATTTAGTTGGATAGAAACCTAAGTCTAGGAATTACCTCTGGCTAGTTCCATGGGAAAGTTAATTGGGAAAGGAGTACGACAAGGCTGTATATTGTCTCCCTGCTTATTTAACTTATATGCAGAATTCATCATGTGAAAGGCTGGACTGGATGAATCCCAAACCGGTATTAAGATTGCCAGAAGAAATATCAACAACCTCAGATATGCAGATGACGCGACTTTGATGGCAGAAAGTGAGGAGGAATTAAAGAACCTCTTAATGAGGGTGAAAGAGGAGAGCGCAAAATATGGTCTGAAGCTCAACATCTAAAAAAGAAGATCATGGTCACTGGGCCCATCACCTCCTGTCAAATAGGAGGGGAAGAAATGGAGGCAGTGAGAGATTTTACTTTCTTGGGCTCCATGATCACTGCAGATGGTGACAGCAGTCACAAAATTAGAAGATGCTTGCTTCTTGGGAGAAAAGCGATGACAAACCTAAAGCAGAGACATCACCTTGCTGACAAAGGTCTGTATAGTTAAAGCTATGGTTTTTCCAGTAGTGATGTACAGAAGTGACACCATAAAGAAGGCTGATCGCTGAAGAATTGATGCTTTTGAATTATGGTGCTGGAGGAGACTCTTGAGAGTCCCATGGACTGCAAGAAGATCAAACCCATCCATTCTTAAGGAAATCAGCCCTGAGTGCTCACTGGAAGGACAGATCCTGAAGCTGAGGCTCCAATACTTTGGCCACCTCATGAGAAGGGAAGACTCCCTGGAAAAGACCCTGATGTTGGGCAAGATATTGAGGGCACAAGGAGAAGGGGATGGCAGAGGATGAGATGGTTGGACAGTGTTCTTGAAGCTACCAGCATGAGTTTGACCAAACTGCGGTAGGCAGTGGAAGACAGGAGTGGCTGGCGTGCTCTGGTCCATGGGGTCACGAAGAGTCGGACATGACTAAACGACTAAACAACAACAACAAGTTCCATGGCCAACTGTTCTAAGGCATAGACATTTAGGATATCTGGCATTTTTGTCTCTTTGTTTGGAAAAACAACAACAACCCACAAGTCCAGTTTTTGGTGACACAACAAAGAGGACTGTTTCATCTGTGATTTTAGGAATTTCCCAACTATATCCTTCTGTTGAGATGCCAGGGACCTATTATGTACTCCATTGACTAGCATTACAAGGACACCTTTGGTAAAAGCAATGCAAAACAAAAAGAGCTACATTTAAAACACTACACACAAATGATGATCTCTACCAGTAAGGCAAGGTCCCTAGATGTCAAGCGTCCCTTATTTGGCGGAACAGTCCCTTATCCCAGCGCCATGTCCCGCTGCTGTCCCTTATTGATGAGTCTTCGTTTGGCTGCTGGCTGGGCTTTCTGCCTTTGGCTCAGAGGGGCTCAGAAGTTGAACATATCTGTGCCCGGAAAATCCCTTATTTTGGCTGCTGATCCCTTATTTTCAAGGCTGCTGGTCCCTTATTTTCAAATCTGTAAGTTGACAGCTATGGCAAGGTCCCTTTCAAACTATAGAACTTCCCGGAACTTTTTGCAACACTGGGAGCTGCCTTGTGAATTTCCAGTGTTTATATACACACACAGGTTTCCCTTTTTGCCTATTACACACACACATTATTATTATTATTATTATTATTATTATTATTATTATTAATTGAATTTATATTCCACCCTATACCTGCACAAGGGACGCAGGTGGCGCTGTGGGTTAAAGCCTCAGCGCCTAGGGCTTGCCGATCGAAAGGTCAGCGGTTTGAATCCCTGCGGCGGGGTGCGCTCCCGCTGCTCGGTCCCAGCGCCTGCCAACCTAGCAGTTCGAAAGCACCTCTGGGTGCAAGTAGATAAATAGGGACCGCTTACCGGCGGGAAGGTAAACGGCGTTTCCGTGTGCGGCTCTGGCTCGCCAGAGCAGCGATGTCACGCTGGCCACGTGACCCGGAAGTGTCTCCGGACAGCGCTGGCCCCTGGCCTCTTAAGTGAGATGGGCGCACAACCCCAGAGTCTGTCAAGACTGGCCCGTACGGGCAGGGGTACCTTTACCTTTACCTTTATACCTGCACAAGACACATGAGCTATAGACCAGCATATATCTCCGGGATCCTCTCCAGAATTTACCATTTCTTACATGTCAATTTGATCTTTCTCACTATCACAAATATGCTCTGCTCACTTTCCTACATGCTTTTACAAATATGAATGAACACTTGAGAGTTACCATCTCGAGTTCTGACTCCAGAATTTGTAAGGATGAATAGAAAGAGAGGGAGAAAAAAGTGGTCAGTGGCAAGGTGAACCAGATGGCACTGTGGTGTCCCTGTGCATGGTGTGTGTGTGCAATAAATATTCAACAATAAATACTGAATAATAAATATTCCCTAAAAGTATGAGGAGAAAGACAAAACAAGGGCGCACACTTTCAAGTTCCGCTTCCTGTTTATTTACAATGGCTGACTTCCTACCAAATGGGAATTCAAGCTTTAAAAACTTCTATGACACTTTGATTCCCCATGTTCTACAGTTCTCAGCCTAGTAAGTATTAATATGCACTGGAAAAAAATAACTATGCCAATGAGTAGCTGAAACAATAACATAGCAACATATATATTGTTTATTTTCCTAAGTTTGCTTCCACCTTTCCAGCTAAGACACAATAAAATCATGTGGCAACTTGTATCAAAAGCAGTTTGTCACACGGCAGCTACAGTTTATCTTTAAGACACTAGTGTACCACCAATATTTTGTAGACAGAAGCTGTATCCTTGACCCACACTATTTATGCTGACAGGTACAAATGGAATACATAAAGTCAAGGACAAAGTAAACAGACAGAAATAAACATAATAGGCAATGATGAATGGTAAAAAATAATTAATTTACGGCTCAGACCCATAAGCATAAAGTGCCACTAAGGGGGAGTGGAAATTATTTGCATTAAACAGCCCCAGAGTCTAGAAAGCTATTGTATGAAACAATACTTCCTTGGTCTTCATACACACACACACAAACACACAAACACCATACTAAAATATAGGGACAAGGTCTACGTTAATGCATCCTTAGGCAAAATTTCTTCATTTGTTTTATTTTATTATTATTAATTTGCTGGAAGCCACCCAGAGTGGCTGGGGCAACACTGTGAGATGGGTGGCTTATGATGATGATGATGTTCTAGAGTTTTATTGGCTCCTTATGCCAAGGACTTTTGCTGTTTTAGCAACTTGACAGGTAGTAGTCCATCAGCACTACAGAATTTTCTTCATGTCATCAGCATCCAAGGAATACATATATTCCAATGTATTATGTTTCCACAATCATGTAGAATTACAAAAACATCCTCAGATTCTGGAATTTGCTATGCAGTTCAGCTTCTTAAGAATGCCATCTTTAATTTTAGTTTACATCAGTAATTTCCACTTCTTACAGTCTCGGATATGCTTGTGAGTAGCATGCTGAGATTTCAGAAGCCAGGATATTTGCTAACTTAAGAAACCATAGAGCCTTGCATACAGCTCTTGTGCTTTCTCCCAAAACAACAGAAATAGTGGAATACATCATGTATACTGTAAGAGAAATTACAGAAAATATGTCCAGTTGGCATGATTTGCATATATTATGCATAGTATTGTTATTAAAATATTATAGCATTTTATTTAGTTATTTAAAGCATTCATCAATTATTAAAGGTAAAGGTACCCCTGCCCGTACGGGCCAGTCTTGACAGACTCTGGGGTTGTGCGCCCATCTCACTTAAGAGGCCAGGGGCCAGCGCTGTCCGGAGACACTTCCGGATCACGTGGCCAGCGTGACATCGCTGCTCTGGCGAGCCAGAGCCGCACACGGAAACGCCGTTTACCTTCCCGCTGGTAAGCGGTCCCTACTTATCTACTTGCACCCGGAGGTGCTTTCGAACTGCTAGGTTGGCAGGCGCTGGGACCGAGCAGCGGGAGCGCACCCCGCCACAGGGATTCGAACCGCCGACCTTTCGATCGGCAAGTCCTAGGCGCTGAGGCTTTAACCCACAGCGCCACCAACTAGCCAACAGATAAAAGCACACAGCCCTGGAAATCTCTGAGTTTAGAATGCCTAGAAGACAATAAAGTTGGTGCTAGATGCACAACTCCCTTGGAATAGCTGTGGCATCAATATAAAAAAGAAAAAGCCCTCTCTTTTGTTGTTTCATCTGTAAAAGATATGGAATTTGGAATAATGCATTAGCCAATGATGTTAGCAAGTTGGCAGGCTGGTAAGAATAGGAGATGCTTCTTCTTCCAAGTATGTTTTTATCAGTGTGCGCAAACCCAGAAGATGACAAATGCACCCACAATACGGCAGAAACAGTGCATACCTCTCATACAAGATAATTATCAATCTAAAAATGCATACGCACATACCTAGTCTCAAAGCGGAGGGTGTCACTTCAATCTCTCCTCTGATTGGCTGAAATGCAGCCAGCTGGGCAGCTACATCTGTCTCGAAAGCATCAGGGCTGTTTCCATTTGTCAAACTAGCACTGGCGTCCTCAGACTTGGAGACTGACTCTTGCTCATCGTACACAGCAATCAACTGCAAAATGAAATGTCACTTTATTAAACTTTTGTAACAAGAAGGGGGTCCCCTCATGGAAATACAACTAATTATGACTTGGATCCAAAGAACTCTATGTGCATGATGACATGAGGATTTTCTCGCCTGACAGCCCCCAGCAGCAGAACCTTCCCACCCCCATTTCTGATTCATCTGCAAATGTTAGGATGGACTCTCTAGAATATTATTAATATTATTATTATTATTTATTTATTTATACCCGGCCCATGTGGCTGGGCTTCCCCAGCCACTCTGGGCGGCTTCCAAAAAAATATTAAAATACTGTAATACATCAAACATAGAATGTGATAGTATTTTATTACTTTTTTAAAAAAGAAGTATTATCCTACAATTAACTTAATAGCACGGATGGCACTGTGGTGCAAACCACGGAGCCTTGGGCTTGCCAATCGGAAGGTCAGCGGTTTGAATCCCGGTGACGGAGTGAGCTCCCGTTGCTCATTCCCTGCTTCAGCCAACCTAGCAGTTCGAAAGCATGTCAAAGTGCAAGTAGATAAATAGGTACCACTCTGGCGGGAAGGTAAACGGCGTTTCCGTGCACTGCTCTGGTTTCACCAGAAGCAGCTTAGACATGCTGGCCACATGACCTGGAAAAACTGTCTGTGGTTAAGTCCAGTCGTGAATGACTCTGGGGTTGCGGCGCTCATCTCACTTTACTGGCCAAAGGAGCCGACATTTGTCCACAGACAGTTTTTCCACTGTATTTTAAAATATGGCACCTTGAACTAATCCTCAAAATGAACTGGCAAGAAGTGCAGATCAAAAGCTGTCCTAAGAGATATCTCAAGGTATATTGTAAAACAGAGAAAAATACATGAAGAACCAGTGTAAAGCGTTCATCTTACGGACCCAAAAAGTAAACAGAAAGAATCATTCTACAAATAAATAGTTCTGAACAGGTAGGAGGAATCTATAAGCGGGCCACCAAAGCATAATCAATGTTGTTCTGATGTTCTGTTTTGTTTTGTTTTAACAGGGCATGAACACAGAGTAAAGGCAACAATAATGGGAACATATTCACGTTCGAGTCTTCAAGCAGGTAGATAAGAACAGTTCGAGGCAAAATAACAAAGGTATGTGGGGAAAACAAATTGGGGGGTCGGAGAGGAAGCTTCTAGAAATGACAGTGGGAGCTGTGTTACCCATACAGAGGGTAAAGATAAATATCGTATAGCACTTTGATACAATAGACGGTGGATAACTGAGGGAATTGAGGTGGCTAATACCCAGAAAGCAGAATATAGAAGGGGGGCAGGGAAATGCCAAAAGCACAGAGGAAAGGTCATCGAAGGCAAGCACATGTACAAACAGAGTAGACTGGGGAAGCATTGTAAATAAAATCAGATTTATTACAGAAAAGAAAACAAAAGTTGGGGGGGGGGGAGCTGAAGAGGTCACACTGTTCATCAAGCTGAAATAAGAAACTACTATGTAGAAACCCCCATCTGAAAAGAACTGGACCACACAATATGTGTTTGTGTGATAAGAAACAAAGTACCTTCTAAATAACAAATCATCGTATCTATGCATGCTGCATTGGGAGAAAACAAATACAGCAAAAGAAAGACGATGGCCCAGATAAAATTCTGTAAAAAAAAAAGAAGAAGAAAACATACCAGACTACAAGTAGTAGAATTAGCAGCTGATTTATTTATTTTTATCACATGGTGGTGCGATAGACAGAAGTACTATATCTAAAGCAGCAATGGTCAATAATAATGAAAATATACTGTCAACAATACAGTGGTACCTCAGGTTACATACGCTTCAGGTTACAGACTCTGCTAACCCAGAAATAGTGCTTCAGGTTAAGAACTTTGCTTCAGGATGAGAACAGAAATCGGGCTCCAGAGGCATGGCAGTAGCTGGAGGCCCCATTGGCTAAAGTGGTGCTTCAGGTTAAGAACAGTTTCAGGTTAAGTACGGACCTCCGGAACGAATTAAGTACCTAACCTGACGTACCACTGTATCTTTGTTTTACGAAGCAGGTGTTTTACAGTGGACATTTCAATGGCTTATAGAACAAAGTAAATACTTTAGACCCATGACAATTAGAAAACATACTTTGGGGCTTTGAAATAAAACAACCAAACAGGGATATTCTCCCATGATAATTCCTGCCACAGCTTTGCCAAGTTTGATTTATATTGGGCTATTAGTGGGAAAGAGCACTGTGTCTTCAATTCAAGATTACAATAGTGTATGTTGGTGAGAACTTCCAGAAATGCTTGATTATTTGATCATGGAACAGCTGTCAGGCTGTCTGTTTTTCTCCTTATATTTTCTTTGTAATAGCTTTTGCTTATACATAAATAAAAAGTTTTTTTTTAAGCAACAACAACAGGGAAAGCTACAAGAAACATAATAATGCAATAGATATCTGCCTGAAGACATGGGATCAATAGAAACCTTAAGAGAACATGGGGAATTTCCACAATAGCATCCATCGTGGAAGATGGAAAATGTTTTTAGCAAGCACAGTGCACGGACCTGCTTGATGTCAATTGGCAGGATGTTCCAAACTGTAGGTGCTTCCACACCAAAATATTGATTTCTTCCAAATGCAGAATGGATATTATGTAGCACATGGGTAGGCAAACTAAAGCCCGGGGGCCAGATCCGGCCCAATCGCCTTCTTTTTTAAAAAATATTTTTTATTAATTTCCAATACAAATATACATAAAATCCATATCAAAATTTTCACACATTATCTCTTTAGGACTTCCTTCAGCTTCTCCGCCAATCATCCGTATTTAGAATCTTAGTTACGCATTCCCTCAATTTGTATTGCTATTAATCCTCGCTCCAACTCTCACCCCTATTTCTTTTTAACAATACTTCTCAAGTTTCACAGTGCTTCTTGAAACCCCACCAGCGTTGTTTGCTCATCACATGTACTTTTCAGATACTCTACAAATTTTCCCCAGTCCTCAATGAACTTTTGGTCTTGTAGATCTCTTATCTTCCCAGTTAATTTATCCAACTCTGTGGGCCAGTAGAATTCTTGCTGCTGTTATTGTGTATTGGAAAAGTTTACAATCTTTCTTCCTTATTTCATTTCTTACAATCCCTAAAAGAAAGGCCTCTGGTTTGGCCCAATCACCTTCTAAATCCGGCCCGCAGACTGTTTGGGAATCAGCATGTTTTTACATGAGTAGAATGTGTCCTTTGATTTAAATGCATCTCTGGGTTACTTGTGGGGCCTGCCTGGTGTTTTCACATGAGCAGAATGTGTGCTTTTATTTAAAATGCATCTCTGGGTTATTTGTGGGGCATAGGAATTTGTTCATTATTTCCCCCCAAAATATAGTCTGGCCCCCCCCACAAGGTCTGAGGGACAGTGGACCGGCCCCCTGCTGAAAAGGTTTGCTGACCCCTGTAGCACCTGTAATTCCGCTTAACAAAGTGGCTGAGTGGGTAAGGTAAGGCAACTTCAATGGTAAACTGGTCCCAAGAAAAGACTCCCTGGAAAAGACCCTGAAGTTGGGAAAGATTGAGGGCACAAGGAGAAGGGGACAACAGAGGACAAGATGGTTGGACAGTGTTCTCGAAGCTACCAGCATGAGTTTGACTAAACTGCGGGAGGCAGTGGAAGACAGGAGTGCCTGGCGTGCTCTGGTCCAGGGGGTCACGAAGAGACGGACACGACTAAACAACTAAACAACAACAACAATAAAATTTTATTTATATCCCACTCTCCCCAGCCGAAGCTGGGCTCAGAGCGGCTGACAACAGTAAAATAATACAACATTCTAAAATCATTTCATTATAAAATCAGTTCAAATCAAATTAATGGCAACCACTGGGCTAGAGTTCACCCAGTGGAAGGAACAAGGCCTAAAATGGTTTTCAGGGTTACAATGTTGGATGCAAGAAACAGGGCTCTTTTTGTGTACCATGGCTTTTGTGCCTCCAATCTCGAGGTGCAACCCAGTGCACCCCCTCAAAAGTAGTTTCTGCAGGTGGAAAGACCTTTTGGAATGGTACAGGATTGCAACGGGGGGGGGGGGGCAGACCAGGGAGAAATTGAGGGGGGGGGCTTGCATGAGCGGGAACGTCTTCCACTCAAAGGGGGAATTCCTGGATCCCAGTTACTTCAGCTAAATTAAAACGGAATGCAATGTTACATGTGCAAATTTAACTCTCTTCGGATGCTTGTATAAGCCAAGAAGAGAAAGGTAGGAGTGCTGTTTCCTTACATTTAAAATACTACTGTAACATCTCATTCTCTTTGTCACTTTGAAGATCCATGTCACAATGATACACTAGGGTTAGTAGAATAACAGAACAAAAAGACAAATATTTAATGAAATCCATTTGCCCGGGGCAAGGAAACAATGTGAAATAAGGAACTGGGTGGAAAAATAAGGAAAGAAAGAAAGAAAGAAGCGGGGGATGAAATTTAACGGCTCAAAAGAAATTGACATTTTTGGGTCTCCTACTCATTTATAATTTGGTTGTAGAAAGGGTGTCAGCTCATGTTCACAAAGACATATTTTAGTAGCATCCACATGCATGATAATTAGGGCGGTAACATTGTGCCCCTCTTCAAATAAAGCATGCATACTTTTGGCAGGTCTCTTGCCATCCAATTTAAGTTCTGCGTGGTGTTTATTTTTATTTAACATCATCACCCTGCCATTCCTCATAAAAAGAGCTAAAGGCAAACAGCAACATCAAACCGCAAAGCAACAATGTAAAACATCAGTTGCAAAACATCATTAACGCACATTAACAAATACAGCTGTAGAAAAGCAACATCAAGAGCAGCAGCAAGCATTGTTATTCCAAATAAGCAGATGTTAAAAGCTATACAACTCAAATAATCACCTGCAAGCCATAGAAGATGCCCAATTATGACCAATAAGTGTATGGCAACTGCTTTAGGACCAGAGTTGTACTGTGGGGAGGAGTTGTGGTGGACCGCGTGGCCACCCACTCTCCTCCGGGGGTGGGGGACAAAGTCCTGCGTTGCCCAGGGGATCCCAGCTGCGTCATTGACCAGCCAGCCAATCCGCTGGTTGGTGGGGTGTGTGGCCGGGACCATTTAAGCTGAGGCACGAGCCCGGAGGGCTTCCTCTTGGCTGGCTTCTTCAAACTCCCTCCCTCCCTATTTTACAGGTTTTTCTTCATTGGCCTTGCTATGGACCTCGGTTGGTCGCCGTTGAGGGGCCTGGTAGGAATTTTTCCACCTGGCAAAATTGGCATGGGGCCATTTGGTTTTCACCTACCTCGTAGCAATCGTCACAACTTTGTAAGGTTTTGTGGTTAGGCATTGTTTGACCTTATGATGGGGAGGGGAGGTGTGGCAATCACCTGCCCCTCCAAGATAAGGGTATTCCATTAAAGGAATCCGGGGGGTGGTGGATCTTGTCCGAAGCCCAGGGCGGGGCTAGGGGGAGCTCGAGTTGGTCTGCATCGACGGGGCTCCCCCTTCTGGTGGTTTACCCTTACCTGTGCAACAGGCAAGAGTCACATATAGTCGGGTCCATTCAATGTCTAAGCCAATACCACTCACAGTTTGTAATCAATAAAGTTGTGGCCAAAATTTACCCAATAACATTAACCTCATATCTGTGTCCTGGTGTGATTTATTCGACACGAGGGGGTGGTTGCGGGGTCTAGACACGTAACATCCTTGGCCTGTAAAATTGTGGTAGTGGCTGGGCTGCGTCTTTCACTGACTGAAATAAATATAATCCATTTCAACTCCCATCATTCCCGACCACTGGCCATGCTAGCTGGGGCTAATGGATAGTGCTAGGAACACAACATTGCTACAATAGACCACAGGCTTAACATGAGTCAACAGTGCGAAACAGTAGCAATTGAAATAAAAGCAATGCTATTCAAGGCTGCATCAACAGAAGACTAGTGTCCAGGTTGAAGGACGTAATTAAAAAAAAAGTAAAGGATCCCAGACAGTTAAGTCCAGTCGCGAACAACTCTGGGGTTGCGCGCTCATCTCACTTTACTGGCCGAGGGAGCCGGTGTTTGTCTGGAGACAGTTTTCCAGGTCATGTGGCCAGCATGACTAAGCCGCTTCTGGCGAAACCAGAGCAGTGCACGGAAACGCCGTTTACCTTCCCGCTGGAGTGGTACCTATTTATCTACTTGCACTTTGATGTGCTTTCGAACCGCCGACCTTCTGACCGGCAAGCCCAAGGCTCTGTGGTTTACACCACAGGATGTAATAGTACCACTCTATTCTGCCTTGGTCTGACCACACCTGGAGTACTGTGTCCAGTTCTAGGCACCACAATTTAAGAGGGATGTTGACATGCTGGAACGTGGGCCAAGGAAGGCGACCAAGATGATCAAGGGTTTGGAAACTAAGCCTTAGGATGAAAGGTTGAGGGGGTTGGGTATGTTTAGCCTGGATAAGAGGAGACTGAGAGGAGATATGGCATCCATCATATCATCTTAAACACCTAAAGGGTTGTCACATGGAAGATGGAGCAAGATTGTTTTCTCCTGTCCTGAAGGGTAGGACCCAAACCAATAGAGTTGCATGAAAGGAGGTTCTGCCTAAACATCAGGAAGAACTTTCTGAAAGGTAAGAGCTGTTCAGCAGTGGAATGGACACACCTTCCGTGGAGGTTTTTAAGCAGAGGTTGGGTGGCCATCTTTAGTTGCAAGTCCTATATTGGACAGGATGACCCTTGGGGTCCCTTCCAATTCTCCATATAAACTGTTGCACACCAGCTTGATGTTTTATGCATGGGTGGCATACAAATCCCCCCCAAATATAAATAAATAATAGGAGTTATTGCATACTATGTCAAAGGTTCATAGAATCACAGAATGGTAGAGTTGAAAGGGACCGTGACGGTCATCTAGTGTAACACCCTGGAATACAGGAATATTTTTGCCCAATGTGGGGCTCGAACGCCAAACCCTGAAATTAAGAGTCTCTTGCTTTGCCCACTGAGTTTACATTTGTCACGTCTATTACCGTATATACTCGGATATAAGCCGACTTTTAGAGCATATTTTTTATGCTGATAAAGCTCCCCATGGCTTATACTCGAGTGAGGCAGGCGGCGGCAGAAGGACGAGCATCCCAAAAGGACACCTTTCGGGCTGCTCCTTCTTCCTCTGCCACCGACAGCGGCAAAGTTGTGTGCGTATGCAAACAGCCCCACAGTTGTGAGCATGCAAATGCTTAAAGAAGCCCAGGCATTCCGACGCATGCGCGACAGTGCTCCTTTTAAAAAAACCCAAACCACTAGCAAAGATTTTTTAATAATAATAATAATAATAATAAATTTTATTTATACCCCAGCCAAGGCCAGGCTCAGGGCGGCTAACAAGCAATAATAAAAACAAGTTGAATGAATACAACTTAAAAACAAGTTTAAAATAAAACATTAAAACACTGAATGAAAATGCAGCCTCATCACAGGAGGAGAAAGGAAAAAAGAAAGGGGGGGGGGAATCAAATTGACTCCAAGGCAAAGGCCAGGCAGAACAACTCTGTCTTACAGGCCCTGCAGAAATAAATCAGATCCTGCAGGGCCTTGGTCTCATGAGACAGAGCCTCTCATTTATTATACAAATGATAATCTATGTTGGAAGTGTAGAGAAAAGGTACCTTTTTTTCATATGTGGTGAACATGTCCCAAGGTGAAAGACTTCTGGGAAAGGATTTATAATGAGTTGAAAAAAATGTTGAAAAATACATTTATTAAGAAACCAGAACCTTTCTACTTGGAATAATAGGGGTGGAACTGCCCAAAAAAGATGTTATATTATTTTTGTATGCCACTACCACGGCAAGACTGCTATTTGCAAAAAATTGGAAATCCCAAGAAATTCCAACAGTAGAAGAATGGCAGATGAAGATGTTGGACTTTTTGGAGCTAGCCGACCTGAGTGGGAGAATCCGTGATCAGAAAGAAGAGGACTACCAAGAAGATTGGAAGAAATTTAAGGAATACTTAACTAAATATTGTAATATAATTAACTAGAAATTACTTGAAAGTACCAAACAGGTTTAGAATTAAAATAAGATTGAAGTGTATAATAATTTGGATTTAGAATATTAAGAAAGGAGAAGAAGATAGTTATTTGATGGAATAAATTTTAGTAGAAAAATGATTTTGGAGAGCTGTTACAAGGTGATTCAATGAAATTCAGACAGGAGGGGTTCGAGGAAGTCAGATAACAATGAAAGTTAAATTGGGTTTTACAAATAATATGTGCATTTTTTTTTGTTGTTTTTAGTATTGTAATGTGTTTTCTTGTGTTTTTTATGTTATATTTGTCAAAATTGTGGAAAATTTAATAAAAAAATTTGGGAAGAAAACAAACTGGACAGAGCAGCGGCGGCGGTTACCTTGGCAACTCTAACATCCAACATCTTTTTTGGGCAGTTTCACCCCTATTATTCCAAGTAGAAAGGTTCTGGTTTCTTAATAAATGTATTTTTCAACATTTTTTTTTCCAACTCATTATAAATCCTTTCTCAGAAGTCTTTCACCTTGGGAAATGTCCACCACATATGAAAAAAGGTACCTTCTTTTTCTCTACACTTCCAACATAGATTATCATTTGTATGATAAATGAGAGGTTCTAGAAGGCGCTCGCGAAGGGAAGCTGCCTCTCCACATGTCCAACTCCACCAGCCCGAGGTGCGTGGGCTGACCCGGACGGTGCTGCGCTGGCTGTAGAGCCTCGACCTCAGCTTCTCACCTATGCATTTCCGTAGGGGAGGCTGCCCCCCCCCCCGCTTCCCACACCTTGGCCGCTCTGACACTTCCTGCTGTACCTGGGCACCTGGGCTGAAGACGCACTTTGGTGAGCGGGAAGAAGGTCCTGGTTTGCTTTTGGCTCCCTGGGCTGCAAGTCCTGGGCTGCGTCTTTCTTGCATTGTGGGCGCCTCCCCTCCTGCGAGAAGTGAATGCAAATCTCCCACGGAGCTTTGAGGGAGCTTGAACTCAAGCCCTTTGATAGGTGTATATCAAATGTTTTCAGACCGAAGGCTGGGCGAACCAGTGGGGTAAAGGTAAAGGTAAAAGTACCCCTGACCATTAGGTCCGGTTGTGGCCGACTCTGGGGTTGCGGTGCTCATCTCGCTTTATTGGCCGAGGGAGCAGGCGTACAACTTCCGGGTCATGTGCCCAGCATGACTAAGCCACTTCTGGCGAACCAAAGCAGTGCACAGAAACGCCATTTACCTTCCCGCCGGAGCGGTACCTATTTATCTACTTGCACTTTGACGTGTTTTCGAAGTGCTAGGTTGGCTGGAGCAGGGACCGAGCAATGGGAGCTCACCCCATTGGGGGGATTCAAATCGCCGACCTTCTGATTGGCAAGTCCTAGGCTCTGTGGTTTAACCCACAGCACCACCCACGTCCCTAAGCAGTGGGGTAGAGAGGCCCTTATGGGGAGGGGGGAAGCACCTGTGTTCTGTTGTCATCACTGCTGGAAAAGTCAGGTAAGATAGCACCAGCATCCCCTTTATCCGTTCAGGTTTCCTTCCTTAAAAATTAAACCTGTCGGCTTGCGAAGTTTAGTCCAGAATTAGCTTACAGTCCGGGACGCAGGTGGCGCTGTGGGTTAAAGCCTCAGCGCCTAGGGCTTGCTGATCGAAAGGTCGGCGGTTCGAATCCCTGCGGCGGGGTGCGCTCCCGCTGCTCGGTCCCAGCGCCTGCCAACCTAGCAGTTCGAAAGCACCTCCGGGTGCAAGTAGATAAATAGGGACCGCTTACCAGCGGGAAGGTAAACGGCGTTTCCGTGTGCTGCACTGGCTCGCCAGATGCAGCTTTGTCACGCTGGCCACATGACCCAGAAGTGTCTCCGGACAGCGCTGGCCCCTGGCCTCTTGAGTGAGATGGGCGCACAACCCCAGAGTCTGTCAAGACTGGCCCGTACGGGCAGGGGTACCTTTACCTTTACCTTTACCTTTACCTTACAGTCCACAAGATACCTATCTTTCCCTAGGAAGAATGGCTTTCATGGTGGCAGCCCCCACTGGAGGATTTGTAGTTGCCGCATCACAATCCTGGATTTGCATAAAGGCAGCAAGCAAAAGTGAAGTCAGGTTGCACAAGAGTAGTGAGCATGGCATGACAGTGAGAAGGGAGAAACACTGAAAGGCTGGAGGAGACGGGGGCACAGCTGTCAACATTTTCCTTTTCTTTTGAGGAATCCTATTCAGAATAAGGGAATTTCCCTTTAAAAAAGGGAAATGTTGACGGCTATGGACGGGGAAAACTGGCAAATTTAAACAATGGTAAGAGGTTTGAGTAAAATACTGCGGAATATTTGAGAGCTCTCACGAGGCAGATGAGGAATGGAAGAGGGAGTAGTTTGAGTACAGTGAGAAGGGAGAGAGATGAAGGTTTTTGTGCTTTTAAAGCTATTGTTGATACCATATTGTTTTCGTTGACCCTCTTTTCCACTTACAGAACTAGTTTACTGTTTTTCTTTGAGATAAATATTCAAAAACATTTAACCTAATGATGCCTCAATTAATGTAATTTTATTGGTGTCAATTTTTATTTTTTGAAATTTACCAGTAGCTGCTGCATTGCCCACCCTAGGCTTAGACTTGAGTCAATAAGTTTTCCTAGTTTTTTTGTGGTAAAATTAGGTGCCAGGCTTATATTCGGGTCGGCTTATACTCGAGTATATATGGTAGTTCACCTTCTGTTATCAAAATCTCCTCCTTTTCAGTATCCGTGAAAATAACTGCCCACGTGGCAATTTAATCAAGTTTAAGGAGAACATTTTGGATGCCCCCAGAGCCTCTTGGTTAAATGAAACTTCACTGTATTTACTTCACTGTGAAATAAATGCATCATAAGTGTAAGAAGGTAAACAGACACACAGACAGCCTCAAGGACCTGAGGAAATCTTAATATATGCCTTGAGAAACAAATATTTAAAAATAACAAAGTTGTGGATCAGTTGAGACAAGTAAGTCATAAAAGCAAAAAAAAAAAAAAAGCATGTCAGTCTCACATAGAACCCTGAACCCTAAAGATGAAAACGGTGAAAAATATACATGGAATGGAAGATTTAACCAATTACTAAATGTAATTAAAACACTGAAGTTTCAGCACTTCAGCAAACGGGGGGGGGGGGGGGGAGAGAATTAGCACCTTTAAGTGGAGAGGGAAACAGTTGTGTTTTAAAGCATTTATATAATTGTAACTCAAGGCAATTAGTTTATATCAATTGTATACCATTTCAAACATTTCGAAAGCACTTGTTTTTCCTTTTTTTTAAATGTGGAACCAGATTAGCACTTTCAATTAGGTTAGAAAGGTAAGATTCTTATTAACCTCTTCCTGAGTACGCTAAAAACAACAACAACACATGACTACACTAATTTAGTATCACTTAAGTCGAGCCCGAGAGATACTTCTCTTCCTTCCCCAATCTCTGAAGCTTGGAGAGGGAGGAAAGACGCCGTCAATGAGGGAGGAAAACCCACAACTGAACCTACATGCAATTAAATTCATCAGTTTTCAAGTACTGCCAGGTTAAGAACCGTTTAAAGAAATAAATATATTCTTTTTAATTTTTTTAACAACATATTAGATACCATATTTTTTGCTCTATAACACGCACCCAACCATAACACGCACGTAGTTTTTAGAGGATGAAAACAAGAAAAAAAATATTCTAAACGAAACAGTGGATGTATGATTTTTGTGGTTCATGCTGTGGCCACAGACATGTGATCTGACAGTGAGTTTGAAGTAGCCCAATGCAAAAATCCTGAGGATCCATGTGGATCCATGCTTTGTAACCACGTTTTTGCACCACTGCGGCCCCAGGCAACAGTGGGTGCGTGATTTTTTTGGTGCAAGATGTAGCCATGGACATGCTATGTGATCTGATGGTGAATTTGGGGTGACCCAGTGCAAAAAATCCTGAGGATCCATGTGGATCCGTGCTTTGTAACCACGTTTTAAGTGGGGAGGAAAGGAAAAGCACTCAAGGGACAAGGAGCACGCGTGGGGTGTGTGGAGAAGGATGCTGCTAATAATGCAGACGAGGGATTTAAGGGGAGAAGGAACATGCGTGGGGTGGGTGGAGAAGGATGCTGCTAATAATGAAGAAGAGGGGTATAAGGGGAGAAGGCTCCTCTCCTCTCCCACTTTGCTCCTTTAAAGCAAGCAGGCTCTGCTTTTCTCCCTCCTCCCTGCTCATCCCCAGCTTAGCGAGCTGAAAAACTTTGCTATTATGTAGTGAGCTGAGTAGGACGCAGGTGGCGCTGTGGGTTAAAGCCTCAGCGCCTAGGACTTGCCGATCGAAAGGTCGGCGGTTCGAATCCCTGCGGCGGGGTGCGCTCCCGCTGCTCGGTCCCAGCGCCTGCCAACCTAGCAGTTCGAAAGCACCTCCGGGTGCAAGTAGATAAATAGGGACCGCTTACCAGCGGGAAGGTAAACGGCGTTTCCTTGTGCGGCGCTGGCCACGTGACCCGGAAGTGTCTCCGGACAGCGCTGGCCCCCGGCCTCTTGAGTGAGATGGGCGCACAACCCCAGAGTCTGTCAAGACTGGCCCGTACGGGCAGGGGTACCTTTACCTTTACCTTTAGTGAGCTGAGTGGGGAAGAGAGAGGGACAGAGAGCCTGCTTGCTTTAAAGGAACCAACCGGACAGGAGCCGCTTACACTCGTATAAGCGGCACCTCTCCTCTCCCGCTTTGCTCCTTTAAGAAGCAGGCTCTCTGTCCCTCTCTCCTCCCCACTCAGCAGCTCTTCTCCCGCTTTGCTGTTTCAAAGCGAGCCATGGAGGAGGGAAGGAAGGGGAACCGTGGATCCTTTGCTCACGACTGCAGCAGATCCCCCCACCCGCCACCCGTAGGCATTCCCTCCATAACACGCACAGACATTTACCCTTACTTTCTAGGAGGAAAAAAGTGAGTGTTATGGTGCAAAAAATACGGTAATTAAAGAGGGTACATTGGAAGATGGAATGCACAAGTCTTGCCATATTTCCAGAGTTTCTCCAGTAAAATGACTGATTGATCTATTCAGCCCCATGAAGACCACTACTGTAAGCAAGGCATTATTCAAAACCATGGCAGGAACCCCATGTTTTTTTCCTGATGCAGACGTACTACATCTCCCATTATCTCATGCTACTGACCATGCTGAGCGATGGGAGTTATAGTCCAATATCTAGAGGACCACAGGTTTCCGATCACTTTTCTTTTTTCATTGTAACTTGGAACAAGACACAAAACCCCTGTTTTTATTAAGTGATCAAATGTTCTCCCCTCTTTTTATTTTTGCTTTTTTCGAAGATGACAAATAAAAACTGCTCGCACGTCTTAAACATGCAGGGAACCGCTTCAAGACAACGTTTCCTCATATTTGTAACCTGCTTTTCTATTAAAAATAGTGAAAGCAGCCCACAACTCCATAAAGCTCATAAAACTGCACCAGTTAAAATAATTAAAATAACAGCAATCTTAAAAGGCAGCCAGACTAAGCCAGCAAACAACCTCAGAAGGATAACTTGTACTCACTCAGTAGTCCCAACACAGTTTCAAACATATCCCCCAAAGGTTTGTGGAATGAATGCGTTTTCACTGCCCACTGAACAGCAAGCAAAGAGGGAGCCAGACAAAACTCCTTTGGGTCCCTCAATTTGGCAATCATTTAGCAAATTACATCTACCTTTCAAGCTGCTGAATACCTTTGCTGCAGGCCTCCAGTGTGCGTATCACAATGGGGCCACTACAGAAAATGGCAAATTCATGTTCCTGAATGTGCTCTGAAAGATTTGGGTTTGCTCCTTCAAGTTTACTTTCCCATGCAGTTAAAAGTAACACATGTCACATTACATTGGTCCCTTAGTTCTCAAACGCCTTGGGACTCAAACAACTTGGAACCACAACACTGCCAACCTGGAAGTAAGTGTTCTGGTTTGTGAACTTTTTTTGGAAGCCAAACGTGCTCCGTTTGGAGTGTTACACTGACAATTTGAGTGCCACACTTCTGTTTGGAGCGTTATGCTGAAGTCTGTCTGTTTTTTTCTATTTATTTTGCATTTTTGTGGCTCTTTTTGTGTGTATGTGATTGTGTGGAACCCAGTTCAGCTACTGATTGATTGTGTTTCTGCAGTACATTGTTTATTGCTTTCATTTTATGGGTCAATGGTCTTGTTAGATAGTAAAATTCATGTTAAATTGCTATTTGTGGGGTTGTTATTAAAAGTCTGGAACGGATTAACCCATTTTGCATTACTTTCTATGGGAAAGCACGTCTTGGTTTTGGAGCACTTTGGTTTTGGAACGGACTTCCAGAACACACTAAGTTTGAGAACCAAGGTACCACTGAATTTTAGCTCTCAGGTCTACCAAGTGAGGTTGTAGCAAAGCAGCTTGTTTATGCAAACCGAAAAGCAAAGCATCATGTGCTTTATATACAAGGTATAGGTAAAGGGACCACTGACCATTAGGTCCAGTCATGTCCGACTCTGGGGTTGTGGCGCTCATCTCGCTTTATTGGCCGAGGGAGCCGGCGTACAGCTTCCAGGTTACGTGGCCAGCATGACTAAGCCGCTTCCGGCGAACCAGATACCTTCCCGCCGGAGCAGTACCTATTTATCTACTTGCACTTCATGCTTTCGAACTGCTAGGTTGGCAGGAGCAGGGACCGAGCAACGAGAGCTCACCCCGTCGCAGGGATTCGAACTGCCGACCTTCTGATTGGCAAGTCCTAGGCTCTGTGGTTTAACCCACAGCGCCACCCATTTGCATCAATTCATTGGGCTGCAGCAGGAAGGAGTATTTGGAGAAAATTGCATCCTTTCTTCCTCCAACAGGAGTATCCAAGAGCTAGAGTTCTGTTTACTGGAATTCTGCATTCAATCTCTCAATTTATTTTCTCAAGAATCAGTTGTTTTCAATATGTGCTTCATATTATCTGTTGCAATATTTCATTTCGTTTCTACTTTGTGATGGGAAGAAGCTACATAACTTGAAATACAACTGTCAGGGAACTGCCATCAGAGCCAGAGGCGGAGGGAAGACTCCAGAGCGATGCCGGAGAGGGTCCCAGCAGGGAGAGAGGGAGCCCATCAGCTGGGGAAGGAAATCAGCGTAACACCAGGAGAGAAGGGGGGCAGATGGGGGAATCGGAGAAAAGGCTCCAGGACTCTTCACCGGAGACTAGTGGGGAGAGCACGGGTACTCCGCTGCCCACACCCTCCCTGCGCAGAAGACTTCCGTGCAGGGAGAGTAGGAGGAGACTTGGCGTCAAAGAACTTTTTTGCTGGAAGAAGTTTAAGAAATGCCCACTGACGGATTCTGCCAGCGACTGAGACAGCCACGAAGTGAAGGGCTCTCCAGACAGAAAGGGTTCAACCAGGCAACCAAGCCAAGAGTGGCGGCAACGTACGCATGAGCAACCCCCTAGAACCATTACAACAACGTTCAAGGCTATACATCTATGAGAAAATAAGATGCATGGGATTTGCTTCTAGAGTAACATGCATAAGTTTCTCTGACTAGAAAGATATATATATTATAGTGTGGCTACTCTTTCAAACCTGTGTGCGCAAGCATGAATTTAACTGCTAAGATTTTAACATTTGAGATTTATTCTTGTACAAGCTGGGGGATGAAACAAAGAGAGCCTTATCAGACTGAAATAAATACACCAAAAGGCCATTTCTCCTTTTGTGCTTGGCAAGATTCATGTCAACATTATTTGTAGACCCATTTCATTCTTTTCAGCTATAAACAAGACTGCTCCTGAGTTTTGAATGATAAGAAATGCCCTTATTTCTTTTTTCCATTTGTCCAAACGTGACGCACAACAAGGAAGACTACAAACTTCAATTGACTGTTGGCTCTATTTCTGAACCTGCAGAATCAACATGAAAGACTAAAAGAAAAAGCCTTCTCTGTTTTCAAATTAAGATGATGGCGGCTAACAGATTGAGGTTGAATCCTGACAAGACAGAAGTACTGTTTTTGGGGGACAGGAGGCGGGCAGGTGTGGAAGACTCCTTGGTCCTGAATGGGGTAACTGTGCCCCTGAAGGACCAGGTATGCAGCCTGGGAGTCATTCTGGACTCACAGCTGTCCATGGAGGCGCAGATCAATTCTGTGTCCAGGGCAGCTGTTTATCAGCTCCATCTGGTGCACAGGCTGAGACCCTACCTGCCCGCAGACTGTCTCACCAGAGGGTGCATGTTCTGGTTATCTCTCGCTTGGACTACTGCAATGCGCTCTATGTGGGGCTAAGGACGATATGTTTTAAGATAATATGTTTTGTTTAAATCCCAAATTAAAAAATTATTAAAAAAAAAGAAAGGGGGAAAGGGAGAGGGGATGCCTATAAAAAATATGAACAAAGGCTTTTTGGGGCAGCTTCACCATCACACTGGTGAGTGTGGCTTGCCCGCTCTGTTTTACTCAGCTGAATAAATGAGTGATTATGGGAATCTTCTCTGTCTATGGCATTTATTGGCTTTTCAGTGACCCTGGAAGCTTGGGCACGATTAGTGGACCCCGACAGTATGTTTGAGGCCTGAGAGAGCAGTCCTTTGCAAGTAAACTAAAGGCTCCACTTCTTAGCTCTGAAGATGGTTCAAAAATTAGTGTCGTGCTGGGGTTGAGAAATTATTATTTCTTCTGTCAAGGGCTGCATTCCCTTGGGTAATCTTTCTGGGGGCTGAATGATGGAGGTGGGTGGGGCAACCGTTTTTTGTTTCAATTTGTCTTGGCACCCCTTTATCTCTCTCCCACTCTCAGACTTTCTGCCGCTCCTACTCCTGCTTCTCACAGAGGTGACATATTCCAGCCTCCAAACACAAGGGATTCCAGGAAGTTGGACACAAAACTGATCAGCTACAAAGGGCCATGAAGTGGTTTTCATGTGCATGTTTGCTGCCCCAAATAATTGAGTTCTCCAGTAAGTCAGCACAGGTAACAGACTTGCTGGGGCAGCGTCAAATAGAAGAGGCTGTGACTAAGATGGAACGTGCTGCAGGCCACTTCTTGCCAATGGGCCAATAGGTGCCTACACCAGGAGTGTAGAAAGCAATTGGGATACCAGTGCTACAGGATCTGATAAATGCTTAAAAGCTCTGACATGTGTTCAAGCGGCTCCAAGCCTGATTTTTATGGAACCTAAGAAACGCACACAAAATTTGAAAAAAAAAAACCAACAACATTGAGTGGTAGATCTATGCAGAACGAGTTTTAATTTTTCAAAATTACCATTAGAGGGTGCACGTTTCGCTGAACTCCTCTGTAACATTTGGGGAACAATTTTGTTAAGAGGAGCTAAGTACCAGTACTTTTAGGGAAAATGCAACCTTTAAAATATTGCATGATTTAAAGTAGTTCATATTCATTTCCCCAAATGCTCTACAGCAAAAAAAAAGTGTTTCAAAAATGTGCTTAAAATCCCAGAGAGATTTCTATTTCTTTCTGTAGTGAGAAACAGAAAGGAAAGTATCCTTAGTCAATCTGAGAATGTATTTTATGCAAATCGTCTCTCAAAAATATTTCCTGGGAAACTTTCCTGCAGGAATAAAGCAGATACTGGTCATCCATAATATATACTATATTGAAACTGCTACAGCGTACCGATATTTAGAGAATTTTTAATATTAGTATAGGGCAATCTCCTGAAAACATGCGACGTTGAAAGAAAGCTTCAAAACTATTCAAAAAGTGAAAAATAATTTTCATTTAAGTTGTCAGATATGTACAGATCCTCTTTTTGGAGCAAAATTACATGCTCGGCCCACTCACAAGATGCCCAGCAGTAAATATAGGCATATTACGTTTCAACAATTGCACACACATCTAAAACTGAGAAGAAAAGTTCATTCTTTCATGTTTTGACCACACAGAAAGAATCCCTATCATCGACAATGGAGCGCTAATGAACCAGCACTGATTGCAGTTTCCATTTTTAAAAGAGGTATTCATAAATCGGATAAATAAAATGCAGCAGAGCTTGGGTAAAGATCACTAGTTGAACCTCACTTATCTATTGCACATCTGCCACACCACATTATTTTACTGTTCAAGCGTCAATTTTGCATTTCAATGCAGCAGCAGCGCCATCAGATTAATGCCCAAGACATTTCAGCTGTGTGGCACCACAAGCGAGTGGACGTACAGGAATATTATGCATGGTCTGTATCATTGACACTAAGCAAAGGAAATGTGATTAGTACCAAATTGCATCTGACAGGGGAATCGGAAAGCTGTCAAACACAATGACATGGATTCAGTATTTAGAAGGTAGAATGGGGAAAATAAAGGGAGCTGGCCAGCCTGGAGCAGAGACAGCAATAACACACAGCCGCTATGATAAATTAATTCATTTACTTATGAAAAATTAGAGGCTTCCACACGCAGCTCTCATTTATAATCCTGTCAATCAGCCTAAGTAAATAAAAAGCCCATAAGATTCAACAAGCAAGTGAGGAAAATGGGGGGTTTTGCATTTAATTTTAGACTAATTTTTTTTTAAAGCACTCACTCATTATATTGGGGCTTTTTTATATAGTTACTAATGCAAAGATATATAATGTTTTTATTTTGATGAATAGCACTAGTTTTCTTTTTAAAACCAAAAGGTTGTGAAATTAAACACATGGTATCCATATAAACTGAGTTCCTACACTGGAATGCCTATCCTAGTCAAAGTATATACAGTGGTGCCTCGCAAGACGAAAAGAATCCGTTCCGCGAGTATCTTCATCTTGCAGTTTTTTCGTCTTGCGAAGCAACCCTATTAGCGGCTTAGCGGATTAGCGCTATTAGCGGCTTAGTGGCTATTAGCGGCTTAGCGGCTAAGCGGCTATTAGCGGCTTAGAAAAAGGGGGGGGAAGCGAAAAAAATCGCAAGACTCACAAGACGTTTTCGTCTTGCGAAGCAAGCCCATAGAGAAATTAGTCTTGCGAAGCGCCTCGAAAAACGGAAAACCCTTTCGTCTAGCGGGTTTCTCGTCTTGCGAGGCATTCGTCTTGCGGGGCACCACTGTAGTGTTACATCCCAATAGACCAGAAAAAGCTGTCTCTCTCTTCTTCTTCTTTTAAACATGTAAAAAGCTTTATTAATAGTCTCTTAAAGTAAACTGAAATTTCAATCATGTACATTTCATACAATCCTTAAAAATATTCATACATACCCACACTCAATGTATGTTTGTCTGTATATTTGTAATATGTATGTATTAATGTTGAATTATTTTAATAAAATAAAAAAATATTTTTTTAAAAAAGGAAATTTCCATCATATACACAAAAAATGAAGAAAAACCATATACTTATCTTTTCTTACATAATTATGAAACTTAAGCTTCAGCTGTATTTATGCTACTTTTTATGTGATTAGTAACAAAAATTATTAGCAGAGATTATTAACAAAAAATATCATAAAGACTTTGGACTTCCTGTCAATTCCCATTGTATGAATTTATTCTAATAGTGAATGTACCTACCATTATTAATCTATTCTTTATATATTATCTAATGCATTCTTACAGCAATTTGTACCGTTGCTCTTATTTCTCATATATTTCTTTAAGCAAGGTCAATCAAAAGCTGCCATAGACGAAAAACCACTGGTGTATCTTATATTTATCCCATTTTTGTGCAAATTCTTGTCCTGAGCTGCCCCTTAGGCTGTTGGTCAACTGCACCATTTCCATTTCCATGAAAAAGCTGTCTCACTATCATGAGCAGCAACAATATGGTCAAGTCAACATAGTTGATGTCAGTTGACCAATATCATCACATTTTATCTTCCTGAGATGCCAACCAGCTGGAAAACTACTGAGTCAGTTTGTTTTAGAAACCCCTCATGCCAGGTGAGGGAGGCAAGAAATGGCATTTTCCACCTCCTCCCGGTCTCCAAATTGATTTTCTTATACAGCGGTACCTTGGTTCTCAAACGCCTTGGGACTCAAACAACTTAGAACCCAAACACTGCAAACGCGGAAGTAACCAGAGGTGCCACTGTATAATGGTTTAGATATACAAAGCACAGAACACACTTTCACGAGGTATGAAGACCTTGTAAGACCTTTAGAAGTCCATAAATATAATTTCTCACATCTCCTTTCTTTTTTGCTGTTGAAATAATATAAAGTTGTAGCAGCTGGGTTTAAGGACAAGCATTAAGAGATGAAGAACATCTGAGGAAAGTCCGAGGTAAGGGCTTTAAAACTGACAATTCTGGTGTGCACGGCGACACATTTTAAATCCATGTGAGATGGGCAAAACACAACATTTGTTAATTTTTAAAGTGCAGGCTATTTACTGAGACTGAACACACCAATCAAGCATCATCATTGTTTATAATAATTTCAGAAGTTGTTGTGAGAAACACATTTTCATAAGCTGATTATGTATATGTTTAAAATATGTGTGTTTGCTGATATTTTTATGTTTCCTAGGTGTTTTTGCTGTAATTTGTGTTCCTAGTTTGAAAACCATTGTAAATGGTATTTCAGGTCTATTACACGCTTATTTTAGATAGTGTTTTTAAACAGAGGGTGGGATTCAACATTGTGCTCTTCCAAATGTTCCATCTGTATAAAGCACTGCAGCTTGGCAGAAGGAAAGATCCCTGTTCTCCGCCCCCCACATGATTTTTCCAGAGGTAAATCGTTTTCTGGATTCCTAATACCTTTGGGCTCAAGGAACTAGTTTCCTGTTCAATGTCTGTTGCTTTAGTCGAAAAACTTCAATGTTCCACAAGAAATCAAAAATTTCACAATGTGTATTCCAGGCCCAGATTTAGGTAATGAAAGTAATTGGGCCCTTTATATGTCCAGCTGTCCTTTGTCAACAACAAATTGTTGCTGTTTTTTGTGTTGAATATATGCTATAGGATAATTTATGGACCTAATAGGTATCTAAAGCCATTTGCACATAACAAAACATGTATTTTATCAAAGTAATTGTTGAACTGAAGTACAATTAAGAAGAAGTATATTAATAATGAAATAGTTATTAAGGTCTAACTGTATGTAGGTTTTATTTTATTTGTTTTTTATCTTATATTTTGGAAATGTACATCCCGTTTTTTTCCCCTTTAATTTTTTTGGGGGCCCCCAAGAGAGTGGGGCCCTAAGCTATAGCTTGTTTAGCTTATACGTAAATCCGGCACTGGTGTATTCATCGAAATAGAGTATTTAGTCAAATCATGGGCAGAACTTCACTTGAATACTGCCAAGGAAAGGGAAATTGCGTCATAATGGTGAAGTGGAGGAAAATGTAGAGTTTGGACCCTGCAAATCGGCGTCTGAACCTGAGGGTTTGTTTGCCGATGTCAAGGCTCTGTCAAGGCTTTGGGAAAGCTATTCCTCCCCCGGTTGCAGCCAAAGCAGAGAAAACAAGGTAGAGACCTTTTAATGGGTTTTATTCAATCCTAATAGCGAGAGACAAAAGAACGCAACAAGCCTTAAAAATGGTGTTGCTGCAACCTGGGCTCCTCCTACCTTGCAACAGCATCTTCCTTTACGTTGGCCACTCGTGGTCAAATGTCTCTGATTCCATTGTTCCTGCACCCTTAAACAAATGCCGAGTTCTGGGGGAAGGAGGATCAGAAATACTCTCCAGTGACAATGTGTCAGCTGGCTGCCCTGCCGCAGTTCCCCCTCCTTCTTCTTTGTTGTTGTTGTTTAGTCATTTAGTCGTGTCCGATTCTTCGTGACCCCATGGACCAGAGCACGCCAGGCACTCCTGTCTTTCACTGCCTCCCGCAGTTTGGTCAAACTCATGCTGGTAGCTTCGAGAACACTGTCCAACCATCTCGTCCTCTGTCGTCCCCTTCTCCTTGTGCCCTCCATCTTTCCCAACATCAGGGTCTTTTCCAGGGAGTGGTCTCTTCTCATGAGGTGGCCAAAGTATTGGAGCCTCAGCTTCATGATCTGTCCTTCCAGTGAGCACTCAGGGCTGATTTCCTTAGGAATGGATAGATTTGATCTTCTTGCAGTCCATGGGACTCTCAAGAGTCTCTTCCAACACCATAATTCAAAAGCATCAATTCTTCTGCAGTCAGCCTTCTTTATGGTCCAGCTCTCACTTCCATACATCACTACTGGGAAAACCATAGCTTGAACTATACGGACCTTTGTTGGCAAGGTGATGTCTCTGCTTTTTAAGATGCTGTCTCTTTCTTCTAACACTTCCCAATTCTTCTGTTCACCTATCTCTGAGCTGTGACTTCCCTCAAACTCCTCAAAGCCCTGCTGTAAATCGATGCTGCATTCGTCTCCTCCAGCAGCGTCAAAAGGGGTGTGTGATCTCCACCATTCCTCCTCCTTTCTCTCGCCCTCTTGAGTCCAATCTGCGACAGCTGATTAGTCTGCAGGTTCACAATTCCAGAAAGATAATGTTGGCTGACGCCAAAGAACTCCCAACTCCAGAAGGCAAAGAGGTGGATTTGTCATTTCATTCCACTGCTACCTGGACTTGTACTTACGGGGTCCTCGCCACGGGGTCACATTCACCCAGTGCTATACCAGCTGCACTGGCTCCCGATGGAGTACAGGACCAGGTTTAAGGTGCTGGGTTTAACCTTTAAAGCCCTATACAGCCTAGGACCCTCGTACCTACGGAATCGCCTCTCCTGGTATGCCCCACAGAGGACCTTACGGTCTGCTAACAACAGCATCTTGAAGATCCCGGACCCCAGAGAAATTAGACTGGCCTCAACTAGAGCCAGGGCCTTTTTGGCCGTTGCCCCGACCTGGTAGAATGCTCCCGCACAAGAGACAAGGGCCCTGTGGGATTTGACATCTTTTCGCAGGGCCTGCAAGACGGAGCTGTTCCGCCAGGCCTTTGGGCAGGATGCAGTTTGACTTACTTTCCTTTGTATAAAACAAGCCCAAAGGAGGCCCCCAACCCGCTCACAGGTCCTTGTATGATCAGTGGAAACAGTTGGTCCTGGCAAGTATTAAACACTCTCAGTTCCACTTGTCTTAATTAATTTTAAGATGTATTTTAATTAACTGATGTCTGTTTTTATGCTTACAGGGGTGCCTCGCAAGACGAAATTAATACGTTCCTTGAGGCTCTTCGTATAACGGTTTTTTCATCTTGCGAAGCAAGCCCATTGACAGCTTAGCGGATTAGCACTATTAGCGGTTTAGCGGCTTTTAGCGGATCAGCTGATAAGCGGCTTATCAGCGGATCAGCTGATAAGCAGCTTAGGGCTTAGGAAAAGGGGGGGGAGGGAAAAAACCCCGCAGGAACTCGCAAGACATTTTCGTCTTGCGAAGCAAGCCCATAGGGAAATTCGTTTTGCGAAGCGCCTCCAAAACGGAAAACCCTTTCGTCTAGCGGGTTTTCCGTCTTGCGAGGCGTTCGTCTTGCGGGGCACCACTGTATTTTGTTGTTTTTATTATGTTAGCCGCTCTGAGCCTGGCCTCGGCCGGGATACAAATACAAATTTATTATTATTATTATTATTATTATTATTATTATTATTATTACTCCAGAAGAAAGATGATTAGACAAAAATGACCAAAGTTACCAACCAACATTCTAAAATTATCTACACAAACTAGTCCATAAGATTCATGGCTGTTAGGCTGTAACAATTTTTATCTGATGCGTATTTTAAGTTTTAGATACTAAGAGACAGGCAATTATAAATGGCACTTTGACTCATGGTGCTACAAAATGCAATCAATCAAGAGGCTTTAAAATTAGATTTACTAGTAATCTTAATCTCTGCTGCCAAATTTTCAGCTGATGGCAATTTGCCCCACAAATACGCATTCGCATTTATGGATTGCTCAGATGGAGGGCTTCCTAACAAAACACAAATGCAAACTGGTCTGGAACAACATTATCCACATATATAAAAAAATAAAAATACTAGCTGTTATCAAGGCATGCTTTGCAAATCAAGTTACCAGACTATACTACATATAAGCCACACTGCAATGGCTTATGTAGCCAATGGACACTGGTTTTTTCAAACTGGTGCTTTTCAGCACTGGTCTACACAAAAGCAGTTGCTGCAGTACTTTGGCAGAATATTTTAAATTCCAGGCAGAATTTGATGTTGCAGACCCTGGTGTTGCAAACGTTAATGCTTGTTTGGATGGGGTGTGTGAGTGTGTAGAAACGAGCCTACTAGACAAAGATAAAATTTACATTCATTGCTCTGACCGTTTAAGCCTCTGGCCTTGGTGGGGATATGGTTGCAAATATAGAGATAATGCAGAGAAATTTCCCCTTATTTGTCAAAAATCACAATGAGCCTTAGTCCCCTTGAGTACTGCCAATCACCCCACCACCGATTCCTGTATTATCACATCTTTTGTAAGATAATTTCTGGCAGCTTTTGACAGAGAAGATGATCTCCATCCATAATAGCAAATAGGAAGACTTCACCCACTTTGGAAATGAATGATTTCTGGTTTCGGCAGATTTTCCAGCACACCAGTTTTGGAGGGGGTATAAAGGAAGTAGAGGGATGTGAGTGGCACTGTAGTCTAAACCACAGAGTCTAGCGCTTGCCGATCAGAAGGTCGGCGGTCTGAATCCCCGTGACGGGGTGAGCTCCCATTGCTCGGTTCCAGCTCCTGCCAACCTATCAGTTCGAAAGCACCAAGTGCAAGTAGATAAACAGGTACTGCTCCGGTGGGAAGGTAAACGGCATTTCCGTGTGCTGCTCTGGTTTTGCCAGAAGCAGCTTAATCATGCTGGCCACATGACCCGGAAAAAGTGTCCGGCTCCCTTGGCCTATAGAGCGAGATGAGCGCATAACCCCAGAGTCATTTCCGACTGGACTTAACTGTCAGGGGTACTTTTAAAAGGTAAAGGGACCCCTGACCATTAGGTCCAGTCGTGGCCGACTCTGGGGTTGCGGTGCTCATCTCACTTTATTGGCCAAGGGAGCCAGGGTACAGCTTCCGGGTCATGTGGCCAGCATGACTAAGCCACTTCTGGCAAAACCAGAGCAGCGCACAGAAACGATGTTTACCTTCCCGCCAGAGCGGTACCCATTTATCTACTTGCACTTTGACGTGCTTTCAAACTGCTAGGTTGGCAGGAGCAGGGACCGAGCAACGGGAGCTCACCCCGTCGCGGGGATTCGAACAACCCTTTACCTTTAAAGGATGAAGAAACTACAGTGGTACCTCAGGTTAAGAACTTAATTCCTTCTGGAGGTCCATTCTTAACCTGAAACTGTTCGTAACCTGAAGCACCACTTTCGCTAATGAGGCCTGCAGCTGCGCAGCCACCACACGATTTTTGTTCTCATCCTGAAGCAAAGTTCTTAACCCGAGGTACTATTTCTGGGTTAGTGGAGTCTGTAACCTGAAGCGTATTTAACCTGAAGTGTATGTAACCCGAGGTACGACTGTACAAGAAAAGCTTTCATGCTAATATGCTTCTAAGGGCTGCTGATGCTACCAACTCCTCCTATTTTAATCTTCCAACAAAATGTCTTAACCTCTCACCCTACCCTCCCTTCCCACCCACTTTGTAACAACCCTGTTTCAAATGGCAGGAACTGGAAAAACTGACTTACAATAGAGTTGATTCATAGAAGAAACCCAAGGCAAAGAAAATTTCAATTGCCTAATTTTAATAATCAAGTGACATTTCCAATAATCATTTATCCAGATAGGAACTGCTTGTTTAAACCCCCGTGTGACATGATCCACTTAACTACTACTTTTCCACAAATCTCTTGCCATAAAAAGAAAATTATTTTCTGACAGTCTATTCATGAGCAGCAACGTTTAGCATATTAGTAAAGCACCTAGGATGCGACTCTGAAGACAGGTAGATCTGCCAACAAATGCCTTGCCCCCACCCTCTCAAACACCACTCTTAAAAAAACAATTTTCATAGTATCAGAGGCAGATGATACCCCACTCAGGATTTCTTTAATAATAATAAAAAGCCCTACTCTCCTCAAAGCTCTCTCTACATACATGCTAGAGCTTCATCATCATACAGTTGCTAGATAACAGGCATTACAATGTTGTTGTTGTTGTTGTTGTTGTTGTTATTTAATGTTATTTTATTAAAGATTTTCTTGATTTACAAAAGTATGTGCAATGTCTCTCTCTCTCTTATTTTTTCCATATGTAACATTTTTCACAAATCAGTTTCATTTGTCGAGACATTAGGAAGAAAAGGGGGAAAGAGGAAAGATGAGTGGGGGATGGGGTCGGGTGGCGATGTTTCTATTTTACTTAATATATGTGGGGTTTTGTGTCTGCGTCACTTGTGCAGGTTCTCTGCTATTCTCTTGTGTTTCTTGAGTGGTGAGAGAGGTTGGGGTTGGCCTAGGGTGTGGTTGTTTGTTTGTGAGTGGCTGTGGTGATCTTTGTTTTCATGTGTGAGTGGGGTGGGTGGGTGTTTTGGATCAGGTTAGCCATATTGATCTGTATGCTGTTGGTGGATTTTTGTCATTGTCTTGTTGGGCTGTGTATGTGATAAAGGGGAGCCATACCGGGGTGAAGGTGTCTTCTTCTATTTGTCCCTGTGCCAGTTTCAGTTTATTGGTTAATTTTTCCCATACTATTGGGAAATTGTTTCCCATAGTATTTGGTAATTGTTTCCCATACAATTTGGTACAATTTGGTCTCTCCAGTGTCTGGTTATGATGTTTCTGGCTGCTGAAAGTAGGTGGGTTATGAGTTCTTTGTAGTGTAAGTGGGCATTATTGTCTTGGAAGATGTTTAGCAGGGCCAATTCTGGGGTGATTTCTAATACTTGCTTGGTTATTTTACTTATTTCTCGTATGGCTGCTGTCTAGAATAGTTGGATTTTGGGGCATTCCCACCACATCTGGAGGTATGTGCCTGTGGAGGTGTACCCTCTCCAGCACTTTGGTGAGGTTCCTGGGTGTATTAACGCTAGTTTTCTTGGTGTTAGGTACCACCTGTAGCTAAGTTTCAGAGTGAGTTCTTTTCTTTTCGTTGATATGGATTTAAAGGGGGGTTTAGACCACATTCTGGTCCATTGAGTGGGGTTAATCTCATAGCCTATGTCATCCTCCCATTTTTTTTATCGTGTCTAGGGAGTATTTTGTATACTGCGGATACCATCCCTTTACCATGTCCCTTTGTTGTTAGGAGGAGGTTTCCGTAGGTTGTCAGGGGCCTAGTTGCTGCTGATTTTACTACTGGGTTGTTTAAGAGGGCATGTAATTGGTGATGTGCATTTGGGCATTTGGGCATTTGAGTGTCTTCTAGTTTGTCTTGTATTTCTTGTGTTGACAAAGGTTTGTTAATTTTATAGAAGTCTATTTGATGATGATGACGACGACGATGATGATGATTACATTTGTATTCAACTGTTGCAGGCACCACAACTTGAGTTTCAGAGTGTACAAAACTGCTACTGCCTCCCATTGGAGAGCTACAAAATTTGTATCCTGGAACAGGTGTGTAATATGCTCTTCTACGTGGGAGCCATCACTCCCCTCCCCCTCCCTAGCCTTTCAGATGTACTACGTTCTTGTTGCTCATCCTGCAATAAGGGGTTAAGTGGTGACACAATGGTCTGCTTTCACACTGTGGCTTGATGGTCTGCGGTGCTTCATTGTTGTATGCAATTATTGTCCACATGTAGCTGGGATTGTGTGCTATCATTGCTTATCCTGCTCTGAGTTTCCAGAACAGGTGTTCTTGCAGCTCTTAGATTCGCTGCAATTTCAGTCATCAGAGCTTCTTTCAATTGTCTGATGAGATCTCTCCTGATTGCTGAACTGTTTTGTTGCTGTTGAGTTGTTTTGGCAAAAGACACCCTGTTTTGTTGCATCATAGTAGTATAAGTAGTATAAGTAGTATAGTATAAGGCATAGTAGTATATGCCGGCATAAGTTTAGTTGCATATACCAGTGTTTCCCAACCTTGGGCCTCCAGCTGTTTTTGAACTACAATTCCCATCATCCCTGACCACTGGTCTTGCTAGCTACGGAAGATGGGAGTTGTAGTCCAAAAACAGCTGGAGGCCCAAGGTTGGGAAACACTGGCATATACCATATTTTTCCGTATACAAGACTAGGTTTTTTTTACCAAAAAAATAGGTTTAAAATTGTCTGAGGGTCAGAGAGCCGGGAGTCAAGAAGTCAAGGGTCCGAGGATCAAGAAGCAGGGAGTCAAGAAGCCGAGGTTCAAGGATCAGGAAGCAAGAAGCCAAACGCAACAAGGCAGGAAGTGTGTTGCTGTGGCAAAGAGCCAAAAGGAAATGCTGACCTTATAACCCTTCCCAGCTCTTGCCACCAGATGCTGTGAGTTACCAGTCGGCCTCACCTGTGAGGCCGCACCTTGCCTTTCCAGAACAAACTTAGGAAGGCCCCAGCCCTGCAAAGTCCTATTGGTCGCAGGGCCTGACTCCTGCACGCACACCTGACATCCAGCCTCAGAGGCAGAAGCTGAAGCAGGAGAGGAGGGAGGCCAAGAGGCTGAGATGAGTCAGGATGATGAAGAGTCATGGCAGTCTCCCCCTCCTACTGCCCCTCCCCTCTTGTTTCCCAGAACCAAAAGCAGCATGAAAAGGGTGGAAGAGTGGTTTGCTGCGCGCAGGAACAGTCTCAGATTGCTTGCGAAAAGCAATGGTGAGGAGGGGACAGCTGCAAGGAGGTGTGGGCTTTCAGTCTCGGCAACTGGTTTTCATGGAGGAAGACCACCGAGAATGAGCTGCTCTGAAACTTTGTTGGGTTTTGTTGTTTTCCCAGCTTGTTCCCATTTCTTTTGCCTTCGCTTCAGAAGAAGCAGTTGTCAGAAATCAAGCCCATATCAGGAGAAACTGGCGACTCTCCCAGGCACCCGGCATGATTCCCTGTTGACCTCCCTGGCTGCATTCCCCAGCAAGATCCAGGCTAGGTCGCAATAGGCGATCCTTCTCAGCGTGAGAAGAACACACCCCTCTTTCCTGCCCCCCCCCCCCGGGCAGGGGAAAGAGATAGACAGAAACGTATTTACATGCCTTTATTTCTGTCTTTGCAGCATTACAAAAAAACGTGACTGCTCTCTTCAAGCTCCAGCAGTCTAGAGACAAACACTTCCAGGACAGGAATAAACGGAAGAGCTCATATTACACTCTGAGATAATTCCGGTGCTTTGCACTGTGAATTGACTGTCCCTTTTTTCCCCACGGGGAGTCCCAACATTCCCATCATGTTTACTTTTCAAGCTAGCACTTTGCAGCTGCATTGCATCCATATCATAACAGCTGTAAGGTTTTGTTTTAATGGCATGTGGGGTTGTGGTGGTGCCTCCCCCAAACGCCTGTTGCTTTTGAGGATTCTGCAGGGTGGAGCCTCTTCTGTTATAATCAACTGCAGTTGCTTGGGGCTAAACAACAAACAGTTCAGTTTCGGAAGCTAAACTGCGTGAAATTCATCCAGGAAGTCATCAGAACCAAATAATCACTACATCTGTTGATTTGGGGTAGCTACTTACAATCAAATTAATTGCTTTCAAAATCAGTTTTAATCAATCCATTTCAATCAATTTATTCCATTTCATCAACTTTATTCCTTTTATAAAAACAACACAAAGGAGAGTAAAATACACAAGTAGAAAGAGCACACTAAATAGCACGGAAGTAACCCTTCGTTAGCCCTCAGCTAACTGTGAAGTTTCTCCTGTGAAGTTTAAAGTTGAGGGGGAAATCTTGTGAGAGCAAAAGAAAATATATGTTAAAAAAAGAGAAACTGCCAGTAAAGAATGGAAGAACAATCACTCACACTTAAGAATAATATCAGGCGCTCACACTTGCATTTTTCCTCATGTTGAGCCAATCAATCAATAGATTTTTATTGTTTAGAGCCAATGGCTATCACAATACCAGAACTGCTGAGCCAGAGGAGCCATTGAGAAACTGATCCAACTTCAAGTAATAATAATAATTTATTATTTATACCCCGCCCATCTGGCTGAGTTTCCCCAGCCACTCTGGGCGGCTCCCAATCAAATGTTAAAAACAGTACAGCATTAAATATTTAAAAAACTTCCCTGAACAGGGCTGCCTTCAGATGTCTGTTAAAGTTAGGATAACTGCTTATTTCCTTCACATCTGAAGGGAGGGTGTTCCACAGGGTGGGCGCCACTACCGAGAAGGCCCTCTGTCTGTGAGGTAGGAAACAACCTGACCCCTAAAGGAAGGGGAGGAGCTGATATCCGGAAAGGATTATGTTTTCTGCCTCTTCAAGGTCATGGAGCTACACAACAAACAACTGGTGGCGCCCTAGTGCCCACTGGAGAATAGACACAAGAGACAGAATTATCAAAAATGTTGAGACGACATAAAGAGAATGCATAGCGGCTGCCTGGGATAAAGTTACCCCAAATGCAATGCACATGGTGTGTTGGGTAATTTTTTGGGTGGGCAAAAATGGCTCCCAATCAAACCTTCTTCCACTGCCAAAGGAATCACATTAGCAGGGAGGGTGACTGGTGGGCTACATGAGCAGTGGGCACCCATGAGCAGTGCCGGATTTACATATAAGCTAAACAAGTTGTACATGTGGACCCCATTCTCTTGGGGGGCCCCCAAAAAAATTAAACAAAAAAAAGAAACTGGATGCACATTTCCAAATACAGTGGTGCCCCGCAAGACGAATGCCTCGCGAGACGGAAAACCCGCTAGACGAAAGGGTTTTCCGTTCTGGAGGTGCTTCGCAAAACGAATTTCCTATGGGCTTGCTTCGCAAGACGAAAATGTCTTGCGAGTTCCTGCGGGTTTTTTTTCCTTCCCCCCCTTTTTCTAAGCCACTAAGCCGCTTATCAGCTGATCCACTAAGCCGCTAATAGCGCTAATCCGCTAATCCGCTAATGGGCTTGCTTCGCAAGACGAAAAAACCGCAAGACGAAGAGACTCGCGGAACGGATTCTTTTCGTCTTGCGAGGCACCACTGTATAAGATAAAAAACAAAGAAAATAAAACCTACATACAGCAACAGTGTTTTGTGTTGTGTAGGCTACTATGATGTAAGTAATGGGCCCCAGCTGTAAGCTTGCTCCCTAAAATATCACTGGTTTCAGTTCAACAATTTCTTTGATAAAATACATACAGTGGTATCTCGGGTTACATATGCTTCAGGTTACAGACTCCGCTAACCCAGAAATAGTACCTCGGGTTAAGAACTTTGCTTCAGGATGAGAACAGAAATTGTGCTGCGGTGGCATGGCAGCAGTGGGAGGCCCCATTAGCTAAAGTGGTGCTTCAGGTTAAGAACAGTTTCAGGTTAAGAAAGGACCTCTGGAACGAATTAAGTACTTAAACCGAGGTACCACTGTATTTTGTTACGGGCAAATGGCTTTAGATACCTATTAGGTCCATAGATTACCATATAGCATATATTCAACACAAAAAACAGTGACAATTTGTTGTTGACAAAGGAGAGCTGGACATATAAAGGGCCCCATTACCTTCAGTAGCTTAGGGCCTCATCAAACCTAAATCCGGCCCCGCCTATGAGTTCCTGCCATGAAGATTGGCACAAACCAAGATTAATTGGCTCTGGCAACCATTGGTTCTACCTCCACAGTGGCTTCCCTTCCCTACCAGTCCCACAAAAGGCACTAAACACCACTGGATGAACCATATAATTCCTAACTGCCTTCAAAATGCCCCGCAGCCCCTTACAAACCACTGGTTGAATTGAGGGACAGCAGGAAACTCACCTGCTCTGATCTCACTGAAAGAGAGAGAGAGAGAGAGAGAGAGAGAATATTGTGAGTGTAAAGGAAGTCAGTGTCTAACGCACATGCGTACATGCACATGCACATGAGCCACTCTTTTCCCTTTAAACTGAAGGTAGAACTTCAGGCAGCATTTCAGTTGTATAATAGTCCTAATGAAAAAGACAGGCTGAGACATTCAGATGAAGAAGAGGGAAAGAGATTACAGTGGTACCTCAGGTTACAAACACCTTGGGTTGCAAACACTTCAGGTTACAAACTCCGCTAACCCGGAAGTAGTACCTCGGGTTAAAAACTTTGCCCCGGGATGAAAACAGAAATGGCGCGCCGGCGGCACAGCAGCAGCGGGAGGCCCCAGTAGTGAAAGCGCGCCTCAGGTTAAGAACGGTTTCGGGTTAAGAACGGACCTCTGGAACGAATTACCGTATTTTTCGCCCTATAGGATGCACAGCCCCATAGGACGCACCTAGTTTTTTGGGTGGGGGATCAAGGGAAAAAAATTTATTTCCCCCCCAGGTTTTGCAGCCATCCCCAAGCTAGAAGAGGGAGACGGAGCGCTCCATCTCCCTCTTCTGCATTCAGAGACAGCCTCTCTAGCCTCCGTGGGGCAGCGGCTTGCCCCGCTGTCCCCCGAGCTTGTGGGGCTGGCGGGGGGGGGGAAGCAAGCTTGCTTCTCCCCCCCCCCGCCAGCCTCCAGATCAGCTCCGGGAATAGCGGGGTGGCGGCGCTGTGCTTCCCCGCTGTCCCCCAAGCTTTTGGGCTGCAGGCTGCTGCCCGCAAGCCTTGCGAGCCCGCGGGAACTCCCGCCGGGCTTGCAAGACTTGCGGATAGCTTCCTGAAGCCTGGAGAGCGAGAGGGGTCGGTGCGCACCGACCCCTCTCGCTCTCCAGGCTTCAGCGAAAGCCTGCATTCGCCCCATAGGACGCACACACATTTCCCCTTCATTTTTGGAGGGGGAAAAGTGCGTCCTATAGGGCGAAAAATACGGTAAGTTCGTAACCCAAGGTACCACTGTATTGGAGAAAACAGCCTCGGACACATTGAAAGTCTAACATTACACAGCTAGATAATGTTGCTTTATCTGTAAAAGGTAAAGGTAAAGGTACCCCTGCCCGTACGGGCCAGTCTTGACAGACTCTGGGGTTGTGCGCCCATCTCACTTAAGAGGCCAGGGGCCAGCGCTGTCCGGAGACACTTCCGGGTCACGTAGCCAGCGTGACATCGCTGCTCTGGCGAGCCAGAGCCGCACACGGAAACGCCGTTTACCTTCCCGCTGGTAAGCGGTCCCTATTTATCTACTTGCACCCGGAGGTGCTTTCGAACTGCTAGGTTGGCAGGCGCTGGGACCGAGCAGCGGGAGCTCACCCCGCCGCAGGGATTCGAACCGCCGACCTTTCGATCGGCAAGTCCTAGGCACTGAGGCTTTAACCCATCTATAATTCCTTTGCACTGAGACCAAATATCAGAGAGCTACACAGCAGCCTTAAAAAAGCACTCCAGCCTTTTGCAAATCACATCATAAATACGTTTTTGAACTCTGTACCCTCCGTCCCACCTTTCAAAATAACTCCATTGTGTATTTACTTATTTGTGTTTTTTTCTTTTTCTTTTTTAAAAAAACACCTTCTGATATGGCATGACAATCGAACTCTTGCTGTAGTTCAAGATATAGACCTGAAACCATGACATAAGTGGATGATCACCTCCCAGAACAGCTGACATCTTTCCTCCCACCACGGCAATGGGTTGAGAAACAGATCCGTCTACTGCAGGCATGGCCAAACTTGGCCCTCCAGATGTTTTGGGACTACAACTCCCATCAACCCAAGCTAACAGGACCAGTGGCCAGGGATGATGGGAATTGTAGTCCCAAAACATCTGGAGAGCTAATTTTGGCCATGCCTGGTCTACTGCCATCCATGTAGCATGAAGTTCTTTTGCTGATGGAACTGGTGCCTTACTGCTATGCTGGATTCCACCCTCTATTTCGATACGAGTGCAACCTTAAAGGTCCCAGTTCAAACCTCTCTCCTCTTCTATGAATTGAACAGGTCATAAATCAAACCTCATTTATACAGCATTTCAAGATACACAGCTTCAATGATCCTAACAATATTGACCTGCCTTATAGGGTAGCTGTAAGCATTACTGACATTAAGTATACGAAGTTTTTCAAATGCTGTATAAATGCTAAGGATTACTTGAGGTATTAAATGCATTCTACTGAAGTAATTAGAGGTTTTATTGCACTCTAGAGAGCTCAATACTATTCCAGTTCTCATGTCCTCCATTACCTGAGCACCTGAATATTCTCTTTTTAAAAAAACAACACAAAAAACCCTCACTCTCTCCATCTCCCTCCTTTAATAAATAAAGCATGAATTAAATGAAAGTAAAGTGGATTACCTGGCACTGAATTTGCATTCTATGTATTGGGTAACTTTGCCACATAAGAGGAAAATTCTCTTCCCTGCCTGTTTCTGTAAATATTTAATATTTATGCTTCATACAAAAAAAAAAATGTTCTGGATCAGATAAGAGCATAGCCTGAACCATTTGTCTCGTGTCAAATTTAGTTTTTTTAAAAAAAGAAAACCCAGCTAGCTTAATATGCCTCAGACTTGTTTGAAAACAGCTGCAGACAGCAAGGAGTAAAATTTCAATGGGAATATTCTTTTGATTACGCAGACAAAGGATCCAGAAATCTACAGGATTGCAATTACACCACAGCTTGCCTCTCTGAACTTTTTGGAGATGCTAAAAGTCTCCGTGTTAATTTAAAATGTGTCTCAACCTCAGGACTGCCATGCAAATTTTGAAGACACCATCTATGGACTGGGATAATTATTATCACTACTACTATTTTAACTTATTATTTTCTGCTTATTAATAAAACTATTGTTTCAGAAATAAGCAAGTAAAATATCTGCTTGCTCCTCTGGTCCACTGAGCCTCAGGTCCAAACCACCAGTTCCATTGCACCTCTTGCTTAAACCCTTGTCTTTACCCTCAACAGAAACGAAGTCTAAGGACATTACTGTCTGCACATATTGTGTTGTTGTTTAGTCGTTTAGTCATGTAGTCGTGTCCGACTCTTCGTTACCCCATGGACCAGAGCCCGCCAGGCACTTCTGTCTTCCACTGCCTCCCGCAGTTTGGTCAAACTCATGCTGGTAGCTTCGAGAACATTGTCCAACCATCTCGTCCTCTGTCGTCCCCTTCTCCTTGTGCCCTCCATCTTGCCCAACATCAGGGTCTTTTCCAGGGAGTCTTCTCTTCTCATGAGGTGGCCAAAGTATTGGAGCCTCAGCTTCACAATCTGTCCTTCCAGTAAGCACTCAGGGCTGAAATCCTTCAGAATGGATAGGTTTGATCTTCTTGCAGTCCATGGGACTCTCAAGAGTTTCCTGCAGCACCATAATTCAAAAGCATCAATTCTTCGGCGATCAGCCTTCTTTATGGTCCAGCTTTCACTTCCATACATCGCTACTGGCTTTTACTATACGAACCTTTTTTGGCAAGGTGATGTCTCTGCTTTTTAAGATGCTGTCTAGGTTTGTCATTGCTTTTCTCCCAAGAAGCACGCGTCTTTTAATTTCGTGGCTGCTGTCACCATCTGCAGTGATCATGGAGCCCAAGAAAGTAAAATCTCTCACTGCCTCCATTTCTTCCCCTTCTATTTGCCATGAGTTGATGGGCCCAGTAGCCATGATCTTCGTTTTTTTGATGCTGAGCTTCAGACCACATTTTGCGCTCTCCTCTTTCACCCTCATTAAAAGGTTCTTTAATTCCTCCTCACTTTCTGCCATCAAGGTTGTGTCATCTGCATATCTGAGGTTGTTGATATTTCTTCTGACAATCTTATTTCCGGCTTGGGATTCATCCAGCCCAGCCTTTCGCATGATGAATTCTGCATATAAGTTAAATAAGCAGGGAGACAATATATGGCCTTGTCGTACTCCTTTCCCAATTTTGAACCAATCAGTTGTTCCATATCCAGTTCTAACTGTCGCTTCTTGTCCCACATAGAGATTTCTCAGGAGACGGATGAGGTGATCAGGCACTCCCATTTCTTTAAGAACTTGCCATAGTTTGCTGTGGTCGACACAGTCAAAGGCTTTTGCATAGTCAATGAAGCAGAAGTAGATGTCTTTCTGGAACTCTCTAGCTTTCTCCATAATCCAGCGCATGTTTGCAATTTGGTCTCTGGTTCCTCTGCCTCTTCTAAATCCAGCTTGCACTTCTGGGAGTTCTCGGTCCACATACTGCTGCACATATTAATATTAATCTGCACATATTAATCCTAGCTTAATTTTGCCTCTCCTTTCTCCGCATGTCCCTACCTTCTCCCACAACCAAGCAGGAAACACTGCAAACAACGACACATAAACACACCAACTGTTACCACAACAAATGTTAATGCAAGCATCCTTTGCTTCCACAATAACACGAAAGGCTCTGAATGACATAATCTGCTCATTTACTCTGTGATAGCCCATTCTGGGACAGGCGATGACATGGGGCAGAAAGTTTTACAATGTTTTTTTTTTTTTTTTCGTCCTGTGGGCAATCTTCCAAATGTACAAGTTTGTAGTAAGAATGAATGGATGTCAACGGCAGTTACCAAGTTTTTCAGCTTTGTTTACTAAACACAGGTAAAATGAGCGTGTTCAATTGCTTGCCCTCTAAGGCACCAGAAAACGCTTCGATGCAAATTACCCCGTGCAAATTACTCAAATTCAAAAACTTCAAGGAAAAAACCCTGCATCGCTGGGAACAGATGTGCCACCAAGTTGACCATAATAGTGTCCCTTGTTAAACCTGTAAGAAGCTTCGATAAAATTCCATTTCAGAATGGACCCGGCTATAATTATTGAAGAATAGTTGCAGTCCTACGTGTTTCACAACATTTGCTAACTGGATGGGAAGTTGCAGAAGGAACAAGGAAGAATACTCCACTGCAGGTGTGTGAACAGTAGCAGGAAACATTTAACGCAGGCCAGATCTTTCCAAAGGGAGAGATTTAGCAGAGACAAGTGCTTTAATGAGCGACTGTTCAGATAGGGGTATTTTAGAGTGTCTCTTTGTCTTTCAATTTTACATTGAAATATCCCACATCCACTGAAACACTGGAGAACACAACAAGACCCCAGGAGAAAGATGGTGGTGAAAGTTGGGGCTTGTGGCCAGTGCTGGATTTACGTATAAGCTAAACAAGCTATACCTTAGGGCCCCACTCTCTTGGGGGTCCCCCAAAAATGTAAACGAAAAAAACCTGGATGTACATTTACAAAATATAAGATAAAAAACAAATAAAATAAAAACCTACATACAGCAACAGTGTTTTGTATTGTGTAGGCTCCTATGATGTAAATCATGGGCCCCGCCTGCTAGCCTGCTCCCTAAAATATCACTGGTTTACTCATTTCTATATATAGGGTGCCTACATTCTGCATGGACTGGTTGCATGGGAACATGTGTAAATGGCTTTAGATACCTATTAAGTCCATAAATTACCATATAGCAGGGGTCACCAACCTTTTTCAGCCGTGGGCCAGTCCACCGTCCCTTCCCTCAGACCATGTGGTGGGATGGACTATTAATTTTTTAGGGGGGTGAATGAATCCCAATGCCCCACAAAAAACCCAGAGATGCATTTTAAATAAAAGCACACATTCTACTCATGTAAAAATACGCTGATTCCCAGGCCATCCGCAGGCCGGATTTAGAAGGCGATTGGGCCGGATCTGGCCCCCGGGCCTTAGTTTGCCTACCCATGGTAAAGACTGATCTTTAAGGAGCTCCATATGTTCCATATGCCCAAATTTGATGTGGGGAAGGGGAGGGAGAGAGAGGGAGATTAAAATGTATCATGGCTTTGCATTCTTACTTTAAAATTCTTACCCCGCGAGTCTTATTTCAGAAGCTTAAAAAGCAGTTTCACTGAAGCTTTTAAATTTCATCTAGACAACTTTTGGACGGAGAGTTCCTAAATTATTGTGAATATGCTATCTTTGCTAGTTTGTGATTTTTCCTGGTTTTAAAGCTGTAAACAGCACTGGGAACTGTTTTGTTTATATTTGGTATATATTTAATAATTTAAATTTAAATCTTTAATGTAACATTTATTTTAAATAAATAAATGTCACGGTTCTCTCTCTCTCTCTCTCTCTCTCTCTCTCTCTTAATCATGCAGCTGGAAATATTCCAAAGCACAGTTATTTGGCTTCCAAATTCTATCAGAACATCACTGGAATTTGAAAATATACCAAGGTCCCCTCTTCTCTCCACATCACCCAGGCACAGACTTGTTAGCTCAGAGATCAGCATATCGCTTCCATTTTTGGACTACTGAACACTCTGCTCAGGCGAGATTACAAAACAATAATTCAGCACTCAGAAGAACAACATCACAGTCACACTTCCAGAACATCTGCTGTCATGTAACCACCTGATGGTAGCTCTGCTCCAAAGTAATTAGTTATCTTCCTTTTCCGATGGGTTTATTGCGAGAAGCGGGAGATCAGAAAAAACAACAACAACAACATACCCTGTCTACTGCAAAGTAACTTCGGTACAAATCAGCTGTGTATTTCCGTGAATAACAAAGCTTTTTACACACTTCCTAGTACACTGCAAATAATGCTCGGTCAAGCCATAGATGATGGAAATGGTTCGGGGGTTAAGCACAGGTGAGCATATATTAAGCTCTTCTCTCCCGGCTGACGCTATTTAATCTCAATTTTTAAAAATGTGCTATTCCTAGCAAGGAAAGTTATTAAAAATGGGGGGAGGGGATGGAAAAAGGTATTTGAATGGATGCTTCAGTGTGGAAATAATTGTTTGGTGCAAATGGGTGAAGCAGCCTTACAAGGAATACAAATTATAGGGTAGCTCAGCCTATGCAGCATGAGGCTCTCAATCTCAGGGTTATGTGTTTGAGCCCAACGTTGGGTGAAAGATTCTGGCACTGAACAGTTGCACCAGATGATCCTTGTGGTCCGTTCCAACTCTACAATTCCATGACTCTATCCAAGTGGAATGTTTTATGTAGGAAAACTGATGCAAACTATCTCAACTGCAATAGGTCCCTTTTAACAACATGCAAGTTCTCAATGTTACGATTTGCTTCTACATGTGCCTGGGATGTGGGAATGTTCAGGGAGGCCAGTATTTCATCCAACCTCTGTCTTGTATTTTTATCCCTTCCTTTGTCAAAGTTGCTCAGGGCAACATGGATATGTATATCGCCACCACATTATCATCACAATAGCCCTGTGAGGCTAAGCTAACACAGGGGTGGCAAACCTACAGCCTCCCCATAATTCTAGTACAGTGGTACCTCGGGTTACAAACACCTCGGGTTACAAACACTTCGGTTTACAGACTCTGCTAACCCGGAAGTAGTACCTCGGGTTAAGAACTTTACCTCAGAATGAGAACAGAAAATGTGTAGTGGTGGTACAGTGGCAGCGGGATGCCCCATTAGCTAAAGTGGTACCTCAGGTTAAGAACGGTTTCAGGTTAAGAACGGACCTCCGGAACGAATTAAGTTTGTAACCTGAGGTACCACTGTACAGCACCCTAACCACAATGACTCTCACCTAGGCTTGCTGCAATGTAGAGTTGGTTAATATTAAGACGCAGTCTTCATATACTGTATGTTTGTGAGAGAAGACATCATCTATGAACAATTTTCAGGTATTTCAAGTAATCACGAAATCTTTGCAAATTTAGTCGTATCCGACTCTTCGTGACCCCATGGACCAGAGCACGCCAGGCACTCCTGTCTTCCACTGCCTCCCGCAGTTTGGTCAAACTCATGCTGGTAGCTTCGAGAACACTGTCCAACCATCTCGTCCCCCACTCTGCCTACGAATTATAACTGTGCTGTTAGGAAAGCTTGCCTCCCCTCCCCTCCCCAATTTTCAAGCATTTATTCTTGTAAACCCAAAAACATGGCATTTTGCAATACTTTTTGGTAGCCCAATAAGTTTTTGCTTAATGCAGAAGAAGTCCCAAACCCAAAATCATGAAGGCCATCAAAGTGCAATTAAATACAAGCAGCTCATTTTGTCCAGCGCTTTCTTACCTAACACCTACAATTAGAACACTGCTACATCACATTAGAATTATACCACCCACCAAGTGACTACAAGCAATGTAAACTCGTAACAGCCATTCTAGATAAATTATAGTCTAAGGTCAATATTTTCAAATGTGTGCATGTAGAGAGAAAGGATATGCACACAAAAACCTCTATTTATGTACCTCTTTCTATACAATTACAATAGTGCCCAGATACATGTCTGTGGGTGGTCAATGCTTTTGTAGCTATAAAAAAGCAAGCCATTTATTGTTGGCACCTACATAGGTATTTGACCGCTGAACAGTGAGAGAAACAAGTCTGAAATTACTCCAGCTCCTAAAACAAATACCTTTAGAAACAAGGAAGAGAGATCTGAAAAGTTGAAAAATGCTAGACTATGTAGAAGAAGAAGAGTTTGGATTTGATATCCCGCTTTATCACTACCCAAAGGAGTCTCAAAGCGGCTAACATTCTCTTTTCCCTTTCTCCCCCACAACAAACACTCTGTGAGGTGAGTGGGGCTGAGAGACTTCAGAGAAGTGTGACTAGCCCAAGGTCACCCAGCAGCTGCATGTGGAGGAGCGGAGATGCGAACCCGGTTCACCAGATTACGAGACATACCGATCTTAACCACTACACCACACGTAATCTGCTAAGAATTGTATCTTGCTCACATAGGATGAGAACTAGCAACCTCTTTACCAAACTAAAATATTTAACACAGTTCAAACTCTCAGAAACTTTTTTTTAAGGTCAGGTAACCTTCTAAATTGTTTGTATATGGAGGAAAGTTTTCAACCAGACACATGCATGGAGCTTCATTTGGAATATATATTCGTGGCTTTAATTATTCCAAATTAAAAGCATAATTTTGCATTTTCCTCCACAGCCACAAGGAAGATTCAAGTGTCCCCAAAGGTCTAACTATGCTTTCCTACAACACATTTTATTATTGCAGGGGCCAAGATTTTTGCCATTTGTGCCACAAGTCAAGATCAAATTATGAGCAAGTTCCAACCTAGTGTCTGTGAGACTTATGAATGAAGGAAGAGGCAGCAGCAGAGTCTGAAAGGGCAGGTAAGAACTGAATGACAGGCTATGCCATAATGAAGAATGCCTTGCCTCCCTGCCCATGTGTCCTAAAGTCATTATATTCCGAGAATGGCCATTTATGTTTAGTATCTTCCATTTTCCATAGACTGGTGTCTACACAGAGCATGAACACTTAACCTCTGTCTTTCTATGTATCAAATATCCACAGCAAAGATTAACTTATTTGGCTGATAGAAGGAAGGGGGTGGAATTAAGATCTTACGATTGCCTTTCCTGTGTATATATAGACGCAGGTGGCACTGTGATCTAAACCACTGAGCCTAGGGCTTGCTGATCAGAAGGTTGGCGGTTTGAATCCCCGCGACAGGGTGAGCTCCCGTTGCTCGGTCCCTGCTCCTGCCCACCTAGCAGTTCGAAAGCATGTCAAAGTGCAAGTAGATAAATAGGTACCACTCTGTCGGGAAGGTAAATGGCGTTTCTGTGCACTGCTCTGGTTTGCCAGAAGCAGCTTAGTCATGCTGGCCACATGACCCGGAAGCTGTCTGCGGACAAACACTGGCTCCCTCGCCTGTAAAGTGAGATGAGCGCCGCAACCCCAGAGTCATCTGCAACTGGACCTAACGGTCAGGGTTCCCTTTGCCCCTTTACCTTTTCCTGTGTATAACTGTAATGGCAGGCCCTTCTCAGGTGGGCATCATTGTCATTATAACAAAACAAGGGAGGCATTCAAGGTGAGTTCCAGCACCTCTTTTTCTAGATATAATATTACTGTGTAATGACATTTGTAAAAAAAGGGGGGGAAAGTAAGCAAGCAAGCACATGAATATGTACACAGACACACACGCACACCTTCCTCTCAAATAATGCGTAGGCAACATTATCTTTATTTTAAGGTATATTATACAAAAACATGCCTACTATAATAGCAAATTGCACTTCCAAACATGCTTTGCTGAATCACTGCATTGCTGCTTCCCAACTCAGTTTTTAGAACAGTGATGGATGGAAAAATTCAGACTACAATTTTTGGTAGGTGGCATAAATATATTTGCGCCTTAACCATTTATGATAGATCTTACAGCTCCATCTAGCTCTGTACGAGGGAACTCTTGAGTTAATGATAAACACTGAAAGGAGCATGCATTGTTCGCATCTTCTGAAATTAACACAGTAGCTATTAGCTAGGGGACTAATGGTTTCAAGAATAACTCTTTTTTCAGCAAATGATACAATTCATAGACATCCACATCCTGTTACAGTCTCTCATCTGATTTTAAAAGTGAGGCCTTTGACTAAAATGAAACAGCTTATGAGCAAAGGTGAAGAAAATAGGAATGATGATTTTTCCAAGTATACTGATCCTTTTTCTGCGGTTGTTTAAAATGTGGTACAGCTAGCAATTGACAAAAACCATTCTAGCTACAGACATCTGGGAGGAAGTCCAGGCGGGGGGGGGGCTCTATCTGGAAGGGTAAAGACCAGAGGACAGCTAAATTTTTCAGCAGGGGGCCGGGTTCACTGTCCCTCAGACCTGGGGGGGGGGGTGACTATATTTTTTTTTGGGGGGGGGGAATTGAATGAATTCCTATGCCCCACAAATAACCCAGAGATGCATTTTAAATAAAAGCACACATTCTACTCATGTAAAAACACTAGGCAGGCCCCACAAATAACCCAGAGATGCATTTTAAATCAAAGCACACATTCTACTCATGTAAAAACACGATGATTTCCGGACCGTCTGCGAGCCAGATTTAGAAGGCGATTGGGCCAGATCTGGCTCCTGGCCCTTAGTTTGCCTACCCATGGTAAAGACTGATCTTTAAGGAGCACAAGAGGGGAGGAATTTATTTTATTTTTTTAAAATAAATTTTTATTAAGATTTTAAAGGTTACAGAAAGAAAGGAAAAAAAAGAAAACAATCAAGGAAGAAAAAGAAAAAACAATACATATCATCAAAAAACAGAAAAAAAGAAAAAAGAAATAAAAAACAAGTCAAACCTTTAACTCACTTACTTACATTCACTTATTTCCTTGACTTCCTCACGCCTCCCATTTTTGTATTCTAATTCAATTAAATATTCCAGCAAATCCTTCCAACTTTGTTTTTATCCTAATAATTTATCTTAACATATTATAATTTTACCTTCTCTCTTTCACCAATTCATTTTTACTTAATCCTTTATATCCTTTCTGCTAAAACCACATAATTTTTTCCCCCAACATCTTTCTAACATTCCTTAATTTTACAATATTTCTGAAGATAAACTTTAAATTTCTTCCACTCTTCTTCCACCAACAAGAGGGGAGGAATTTAGTTCAGTCAATATCTGTTAATATTGCCTCCCATCACAGGAAAACGAACACATAGTGGAAATATTTCTGGACCTTCAAAGCAGTTATACCAGGGAACAGAGTAGAACAAATAACTGAACTGAAATTGGGTGAAACTCACGTTTACCATCTATGATGACAGAATTTCCTAAACAATGAACCACTGTTGGTAGAGTCTAAGAGTAATTTCAAGTGGCTAGAAAGGAATGTACAGTAGTACCTTGGTTGTCAACAGCCTTGTGACTCCAACGTTTTGGCTCCTGAACGCCACAAACCTGGAAGTGAGTGTTCCAGTTTGCAAACGTTTTTTGGAAGCTGAACGTCCAACATGGTTTCCATGGCTTTCGATTGAGTGCAGGAAGCTCCTGCAGACAACCGGAAGCTGCGTTGTAGTTTTTGGAAGCTTTCAGAAGCCGAACGGATGAAGTTCGAGAACCAAGATACGACTGTATGTTGATATGGATTTAAAGGGGGGTTTAGACCACATTCTGGTCCATTGAGTGGGGTTAATCTCATAGCCTATGTCATTCTCCCATTGTTTTTTGATTGCGTCTAGGGGATTTGCAGGATTTTGGAGTAGTATTTTGTATATTGCGGATACCGTCCCTTTACCATTTCCCTTTGTTGTTAGGAGAAAAGAACTCACACTGAAACTCACCTACAGGTGGTACCTAACACCAAGGAAACTAGCGCTAATACACCCAGGAACCTCACCAAAATGCTGGAGAGGGTGCACCTCCACAGGCACATACCTCCACATGTGGTGGGAGTGTCCCAAAATCCAACTATTCTGGACAACAGCCATACAAGAAATATGTAAAATAACTAAGCAAGTATTAGACTTCACCCCAGAATTGGCCCTACTAAACATCTTCCAAGACAACAATGCCCATTTACACCACAAAGAACTCATAACCCATCTACTTTCAGCAGCCAGAAACACCATAACCAGACACTGGAGAGACCTGTCAGGAGTAAGCATGGACCAATGGTACCAAACAGTATGGGAAACAGCCCTACTAGAAAAATTAACTAATAAACTGAAACTGACACGGGGACAAACAGAAGAAGACACCTTCACCCCGGTATGGCTCCCCTTTATCACATACACAGCCCAACAGGACAATGACAATAATCCACCAACAGCATACAAATCAATATGGCTAACCTAATCCAAAACACCCACCCACCTCACTCACACACAAAAACAAAGATCACCACAGCCAATCACAAACAAACAATCACATCCTAGGCCAACCCCAACCTCTCTCACCACCAAAGGAACACAAGTGAACAACACAAGCACGCTGACACCAAACTACATACATTAAGCATAATAGAAACACCGCTACCCGACCCCACCCCCTTTCTTTTTTTTCTTTTTCTTTTTTCTTCTCCCCCTAATGCCTCAACAAATGAAATGGATTTGTAAAAATGTTACATGGGGGGGGGAATACGAGGCATTACACTTACACTGTAAAACAAGAAAACCCTTAATAAAAAACAAAAACAAAGATACGACTGTATGTAAAGTTCAAACTATGAAGCAACTATTGATCTGCAATTTCATTGTTAAAGAGTGCTCAAAGTCCCCAAGTTAGATATTATCAACAAAGCCTTAATAAGATAAACACAATACATAAATTGTGTAGTGCCATGTCCCACCCATTAGGACCTCCCTGACTTTGGATCAGGCAAACTTCTTAGTGGCTTCTCCTCCCAGGACAGCTCAGCAGGATCACATAGGCAAGTGTTTTTAACAAAAGGCTAACTCCAGCTCCTTAGAATCCCAACAAGGCTTTGGAAATGAATTTTGTTTCCAATACCACTAATTACGTTTTTTATCTGTGTTCAGTACTCTCATATCCAATTTTATTGATATGTAAACACTGTTTTGATTTTCTTTTTAAAGTAAACTGATTTTCATAAAACCATTTTCCCGAGATTGTTCCTTTAAATATTTTGCTGCCAGTCTGAACCCACAATAAAGTCCAAGAGGTGCACTTGTTATCACAGGAAATGTTAGACTGCCTACTTAACTGGTAGTAACCTAGTGGTATCTGAATACTAGTAGAATATAACTCTCTTAAGAGGAGGAGAAATGTGTAAAGAACACTAGTAAGAGCCCCCCCAAAACAAATATCCCAGTATAATTTACAACATATAAAAGAGACCGCAGCAGCATTTCTACAGCTCTGTTTACACTAACCGCTGAAAGCCATGTCAAAAATGTGGTTCTTTGAGGGCTGTTTAGAAGCATCGAGGGAAGGAATAGTGAGAAATAAAATTTATATATCCTAAGCATTTCGTTTAGTACCAGCAGAGTCAGAGATGGGCTCTGTGGGACTCTGAATATCTATGTCAGTTCAGCAATTCTTGCTACAAGTGTGATCAAGTTTGGAAGAGGTTAAACTGGAGGTTCTACTTATCTCAGAATTGAAAGTGTTCAGAATGGATTAATGATAAAATCTTTCCTGTTGATGGCCTCTAAGCTATGTATTTGTTAACGGATGAGAAACAAAGGGGTCGTTCCTTAACCCACATCTGTTTCAATGCTTGTAGCAGTTGATTTGTAATCTAAAAAACAAACCAGAACCAGCAATATAAACAGTTTGAACACAAAACTCCCAAGTTAATAGTTTTCCTGTTCAGCTGAGAAATATCCGTATATACGTTTTGTTGTTGTTGTTGTTTAGTCGTTTAGTCGTGTGCGACTCTTCATGACCCCATGGACCAGAGCACACCAGGCACTCCTGTCTTCCACTGCCTCCCGCAGTTTGGTCAAACTCATGCTGGTAGCTTCGAGAACACTGTCCAACCATCTCATCTTCTGTTGTCCCCTTCTCCTTGTGCCCTCAATCTTTCCCAACATCAGGATCTTTTCCAGGGAGTCTTCTCTTCTCATGAGGTGGCCAAAGTACTGGAGCCTCAGCTTCAGGATCTGTCCTTCCAGTGAGCACTTAGGGCTGATTTCCTTCAGAATGGAGAGGTTTGATCTTCTTGCAGTGATGTCTCTGCTTTTTAAGATGCTGTCTAGGTTTGTCGTTGCTTTTCTCCCAAGAAGCAGGTGTCTTTTAATTTCGTGACTGCTGTCACCATCTGCAGTGATCGTATATGCTTTATCTAATATTACTGGAAAGGGACGCAGGTGGCACTGTGGTCTAAACCACAGAGCCTAGGGTTTGTCAGTCAGAAGGTCAGCGGTTCGAATCCCCACAACAGGGTGAGCTCCTGTTGCTCAGTCCCTGCTCCTGCCAACCTAGCAGTTCGAAAGCACCTCAAAGTGCAAGTAGATAAATAGGTACCAATCCGGCGGGAAGGTAAACGGCATTTCCATGCGCTGCTCTGGTTTGCCAGAAGCAGCTTAGTCATGCTGGCCACATGACCCAGAAGCTGTACGCCGGCTCCCTCGGCCAGTAAAGCGAGATGAGTGCCGCTACCCCAGAGTCATCCGTGACTGGACCTAACGGTCAGGGGTCCCTTTACCTCTACCTTTAATATTACTGGAGTTCGGAGAAGTAGTTTTTATCCAGAATCAACATGGCTACTTCTGCAGTTCAAGGACACCTCTACTGAGATTTTTGGCATTCCTGGACAAGACACTACAGTTCGGATATACAATAGCAGGGGTCGGCCATGTGACAACTACAGGTGCATATGTACCTACAAATGCTTCCTTTGGTACTCACAGAATCCACTGTCCTCACTGAAATCAGACTTGAAATTGGTATTCTATTGAAGTAAACAAAGGAGGTTGTGGGTTGGTGGGGTGGTTGTCCACGACAGCTTCTCTAGTTTGCAAATGGACTCACCGGCCAAAACATGTTAGTGACCCTTGTGATTTAGCGTTGTTAGACAAAAACGCCTGCCCACCTCTCTAGTGCCATCTGCTTCCTGGCCTGGCATACTAAAAGGAAAAACCAAAGCAGGGCTATATATACTGTTTCTTACTTTTAACTTGCTGCACTTTGATCATTACTCTCACTGAGACTGTCAAATCCTGTATCGGGGGTTGCTCTACTTCAGACTGCAGATGGGAGGCCACATGGCTGCTCCTTCATATCAAAAGCTGCAGTGGGGATAAGAAAAACCCCTCCATATAGGAAACAGCATGTTAGGGGGAAAGTGCTCTAGCATAATTTTTCCTGGCGTGATAGCTATGTATGGTGGGTTGGGCTTTGTTTGTGAGCAAGAGAGGCTGAAACTTGTAATCTGAACTGGGCCAAATGTTTTGGGTATAATATACAGCTGAGTGATTGGGTGAAATTATGGAAGGAAGGTTTAAAATTTACTGCATGCAATGCCCTAAAAAGAAAATGTGATGAAAATGATGTATAGATGGTTGTATCACACCTGTCAAGTTAGCGAAAATATATAAAGTCAGTAATAAATGTTGGAAATGTAAAGAAAAAGAGGGAACATTTTATCACATTTGGTGGGAATGTAAAAAGGTGAAATGCTTCTGGGAGACGATACATAATGAGTTGGACAAAATGTTGAAATATACATTTATAAAGAAACCAGAAGCATTTTTATTGGGCATTGTGGGGAGTGACATAAATAGAAAGGAATGCAAGCTCTTTTTATATGCAGTAACAGCAGCAAGAATATTATTGGCCCAAAAATGGAAGCAAGAAGAGTTACCGACGACTGAAGAATGGAGGATGAAGTTAATGGACTATGCAGAATTAGATAAACTAACAGGAAAGATTCAAAACCGGAATTCACGGAAGACTGAAGTAAATTTACGGACTATTTGAAAAGTAATTGTGAAGAACAGACGACATTTGTAGGGTTGCAAGATAAGTGATAGGTTTTGTGGTACATTTTATAATTTATATGTTAAAATTAATAAAAAATATTATATAAAAAAGAAAACTGTAATCTGAAGTGGAGCAGCCGGTTGCGAGTTTACCAACTCTGCAAGAACAACGCCTTAGAAATTTAGCAAACTTAACAGTGGCTTTACAAGTCGTGTTACACAGCAATTAGTCACAGGCCAGGAGCCATGCATTCAAATGGCTTTGCCTGAAGTTAACTGTGCAATCTACCTTCTTGGAGTAATATAAATTAAATCAATGAGGGGGTAAAAATTAGGGCTGCTGGTGGTGGCTATTCCATTGTTTGGAAATAGACTGAGTAATGTGGTCACTAGATAGTCAAGTCACTAACAAACATTTATCCTGCTCAATGACGGTTGTTGTTTTTTTGAACCTGCCAGTTTTATTTTCCGTACTTTGTGTTTTATTTATTGCAGTATTGCTGTTAGCTGCCGAGCATAATTTGCCAAATTTAGCAAATACATCGTAATCATGCAGATAGCTGAGAGGGAAAGAAACCGATTAATCAGATGCCACACAAAGAGAGGGAAAGAGAGAAAGAAAGAGAACAGTTCTCTATGTACAGCACAATGGGACAACTTTGCTGAGGTATTCCTCATTGCAATACCAAATAAGCAAAGGGACCGTTGAACATTTCCAAGTGAAATCGTTTCAGATCTTCTTCAAATGGCTTATTCCTTTTCCCAATCCCACTTTCCAAAGCTTCCTTTTCTGCATATGCGAATTATTTTAGGGCAAAAACAGCAAAACACAGGAACAGATTTATCAGTGTGGGTAATTATATGGAAATATTAACAGTTGTAGACTTTTTGAACCATGGTGCTTCTTCTGACATCTTTATAACTTTGCTTTTACAGTATGATAAATAACAGCTGCACAAAAGTTTGTTCATGAGATTATGGATAATAGACTCCACTGAGTTTCCCTACGGCTATAAAAAAAATAATCCCATGAAGTCAGAATTACAGACTTTGCTGTCATTTATTGCTGTCATTTTTTGTCCTAGCTTGTTTGTTGGTAGCAGTTACTACTACAACAAACTTATCTAATGACTGAATCACAGACCTTTTAAGGTTATTGCTGTCATAATCTTCAAGAGTGTAAAATCCAGGAAATATTATCTTTCCATTAAAATATATTGTATCTAAATCATTTGGGGCATTAGAGGTGATTGAAAATAATGTCTTCCTCAAGTTCACAGATTTAGAAGTAGACTTATCTCTACAACCATATGTGGTTTAATATTAAATAAACCACATTTGCATCTTCACACTTGTCATGGCTCAACTTCTTAATTTTAATCACCTCTTGATCCTTCTTTTGCTATAAATGTTAACCTGAAATAAGAAACTTGGAAATGGTCCTCTTAAAAAAAGAAAGGGGAAAAGCTATACAAAGCTAAACAAACATGTTTTCTATTATAAATAATACATGGTCCCTCTTTTCAAGAGAGCAAGTTTTATTTTTGATGCTGCATATTGAACAACAGTGTACAACAATACTATATTGTATTATGAGAAATTCATCATGCAGGACTGAAATAAACACTAGAATTATCTTGAACACTATATCTCTGTTCTTCTTTCTCTTCTTCCATCATTTCCAGGCAACAATTATAAGAAGTTAAAGTAAAATAAATGAAAAGCAATTAAGGTTTGCAGGAGGAGACCTGTTGCATACGACAACTTATTATCCCCATGTTACAATGGGGAAAGAAACCAAGAAGATAATATAAACCACAAACCTTGTGAAAACTAAAACACAAGACTTTGCTAAACTAAAAGAAAGCCTTAAGACAACAGATCAATGCCTCATTCAGGACCAGAAGAATGTTCCATTGTTACCAAGCACTCCACTAGCTAATACACTTTGTTAAGATGTCCCTATGTTTGTTTAACACAGGTTCATTCTTTTTTTAATTGTGAACAAAACCATCATTTGAAGCCATATCTTTTTTTAATCTCTTTTTTTAAAAAAAGATGCAATCTGCAAAAGAAAGGGAGCACTCTCTGAAATCACACTTTCCATCATAGAACAAGGAAAGCTGTGTAACACACACAATAGACAACACTTGACGGGGGCAGGTTCAAGATGAACCAAGCTAAATGTGTGCCTATGGTGGCTGCAGGAACTCCAAGTCAAGCTCCCCCCATTCCACAAGCAGCTAATGAAAACTTCTAATGCGTACACGAAAACTCCTCTCAATTACATCATAATCCACCAATTTAAAAAAGCCTAGGCTGCTCACTAGGGACGCGGGTGGCGCTGTGGGTAAAAGCCTCAGTGCCTAGGGCTTGCCGATCGAAAGGTCGGCGGTTCGAATCCCCGCGGCGGGGTGCGCTCCCGCTGCTCGGTCCCAGCGCCTGCCAACCTAGCAGTTCGAAAGCACCCCCGGGTGCAAGTAGATAAATAGGGACCACTTACTGGTGGGAAGGTAAACGGCGTTTCCGTGTGCGGCTCTGGCTCGTCAGATGCAGCTTGTCACGCTGGCCACGTGACGCGGAAGTGTCTCCGGACAGCGCTGGCCCCTGGCCTCTTAAGTGAGATGGGCGCACAACCCCAGAGTCTGTCAAGACTGGCCCGTACGGGCAGGGGTACCTTTACCTTTACCTTTAGGCTGCTCACTTACCCAGGAGTAAGCACCATTAAACACTTAGGGCAGAGTTCACCATTGCACTAAGGTGATGGGTTTCTTTTCAATTCATTACAGTGGTACATCCGGTTGCGAACAGGATCCGTTCTGGAGCACTGGCCACATCCCGAGGAATTCGTAACCGGAGGTCCCGCTTCTGCACATGCACGCATAGCGAAACCCAGAAAAATACTTCCAAGTTTGCTGCGTTCGCATCCTGAAAGATACACAACCAGAGGTGTGCATATCTAGAGGTACCACTGTGTGTATATATATATGTATATAAGGCCACAACCTCCCCTCCATAAACCAAGTTTTACCAATGCCTAACCGCCAAACCTTACAAAGTTGTGACAATTGCTATGAGGCAGGCGAAAACCACATGGCTGGTGCCAGCTTGCCAAGTGGGAAAATTCCTACCTGGCCCCCTCAACAGGCAACCAACCGTGGTCCACAACAAGGTCAAATGATGAACGCATGAAAATAGGGCAGGAGAAGATCTGATGAAGAAGGAGGTAAGGAGAGGGAGCTCCCCAGCTGCACAGCAGTTTAAATGAGGTAAGCCATGCCCCCACCCAGGGTCGACCGGATTGGTCAGCCGGGGGCGTGATGCGGCCGGGACCCCAGTGGCTTTCCCACGTCCCACGCTGTTTGTGGGGAGTGCACAAAACCCACCAGCAACCCCACACCTCTGGGAAGAGGAGTGGCCCTATGAACTCCCCAAGTCCTTGGGACCATGAAAGAGCTTTGAATGTGTCTTTCAAGCCCAGGTCTGGCATTTGTTGTTTAGTCGTGTCCGACTCTTCGTGACCCCATGGACCAGAGCACGCCAGGCACTCCTGTCTTCCACTGCCTCCCGCAGTTTGGTCAAACTCATGCTGGTAGCTTCGAGAACACTGTCCAACCATCTCGTCCTCTGTCATCCCCTTCTCCTTGTGCCCTCCATCTTTCCCAACATCCGGGTCTTTTCCAGGGAGTCTTCTCTTTTCATGAGGTGGCCAAAGTACTGGAGCCTCAGCTTCACGATCTGTCCTTCCAGTGAGCACTCAGGACTGATTTCCTTAAAAATGGATAGGTTTGATCTTCTTGCAGTCCATGGGACCCTCAAGAGTCTCCTCCAGCATTAAGAACTCAAAAACCAGGTTGTTCATGCCAGTTCAGGCCCATGCCTATGTATTTTAAATTAATGTATCAAAGGTTCCTTAGCTCTCTCTCTCTCCCCACCCTCCAACTTGTAATCATAAAGAATGTTCATATTCCAATTAAACTATATGAAGAATTTAAATAAGTCAGCACTTAAAAATAGAATAATTAGAACTCTAAGACACTCCAGGGCAGTGTATATCGGTAAAATTATTACTTGTCTCTGGAACATTAAAGCACAAACCAAAGACAAATTGACTTAGCCTCTTGGGAAATGCAACATCCCCAGAAATTCTCTATTTAAGTCTCGCCTCTTACTGGTATTGTGTGTGACTCTTTTATGCTAAAGGTCATGGTAAATGAACTCACTGCATTTTTTTAAAAAAATGCCTTATTTCATTAAAGGCTTTCTTTATTAAAAAGATAACAGCTATATTAAGATGAGGTGATACAGACAATTTTGGGGCATCAGCAATTTTAATTTTTAGGAGTATGCTAGGTGGTACTTGCTATCAACTGTTTAATTTCCATGGTGAACATGGTTTTCCCCCCACCAATCCATAAAAAATGTACTCTAAATTTAATCACCCTATTTTAGTGCAACATAAAAGCAGAACTGTGAACACAGCTCAATTTAAAATAGCTGATTTTTCACGAACCAAAAGCAGCATATGAGCCCTAAAAAAAAGTTTTGGAACTGAATATTCCTATGCTGCAGCCTCATTTTGTGTTACGGATCTATAAATCTAACAACATGACCTGATCACTAAAACTATACTTAAGGAAACAAAAATATTTCACTCTCTTTTGCAGTATGTGTGCATGCACATATGTTTGAAAGACTTCTACAGCTGATATTTAAAAGCAAAAAATGCAATGAGTTGTTATTTATTATTCCAAGTGTTGGTGCTGACCGTTAAAGCCCTAAATGGCCTCGGTCCAGTATACCTGAAGGAACATCTCTACCCCCATCGTTCAGCCCGGACACTGAGGTCCAGCGCCGAGGGTCTTCTGGCGGTTCCCTCACTGCGAGAAGTGAGGTTGCAGGGAACCAGGCAGAGGGCCTTCTCAGTAGTGGCACCTGCCCTGTGGAACGCCCGCCCACCAGATGTCAAAGAGAAAAACAACTACCAGACTTTTAGAAGACATATGAAGGCAGCCCTGTTTAGGGAAGGTTTTGATGTTTGATGGACTATTGTATTTTAATATTTTGTTGGAAGTGTTCCCCAGAGTGGCTGGGGAAACTCAGCCAGATGGGTGGGGTAGAAATAAATTACTATTATTACTACTACTACTACTACTACTACTGCTACTATTACTATTACTTACACATTTTCTGCCTTGCCCACCTATTATCAGAGCTCAGGTCATCATACAACAAACCAAATACCATTATTACTGACTTTTAATGAAGGAAATATAGCTCTCAATAACCAAATGTAGAAAATGGTAGTAAAATGAAAACCCAAGTATTATCAAGTATTTTCAGTTTAAGAACTATTTATATGTTTCTGCAACATTTTTTGAATGCAACTGGTTGTTTACAGCTACCTGCAGTTTTCTATTTTTTCTGAACTAAAATTCTTTTTTCCAAAAAATAAATAAATCATATGCAGGGTTTAAAACAATCCAGCTGATTGACATGTGGGGAGGGTTCAAATTATTATTATTATTTATTGAATTTATATACCGCCCTATACCTGGAGGTCTCCGGGCGGCTCACAGAAAGGATCAATATGAAAACCACAATATATATCAGGCTTCCTCAACCTCGGCCCTCCAGATGTTTTTGGCCTACAATTCCCATGATCTCCAGCTAGCAGGACCAGTGGTCAGGGATGATGGGAATTGTAGTCTCAAAACATCTGGAGGGCCGAAGTTGAGGAAGCCTGATATATATAATCAAAATAAAAACAACAACCCAATACAGTGGTACCTCGGGTTAAGAACTTAATTCGTTCTGGAGGTCTATTCTTAACCTTACACTGTTCTTAACCTGAGATACCCCTTTAGCTAATGGGGCCTCCCACTGGCACTGCACCACCACAGCACGATTTCTGTTCTCCTCCTGGGGCAAAGTTCTTAACCCGAGGTACTACTTCAGGGTTAGCGGAGTCTGTAACCTGAAGCGTCTGTAACCTGAAGTGTCTGTAACCCAAAGTACCACTGCAATATTTCCCCCCCTCCAAAAAAAAGAGCCACATTTTAAAAGGGTACAGTGGTATCTCAGGTTAAGTACTTAATTCGTTCCAGAGGTCTGTTCTTAAGCTGACACTGTTCTTAACCTGAAGCACCACTTTAGCTAATGGGGCCTCCTGCTGCCGCTGCGCGATTTCTGTTCTCATCCTGAAGCAAAGTTCTTAACCCGAGGTACTATTTCTGGGTTAGCGGAGTCTGTAACCCGAAGCGTCTGTAACCTGAAGCATCTGTAACCCGAGGTACCACTGTAATATTCCCCACCACCACCAAAAAAAGAGCCACATTTTAAAAGGGTATACAGTGGTGCCCCGCAAGACGAACGCCTCGCAAGACGGAAAACCCGCTAGACGAAAGGGTTTTCCATTTTGGAGGCGCTTCACAAAACGAATTTCCCTATGGGCTTGCTTCGCAAGACGAAATGTCTTGCGAGTTCCTGCGGTTTCCCCCCCCTTTTCCCCCCTTTTCCTAAGCCGCTAAGCCGCTTATCAGCTGATCCGCTGATAAGCCGCTTATCAGCTGATCCACTAAAAGCCGCTAAACCGCTAATAGTGCTAATCCGCTAAGCTGTCAATGGGCTTGCTTCGCAAGACGAAAAAACCACTATACGAAGAGCCTCACGGAACGGATTAATTTCGTCTTGCGAGGCACCACTGTATAGGATGTCAATCAGATCAGCCAAAGGTCTGGTTAGAAAGGGACATTTTCCCCGGGTGCATAAAGGTGTATAACGAAGGCACCAAGCGAACTTCACCTTGGCTGTGCAAAGAGACGCTTGCAGCCAAACCGGATTCAACCCGCTTCTTCTCAGCTGTAGAGCAGGGTCTAAAACCTTCTCACTTTGGCTGCACATTCCTGTTCCCTACTGTGCCAGATTTACCTATAAGCTAAACAAGCTATAGCTTAGGGCCCCACTCTCTTTGGGGCCACCAAAAAATTTAAAGGGGAAAACATTGGATGTACATTTCCAAAATATAAGTTAAAAAACAAATAAAATAAAACCTACATACAGCAACAGTGGCAAATGGCTTTAGATACCTATCAGGTCCATAAATTGCCATATGGCATATATTCAACACAAAAAACAGTGACAATTTGTTGTTGACAAAGGACAGCTGGACATATAAAGGGCCCCACTACCTTCGGTAGGTTAGGGCCTCACTTCTTTAAAAGCCCACTATGAAACGAGAATAATAACAATATACCAGTCACCAGTGTCCTTTTCTAAGATGGTGGAGAGAGTGGTTGTGTTCTTGGATGAGACCAATTATCTAGGTCCACTACAATCTGGGTTCGAACTGAGTCAGCCTTGGTTGCCCTTCTGAATGAATGACCTATATCAAGTAGCAGAGGAAGTGCTCAATCTCTCAGCAGCTTCTGAAAACATTGACCATTATAGCCTCCTGCACAGATTCAGTGGGCTGGATATTAGAGGCAATGGATTGTGGTGAACCTGTTCTTAACTTCACATCTGTGTTCAGAAACTAGGTAAGGTAAAGGAGCCCTGGACGGTTAAGTCCAGTCGAATTCCACTATAAGGTGCGGCGCTCATCTCCGCTTTCAAGCTGTGAGAGTCGGTGTTTGTCAATGGACAGCTGTGCTGATCCCGGGGGGAAGGTTACCGTAGGCGTAGTCAAAGTCCGGTCCTGGGTCACTAGCCTGGAATCAGTCCACAAGGAGCGGGGCGAGGTCCGAAACAGGAAGCCGGGCGGGGACAGGAGCACTGGAGAGTCAGGTCTGGGTCTGGGCAGGAACAGGAACTCAACAACGACGTTGCTCCCACAACCTGGGACCTGGCCGACTGGCCTTTATCTGTTCTGAGGCCAGGGGCGGTCCCGGCCCCCAGGAGACCCGCCTCTCTTGGCCTTAAGGCGAGCACTCCTCCTGGGAGCAACCAGTTCCCTTCGCCTCTCTGCCCTGAGTCTCTGCAGTTCAGGAGAGGCTGAAGGGTTACTGGGCCCAGGGGGAGACTCACCTGCAGGCACTGAGTCCTCAACCACCTCTGGAGCCAGAGTGGGATCACCTGGTGCCTGCTCCTGAGGCTCCGACACAGGTGCAGGCGCTTCAGCATCAAGGCCCTGCCCCAATTCAGCCGGCCCTGGAGGCGGGGACTCCTGTGCAGGCTGGGATTGCTCTGATTCAGCCTTTGAATCGGAATCCCAGGCCATCACAACAGCTTTCCAGGTCATGTGGCCAGCATGACTAAACCACTTCTGGCACAACAGGACACCGTTATGGAAGCCAGAGCACACAGAAATGCTGTTTACCTTCCCGCCACAGCGGTACCTATTTATCTGCTTGCACTAGTGTGCTTTCGAACTGCTAGGTTGGCAGGAGCTGGGACGGAGCAACTGGAGCTCACCCCGTCGCAGGGATTCGAACTGCTGACGTTATGATTGGCAAGCTAAAGAGGCTCAGTGGTTTAGGCCACAGGGCTACCACGTCCTTGTTCGGAGATTAAGAACAGGCTGAGTATTCATCAGACCCCTGACATTTGAGCTACAGGGTTCCACAGAGAACACCTATGGATCAACACAGTAAGTGGAAATTATGCTGCGTGTTAAATCCTTTGCGAGGCTGATTGTTTATTAATAGGCAAGAACAGGAGTGGAATTTCCCTCAGTGGGAGTCAATGACTGGATATTCTCCTGAATTTGTTTTCAGAGTGGGGACCTATATTAATTGCATTGATGCTGTGGAAGGGAAGAATGAGGTGCAAGGAAAGGATGAAGAGCTGAGAGTTTTTAGCTGGAAACCAGGTGTGGGATTAGCAATTGTGCAGTCTTCATATTTGTGTCCCATAGTCTCTGCTGATCTATTGGTAAATTTAAATATATAAATAAACATATGCTAACACAAAGCAGTGTGCTCTGACCGAGAGGTAGCTAAACTTGCAAGTTCTCTGTCTCTTTCTTTTTGCAGTCCAGGCACGTTAATTCAATGCGACAAGAATAGTGAACAGATGCTTTTGGGCACCCAGAAGCCTATCCATCTCTGTATAAAGATATTGTCTTGTGCCTTAAAAGAAGAGCGAGCTGTGTTGTGCCAGAACGCACACTGTGAGCCAGAGATAACTTATCAGGGTATTTGGGTTGGAGGAGGAGTTAATATTGTATCAACAACTATCATTTACCATGGATAGCAGCCAAAAATATACAAGTTAAGACCAGGAGACCAAAGAAAAACATAAATCAGCAATTACATGTTGCTAATGCCTCCTGGCAAATAGAAGGGGAAGAAATGGAGGCAGTGAGAGGTTTTACTTTCTTGGGCTCCATGATCACTGCAGATGGTGACAGCAGCCACGAAATTCAAAGACGCCTGCTTCTTGGGAGAAAAGCAATGACAAACCTAGACAGCATCTTAAAAAGTAGAGACATCACCTTGCCGACAAAGGTCCGTATAGTAAAAGCTATGGTTTCCCCAGTAGTGATGTATGGAAGTGAGGGCTGGACCATAAAGAAGGCTGATCGCCGAAGAATTGATGCTTTTGAATTATGGTGCTGGAGGATACTCTTGAGAGTCCCATGGACTGCAAGAAGATCAAACCTATCCATTTTGAAGGAAATCAGCCCTGAGTGCTCACTGGGAGGACAGATCGTGAAGCTGAGGCTCCAATACTTTGGTCACCTCACGAGAAGAGAAGACTCCCTGGAAAAGACCCTGATGTTGGGAAAGATGGAGAGCACAAGGAGAAGGGGACGACAGAGGACGAGATGGTTGGATGGTGTTCTCGAAGCTACCAGCATGAGTTTGACCAAACTGCGGGAGGCAGTGGAAGACAGGAGTGCCTGGCGTGCTCTGGTCCATGGGGTCACGAAGAGTTGGACACAACTAAACGACTAAACAACAACAATCCTTTGGCAGCATAAGCTGAAAGCTCTTCCTTTTTAAAGCAATGGGGGACTTCCACCTATCCAGATCTTCAGCTACAGTGGTGGAAGCAGATGAAGAATTTCCCAAAGAACAGTACACAGAGCAGGACCATAGAAAATCAACTGGCCAGAGCTACAAAGCATCCCTCAACACCATCACATGGCTCCGCTGCCATCTTGCAGATCAGCCTTCTGCAATCTGGTGCCTTTCCGATGTGCCAGACCACAACTCCCATCTGTCCCAGTCCTCATGTCCAATGACCAGGGATAATGAGAAGAGGTCTAGATTCTTGCAACCAATGTGGCAGTAGCATCAATGCAGTTGCTCCCACAACCAATCGTGTTTAAAGCTTTAGGAGGTATGTTCAACTGATCATTCCTTTCCGCTACCCAAAAAGGTCCCTGGCCTATGCTCTCACACCACGTAGTCTTCCCACTTCCAGGGAAGTTTTTAATGTTTAATGCTGTATTGTGTTTTTAATATTCTGTTGGGAGCCGCCCAGAGTGGCTGGGGAAACCCACCCAGATGGGCAGGGTATAAATAACAAATTATTATTATTATTATTATTATTATTATTATTATTATTATTATTATTCCACTTCCTGCCTCCACACACTAGCACCGCACAGTGCTACTGAGCATGGACTGGAGACAGTAACAGAGAAAAAGAGGTTTTCTATATTATTATTATTATTAATAATAATAATAATAATAATAATAATAATTTTTATTTATACCCAGCCCTCCCCAGCCAAGGCCGGGCTCAGGGCGGCTAACAAGCAATAATAAAAACAAGTTGAATGAATACAACTTAAAAACAAGATTAAAATACTACATTAAAATATTGAAACATTAAAATGTTAATGTTAATATTAGTGACAGAAAAAGGAGACTCTTTGAACAATGATGCTCTTGAAAAAAGAGCAGCTTGAAAATTTAACTACATTTTTAGGCTACTCGTTCAGAGATCTTGGCTTTTCAAAATATAACTGGAATTGCTCTTATACATGAATGAAAAATAATTTGGCAACAAACTTGACCTGATGCTATTAGAAGCGACAAAAGTGTGCATCTTGTAAGCAAAAATTGGTATGCACTGTTCTTTAACATCACCATAAACCGTATTTTTTGCTCTATAAGACTCACTTTTTCCCTCCTAAAAAGTAAGGGGAAATGTGTGTGTGTCTTATGGAGCGAATGCAGGCTGCGTAGCTATCCCAGAAGCCAGAACAGCAAGAGGGATCACTGCTTTCGCTGCGCAGCGATCCCTCTTGTTGTTCTGGCTTCTGAGATTCAGAAAAAAAATTTTCTTGTTTTCCTCCTCCAAAAACTAGGTGCGTCTTATGGTCTGGTGCGTCTTATAGATCAAAAAATACGGTAGCTAGCATTCAGTATTTTAACCAAGCATGCATCTGTCAGGTATCAGAATGTTCTTTTCATCATTTTTAAGGGATGGAAATGTGTTTGTGAAGTTGGTCCAGCACCCTAGAGCAGAACATGGAGACACACTCCATGCTTATTACCTTAACCGTTTCTTAACTGTATTATTATATACTGTTGCTTGAACCGTTAGGATATTTTATGCTTAAACTTTTGACGTTCTTAAAAATGGCTGAACAACTGTTGCACTCTCCGTGTTATGCTGCAAAGTATCATGGCGATACAAATTATTGCTGTATTCATTCACCTTATTTTCTGTGGGCCTCGGTGGCCACAATGCATGTCTGCTAAATAAACAGAATATGCCTAGAATATAACATAAGACATTAGCCCAAAACAGTGTATTGTGAATTGCTTCCGTATTGCAAGAATAAACGAATGGGTAAGTAACAGCAGGGAATAGGACCTCCATTAAACTGCTATCAAAGACTGTGACAGCCAAGATGTTCTGTGGATAGCTTTGTTCCAGAAAAAAGTACAGTAGTTGGAATGTTTGTCCCTTGTATTCAATGTGGAATAAATTTCCAAAAAGATTGCAAAACCCCAGGCTGCTCCTCACAACACAGATTATGTGATCACAGTGTGCAGCTTTATGTATATAAATTCATTAATAACTGAAGTTGGGCCCTTGAAGAAGTGTATCAAATCACAAAGGGAAATTGGTGAGCCCCTGAGTGATACAGAAGTTATTTTCTGGTCTATGCCAACATAAGTATTCCATTAAAAAAAAAGGTAGGGATTCCAATTAAAATAGCTAGCGGTCAGTGTTTCCTTTTTCTTTTCTTTTTAAAGTTCCTGATATTTGAGGCTTCTACAATTATTTCCTAATTGTATGCCTGAAATAGCTGCATTATCAAGGTGTGCTTTTCTTGGCATGGGAAGATTAAACTGGGCTAGAATGAAGAGCGCCTGGAAAAAAAAAATCAACAGCTGCTTTTGAAATTGAGCTTACTATCTGTTATTGTACAGCTTAAAACCTATTCACATTCAGCACAGTCGAGGAATGAGCAAGGTGAGAGCCTGGAGGCAGATAACATACAAAAGAAAATATATTTTTCAAAGCGAGTGCTACAAACAAAGGAGTGGGTTGTTTTTTTTGCTTTTTTGTTTTTTTAATGGCTTGACATATTAATTCTTCAATGAACAGTAGGCTTCCTTCATCCACAAAAGACAAGCTATCTCTAAGATCAATCTTAATAGCTGTGTGTTGTAATAAGGAATCCAAAGTAGTGAAAAGCCTAGCTACCATAGACTTAAATATAGATTGGCAGAATCCTTTAAAGTTCCCCTTCACAAGACATATCCAAGTCTAATTTAACAGAAACAAATCCGCAAGGAAAAAGAACTTGAAATGTAACTCTTCTCAACATCTCCTAGTAACTTGGATTTTACAACAGGTTACTGTTTAGCTAACTTTTTTAAAAAAAGATCTGTGCTTTTAGGTAGGTGCTTTCAATGCTGATTTTTTAAAATAACACACAGGTAGGTTTTAATTCATAAACAAATACAATAGGCCCAGGATCTAAACAATCATGAAACGTAGTTCTGCATATCCAGTGTTGTTTTCCCATGTTTCCTCAATAGCAGCTCCCCCCTGGCATCACACAGTAAATGTTTATAAAACAGGAGTATTCAAAAACAGTTTGTGACACTGCATTGGGGAAATATTTGCAAAGAGAATGTTTGAAGTTTTAAAAACCTTCCGCTGAGATTACTCAGAACCGAAAGCAGCCCTTTGGATGTGAATACTTTAGAAGTGAGGTCGCAGTTGTCACTTTGTGACACTGATAATATCCTCAAAATTCAAAATTCAAACCTGGATTTGAAACATCTAGCAACTTTTAAAACGAAGTCTCTTTCACAGGGATGCCAATTTTAGATTTTTACTTGAAATGAAGACTGGCGCTACTCTGGGCTTTTGACAATGTAAAAAGCATCAGGGAAATCTCTCGTTATGGGGTTCCAAAGGTATTTGCTCACACAGAACATTACTCACTGGACCAGCTATATGTCTTCCTTGCAGAGTTATTTAATGGCTAAAATTCTACTACAAGGGCAACTGCTTTAGTAGGACACATTTGACTGCTAAGATTTATGGTAAGTTTCCCCTCCCCAATATTCCTTTTTCTTCCCCTTGTAAAGTTCCTCAAAGAATCATTAAAAAGTTCACTTAACTCAGCCTGACAGTTTTTATTACAGATGCAACTTGAATTTTCTGCAACTCTCCGGGGAAAGGAGGTGGAAACTAAAATGTACACCTCAGGCAATCTCTTGTTAGATTGCATTTACTCTACTTATGAACATACTTGGAAAGTAATTCCGTTTGCGATGCCACGACAAGGATACACTTTTATTAAAAACAAGCACATTAATGGCTTCTTCTCAAAGCTCTGCTCATTGGAGTTATAGGACAAGGGTGGAAATCCCCTAGCCTTCCCCTAGCCTTCCAGGCTGCAGGGCCAACAACCAGGAGTGATGGGAATGGAGTAGAGTTCATCACCTTCTGGAAACTCAGAGGTTCTCCACTCCACACATCCATTGCCTTATTAATTTTAATTTTTATCATCTACAATACTGTCATATTTATTTTATAGTACAGTACATTGATTATTATGGATCAATGGTCTCGTTAGATAGTAAAATTCATGCTAAATTGCTGTTTTAGGGGTTGTTTTTAAAAGTCTGGAATGGATTCATTCGTTTTGCATTACTTTCTATGGGAAAACACGCCTTGGTTTTGGAACGGACTTCCAGAACAGATTAAGTTTGAGAACCAAGGTACCACTGTAAGTCACAATACATAAATAATAATAATAACAGAACAATAAAAGCTGGATAAAAAGTCAATATGTAACCAGCAAAGATCAAGTGCACAAAGTCAACAACACGATATCAGACAAAGACCATCTTCTCTAGGAGATATGACAGGTTTGATTGGATGGAATCCATATCCCCACCCAAGTGGCCACCGCTTATGGAATGCTCTCCCCAAGGAGACTCACCTGACGTCATTACATATCTTTAGGCACCAGGTAAAAATATTCCTCTTCTCCCAGGCCTCCTGTTAATTAAACAATCTGTGAGCTTTTAAACTGGGGGTGAAGGTTGTTTTTGTTTGTTACTGTGTTGTGTGTTCTTGTGTTTATATATTGGGCCATCCCAAGATGTTATGCCATCGGAGACAGAGCAGCAAAGGGCAACCCCTTTGCTGGCGGTTCCCTCACTGTGAGAAGCGAAGTTACAGGGAACCAGGCAGAGGACCTTCTTGGTGGTGGTGCCCGCCCTGTGGAACGCCCTCCCACCAGATGTCAAGGAAATAAACAACTACCTGACGTTTAGAAGACATCTGAAGGCAGCCCTGTTTAGGGAAGTTTTTAATGACTGATGTTTTAATGTTTAATATTTTGTTGGAAGCCGCCCAGAGTGGCTGGGGGAAACCCAGCCAGATGGGCGGGTTATAAATAAATTATTATTATTATTATTATTATTATTATTATTATTATTATTATTATTGCCCCTCCCAATCTAAAGGGACATATAACACCCAAAGCTGATCAAATTATGTTGGCACCAAAATCAGAAAACCTCACAAGCATCTCTCCATGGCAATTTGTTGTTGTTGTTTAGTCGTTTAGTCGTGTCCGACTCTTCATGACCCCATGGACCAGAGCACACCAGGCACTTCTGTCTTCCACTGCCTCCCGCAGTTTGGTCAAACTCATGCTGCTAGCTTCAAAGACACTATCCAACCATCTCATCCTCTGTCATCCCCTTCTTCTTGTGCCCTCCATCTTTCCCAACATCAGGGTCTTTTCCAGGGAGTCTTCTCTTCTCATGAGGTGGCCAAAGTATTGGAGCCTCAGCTTCAGGATCTGTCCTTCCAGTGAGCACTCAGGGCTGATTTCCTTCAGAATGGAGAGGTTTGATCTTCTTGCAGTCCATGGGACTCTCAAGAGTCTCCTCCAGCACCATAATTCAAAAGCATCAATTCTTCGACGATCAGCCTTCTTTATAGTCCAGCTCTCACTTCCATACATTACTACTGGGAAAACCATAGCTTTTCTCCATGGCAATAAATATACATTAATATTTAGCCATTTGTTGCCCTTCAGCAGACACCCAATGGAGGCTTCCTCTGGCACAACCTGGTTTACTCAGTACTTTTTTCCCTTTTGCTGAGGAGAGTTTGTAACATGAAAGGCTTCAAACCTGTGCAACATTCCCTGCTGGCAAAATACGAGGAGGATAAATGGCTGTTTTCAATCTCTCATTTGTAGAAATAATAAGCTTTTTGGTAAATATTTTCAATGCGTTTTTGGGATTGAACATATTTTTTTTTAAAGTTGTCCATGGCTCTTAGCACTGTAAGAATTATAGTTCAGAAGCCACTTGCTTGTCTTCTTTTTTTAATATAATTTTTATTAGTTTTTTTAAACATATCATTTTCAACAGTAATTAAACATACTTTTCATCTTATTCAAATTTTTGACTTCCATCAATCCTGTCTGAAAATTTTCCAATCTAATCTCTCAGTATGCATTTCTTATCTTCCCTATTGCATTTCAAACTCATAACCAATATCTCTATCTTTTTTCCACTTTGTTACACTTCGTATATTTCTCCTTACAAAACTTCTTGTAGTCCTAATAGCGTAATTTGTTGATTACAGTTGCTCTTCAAATAATACATATACTTCTTCCAATCTTCTGTAAATCTCTGGTCCCGCAGGTTTCGAATCCTTCCTGTCATTTTGTCCAATTCCACATAGTCTATTAATTTCGTTTGCCATTCTTCTTTTGTTGGAACTTCTTCTTGTTTCCATTTCTGGGCTAACAATACTCTTGCCGCAGTTGTTGCATATAAAAACAATTTAACATCTTGCCTATTAATGTCCTGACCTATAATACCAAGTAAACATGCTTCTGGTTTTTTTAAGAATGTATATTTCAACATCTTTTTCATCTCATTTTATATCATTTCCCAGAAGTTCTTTACTTGCTTGTCTTCTGGCTAGTTTGGCACCCAGTGATTCTGCCACCTACCTCCTGGTCCAACATTGGTTTGGGGTGTTCTGGCTCTACGTGGAGAGGTGGGGAGCTCTTTTAACTAAATGCTCATCATTATACCAAGTACAAAACACTATTAAAATACTAGGTATTTATGAATTTTTAAAAGTCTCCAAGCACTATTATACCCCAATTTTTTTAAAAAAACAAAACCATTAAACTTCCTGGAACGACTTATTAAAATCTGACCTTGCATGTAATCTTCCATTATACCTTCCAATTACAAATGTGTCTTTGAGGTTCTTTCTTGAATTATGTAAAATGAGTACCATTAGCCAAGATTTGCAATGTGCTTTACTACTATGTTTTAATAATAAATATGCTTCTTTAAAAAATATATTAGCGCTAAAAACAGCTGACTAACCAACATGATAAAATTACTGTGGATTTAGACGGTCGCTGAAAACCCCAGACACATAACAGAACACTTTACACTAAAGTACCGACTGAAGATCCTACTTCCATGAAAACTTCCTCTAAAATCTTTTAAGTATTGCTGGTGTTATAACCATCATCTTGTTATTCTTTACCCCTGTTTTAGATAATAGATTACGTGAATAGATTTACAGACATTTTAGAGACACTCTTTTCCAAAAGGCTAAACCAATCAGGGTCATCATCCCGATTACTGAATTCAAACCCCAGTTTAACCCTGGATTTACCAGAAATATCAAACATTTAGCACCATCTTATTATTTGTGACATGGGAGTAGAAGCAACCTAACTCGCAGGACAACTGCTGTGGTGACAGATGAAGATAATAAATCAACACTGTTACCCCCACATTGTGCTTTCAAAAAAAAAAGGGAATGTAATAAAGCAAACAGACAGCAGCAAATAAAATAACAAGATAAGAACTAGAAATCAGTTTGAAATTACGCATAGTTTTGATAAGAAGATCCAAGATTTCCTCCAGTCAAATGTTGCTTAGAGCCATCAGGCTTTGCATTGCATTTGACATGTTGATAAATCAGTTCTGTTCTCCAGAAATCAAGGGTGGGCAATTTCTTAACAGGTTCGCTGATATCTGCCAAGTAAGCGTCTAGGAGAGAAAGAATTTACCTGACAAAGATTGAATGGGCTTATGTACTGTGATAAAGCTCTCCTTATTCGGATTCCACACTAAGATTTACTTTTTAATCTCTGGAAGTACGCGGCACATTACTGATACTTCGCATAAAACCAGGCTGTACCTGTGAAGACATGATCTATTCATAAAAGCAGCAAGATCCTATACACTTGGCCTTTCTGATTCTCTGTATTAAAAAGAGCAGCCCTTTTTCATTAGCTAAAGAGCATGCATACAAATTTATAGAATTCTAGTGTTGTTGTTTAAAAGGAAGAAAAACAATAACCATAGCTTTTCTCTGCCTCATATAGCCAAGAAGAAATGTAAGGGGTCTTCACTTTGCAAGAAAAAACAACAACACATTACAATACTCTATCAAAACCACAAATAAAGCAGTGGGAGTTTAAAAATGAGTCAAAAATCAAATAAAGGCCAGCAGACTGGGTAATAATAATAATAATAATAATAATAATAATAATAATAATATTACCATGCCCATCTGGCTGGGTTTCCCCAGCCGCTCTGGGTGGCTTCCAACCAAATATTAAAAGCATTGGCAAAGTAACGACACATTTTCTAAAATACATCATAAAGACAGAAAGACAGAAGAGCAAGGGTGTTCCCAAGGTGAGATATATACACAACAGAAAAGATCCTATTCCTCATTAGCACCTACCACAGGGAACGGGAATCTGCAGCCTTCCTGATGTTGTTGAGCTAAACTCCCACTATCCCTGGAAGTGCTGGCTGGAACCAACAGGAGATGGAGTTGAACAACATCTGGATTTTCACTAGTTCCCCACCTCTGACCTATTATTTGGATAACACCAGCTGCACAGTGATGAAATCGTAGAATTTAGAAATTAGAAATTTAGAGTTGGAAGGCACCCTGACGATCACCTAGTTCAGGGATGACCAACCAGTAGATCGTAATCTACCGGTAGATCCCTGGCTGATTCTGGTAGATCGCAAGATCCTTATTGTGCACAAAAAGTTATGGGGGGGGAGCTAAAAAAACTCTGTGCAATTCTCCCCAAAAAAGGGTCAACAACTCTGGGCAATCGACCCACCCACCCCACACACGCTCCTCCTACCTCCAATGACAATGGGTAGATCGCTGCCAGTTTTTTTATACTAGGAATAGACTGCAGTCTCTTGGGAGTTGGACGTGCCTGATCTAGTCCAAGCCCCTAGCAGGAATATTCAGCTGTCCCTTATGGGGATCAAACCTGCAACCTTAGTGTTAACAGCACCATGCTCTAACCAACTGAGCTCTAAAAGGTAAAGGGACCCCCGACCATCAGGTCCAGTCGTGACCGACTCTGGGGTTGCGGCGCTCATCTCGCTTTATTGGCCGAGGAAGCCGGCGCACAGCTTCCGGGTCACGTGGCCAGCATGACTAAGCCGCTTCTGGCGAACCAGAGCAGAGCACGGAAACGCCGTTAACTTCCCGTTGGAGCGGTACCCATTTATCTACTTGCACTTTGACGTGCTTTCGAACTGCTAGGTTGGCAGGAGCAGGGACCGAGCAACGGGAGCTCACCCCGTCGCGGGGATTCGAACCGCCAACCTTCTGATCAGCAAGTCCTAGGCTCTGTGGTTTAACCCACGGCGCCACCCACGTCCTGAGCTCTACTTCATGGTTAATATCCTTAATATGGGTGGATTTTAAATACTGGTTTTAAAGTGCTGTTGTCATTTTAAGGTTTTGGTGTACAGTGGTACCTCGGGTTACATACACTTCAGGTTACATGCGCTTCAGGTTTCCGCTAACCCAGAAATATTACCTCGGGTTAAGAACTCTGCTTCAGGATGAGAACATAAATCGTGCAGCAGCGGCGTGGCTGCAGCAGGAGGCCCCATTAGCTAAAGTGGTGCTTCAGGTTAAGAAGAGTTTCAGGTTAAGAACAGATCTCCAGAACAAATTAAATTCTTAACCCGAGGTACCATTGTATTGTTGCTAGACAGCTAACTGCCCTAGGATCATTACTGATGAAGGCAGTTTAGAAATGGAAAGCGAGAACGCTCACTTCAGAGGACTGGGGTAATTCTGAACAGGGTTTCTCAAAAGAAAAAGAAAAAAGTTCTTAAAGGTTAGGTAGGCGTGCCAGGGACCAGGTAATCCTGCAAATATACTCAGGTCTGAAGCCATTTAGGGCTCTCAAAGCTTAAAAACTAGTACTCCGAATTGTGTCCAGAAACGAATTGGCAGCTGGTGACATTCTTACATTTCTTTTTAAAAGATGGCAAGATGTGTCCCTTATTACATTTGTACCATCATCTTTCCCATCACTTTTCCAGCAAAGAGGACCAAAAGGCAGCTTACATATACAGCAATAAAACCACCCGGGTGAAAAATTCACATAGTACTGTTTTAATAACACATTTCTGACAGAATTCACATGGAAAGCCTTCTGATATAAAAACTGTCTTCAAAGCAACTTAGACGCACAAAGAGCAGGAGCGTGAGGTATTATTTGGGCGGAGGAGATATGAAAGGTCTCTCAGTACCTGGAAAAAGCTCTGCTGGGCACTTTGCAAAAAAGAAAGGGCGACTGGAATGTAATTCCACCTCTATCAGTGAAACGCACCAACATTCTCCACAATCCTAAAATATGTGAGAGGATGCGAGTGTGTGCATGGATGGGAGACACACACACACACACACAGAGAGAGAGAGAGAGAGAGATTTCTTTTTACACAATTGGACAATCGAAGCTGAATGGTTTACCTGGATGCATTCTTAACCTTCCCAAGCAAAATTAATTAGAATGTTAAGAAACCTTTCTGTTAAGTGGTTCTTTCTTGCTCTGTAAACCTGCCAACTAGAGCATGGCAAAATGTCACAAAATTTCAGAGCTGCCAAGAAGCAAGGACTAGAAGACAGAATTGTATGCTGCCAGTCCTACGGTAACAAGACACCTAATATTCTGTGTCCTGCGTGGGTCACACAAAATTAGAGAACATGTGCAAAGAGACTTCTCTATAGGACGCACCCGACCATAGAATGCACCTTGTTTTAGAGGGGGAGAAGAAGAAGAAGAAAATCTCCCCCTCTCTGCTCAGCGCCCCTTCAGCGAAGCGGCAGGAGAAACGGAGCCCCTTCCATTTCTCCTCCCGCTTGGCTGAAGGGGCGCTGCACAGCTCTCCCTCTCTGCTGAAGCCAGGAGAGTCTTGCTCTCCCGGCTTCAGCAAAAGGAACCCGAAGCCTTTGGAGTGCAGTGCGAGTTCCCACTGCACTCCAAAAGCTTCAGGCGGCTATCCCTGAAGCCTGGAGAGCGAGAGGGTTCAGGCCGCACCGACCCCTCTCGCTCTCCAAGCTTCAGCGAAAGCAACGCGTAGCCTCCGGAGCACGGAGGGAGCGCTCCCTCTGCACTTCGGAGGCTTTGCGTTGCTATCGCTGAAGCCAAGGAGCCTGCATTCGCTCCATAGGACGCACACACATTTCCCCTTCATTTTTGGAGGGGAAAAAGTACGTCCTATAGAGCGAAAAATACGGTATTTTGCTTCTTATTTTCTTACATGGGAAAAAGAGCCAATGAACACTGGAAATCTTAATCCTCCCCACTACTTTTAGACAGGGAGTAGAGGCAAACCCTAAGCAGAAAATTTTGGTGTAATGCTAAAGGCAGCTAATCGTATTTGTTTAACGAGAAAAGTTCTACACGCTAACTTCCAACAAGCAGCTCAAAAACTTACATTAAATAATGAAGCTACAATGAAATGTCATTTATCATGTCTAATGTCTTGAATCTTTTGGATGTATTTACAAGCAACCAAAATGCATGGAGACATTTGAGAGAGAATCTCAATTCTCTCTCTCAATTAGTACAGCTGAACATTGGAAGTAGCTCATTTAAAAGGCACGTGCCACAGATTCGTTATTTTAACTAACCAAAGCTACTCTAACATTCTGACCTCTCTTCGCTAGGCTAATAGAGGCCCCAGAACATCACTGATTCAAATATTTTGACCTTGTTGAATTATGTACAATGACTTTTTAGCCAGGTAACACAGTCTTCGCTAAGAAGCTTTCAGATATGATTGTATTATTTCAGAAGTAATTAATAGAACAGCATGATGTCATTTGTAGCATTTAACTGACTTGTCAATTTTTCTTCCCAAAAATGCCTTCTTCAGGTTGAAGCAGCAATAAGCAAAGATTAGTTCAGCCACTCCAAACTAGACTAACAGAACCGTGCTGAGGAATCACCTCATACATGGCGTTGGAAAGATGTAGAAAGTTAGGAAATATCATTTAGTAAACAAAGCTAAAAACTGCCTAGCTTGCGTAATATCTATTCATAGCTGGCATCCATTCATTTTCATTAATGAACTTATAAAACACAAACTTTTCCACAGAAAAATGAAGCACTGGGATACTTGCGATTTTGCTAAAGTTCCATTCCCACATTGGGGCATTGGGGCAATTAAAATGGTGGGTCACTTGCTGCTGCTGCTGCTGCTGTCCTCAGTACTACTACAGATAAGTACAATAGAATCATAGAGTTGGAAGAGACCACAAGGGCCATCGAGTCCAACCCCCTGACAAGCAGGAAACGCCATCAGAGCACTCCTGACATATGGTTGTCAAGCCTCTGCTTAAAGACCTCCAAAGAAGGAGACTCCACCACACTCCTTGGCAGCAAATTCCACTGCTCTTACTGTCAGGAAGTTCTTCCTAATGTTTAGGTGGAATCTTGTTTGGGGAAGGGGATCACTGATCTTGGGATAATGCAGGGTCACATTTTTACCATTTATTTATTTATTTATTTATTCATTCATTCATACATACATACATACATACATACCCTGCCCATCTGGCTGGGTTTCCCCAGCCACTCTGGGTGGCTCCAGGAAGAAGAAGAAGAAGAAGAAGAAGAAGAAGAAGAAGAAGAAGAGATAAAAGATCAAACATTAAAAATTTCACTAAACGGTGCAGCCTTCAGATGTCTTCTAAAGGTCAGATACAGTAGTTGTTTACTTCCTTGACATCTGGTGGGAGGGCGTTCCACAGGGCAGGCGCCACCACCGAGAAGACCTCCTGCCTGGTTCCCTGTAACCTCACTTCTTGCAGCGAGGGAACTTGCAAAAACAAAACAAAACAACAACAACAACTTGCTTTGTCCCTTGCTTTGAGCTCTGTGGACTAATTTTGGTGTGTTCCCTACAGCCAGCCATTTTGTGCTACCCTTAAAGCAGAGTTGCACAATGCCATGTAGCAGATATGCATAAACAGGCACCTTCAGCATGATCGTGACGATCCACGCGTAGATGAATATAGATATAGTAAATCAGCTGAGCATCCACTGCAACCACAGTGTGACCGTAGAAGAAAATACAGACTTAATAAAACGTTCCTAGCTTGTCCAGCCACCCAAATGCTGCCCGTCGTTTACTAGAACAGCAAATGATCACTAGTGGCTCATCTTGCCCACTATTCTCCACTCTGACTGGATGCATTTGTCCAAGGCCTCCAGTGGCGCTTTGCCTCCAGTGTCCGGAGGGCGGGCTTTCTGCCTACATCATGTGCTCCACACTGACCTATGTGCCCTCTTGTCTATTCCACTCCTGGCAAGATAAGCTGCTTGATACAAGGTGATATATGTTTGAGACAAGCATACATAAAGCAGCACTTTGCAGAACAAGCTCTGGATCAGACGACATTTACCAGGGGCTGCACATCACTGGGGGACGCAGGTGGCGCTGTGGGTTAAAGCCTCAGCGCCTAGGGCTTGCCGATCGAAAGGTTGGCGGTTCGAATCCCTGCGGCGGGGTGCGCTCCCGCTGCTCGGTCCCAGCGCCTGCCAACCTAGCAGTTCGAAAGCACCTCCGGGTGCAAGTAGATAAATAGGGACCGCTTACTGGCGGGAAGGTAAACGGCGTTTCCGTGTGCGGCTCTGGCTCTGGCCAGAGCAGCGATGTCACGCTGGCCACGTGACCCGGAAGTGTCTCCGGACAGCGCTGGCCCCTGGCCTCTTAAGTGAGATGGGCGCACAACCCCAGAGTCTGTCAAGACTGGCCCGTACGGGCAGGGGTACCTTTACCTTTACCTTTTTGCACATCACTGGGCATCTGCTAAGATCCACAGTCAAGATCTGGAGGCCTCTAGCGCCACTATTCCTCCTCCATGTTGGTTCACATATCACTTCAGGCTTACCCTACCCACACCATCAAAGAAGTTTGGTCAATTGGGCTCAAGTGAAAGGGTTATGGCAACAGCAGTGAGAAGGACAGCTCACTGAGGGCATCTTGCCTACGGACTTCCAAAAACCTGGAGTCAGCATTCAACATTACACCTCTCATAAAATCTCTCCAGCAGCTGCTTCCAGGCTCCTTCCATGTCCAGCAAAGTTTCCATATCCTTGCTTGCTTGCTTTGCCCTACCCTGTCATCTTGGACTTGATATGTCCCTGCCCATGATTGTTATTGTGTGACCAGGCGTGACAGCGCCAATCCCCAGGGAGCGTGGGAAAGGAAATACAGACTCCGACAACGTTATGGAATTAAAATTAGGCCACAACTTCATTAAACTTCCAAATGTAGGTAGGCCATGGCTTAGGCCTTGGGCATATATCCCCCCAGCCCCCCAGCCAGGGAACTGGGGCACGTGGGTAAATGGTATATGGGGGTGCTCTGCGCGATGTAAGTGTAGGCAGGCAGCCGAGCCCATATCCCCACACGCAGGGTAGTTCACGGACAACCTTTCAGTGTATGGCCAGTGACACCCATTTTTGTAACCCCTTTAAGAGGGGACCCTGGAATCGCTTTTGAATTATAGCGCTGGAGGAGACTCTTGAGAGTCCCATGGACTGCAAGAAGATCAAACCTCTCCATTCTGAAGGAAATCAGTCCTGAGTGCTCACTGGAAGGACAGATCGTGAAGCTGAGGCTCCAAGACTTTGGCCACCTCATGAGAAGAGAAGACTCCCTGGAAAAGACCCTGATGTTGGGAAAGATGGAGGGCAGAAGGAGAAGGGGACGACGGAGGACGAGATGGTGGGACAGTGTTCTTGAAGCTACCAACATGAGTTTGACCAAACTGTGGGAGGCAGTGGAAGACAGGAGTGCCTGGCATGCTCTGGTCCATGGGGTCACGAAGAGTCGGATACGACTAAACGATTAAACAACAACAAGAAGCAGCACCAGCTAACTATAGTACAGGAACCTCTATCAGAGAGCAGCCAATGTAACTGAGAAAGCAGAAACAAAGGATGCTTGAATTTTACTTTGTGGCTGGATGGTCAGGAAAGATGATCCCAGGGCAGCAGTTAATAGGACATAGATAATTGACTGTTCAGCACTACCAGCACACAACGACCAATTTATACACGCAGCTAGCACAACATTGGCATGGTTGAAATTTGATTACTCGTGACCAAAACAAACAAACAAAAACTCATTCACCACATGGTGCACTACTCATGCAGACACAGGAAAAGCCAGCTGTCTATTCAGGCTTCCAGTCTGGTTATGGGGAAGAGGCTGCATTAATACACCTGAAAGACTATATTTGTCCAGAGAACAACATGGCGGGAGGGCAGCTTTTTGCTGATGTTGATAGACTCCTCAGTGTGCTTTTCTTTCAGACCATCTCAAATTTATGTCAAGTGCCTTGGGAAGAATCCAATATTCAGCCTCTCTTTTTTCATCTAAATGGACTCTAGAGGTTGGTTACTGAAGACGTCAGGTCAGTGCGTGTGTATTAGCTTTAGTACTGGGGTCCTCAATATGCTGATGACATCTAATCCATGTGCATCTTTAACAAAGCACCAAGGAGCAGTGCTCTCTCCCTCTCTCTCTCCATCTGTGTTCCAAACCAATGTCTTGAAGCTATAGTCAAATGGACGAGAAGGAACAGATTGAAGTTGAATCCAGATGAAGATGTAGGTCAGTCTGTTACTGGAATGTATGAAACAGCCATTTTCTAGAGGGCGGAAACTTTTCTATGACAAATGTAACCCAACCTCATCAGATAAAGAGAACCAGATTCCTGGACCAGATCTGCTTCCTGAAAAGCATGTTGGAGTTGTTGTCGTTCTCCATCGGCACAAACACAGCTATTCTGTCCCCCTTACTATGTGACTGATGTGTCTGTAACTTAAGACTTCATTACTACAATGAGCTTGAAGAGGACTTGGGAGTTATCAAGAATACAGAACACAGATTCACATCTACTCTCAAGAATTTAAACATTCAGTCTGTTTGGTAACTAATGCACTTCTGGAATCAATTTCAGGGTGCTAATCTTGAAGCGCTGCTTTTATGAGGGTCTCTTGCCATGCACAACCATCTTCCAGTTGAGATCCAGACAACTGGTCCCATCTTGGCAGGTCAGACCATCAGTGGATAGAAGCAATAACTTTATGGTCACAGATCTAAATCTATGAAGCTCTCCTTCCTGAAATAGTTAGGAAACTTCCCTCTTTAATAGGTTTGCAGCAGGATTGCAAAACATTTATTTTTCTGTCCCCTGCTCCACTTCCACTGTTCCTGATGTGTGGTTTGTTTTTATCTTTTATAGATTTCACTTCTTGTTCTTATGTCTGTTATATGATTTCTGGTCCAATTCAAAAGCATACAAAGAGAAGAAATGGAACGTAAGTTAATGAAACATTCTGCGTAAGTTGGTTTGTCTTTTGCGCATGTTAAATCAATACAATTTAGACAGACATCAAGAAGTTAGCTACAAACCCTTTCAGCACAAACACCACATTAAAGCAACCACAAGCTTCTTCTAAAAATCAATTTGCAATACCAGTGGCAGAAATCTTTTAACATGCCACAACTTCTAACCACTCAATGTGACTTTGAACAAGCAGGAGAGCTAAGCCACAGCTATAATATTCAACCTTCACTTGAAATTTATCTCCAGGGCAGAAAATAATTGGATGTTGCACCTATTAACTCAGCTTCATTCTGCTAATTATCCTTTAGCAATAATCTTGGGTTTCTTTCCTCACCAATGTATTTTGAGCAGGATTAATATATGCACTGGTGAAATTATTTTGAAGGCTATCAAATAATACAGTAAATCAAGCTTCTACGGCCATACCTACTTCAGTTAGCACCAAGGACAGCTCCAACACAGAATGCTTTGTTCTAAATTTAAAAATAGCACAAGAGCTGCATCTCTGCCTCAGTTTCTCACTTAATCCTCATATTAGCCTTTCCCTCAATCTTCCCTTCATTGTTACGTTCTGGTTTTATTTTAATAGACCATGATATTGGTTGATGTATTGTGGGAAGACTGAATGCAGTCTTACAACAGCTGTCACATGGCAACAGCTATTCCACCAGCACAGGGAGAGATGGGAAGCTGAGCTGCTGAGTTGGCTCCACAGAGAGGCCAGCTACATTTTACTTCTCCTCTAAATAAATCTGTTTCTCTTCCAGCTGGTCATAATAACCACTATTGTTTCCTTCCCCCTCCCCAACCCCCCTCCCTGTTCTGATTCTTTTAGATTAAAAGCCCATCAACAGAGACATCTTATTAATGTTTGTAAGCCACTCTAGGGCCCCCTTTTTAACATGAAGAGTAGGGTAGGAAAAACATTAAATAGTACAAGGCCGATCATCTGGTGTCAGATACATGGCAGTTATCTCCCTTTTAAGCACTATGATAGGAGATGAGCCCTACTTGAGTGGAAACTGCAACAGAGAGAAGTCTTCTGGCTGCACCTTGACAGTAATAGGTAGTATTTGTCCCTAAGTCCCAGCCCAGGGCTGGGTGGAAATGCTGCTTTTCTACTCTTAAGAAGAAGAAGAGGAGGAGGAGGAGTTTGGATTTGATATCCCGCTTTATCACTACCCGAAGGAGTCTCAAAGCGGCTAACAATCTCCTTTCCCTTCCTCCCCCACAACAAACACTCTGTGAGGAGAGTGAGGCTGAGAGACTTCAGAGAAGTGTGACTAGCCCAAGGTCACCCAGCAGCTGCATGTGGAGAAGTGGGGAATCGAACCTGGTTCACCAGATTATGAGTCCACCGCTCTTAACCACTACACCAAGAGCAGGCAGAGGACTTTTATCTCCCAATATTAGCACTAAGCTATGAACCTCTCTAAAGAGCAGCCACCCCACTCCAGCGTTGCGATGGAGGACTGGAAATTCTATGAGTGAGTAACTAGCTTGTCTATGTACCGTATTTTTCGCTCCATAAGATGCACCCGACCATAAGACGCACCTAGTTTTTAGAGGGGGAATGCAAGAAAAAAAATATTTAAAGGGAGCACTGAGCAGAGCCTGTATGCATCCCAGGCTCTGCTCAGTGCTCCCTTTCATGAGCTGCATGGAATGTGTGTGCGGCGCTTGCAGGCTTTTCCCCGAGGAGGGAGAAGGGCCCAAGAGCCACACACATGCTCCGCGCATTCTTTAAAGAGAGCGCTGAGCAGAGCCTCCCGCCTGCATTCGCTCCATAAGACGCACACACATTTCCCCTTACTTTTTAGGAGGGAAAAAGTGTGTCTTATGGAGCAAAAAATATGGTATGTGTGAGAAAGAAATAAAGTGTGCCTAGGGGTCTGGTGCATGTGTGTGTTTATGACAATGGAGTGGGGAAATAGAGGTGTGTGTGTTTTCTTTGTGGGGGGGTTTCACCCCCTACCACTGAAATACAGCTCCAATCTGGCCCTTGAGCTGAAACAGAAACTGGGCAGCTTGTTCTGCTTCGAAAGGTTTTCACCTGTAGCCCAACCAATGGAAGAAGACTCTGCCCAAATGGTTGCCGTAAGTGATAAAACATTGAATGCAGGCAAACGAAGGGCTTCTGGAGTGCTCTGTCTCTCCTCCGCCAGTTCCTGTTATGTTACTTTTTTAAAGGCTAATCAATATTCTAGGGTTATGAGCTGTCTCATGAATTCGTTCAAGATGCCTCAGTTAGGAGGTCCCCTATTTGCACAGTGGTGGTCATAGTGGCATGACAGTTTATAAGAGTCCCAAGAAAGGTAAGTGGGAGCACAACATCCTAACACAGATTGGGGAGCTCCTCTAATATTCCATTCTAAGTCTCATGAATGATCCAGCTCCAAGAGAAGGTTTGCAGCCAACTGCAGAAAGCAGCCAGGAACAGAGAGGCTTAGATGTTAGTCAGGCAGGGGAGAGCCGACAGCTGCAGACTTCGGCTCTTCCTGACCTTGACAGGCTGGCTGATAAGACAGTAGCTGAAAGCGGGCTAGAATGCAGTCAAAGCTCGCCGGAAGCACAAACAGGCACGAAAGAACTCAGAGACAGCCTCTCAGAAAAGGAAGAGTTGGGAGTTGATCCGCTAAGTCCAAGGAGTCAGCGAATGGGAGGGCTGCAGGATAGGAAGCAAAACAAGAGATGTAAGGTTTGTAAGTTCAATTGCTTCTGGCAACACTGGAAGGAGTCTTCAAAAGGGTCATCTTGAGTAATGGTGCCAGAGGTTTTGTTAGCGCCATCCGGAGCTATCTGTTTGTTTTTGCACCAAATCCACCTTTTTAATTAGCTACGCTTACTGTGTTATCAAGCTGGGAATCTCGACTCCTGACACTAAGACTGCAACCAGATGCAACCTCCATGGCTTCGCCATCCGCTAACCTTTCCCTCCCCTGCAACTTTGCTTTTGTTTACCACCCACCTGGTTGCAGATAACTCAAAACCTTTTGTGAAATCTGGGTTAGCCTAATAAGCAGACTATGAATTTTGGAACAGATTAATGAGATCATTATATAAATCAATAGATCACATCCACTTATTATTTCTTAGAAGCAGTGGGGACGGGTCGGAAACCTGGAACTGCCGTAGGAGTTCTGCCTCCTAACCTGAGATAACCAGGAGCCAGTTATGACTCCTTTCATGCAAAATATGGGGCATGTTATTGCTTTAGATGGGCAGTGTGGAGAACTGGTATTCGGAACAGTTTTGATTAGTTCAGTCTTATAAATAAAGGGTTAATAAGAGGTCTCACAACGCATGTCTTACAAGTGAAAAAAGGGTAGGCTTTTAAAACTGAAACAAGGCCCAACAGAACAATCCCTCTTTAGAACCTTAAACTACGGAAACCAAATGAGCCAGAAATTAAATTTTTATAACAGCTTTTCATTATTTTAGACTGCTTCAAATTACTAGAGACTGCAACTCTCAGTCTGAATTTATTAAAATATAAGTTACATAGTATTAAGCAAGGCTGTTTATTAGCTTACTTTCCTATAGTTATTCATGAAAGGCTAATTACAGTTTGAAATGTATACAGTCTGTGTCATAATTAACCACATTGTGATAGTCTAATTAATCATTATAGTCTGAGACCTCATTTTTAATGCAGGAAATTAAGTAAAGAATTCTACAGCAACATAGAAGCCACAAGGAATACCAAGAGATCCAACTTTTGAAATGTAGTCTTCAAATAAGCGAGTCAAGCACAAACAAAAAGCCGTTCATTTTCATCTGCATCCATGTAGATTGTGCAAAAGGCTGCAAGTGTTTTAGGAGCAAATTTGGCCACCATGTATTTCAGAACAATCTCTAAGAGACCGATGGTGTGCGTGGTCGTCCCCCAACACCAACAGCCTGGAAGTTCTCAACACCAAGTCCTTGATCACCTCTGCAAGGTCAGCCAGAGAGAGACTTGAGCAGGCTAGCCCCAAGACAGACTTCAACCTGATGCCCTCTGTGTGCTGGTCCCGGGGGGGGGGTTACCGTGAGCCGTGGTCAAAGTCCGGTCCTGGGCCGAGGGTCTGGAGACTGTCCTCCAAGGGTGAAGCGGGGTCCAAAGCAAGAAGCCAGGCATGGTCAGGAACTCCGGAAAAACAGGTCTGGGTGCTGGCAGAAACAGGTTACCAACGATGTTGCTCCCGCAACCTGGGACTGGGCTGACTGGCCTTTATCTCCTCTGAGGCCAGGGGTGGTCCCGGCCCCCAGGTGACCCGCCTCTCCTGGCCTTAAGGCGAGCACTCCTCCTGGGAGAAACCAGTTCCCTCCACCTCTCTGTCCTGAGCCTCTGCAGCTCAGGAGAGGTGGAGGGTTACTGGACCCAGAGGCAACCTCACCTTCCCCTGAGAGGGCTGGGAGAGGTGCACCTGCAGGCAATGGGTCCTCAATCACCTCCGGAGCCAGAGTGGATTCACCTGGTGTCTGCTCCTGAGGATCTGCCACAGGGGAGGGCCCTTCAGGTTCAAGCCCTTGTCCCAGCTCAGCCGGCCCTGGAGGCGGGGACTCCTGTGCAGGCTGGGACTTCTCAGATTCAGCTTCTGAATCAGGCCATCACACTCTGGTTGTTTCAGACTACAACTCCCATCAGAGTTCAGCCAGCATGGGTGAAGGGAGCTGTCTCCCAAGCACAGCTGGAGGGCACCAAGCTAGAGAAAGCTACCTTGGGTAACAATGAGTTAGATGGTCCTTAGTACAATGCCAGCAGAGCCGTCTTTCCTATTGAACTTACTGGTGCATTGCACCAGGGTGTTGGCCTCTCTAGGGTGCCCCAGTGAATGGGGGAGCTGTGCAACTTTGCTGGCAGCCTCACCTTTCCCTGCACGCCCGCCAGCTGTGCCCCATCAACCATATGGCTGGCGGGTGTCCAGCTTGCCTCCCAAGCCTCCGCGGGAGGAGAGCGATCCCTGCAGAGGCTTGGGAAAAGATTGACAAGTCGACAACTCTGGGAAACGCCGTGGGGGGGGGTGCCGGAGGGATCTTTGCATCACGGTGCCGGATATGCTTAAAGACGGCCCTGAATGCCAGCTTCATATTGCGAGCTCCGGTTGCCTGTCATTAGTAAGAAATAAATTATTCAGAGCATTCACTGGGGAAGGAATAGGCAAGAAGTACCTCTGCCATCAGGGACGCAGGTGGTGCTGTGGGTTAAACCACTGAGCCTAGGACTTGCCAATCAGAAGGTCGGCGGTTTGAATCCCCGTGACGGGGTGAGCTCCCATTGCTCGGTCCCTGCTCCTGCCAATCTAGCAGTTTGAAAACACGTCAAAGTGTAAGTAGATAAATAGGTAAGGTAGGCCGGAAGGTAAACGGCGTTTCCGTGCACTGCTCTGGTTCACCAGAAGCGGCATAGTCATGCTGGCCACGTGACCTGGAAACTGGACGCCGGCTCCCTCGGCCAATAAAGCGAGATGAGCACCGCAACCCCAGAGTCGGCCATGACTAGACCTAATGGTCAGGCGTCCCTTTACCCTTTAACTTTGCATACATTTTTATTTGTATACAGTGGTACCTCGGGTTCAGTTCTTAATTCGTTCAGGAGGTCTGTTCTTAACCTGAAACTGTTCTTAACCTGAAGCACCACTTTAGCTAATGGGGCCTCCTGCTGCTGCTGTGCCGCTGGAGCACGATTTCTGTTCTCATCCTGAAGCAAAGTTCTTAACCCGAGGTAATATTTCTGGGTTAGCGGAGTCTGTAACTTGAAGTGTATGTAACCTGAAGCATCTGTAACCTGAGGTACCTCTGTAGTAGTTTGGTTTCTTTACAGTTCTATCACTGGCATACCAGTTTTTCAATGTTTTAATGAAGCTTCGTGTGGTAATTGCTAAACACCTCAAAGTGCAAGTAGATAAATAGGTACCGCTCCGGCGGGAAGGTAAACGGTGTTTCCGTGCGCTGCTCTGGTTTGCCAGAAGCGGCTTAGTCCTGCTGGCCACGTGACCCAGAAGCTGTACGCCAGCTCCCTCGGCCAATAAAGCGAGATGAGCACCGCAACCCCAGAGTCGGCCACGACTGGACCTAATGGTCAGGGGTCCCTTTACCTTTACCTCTGCCTTCTAACGTAACCTGAAGACTGGGGTGCAACAATGGATCTAGGATACTCCATTGCGATGGATCGAAGGGTTCAGGTGTACCTGAAGCATCTGTAGAGTTGGAAGGGACCTCGAGGGTCATCTAGTCCAACCCAGAGTTAGAATGGGATCAAATCACCAAATGGCCATCTACTTAAATTCTGCAATGGGTGCACATACTCTCCCCAGGGATGTTCAGCTGGCGCCTTCATTATACACCTTTAAGGGCCAGGTGAAAACGTTCCTGATTGACATCTGATTTTACTGATTGACATCTGACATCCTTCAAAATGTGTTTTTTTTTTGGGGGGTGTTATTGGTTTTTGTTCTTGTTTTTATTATGTATTTTGTGGTTTTGATATTGTAATTCTATGTTGTGAATCCCCCAAAGATCTACAGATGATGGGGGGTATACAAATTTAATAAACTATATTATTATTACTATTTGAACACCAGTTTTCCACAAAATTGTGCCCAAATACATAACAATTCAAAAACCACAATAGGAAAAAATAGAAGTGGAAATTAACTGTTCCCAGTAGAAGGAAATGAGTCAAACATTAACTGACGTGCATAGCCATAAAGAGCTCTAATTTCCCTGCTATGGCTTAAGTTTTTAACGTAGATGAAATATAGTTGTTGCCAAAAGTAACTTAAGCTTATTTATTTTTTATTATTATTCTATTATATTAAATGTTTCCTCTGAAGGGAAAGAGCATAGATATAATTTATTAACAGAGTAGAACAAAAAAAAAAGAAAGAAAGAAAAGAAGATGTATTATGCTGTCAGCATTTATAAGTGCCCAAAAATGAGTCAGCTGCAGAAGCATATAGAGCTCAGCAGCATCATTGTTCCCAAAGTATAAAAAGGTAAAGGTACCCCTGACTGTTAGGTCCAGTCGTGGACGACTCTGGAGTTGTGCATTCATTTCGCTCTATAGGCTGAGGGAGCCGGTGTTTGTCCACAGACAGTTTTTCCGGGTCATGTGGCCAGCATGACTAAGCCGCTTCTGGAGAAGCAGAGCAGCGCACGGAAACGCCATTTACCTTCCCGCTGGAGTGGTACCTATTTATCTACTTGCACTTTGACATGCTTTCGAAGTGCTAGGTTGGCAGGAGCAGGGACTGAGCAATGGGAGCTCACCCCGTCACGGGGATTCAAACCGCCAACCTTCTGATTGGCAAGTCTTAGGCTCTGTGGTTTAACCCACAGCGCCACCCGCGTCCCTCCCGTTCCCAAAGTATATATATATATATTTAAAATCCATAGGTGCGATGGGATTGTTTTTTAAAAGTGTCACCATAATGGTTTCTGACAGACCAGGATTAACCATCAAGTATAATAATGAAATGAAAGAATAACTGGTACATACCAATAACTAACTTAGTTGGTCTCTAAGGTGCTACTGGAAGGATTTTTTTTATTTTGTTACAAAAATATATGTTCCTGATCAAGGGATTTGGGTAGCAGGCATCAGGAAACAAATTCCACCCCTCCCTCTTTAAAATGTCCACAGTCACCCCCACCCTTAACATTAAAAGGTAAAGGGACCCCTGACCTTTAGGTCCAGCCGTGACCGGCTCTGGGGTTGTGGCGCTCATCTCGCTTTATTGGCCGAGGGAGCCGGCCTACAGCTTCCGAGTCATGTGGCCAGCATGACTAAGCCGCTTCTGGCAAACCAGAGCAGCACACGGAAACACCGTTTACCTTCCCGCCAGAGAGGTACCTATTTATCTACTTGCACTTTGAGGTGCTTTCAAACTGCTAGGTTGGCAGGAGCAGGGACCGAGCAACGGGAGCTCACCCTGTTGCGGGGATTCGAACCGCCAACCTTCTGATCGGCAAGTCCTAGGCTCTGTGGTTTACCCCACAGCACCACCCGCGTCCCATACCCTTAACATTAACCGCAGTTAAAACGAAGGAGGAGACAGTCTTCGGGGTTTGAAGCTGGTTAAAAGGATGGCCTCGTTTGAATTTAATTTTAAGCCAGGGTTAACGGCTCGTGGGGATTTAGTACATCTCTAGAAGCGCCAAACAAGCCATATAGCCTCATACGACTGTGAAGCCATGGTCTGTTCTTTGCAAGTTGATCATGTTTTGTTCGGGGTTAACAACCCGCTATCCCAAATTTGGACAAAACGGCAAGATGAGGCTTCATGGTTTGTTGCTTGTGTCAATGGAGGAGGAAGGTAGGACTGAAGGGACCTGGTAAGACCTGCTTGATGGCTTCTCATCGTGAACAAAATGGACTCGGTTGTGCGTCCATGCCTGGTCAAGAGAGGACTCTGGCTGGGGAGGGCGGGATATAAATAAATTATTATTATTATTATTATTATTATTATTATTATTATTATTATTATACAAGGAGGACAAGGAACAGACAACATCACAGTCCTCTCCCCAGTTGTGTTGCATCTGCACCAGCAGTTATTGGTGGCCATTTTTATGTGTGAACGGACCACAAAAAGGAATTTCATGTAGTCTTGCATCTCAAAATGCAGGGTTTGTTAATACGAAACCTCTCAACAAGTAATGAGAAACCAAACTACATACATTTATAGTTTACCCGATTCAAACATTCTGCATCTAGATATACCGCTCACCAATAGTAAAAGCAGATGAAGGAAACACAGAAAGCAACAAACGCCATGGAAAAAAGCTCAGATTACAAAAAAAAAATTGGGAGGGGGAAACACACACAATAAAATTGTCATTGATTTAATAACAGGCTGAAGGAGGACAACAATTCCATTTTTAACACTGGAACTTTATTGATCCTTATAAGAGCAATGACAGTTCATGTCTTGCACCAGGAGTTCGTTGAATAAAGCTAGGTTCTATAATTTTCAAATTTTTATTGCCTTGCCTCTTCTCATTACCCAGAGACCAAAAAAATGACCAATGGAGTTTGATGGAATGGTAATATGGATGCCCTTTCAAAAATTAAAAAAAGGTAAATCATGTTTCTCTGCACCATTTTTAAACATATTGCCTCAAGATAAAAACACTACAGAAATCAATGGATTGCAAAGATTTATTTCAGTTGTTAGGAAGGGGTAGAATTTCCAACAGAAGACATAATTAGAGGCTCAAGGAACAACTATGAGAAAATGGGGCAAGTTTAACAAACCACAAAAGTTGACATAAGTGAAATAAACCATGATCCCCGGATTGGACATACTGCTAAGCTAGGGTTCATGGTTTATCCCAGGGGCCAACAAACTTTTTCAGCAAGTGGCCGGTCCCTCAGACCTTGTGGGGAGCTGGCCTATATTTTTTTTTGGGGGGGGGGTGAACAAATTCCTATGCCCCACAAATAACCCAGATGTGCATTTTAACAACAACAATAATAATAATTTATTATTTATACCCCGCCCATCTGGCTGGGTTTCCACTCTGGGCGGCTTCCAACAAAACACTAAAATACAATAACCTATTAAACATTAAAAGCTTCCCTAAACAGGGCTGCCTTCAGATGTCTTCTAAAAGTCGGGTAGCTGTTTTTCTCTTTGACATCTGGTGAGAGGGTGTTCCACTACTGAGAAGGCCCTGTAACTTGGCTTCTTGCAGCGAGGTAACCGCCAGAAGGCCCTCGGCGCTGGACCTCACACTAAAAGCACACATTCTACTCATGTAAAAACACGCTGATTCCCAGACCATCCGCGGGCCAGATTGAGAAGGCGATTGGGCCGCATCCGGTCCCCGGATCTTAGGTTGCCTACCCATGGTTTATCCCTTCTCACACTAGGGTAGGAATGAAGCAAGCACCATCTTCATATTCAAGGAAAACCACTAACTATGATTTACCAGCCACTACATGCACGAACAAAACACAGGATAGGTAAATGTCAAGCTATACTATTTTTGTGGACAAAGGAATAATCAAAGAGGTACCACCTAAAGCAGGGGTGGCTACCCTGCAGGTCTTGGGCTGTATGTGGCCCACAGTGCCCTCCATGCAAAAAAGTGCCAACTCCTTAGGGGGGTGTGGAGAGTTTTATCCGTGCCGCAATATTCCTTGTGTTGTCTGGGTGCCTTTTTGCTGGTTGCGTAGCAAGACCCTCAAGCCATCCCCCATTAGCATAAAGAAATTCACACAGACACAGAATTTTTGTTTAAGGTTATTCGGCAATTTTTTTGGCCACACCTTTATTGATTACAGTAATGATTATGGCCACTGGTCCCATCACCTCCTGGCAAATAGAAGGAGAAGAAATGGAGGCAGTGAGTGATTTTACTTTCTTGGGCTCCATGATCACTGCAGATGGTGACAGCAGCCACGAAATTAAAAGACTCCTGCTTCTTGGGAGAAAAGCAATGACAAACCTAGACAGCATCTTAAAAAGCAGAGACATCACCTTGCCGACAAAGGTCCGTATAGTTAACAGCACAATCCTTCCCATCCTTCTCATTATACTGTTTGATATAACATTCTTTTTTACACAGGTTTACACTGTAAAATATCATTTCTTTCTGCTTTGTATACATTCCTTTGATCTTAATAGCACTATTTCAAATGCACGGTCAAGTCTGAGGTCTTGTACAATAAGGACCACTCAAGGCTTTCGCCAACCTACTAAAAACAAGTATTCCTGCCCAAATGCCTCTTGTATGGCTCACAGAGATGTGTTTATCATAGCAGTTGACAAGGCAGCCCAGGTGTTTTATAGGCACTAAGCTGTTTCTCCTATTATTAGTTTGCTGCCTGAGGACAACTACCAGCCATGTTCCTTTTGCCACCCACTGCCTCTTAGAAGAAGTGAACACAGCATAGTTTTTTTCCTGTATGGTTGTTCCTTTCACTTTCAGTAGCAGCAGGAGGCAAAATTGAAAAGAAGCAGCTTGAAAGAAATAAAGGCAATTCTGAAATTCTGAAATTACCACTGCTTCATAACCCGTTGCCTCAAGAGGCAAGGAGGATGGACGGACAACCAAGACTACATGAACCTTTGCCTCCTAACCTCTCACTTTTATAAAAGATTTTTATTACAGAGGCACAGGATGAAATATCTCTCCATACTTCCTCCAGAGATGTCATACTTTCAAACTCACCCAAATCGTGTTACAGAGAAGCAGATGTTTGCAAAAAGATTTGGGAAACTAGACCATGTTTTTGCCCTAAGGCGTACAGAAAATAAGTCAGCCCTCCCCAAGCATCGGTGAATTCTCTTGGGCTCGATAACAAATCCTACAAACATCCATTAGAGAAAAGGTTGCTGTTTCCATGTTTGCATAGCCAAAACACTTGGGCAGAATTCAACCTCCACTCAACTGGACACTAGGTATGTATCAATCAGTCAGTCTTTCTGGCTTTTTACCTGGTGCATTATTGTAGAAACATCTATAGCATTTCCAGAGCAATCCTAACCATGTCTACTCATGTCGTTCCTACTGAATCCACTGGGACTTATTTCCAAATAAGTGGGGCTAGGATTGCAGCCTAAGGGGGTCTAACAAACCTTTACTATTATATTCACATCTCCATATTAGCTGTTGATGGGTATCTATTTTGAACCTAAATCTCGAGTGTACTCATCATGCTACTTTCTGCCTTATGGGAGAACTGATGAACCAACTTTGCAAATGCATACAGAGTTTACAACTTTGGGAGAACTAATGTACAAGTCCGATAAATAAAGGCTGTACAGATATGTATGTATTTTTAGAATATGCCGGTATTTGGAGGGGCATCACACTATATTAGCTATTGGGAGAGAGAAATGGATGGCTAGTTCTGTTTTCCATACCCTGTTACAGTTATGAAACAAAATACCTTATTTTTCGCTCTATAAGACGCACCAGACCATAAGACGCACCTAGTTTTTGGAGGAAGAAAACAAGAAAAAAAATATTCTGAATCCCAGAAGCCAGAACCACAAGAGGAATCTGGCTTCTGGGAGGGCCTCTTGCTGTTCTGGCTTATGGGATAGCCGCGCGCAGCCTCTCCTGGGCAGCAGGAGGAAGGCTCCCCCAAGAGCCATGCTCCCTTTAAAGAGTGCGTGGAGCATGTGTGCGGCTCTTGGGGGCTTTTCCCCGAGGAGGGAGAAGGGCACGCTCCACGGGGCTCTTTAAAGGGAGCGCTGAGCAGAGCCTCCTGCCTGCATTCACTCCATAAGATGCACATACATTTCCCCTTACTTTTTAGGAGTGGAAAGGTGTCTTATGGAGCGAAAAATACGGTAACACCTTAAATACACAGTCAGACAACACATTGTGGTTGGTCCTAAATACAGCTAACAAAATTGTGGCAAAAAAATTAAATTGTATTCCTCCACTGTGGGTTTTGGAAGATTTTTTCCCCTTATGGATCAATACAGGTACCTTTCCTTCCTATAAACCAGTACAAAGTGACTCACACCACAGAAGAGAGAAACTAAAACCCCAACATAATTGACAGACATTTCAGAGAAAAGTCACAAGAGAAAACAGATGTGCCCAAATTATAAAACTCTTATGTGAGAATTTTAAGCACAGCATGAAATTTTGCATTCGTATAGCTAGGGCGGAAAACTTCATGATAATGCAGAAGAAGAACTGACATTTTCTATGAGCAGGTGTTGTTGCTCAACACTTGAGCATGTTGAATATTACTTCCACACCCTAGAAAAAGGGACTGTAATAAGTAAGTTCGGGGAAATCTTAAGACACAGATTCCCTGTGAATCTGAATATTCAAAACCACCCAAAAATGCATCAGTAAAGCAGAAAGATGTAAGATTTTAAATACGTGCAAAAGAGAATTAAATGAAAGTGTTCCGCTGTTTATTACAGAGCATCACATATCCCTTCCATTCAGAAAAAAACAGTAATGTATTTTAACCGCCACATAAATATTCAGTATCTGTTTGTAACAAATATGTAAATGCTTTATTTAACCTGTAAGAAGAATGTTGGTGCAAAAGCTACTGTCCCTTGTTAGCACAAGCTGCTTTCTTCTCCTTCCCACCCCCTGAACAAAACCATACCTAATAACTCGCGATTGTTGACTGCTCCTCAGCTTCCCTTTGAAAAATTGTTCTGTATCCAGCGCTCTCCCTTTCACACATTTCAACCCAATTAGAGACAAGACAGATTAGTGTGAAAAAGGCAGTTAATTTTAGAAAATGTATGCATAAAATCAAACGTGTTTAATTATTTCAATATTTCCAGCATATGACAGATTTTTAAAAGGCAATGAAATAATGTTTCACAAAGTAGAATGAGAACAGCAGATTGACCAATAAAGGTCTTTAGACTGGATTTTAAATGCATAATGTTTTAATTTGCCTTTCATTCAAGTTCTGTATTAGATTTTACTAATAATACACCACCGGAGCTGCAAATTCTGAACCACGCAATTTTCCCACATAGACTCAATGAATATTTTTGGCCATTTGTTCTGCGATATGCAGGCTGTTATCTTCTCCAAATTCACTGTAAATTAGTAGGAGACTTTTAATCATTTAAAATATTTAAGTGTATTGCTATGCTGGCAACATACATCATCTTGCTAGCATGCACAGTTGTCATGTGAGAGACAAGAGCTCTCAGACCTGAAGAGCAGAAAGAAAAATAGTTCACACAGAGCAGGACAACGATGTGCAATTACAAACGTCAATCAACACTGTGCTTTCCTAGACTTCTTAATCCCATGAACACCTCCAAATGGATTGAATTGATCTCTGGGCAGAAGAAACACAATTTATGAAGATAAAAACACTGCAGAGATTGGTTGCTTGTAAGTGTTTGTGGATTCATTTTTATTTCTATTTTAAAAAAGCAACAACAACCTGAAGAATCATGCCTAATAAAACTATAAAAGATTACAGTTACAATGCAGTAGGACTTACTTATGAGTAGACACGGTGAGGATTGCATTGCACAAGATACTTTGAACACTCTATAAGTCACTTCACAAACATTAGTTGAACATTACTTGAGCATTAGTACAACAGCTTGCGAAGGAAATTGGGTGTAATTATCCCCATACCAATGATGAGGCTAAACAAGAATGGTTTGCCTAAGGCCACTCAATAAGTTCACAGCTAGAGGCGAAATTTGAAACATAAACCTTGCAAGCTCACACTCTGAACCACCACGCTAAAGAAATCTCATCACAACTAAGAACTAATTCACTACATGCCAACTTTTTTAGGTCCATGGGCACACCTGGAGCTTTCACACCTGGAGGGCTGTGGCCTCCACCTCCTCTGGTAACATCTCTTCACACACACACCCAAGAAACAGAAAGTGTCTCCACACATGTTTCACTTTTCCAAGGGAAGTGGGCAAAAGTTGGGCCCATTAGAATTCATCTCAACCTTGAAAAGCACACACACCTGAAAGAGGAAGTCGAAAACAGCACCACCCTCCAATTCCTTGCTTCGGTTCTATGTACATTTCGAGAAAAAGGTAAGCCATTTTCACTACCACGTGATCAAGGAGGAAGTGAGTGTATATGGGAAGGAGATTCAGAAAGTTTGTGGGCACCAGGGGATGTTGGCAACTCAATAATAATAATAATAATAATAATAATTTATTATTTATACCCTGCCCATCTGGCTGGGTTTCCCCAGCCACTCTGGGCAGCTTCCAACAAAACACTAAAATACAATAACCTATTAAACATTAAAAAGCTTCCCTAAACAGGGCTGCCTTCAGATATCATCTAAAAGTTTGGTAGTTATTTTTCTCTTTGACATCTGATGGGAGGGCCTTCCACAGGGCAGACGCCACTACCAAGAAGCCCCTCTGCCTGGTTCCCTGTAGCTTTGCTTCTCGCAATGAGGGAACCGCCAGAAGGCCCTCAGCGCTGGACCTGGTCCGGGCAGAACAATGGGGGTGGAGACGCTCCTTCAGGTATACTGGGCGGAGGCCATTTAGGGCTTTAAAGGTCAACACCAACATTTTGAATTGTGCTTGGAAACGTACTGGGAGCCAGTGTAGGTCTTTCAAGACTGGTGTTATATGGTCTCGGCGGCCTTTCCCAGTCACCAGTCTAGCTGGAGCATTCTGGATTAGCTGTAGTTTCCGGGTCACCAGTAACGCAAAAGTAACAATACTGCCCAGCTTTATAGGGATGTTGTAAAGGTTGCGGAGACAGAGCAATCGATCAGTGTTTTGCATTCATACAGGACCACTGTTCTAAATGAGAGAGGCAGCACGTTAGCTTCTTATTAAACAAAATGTTGTGAGAAGAAATGGCGTATTCTTTGCCGGGGCGGGCAGGTGGTGAGCAACGAAGACTGGAGAAAGATGAAAAGAGAAAGGAATTAAAAAGGTAGCAAAGGAGATGGAAGAGATAACGCAGGTTTCACTAGCAGCTGGTGAAACACAGAAAGTGTATCTGTGGTGGCCCAGGGTAGGCTCTGCTACTGATGTGGATGGGCTACATATTTGGGGACCTTCAAAAGCAGCAAACTCCTCTAATTATACACAGGGGAAGGCTGGCCCAGGAAGCAGAGCCAGGAAGAGCTACTGAGGCAGAATGGAAAGCTCCCAGACACCGGGAACTAAAAGGGGCATGGTTGCCCTCCTCTTTCAAATCACTTCTTTAGCATCGTACAAGTAAACAGCGTACAAGAATAGTTGGTTCCTCAAAAGGATGGAAAAGACATAGAACGAATAAGACTTTCATTATACCCGAACACTTTGTTGTTTTGCTCATCACCACCAAAGCACTCCCTGTTCCTATTACCTCAAACAGCTGTTAGCCAGCTCTTCTCCACAATCCCAACAGTTAATTAGCAACAAGAAACAGTAAACATGTACAGCCTGCCACATTTAATTATACTGTAATTTTCTTAAGTTAGAAACAGTGCATTATTCAAATGTATGTCCCTTTTTTTAAAGAAGAAGGGGAGCAATTTTTTAACCTTACAACTAAAAATGTCTGCGAGTTCTATTTTTGACAATTCTAAGATGGTTAAATTGCTTCAGGTGCCTACTATAACTTTACAGAAGGTAAGCCATGTAAGGAACTAATAGGCATTTTAAAATTCCCTATATTTTACTTCACAATGCGATAAATAAAGCTTGGTGATGCCTTCTTTTCTCTTCTCCCAGTCTTGAGAAATTATAGCATGAAATAGTACTTTAAGATATTTCAGTAATTGTTTTTTGTTAGTGTACTAAAACAAATACTTTGCAGAATTGGTGGAGAATTCTATTGAGAGTAGAGGAAGTAACTATCTTGCCCACCAGCAAAATCCAGTTTCCCACCCCTGAAAACACACACACACACACACACACACACACACACACAGAGGTTCGTTTTCCATTCACTCAAATACCTTATTATGCAGACATTTTGGAACTACTGGGCTACCACTAGATTGCAAGCTCTTTAACATTGTTCTTTCTCCCCTTTAATAAGCTATCATATTCACTGGTGTTTTTTTAAATGGGAGATGGCAGATTGTGCTGTGTATACAACGAAAAGATTGAATACTGCAACGTACAAAACAGCAACTTGAAAAGAATAAGCTGGTAATTACACAATATCCCCTTTCCATCCTGTTGTAAAGATGTTGAAAGAATGCAGTGCTTTTTTTCTTTAAAAAAATGTTTAGGGGTACTGTGTGGTGTAGTGGTTAAGAGCGGTGGACTCGTAATCTGGTGAACCGGGTTCGCTTCCCCGCTCCTCCACATGCAGCTGCTGGGTAACCTTGGGCTAGTCACACTTCTTTGAAGTCTCTCAGCCCCACTCACCTCACAGAGTGTTTGTTGTGGGGGAGGAAGGGAAAGGTGAATGTGAGCCGCTTTGAGACTCCTGAAGGGGAGTGAAAGGCGGGGTATCAAATCCAAACTCTTCTTATTCTTCTTCTACTCTCATTTTGACTCAAGAAAATCACTATTTTATAGTTCAAATTGGGGAAAATAAATACAGTAAATGGACAAAAGTACAAAGATTCACGGAACGTTTAGGGGTATGCGTACACCTGTGTACCCCCAGAAAAAAACACTGAATGAATGCTTGTGAAATGCTTTATAGGGTGTCAGGGAACTGCCATCAGTGCCAGAGGGAGAGAGCAAGCTCCAGAGGGATTCCAGAGAGCATCCCGGGATGGGGAGAGGCAGCCCATCTTCTGGGGAAGAGAATCAGCGTAGCACCAGTGGAGAAGGGGGGCAGATGGGGGAATCAGCAAGGCGGTCCCATGACTCCTTGCCAGGGACCAGCGGGGAGAGTAAGGGTCCTCCGCTGCCTACGCCCTCCTTGCGCAGAAGGCTTCCGCGCAGGGAGGGTAGGAGGAGACTAGGTGTCAAAGAGCTTCTTTGCTGGAAGAAGTTTAAGAAACGTCCACTGACGGATTCTGCCAGCGATTGAGACAGCCACGGGTGAGTGGCTGTCCGGACAGAAAAGGTTCACTCAGGCAACCCAGCCAGGTGTTGGCACTGGCTTACGCACGAGCAACCCCTAGAACCATTACATAGGGTTTTTAAATGGTGTCATTCAAAACTGTACCAACTTTTTTTCCTGCCTGTGACCTTCTAAGCACTAACCAAGGTGCCCTGAGTTTAATGAAACAGCTGTTTTATATACAGGATTTTAAAAACCTCTGTCTTTAAAAGCAGCATGGAATGAAGAATGGTATCTAACTAAGTCATACTCAGAATAGATCCATTGTGACCAATTGACTTAAGCCTACTTATTACAAAGGGTCAATACTCCAAGTATGATTTGGATAGATGATTAATACTTTGAGTTAAGTATCTGATGTGCTTGTGTTTAGTCAGGGCCAGAAAGCAACACCATAAAGTAGTGTTTCACAAATATTACGCAAAGATTTGGAGACAACGGCTCGTAATAAAAGAATGGAATGGGCAACGGCTCAGGATTTGCTTTAAATTTAGACGTTTCCATGGTTCACTGGTCATTCCAGCTAACATAGCTCAAAAGTAACAGGACTGGAAAGGTATTTCTGCCTAAGATACTGGAGAAGCCCTGGCAGTGTCCATTCAGTATAAAGCAGATCAAGATGCTTATTTTATGTGCAGAAGCAAATTACTGGCATTTGCCATGTTAGTACCAGGGAAAATAATACCAAAGAGGAAGAAGAGATGCCTTTAATTTCATTAGAATCAACTACCTTTTTTGCAGTGGCAGACTAAACATTAATTGCAGCAAATGCCTTAAGAGAGAATACTATGAAAATGATTTATAGGTGGTACATGACCCCAGTCAAGCTTGATAAAATTTATCACCTGCCTGATAACACATGTTGGAAATGTAAAGAAACTGAGGGTACATTTTTTCACCTTTGGTGGATGTGCCCGAAGATTAAGGCTTTCTGGGAGATGATATATAATGAACTGAAAAAGGTATTTAAATATACCTTCCTTAAGAAACCAGAAGCCTTTCTCTTGGGCATAGTCGGCCAATTGGTGTTAAAGAAAGATAGAACGTTTTTTATGTATGCGACAACAGCAGCAAGAATACTCATCGCAAAGTACTGGAGGACACAAGATTTGCCCACATTGGAAGAATGGCAGATGCAAGTAATAGACTACATGGAATTGGCAGAAATGACTGGCAGAATCTGAGACCTGGGAGAAGAAGCGGTGGAAGAGGACTGGAAGAAGTTTAAGATTTATCTGCAGAAATACTGCAAAGTTTATGAATGCTAAAATGATGTTGGATATAAAAATAATATGGCATTAGTGATACAGTGTTAAAAAGTATGCAAAAACGTAATAGAAAAAGGGTGAAAGATTAAAGTTATATTATGTCAAAAGTAAACTATATGCTAAAGGTGTTTAAATATAAGGAGGAAAGATTGGAGACATAATAGAAGTGATTTTAATAATTAGAAATGAGTTTCGAAAGAGGGTAAGGATTTGCTGTATCTGATTGGACAAAGAGGAACACAAAAAAGGGAGGCGTGAGGAAGTCAAGAAAGAAAGTTTTGTAAACATGAATTTAAAAATTGGAGTTTTTATTTTTAATTTCTTCTCTTTTTTGATGTATATCTGTGATTGGTTTTGCTGTTTTGTACTTCTTTGATGTTTCTTCTTTTTCTTTAAAAATAAATAAATATATTTTTTTAAAAAATAAACATTAATTGCAGCAAAAAGGCAGAATTCAGCAGGCAGCCAATGGAGTCTACATTTCAGATGATCTCTTATATGAAAACAATGAACAAGAAAAGCTTGCTAGACCACTCACCTCTCAACTGGCACCCAGACCCATGCAATCTCTCTCCCAGAAACCTCACATTGCCCCCTTCCCTTCAATATTTATAAAAATGAAGACTGCCCTGCTTCAACAGGCCATCAGTACTTCAATATTGGTGCCTTCATTCTTGGTGGATTCTTATGAGTGGAACAGGCAGGTAAGAACTGGTGGCTCACTCCATCTTGTTTCTGCATAAGCCCCACTGAAGCCCATCCCATTTTGTTTCCATGAGGGTTCCTCCCTCCCCAGAGAAATTCTGGAAAATCCTTCAAAATTCCACACACAAAAGAACTCCACCCACGATTTATCCCCATACTATCCCCCCTGAGCGTGATGACATGTCATCAGGTACTATCATTGTGAGGGGGTGTGGTGTTTGCCCACCTATGTGTGTGACATCATGGGTTCATAGGGAAAGGGTTAACTATCGTATTTTTCACCCCATAGGACACACTGGCCCATAGGACGCACCAAGTTTTTTTTGGGGGGGGGGAAATAAAGGAAAAAAAATTATTCCCCCCCCCCCCGGCGCTTGTGGGGCCGGCAGCGGAGAGAAGCGCTCTTCTCCCCGCCGCCCGCCTGCAGACCAGGTCCGGGGACAGCAGGAGGACGCGCTGCGCCTCTCACCTGTCCCCAGAGCTTGCGGGGCAGGCAGCGGGGAGATGCGCTCTTCTCCCTGCCGCCCGCCTGCAGACCAGGTCCGGGGACAGCGGGAAGATGCGCTGTGCCTCCCCGCTGTCCCCGGAGCTTGCGGGGCTGGCGGCCGGGAGAAGCACGCGTCTCCCCGCCGTCAGCCTCCAAACCACATCGGGAGACAGCGGGATGGCGGCGCACCGACCCCTCTCGCTCTCCAGGCTTCAGCGAAAGCCTGCATTTGCCCCATAGGACGCACACGCATTTCCCCTTCATTTTTGGAGGGGGAAAAGTGCGTCCTATAGGGTGAAAAATACGGTAATTATAAAATGACTAACTAATGGGAACCCAGGGGGCAGAGTTAACTGTGTGTAAGGTTTAAGCACAGAGGTTTTTTAGGGAGTTAGAGTTAAGAGTTGTTGAGAAGACAGTCTGGAGTTAGAAGAGACAGAGAAGATAAGTCTGTGGCTTGGGCTAGCCTGTTGTGAGAGAGTGAGAGAATTTGTTAAGAGGAGTCAGTCAAACCGTTGAGATAATCAGTCAGAAGGTATTAGGAAGTTATAGGCCAGTAAAGAAACGAAAGTTAAGATATTGACAGGAATATTATCTGAGAAACCATTAACATGTTAAAGTTTGTAAAATAAAGTTGGGGTTTTTTGGTTCACTTTTAACAACTGACTGGACTCAGTGTTTTACCAGTGAGTAACTGGTTGGTGGCAGCAGGGAAGCAAGCACAGTGGTGGCACAGGGATCAAGAGACCGTTAAACGTCCGGAGACCCTGTGTGATCGCCACAGGGGCAATTAGAACAGAGCGCAGGGCATAGCAATAGCCCTAGCCACAAACTACTTATCCAGGTGGCTGGTATTATCTGTTTTAAAAGAAAGAGAGGCAATCCAGCATCAGTGTAGATCCTGAAGTGGACCAAAATTGGTGTAGGCAGTGTGAATCATGTGAGTCCACTCCAGAAACTGAGTTTCTTGGATCCAAATCTTCCATGGTATGAAATGGACCAAAGTCACAATATGGTAATCTGAGCATGAAGCTAAGTGAGGATCTTAAGGCAAGTGTGTGTCTAGGTAAAGGTAAAGGGACCCTGACCCTTAAGTCCAGTCGTGACCGACTCTGGGGTTGTGGCACTCATCTCGCTTTATTGGCCAAGGGAGCCGGCCTACAGCTTCCGGGTCATGTGGCCAGCATGACTAAGCTGCTTCTGGCAAACCAGAGCAGCGCACAGAAACGCCGTTTACCTTCCCGCTGGAGGGGTACCTATTTATCTACTTGCACTTTGAGGTGCTTTCAAACTGCTAGGTTGGCAGGAGCAGGGATCGAACAACGGGAGCTCACACCGTCGCGGGGATTCAAACCGCCGACCTTCTGATCAGCAAGTCCTAGGCTCTGTGGTTTAACCCACAGCACCACCCGCGTCCCATAAGTGTGTGTCTACTGCATAGATAGATTATGAGTATAGCCAAGGGGGGCAGGGAGTGGTAGCTGCCCCCCCATGAATAAAAATACAGTGGACTCTCTAGTTACGTACCGCTCTTTTGGGTTACAAACGTTTCACTGCGCACGCATGCACAGAAGCGCTCAATCGCACCGCACACATGCGCAGAAGCGGCGCCTCTGCCTACGGACTTCTCGGGTTGTGGACGGACCCCCGGAACGAATTTAATTTTTATATGGAGGGTCCACTGTGCATAAAAATACATAGGTAACTGAGATTCTTCCCCCGTAACAAAATCCTGGCTACGCCCATGTATGAGACCCAGAGAATTTCACTGAAAAATACACAGGTGTTATCAAAAGAAAGGCATTGCTTTCAAAATGTAGATGAATTAAATGTTGCATGTGTGTGTGATTCCCTTTATTATAAATATCTCACACACATACAATGAAGCAAGGCTGGCTTTGTGAAAACAAACAGAAGCATAATAGAATCATAGAGTTGGAAGAGACCTACGGACCATCTAGTCCAACACCCTGCATTCTATCAGAAAGTTTTTTCCAAATGTTTAATCGGAATCTCCTTTATTGCAACTTGAAGCCATTGGTTCGAGTCCTACCCTCCAGAGCAGGAGAAAACAAGCAAGCTCCCTCTTCCATGTGACAGCCCTTAAGATATCTGAAGGTGGCTATCATATCTCCACTCAGTCTCCTCTTTTCCAGGCTAAACATGCCCAGCTCCTTCAAGCCGCCTTATAAGGCTTAGTTTCCAGACCCTTGAGCATCTTGGTTGCCCTCCTCTGCACACGTTCCAGCTTGTCAACATCCTTCTTAAATTGTGGTGCCCAGAATTGGACACAGTATTCCAAGTGTGTTCTAGCTAAGGCAGAATAAAAAGGTAAAGGACCCCTGACAGTTAAGTCCAGTCGCGAACGACTCTGGGGTTGTGGCGCTCATCTCGCTTTACTGACTGAGGGAGCCAACGTTTGTCTGCAGACAGTTTTTCCAGGACATGTGGCCAGTGTGACTAAGCCGCTTCTGGCGAACTAGAGCAGCACATGGAAATGCCGTTTACCTTCCCGCCGGAGTGGTACCTATTTATCTACTTGCACTTTGACGTGCTTTCCAACTGCTAGGTTGGCAGGAGCAGGGACCAAGCAACGCCGTGGGGATTCGAACCTTCTGATTGGCAAGCCCTAGGCTCAGTGGTTTAGACCACAGTGCCACCCGTGTCCCAAGGCAGAATAGAGTGATACTATTACTTCCCTTGATCTGGAAACTACACTTCTTTTAATGCAGCCAGTGCTTGACTTTATCAGCAGCTACTTTTTTCAGAATTGTAAAAGGAGCATGAAATATAGTTTTAACCAAAGTCCTAATGCAAAGTAGCAATGCATCGGGTTGCTTCTGTCCAGCATTGATACCGTGCAGCAGAAATGTACCTCAACAAAAGCCTGCCAGCGTTTTAATTATTTGGGCTATTCAACCTAATATCACTCTATGAAATAGCTATTAAGTATATTAAGCTATATGAGGATATAACAGTGTCAAGTAGAGCCTTAATTCAATCTGACAATTTCCAGTTAAAAATAGAGCATTATTCTCCATCTACCTTATCTTTGTCGTCCACAACATCTGCCAGGATGTCATCTGGGTCCAGGATTCCTCCATCTGTGTATTCCAGATGGTGAATATTCACCCAATACGAAGGATCCTGCAAATGAAACATAAGTGTATTTTCTCCTTAATTTACCACGTTAGCATGCTTCAGTCAGCAACAGAGTATCAAAATATTTAGTTAAAAACATTATCTTAAAATATGGACGTGTTCAAATAATCTCTCTTCAGAATATTGCGATTATTTTTAAAGAATATAATTAATAGCCGTAGATTAAAATGTAAAACAACCATTTTAAAATTCACATTGGGTTGGGATCTAGAGAGGCATGAGCAAGAAAGATTCGACCAGCAGTGGCACTGTACTATGAACCTGAACAAAACCAGTGGAGGACATTTGTGTGATACTGCAAGATACTGGATACTGGGATTGAGACATTAGATGAAACTTTCACTGCACAATGCCTTGCCAAGCAGAATTTCAGCTCTCTTTTCTCGCACATGGATCTTTCTGCAACAAGCGCAAATTAAGTTGGAATATCTGTCTCTTGAAGCTTTGCAATTGGTATCAAATTGTTTTTGATGATGAAACAGTGACTGTTTTCAGAGGTGACAGCAAACCAGACTTTTGGGATGATGCACTCCCACCATGCAGGCGAGGAGGTTACCAGAATCTCCCACTCCTGTTATGCCCCAAATAACTGGCTGTTTTATCCAAGGGTGATGCACTATAACCTAAATTAACCAATATTCCAAACCAGGATATTAGCTTGTAAACCTATCTAAATGCAACCACTGATTCCCAGCTGTTTTCAATAAGGATCTTGACGTTCAAATTTTAAAAAAACAAGTGTATCCTCACTGTAATCCAGTGTCACAAGGAAGTTGCATTTTTACCTGGAAGGTTACCTTACATAAACCCGGCTAGTCCAATTAGCAAAATTAATTAACTAGCTAAATATGGACAAAAGACAGTAACATTAATAATAATAATAATAATAATAATAATAATAATAATAATAATAATAATTTATTTGTACCCCGCCCATCTGGCTGGGTTTCCCCAGCCACTCTGGGCGGCTTCCAACAAAGACCAAAAATACACTAAAATGTCACATATTAAAAACTTCCCTGAACAGGGCTGCCTTCAGATGTCTTCTGAATGTCAGGTAGTTGTTTATCGCTTTGACATCTGATGGGAGGGCATTCCACAGGGTGGGCGCCACTACCGAGAAGGCCCTCTGCCTGGTTCCCTGTAACTTGGCCTCTCGCAGTGTGGGAACCGCCAGAAGGCCCTCGGAGCTGGACCTCAGTGTCCGGGCAGAACGATGGGGGTGGAGACGCACCTTCAGATATACTGGACCGAGGCCAGTAGTTAAAAGGCCAAATAGTTAAAACACCAAGTATTTCCAACTAACCATAGCAGCAACAAAAGCTTCCAGGTCCTCCACCCAAACTGACCACTCTAGGTCAAGCTGGCACAATTAAAGTGATATTACGACTGAGTGATATACAGTGGTACATTGGGTTACATACGCTTCAGGTTACAGACCCCGCTAACCCAGAAATATTACCTCGGGTTAAGAACTTTGCTTCAGGATGAGAACAGAAATTGTGCTCCGGCGGCATGGCAGCAGCGGGAGGCCCCATTAGCTAAAGTGGTGCTTCAGGTTAAGAACAGTTTCAGGTTAAGTACGGACCTCCGGGACGAATTAAGTACTTAACCCCAGGTACCACTGTATACCGATTGCACAAGTTAACTATACTTCAGTTTCTGCCAGGCATTCCAGAATATGAATCTAGCAATGCCCAAGATTGTTTATCATGCCAACACCTTTCAGTTTCCAATCTTTTCATAGTTCAGCATTCCAGTCCTCTTGGTCATTACAGTACTTTCTGGCAACTCCTTCCTTTTTCATAGTTCCTTCTGATAACTGAATGCCACACATATCTGATAAGACTTACACATGCAAGCATTCACTAATAAACAAGGCAATTATTCCACACTGTTTGAAGAAGCCATTTACACTCTCTTTTTTACATAACTTGTTAGCTAAAAATTAGTCTAGTTTACAACGGCCATGAACACAAAAGACGGCACTTTGTAATAACAATAAAAAGCAAGCCAAACGTTCTTTTCTTCTGCAATAGTTCCAACATTTACTATACCCCAACTCAAATTGTTTCTGCTTTTAAAAACACCTAGCTCATCTCACATATTTATACTCACATTTCATAACATCACAGACTTGCAAGGAGCCACAAGGTTCATCAAGTCTGCAATTTTTCCCCAACATGGGGTCAAAACCCCCAACATGGGCTCAAAACCCATGTTGATCGGCACGTGAACCGCTGATCTCATGCATGCATGCATGCATGCAGTACAATTCAAAAGACATGGAAGTAATCTTGTCCTTTTGCTGCACACTACATACATTTTAGGGATGCAGGTGGTGCTGTGGGTTAAACCACAGAGCCTAGGACTTGCCGATCAGAAGGTCGGCGGTTCGAATCCCCGCGACGGGGTGAGCTCCCATTGCTCGGTCCCTGCTCCTGCCAATCTAGCAGTTCGAAAGCACGTCAAAGTGTAAGTAGATAAATAGGTAAGGTAGGCCAGAAGGTAAACGGTATTTCCGTGCACTGCTCTGGTTCATCAGAAGCGGCTTAGTCATGCTGGCCACATGACCCGGAAGCTGTACGCCGGCTCCCTCGGCCAATAAAGCGAGATGAGCGCCCTGACTGGACCTAATGGAGTCCCTTTACCCTTTAACTTTGCATACATTTTTATTTGTGTACAGTGGTACCTCGAGTTAAGAACTTAATTCGTTCTGGAGGTCGGTTCTTAACCTGAAACTGTTCTTAACCTGAAGCACCACTTTAGCTAATGGGGCCTCCTGCTGCTGCTGTGCTGCTGGAGCATGATTTCTGTTCTCATCCTGAAGCAAAGTTCTTAACCCGAGGTAATATTTCTGGGTTAGCGGAGTCTGTAACTTGAAGTGTATGTAACCTGAAGCATCTGTAACCTGAGGTACCTCTGTAGTAGTTTGGTTTCTTTACAGTTCTATCACTGGCATACCAGTTTTTCAATGTTTTAATGAAGCTTCGTGTGGTAATTGCTAAACACCAGAACTTCCCGCCTAGAAGAAGCTATTTCAGAATAAATTGTTAATTAGCGGTACTGGTTTATATATCACATAGTGCCAAGATCACCAAGTACAAATTCTTCCTCAACCTGCTCCCAAATCCTCCTACAGAGTAACTCAATGATAAAGCTTAGGACAGCACTCACTAGATTTGTATTTCATCCTCGTTTCCTCTTTTAACCCTTTAATTTTGTGTTCCTCCCTTTCTTCAGTGATCTCAGACATACACAGCTATATGTAACTTTTACTGCAGCATCTCTGCCAAAGCTGTTATGCCTTACATAACTGAGCCTTAGTACTGAAAAAGAGTTTAGAGAGGCGACTGGCTTCAGCTATGGTGAGCTTCTCAGTGGTACCCACTGAATGGACAAAGGTTGTGATATCTGAGTTCTGTTACATCTGTGTGCATAGTTTATTTCCAAAGAAATCAATCTTAGAATCATAGAATCATAGAATCATAGAGTTGGAAGAGACCACAAGGGCCATCGAGTCCAACCCCCTGCCAAGCAGGAAACACCATCAGAGCACTCCTGACATATGGTTGTCAAGCCTCTGCTTAAAGACCTCCAAAGAAGGAGACTCCACCACACTCCTTGGCAGCAAATTCCACTGTTGAACAGCTCTTACTGTCAGGAAGTTCTTCCTAATGTTTAGGTGGAATCTTCTTTCTTGTAGTTTGGAGCCATTGCTCCGTGTCCGCTTCTCTGGAGCAGCAGAAAACAACCTTTCTCCCTCCTCTATGTGACATCCTTTTATATATTTGAACATGGCTATCATATCACCCCTAACCTCCTCTTCTCCAGGCTAAACATGCCCAGCTCCCTTAGCCGTTCCTCATAAGGCATCGTTTCCAGGCCTTTGACCATTTTGGTTGCCCTCCTCTGGACATGTTCCAGTTTGTCAGTGTCCTTCTTGAACTGTGGTGCCCAGAACTGGACACAGTACTCCAGGTGAGGTCTGACCAGAGCAGAATACAGTGGCACTATTACTTCCCTTGATCTAGATGCTATACTCCTATTGATGCAGCCCAGAATTGCATTGGCTTTTTTAGCTGCCGCATCACACTGTTGGCTCATGTCAAGTTTGCGGTCATTCAGTCAACCCTCTTTAAAAGCCAACGGAAATCTGGTCTGGATTCTACCCACCTCCATAGGACATTAGGCGAGGAAAATACCTTACTGTAATTCAAAATGCAATATAAAAACAAGCATTGAGGTGGCATGACAAGATTCATAACTTGTGTTCTGCTAGCATGGAATACAGACATCTCTTTTTCCTAGGATGATAGTTTATTTAGACAGTCCATGAAAAGATGAAGTTGTATTATTCCATTTAAATGCACAAAAATTAACATTTTCAATTTATTTTCCAATTGGCTAGTTGCTTCATACAATGAATTAAAGGGAAATAATTGAAGAATAGATCCTTCGGGGGGGGGTGTCTCAATATTATAATGTGCTGTAAATATTGACCATTCTCTTATATTCATTAATCTTGCAACCTGGATGGTATCTTACAAGTTGAACTGAAAAAAAATTCAATAGAACTGGGGTGTATGAGCCTTCTGCAGCTGAAAAACAGGGCAAAAATACTTTAAATAATAAACAAACCTTTCTTATATAAAGAATTTGGAACTGAGAAGCTTGAATATGTGTTTTCAAACTAGAATACAAATTAAAGCAACACAGGCCTTGTTTCTTTTAAGTCATGTCTTTAAGCCAATTTCATGGGGATTTGAGCATTTGAAGACGAAGAGAGTGTAGTCCTGCCTAGCAGTCAGTAAGGTCATGAATAAAGCTCCCACATGGGTGTTTCAGAATCAGACCCAGAAAGGGCAAGAATACAGGCCCTTCTTTTCAAGACCAAAGTCTTTGCAGAACCTTGCGGGCTGGATTCACCTAAACCAAGCATAGGCAAACTCTGGCCTTCCAGAAGTTTGGGACTACAATTCCCATCATCCCTGACCACTGGTCCTGTTAGCTAGGGATGATGGGAATTGTAGTCCCAAACATCTGGAGGGCCAGAGTTTGCCTATGCCTGACCTAGACAGCCACATCAGCTGGATTTCCAAGGGCGCTTCACTCTTCTCCTTCACCCAATGTCCATTCCCCTCAAAATGGCTAAGGGAGTTTCAGGAGAACTTCCAGAATAGTGTGCGGGCCGGGGCGGGGGGGGGGGGGGAGGCACAACTGTTCCATCCGATGAACTGTAAATTTTGCGCATACAGAACATTTGTAATAGTGTAAAGTTGAATCCTATCCTGTGATTTTTATGGTCTCACTCACCTCCTCTTTAGCACTGAGATTCCGACATGCTGCAGCCCTTAGGATCCAGCTCTTGAGAAGAATTACACAGGTGATTTAACTTTAAACACTTTTAAATTAAATGTTGCCTGGCATGCGAAAGTTTAAAGCTAAGAATTGCCCGAATCGCTGCAATACCAACAGCCCATGAAAAGATGACAAATGGGCGAAGGCTGCTATCAAAAGTTTAAGGTTTTTATTAGAAAGGTAAATGCTAATATGATAATGTTAAGAGTTATTAACTAAACTGCATCGCTTAAGCTTCCACATTATGTAGCATACATTTCAGTTAACCAGTTCTTTAAGCCTAAATGCCGTTTTTAATTAAATTTTTAAATACAAGCCATAGAGGGTGGGGTTTTGTTTTTTTTTTGATAATCTTATAATTTTGGCGTCATGCTTCCCAAAACACAACTGCAAGACATGTGTCTGTCTTCTATATTCTTCAAATCACTAATGCAATTCCAAAAAAACTAGCATTATGCACACAATCCAGAAAAAAATCAAGCATTTGAGCTTTTCTTTGCACACACTAGATTGGAGCAACCATTTTCACCCAAATTAGCATGCATAAAGGTTTTTTTTAAATGGGATCTAATAAATCGCTGCTGGTGAAGACTTAGAAGAAAAACTATGTGCTCTTCAGGAATGCAACTTGATGCCAGAAGACAAGACCACCCTTCTTGCAAACACATACCCCACATACATTCCTTACTCAAGGACTCAGAACTACAAAAGAATTAATTTGCAAGTGTAATATCTGCACAGATACGCACAGCTAAGCAAAGCTTTACTCAAAAAAGCTCACTATGATCATCTGCCTTAAGGCAAGTAAGATCGAGAGGAATCCAAATTCAGTATGGAACCTCACTAAATGGATTGGAGGAAGTGGTTGCAATGAGATTTTTTTTTTTTCATGTGGAAATAGTAAAACTACCAGAGGCACTAACATTGGCAACTCCATTGTTGCCAGAACTTCACATACAGTGTTCCAGTTCACACGTCATAGTAAACCACAGTTAACAGCTAACCATGAATGTCGAGATCACTACAACTTCATTCCTATGCTATGGGGAATGGGAACAACAAACCACAACCCATGACTTTGCACCGTGTCCTAACCAGGGATTGTAGACTGCTGCACTGAAACAAACGGTTATTGGTAAGCCAAGAACAAACATTGGCTTCACACAGTTGGAAGAGAAACTAATCATATTGCAGGGTTGGGCATAACTGTAACCTGATGTTTATTGTTCCTATTCACACCAGGTGGTGAGCCAAGCAGGAACCACGAAGCGCTGTTGTAGCTTTCTTGGTTTACCACTGTGGTTTGTTGGGAAATACCGTATTTTTTGCTCTATAAGACTCACTTTTTCCCTCCAAAAAAGTAAGGGGAAATGTGTGTGTGTGTTATGGAGCGAATGCAGGCTGCGCAGCTATCCCAGAAGCCAGAACAGCAAGAGGGATCACTGCTTTCACTGTGCTCTTGTTGTTCTGGCTTCTGAGATTCAGAATATTTTTTTTCTTATTTTCCTCCTCCAAAAACTAGGTGCGTCTTCTGGTCTGGTGCGTCTTATAGAGTGAAAAATACGGTAAATCACAAGGACCGGTTCACACATAATGCGAAGGAAGCCACAGGTTTGCTCCCTACACATAAGTAAGGATGGAGCAAGGGAGGCATGCCACATGAACTTTTGAGCAACGCATACCAGCACGCTGACCACTCACATTATACCTCAGTTTCATCCAAACCGTGGTTTAATGTGACACATGCACCAGGTCTGAGAAACACATTTCACAGGTACCTCGGTTTTCGAACAGCTTAGTTCCTGAACAACTCGAACGCTGCAAATCCGGAAGTAGGCGTTTTGGTTTTCGAACTTTGCCTCGGAAGCCGAATGTGCTCCTGAGCTTCCGTTTCTACCCTCGCACTGCTAATTTGAGTCCCCCGCAAAGTAATTAAGGCTTCCTTCCTTTCGTTTTTACTGCTGCACAGCTCATTTGAATCCCCCCCCCCCGGCATCGTAATGAAAGCCTTCCATTTCTGATTGCAGTGTTCTAAGGTGATATTTGGTGCTTTTGTTTATGCTGTTTTTTTGCGTTTTTGTTTGTGTGGCTTTTTCATTTTTGTGACAGTGGCTGGTTTTTCCTTTTATGATTGATTGATTGATTGATTGATTGTGGAAATTGATAAAAGCCCCGCCCCCAATCCAAACAATGACTATCATCAGTGCAGGTAATATAAAAATTTTGATAATCTACAATAATGTCTTATTTATTTGATAGTACAGAACATTGATTATTGCTTTCATTTCATGGATCAATGATCTCGTTAGAAAGTAAAATTCATGTTAAATCACTGTTTTAGGGTTTTTTAAAAAAGTCTGGAACGGATTAATCAGTTCTGCATTACTTTCTATGGGAAAGTGTGCCTTGGTTTTGGAACGCTTTGGTTTTGGAACGAAATTCCAGAATAGATTAAGTTCGTGAACCAAGGTTCTACTGTAGTCCCCTGAAGACTCCTATAGTTCCGGAGAAGGAAAGCTGGATAGATCACCTCATGCAGGGATTTACTGACCTTTGGGATCTGGGCCTGGGTCAGGAGGAAATTGGAGTTGTGGGGACCTGCAGATTTGGAGGGACTTTGAAACACGTCCTGAAATATCTTTTGGAATTTAGTTTTAACCACGGAGATGTGGGTGACATGTCGAGAAGGAATAAAAACATTGTTAGGTTGGAGCTCCCTCGAGACCTACTCTTCAGCATCAAAGAAAGGAAATTAAGAACAAGATCAGCAGAAGACAAAGTAAAGTGTATGTATAAATGCGAAGAAGACTTGCAGAAGGGACCTGGAAAAGAGTTAAAAGCCTCGGACAGAAGAGCACCAGGTTGATGGACTATATGGAATTGACGGAAATGACTGGCAGAATCCGAGACCAGGGAGAAGAGACGGTGGAAGAAGATTGGAAAAAGTTTAAAGTTTATTTATAGAAATATGGTAAAATTAATGAGTGTTAGAAAAATGTTGGAATGAAATTATATGGCCTTAATAGAAGTGTTATAAGGAGTTAAGCATAAATAAGTATTATAGTATTAATGGAAAATAAGGTTAAAATAAGTTAAGATATTTATATGACAGAAAATAGTTAAAGATGGAAAGGATTTGCTGAAACAATTAATAGAAGTGGAATACAAAAAGGGAGGTGAGAGGAAGTCGATGAAACAAGGGAATGAAAGATAAGGCATTGAAATGGTATGATGTATGTTTTTAAATTGTTTTTGTTCTGTTTTGTTTAGTTTAATGCGTTAATGTTGTGTGATGTATTGTTTATATATTGTATTGTATTGTTTTTTCTTTCTTTTGTTTTTTCTTCTTTTTTTCTCTCTTTTTCTTTTTCTTCTTGTTTGTAAGGTTTAAAAGTAATAATTTTTTTTTTTTTAAAAAAGACTCCTATAGTTCCACACAATTCTTGTGCAACCGCTTGAAAAGCATCGTTTGATACCACCGCAGCGTAGAGTTAATAGGGTCATTTAGTAAAAACATTTAATGGGCTACTCTTTTGAATAACTTCTAAACTCCTAATTATGGGAATGGCAATTATCGCCTGCAGCATGACATACGTTAGCATATGTGCTAAGCTACAGTTCTATCTATAGTTTCAATCAAGACATCATACTACATTTTTAAAAGAGGAGACATTTGAAAATACCTACTTAGTTTAATTCACCTCGGCACTTCAAATGAATATTGAACAGCAATATTTAATGTGCGTGTGCTATTTGCCTAAGGGCTGAGACCCATGTTTAGAATCAAACTATTCCAAGGTTGTTTATGATCACATTTTTTTTATGCAAAGAGCAATGCTTTCAGGATTATTATGTAAATATTTTCCTCATCACATATATATTTCTAAAAGCTAGTCACCTGAAAATATATATATATATATATATATATATATATATATATATATATGAAGCAGGCATTACGGTAGCTTATTTAGACAAATTTAAGTCACCTCTTGCAGTGAAGGCTGTTCAGGAAAATCAAATCACCACCAATAATTTTACTTCACCTCTAAGCACTAACAACGCAAAGCTCGTTTCTAGACTCACAACACAGCAAAGGAATAGGAGGGGAAGGGGATATATATTAACACAGCATTCCATGCTGATTACAAGTCATGATGTTTGACAGAAGATGTAACATGAAGCAAGAAGCAGGGCAATGAATGAATACAAGCAAGGATAGGGGTAGCTGACGCACAATGGCCACTCAGGTTAGGTCAGCTGCATTCGGCTTCTCTTCTTCCTGGACTTCCTTCGTTCCAACTGGTCATTATAAGAATTACGGTGCAACTTTAAGAATGCTCCATTCCATCCTCCATTGCATGGCAAGTCTCCCCCCCCCCCCGTGAAATGAAGACACAGGACACTTTATTTAAGGTTAATGGGCGTAAAAGGCCACAACTTTATGGATTACAGGATTTGAGAGGTATTGGCCTTAGGCATTGGTTCCTATCGACTACCCGGCTTCAGCCCAATTGCATGAAGACTGGGAAGGGTTAACCACCGAAGCAACTGGAACGGGGAGGAGAGGAAAGTCCCCGGGTGCGCCAGCCTTAAATGTTCCAGGCCATGCCTTCCCAGCCTGCCGATTGGCTGGCCGGGGCGATGACGCGTCCGAGGATTCCCCTACTCTCGTGGGGGCTGTTGGCCAGCCCCCGCGTGCGTGGGGAGGGGGTGGACCCGCAACCCGACCTCCTCTCCAGCTCCAGTGGCTTTCTCATCCTTCCCCTTTTCCGTCACATGTTTCAGATTGCAAACCTGTGACCAGGGACTGTTGTTTTGGTGTATATTGTGTAGGGGACTTTTTCTATCTTTATGCAGTGGCGTCGCAACAGGGGTGGTGTCGGGGGGTGACAAGAAGGCGCCATGGAGGATCCTCCGTTTGTGTCTGCAGCCACGAGCAGAAGGATCCCGGTGCCGGCGCCAAACCGCTATTTACAGCACATGTGTAGCGTCGCACGCATGCGCTGTATGTCGACATTTCGACATGTGCTGTATATAGCGGTTTGCCGCTGGCGCTGCTCCAGCACCATACGGATGCTGGTGGGATCCCTCCGTCACTGCTACAGCCACGAGCAGAGGATTCCGGCACCATCCATACGGCACTGGAGCATGCCGCTGACAAACCACTATGTACAGCACATGTGCGCCGTCACTACCTATTTATCTACTTGCACTTTGACGTGCTTTCAAACTGCTAGGTGGGCAGGAGCAGGGACCAAATAATGGGAGCTCACCCCGTCGCAGGGATTCGAACCGCCAACCTTCTGATCAGCAAGCCCTCGGCTCTGTGGTTTAGACCACAGCACCACCCACGTTCCTCAAAAAACATGAGTTAATTCATGGCCTCACTTTTCCTTAACAGCTAAGTTGTCATCCCTTAGAAACGAGAATTTTCCTTGTCTATGCATAATATATTAACCAATCCCTGAGCTCATGGAATAGAGCAAATTAAAATAATACCTATGGCGTATTTGTTGCTGTGTTGGCCCTAAAATGCCAGAAACAAAAACAGGCAAGTTGGTATCTTTTATTGGCTCAACAAATGCTCAAAAACGGGAATGTGTATACATATCAAACAATTACCAACAATATATAAGAGTAGATATCATTTTTATGGCTGGATCAGAGCATAGTCTGCTCCCACACAAGTCTGCTCAGAAGTTCCAAAGAAACCACAACTTATAACAGAGACTTTTATAGCTAGGATCACTATAACACGTGATCTACATACCCCTTTTAAAAGATAAATAAAACCTCAATCCAAAACCAGGAAATATGCCAAAATCATGAAAAATAAACTCACTCTAGATAATGTGCATGTGATGCTAGGATTTCAGCCAAGAGAAAGAGTATTATTATTAAATGGCTTCATTATTACAAAAGGGATGACATAATCAGAAAACAAATGGAATTCCTCACAGCCTCCAAGTAAAATGATATGAAACCAGTCTTGTTTTCAGCCGAAGTGCAATAATGCATTTCTAAATAGGTATCCAGTAACAACTTGATTGTGCCAAACATCTGTTTGGATACAGATGTCATGAAATCACTTTTACACTACTTAATTAATGTAGATACATTAATGAATGTCTTTTACAGCAAGTTTTCAAAAATCCTTAATATGCAAACCAGGTAAACTGTTGGGTTTGCATGTTGCAATGAATGAATCAAATGAATTCTGGGAGCCAAGGTGGCTGCTTCCAGGAAAGAATAATTCTAAAAAAGTGTGGCATTTGCAATATTTTTAAAAATAAGTAAACAAAAGTCTACATAAAATTGTCTTAAGTTATGGTGTCTGTATGGATCCAGTAGCAATCCCTTCCTTCTTAATATCCCAGAATTTGATGGTCGTTTTATGGGAAATATTTTCAAACCAGAGGGAGTGTAGAATTAAAATGCTTTGAAACAGGATTATTATTATTATTATTATTATTATTATTATTATTCAGTATTGTTCAGTATTTCTGCAGTTTCCTCCCAACAACCCAGGGTGCTTGCATTCAGTAATCCTTATTACACTGCTAGACTCACAGGAAGATGTTTTGCTTCATGAACTAGCTTTCGTCAGTTCTGCTTTTAATTACTGTATAGCTGTTTCTCTAAGCACAGGTGTTACGACCAGTTATGTGACCCTGCGTTAATGATGGGAAGGTTTATTTCAGCTCTCACCAGCGTCACAAGCTCTCAACAAAGAGAGGCTTGCTGGTGGCTTTCAAAAGGTGTCGCCAAGTGAACTGGCAACCAAATGGCTAGTTTTCACAACAGCGGAAGAAGAAGAAGAGTTTGGATTTGATATCCCGCCTTTCACTCCCCTTCAGGAGTCTCAAAGCGGCTAACATTCTCCTTTCCCTTCCTCCCCCACAACCAACACTCTGAGGTGAGTGGGGCTGAGAGGCTTTAGAGAAGTGTGACTGGTCCAAGGTCACCCAGCAGCTGCATGTGGAGGAGCGGAGACGCGAACCCGGTTCACCAGATTACGAGTCCACCGCTCTTAACCACTACACCACGTCGGCTCTCAAAGCTAAAACTTAGGAGGTGCTAGAATGGAAGGCATGTGGTGGTCTTTGCTTAGTCCACATATTGAGTTCACTGGTTCTTTTGCAAAAGCTAATACCATGGGTAGGCAAACTAAGGCCTGGGGGCCAGATCTGGCCCAATCGCCTTCTCAATCCGGCCCACGGACGGTCTGGGAATCAGCATGTTTTTACATGAGCAGAATGTGTACTTTTATTTAAAATGCATCCCTGGGTTACTTGTGGGGCACAGGAATTTGTTCTCCCCCCCCCCCAAAAAAACACCAAACATATAGTCTGGCCCCCCACAAGGTCTGAGGGACAGTGGACTGGTCCCCTGCTGAAAACGTTTGTTGACCCCTGGCTAATACCATTGTCACAATTATGTACACAGTAAGCCCTCAATTTAAGTTCCAAAAGCATCCACAGTCGAAACCCATGGGTTCAATGGTGCGTGGGATTGCCAAAATAATTTTTCCTAGAATCCTGCTCTCTTCCAACTCTGGGTGGTGAGGGGAACACATGTAAAGTAGAATGCACACAAGTTAAAAGGTGTGCAAGTTGTGGTCTTACTGTGTTCAGTCCAGAAAAACCAAACCTTGTGTTTCTTTCGTGTGTTTCGGAAGACAGAAATTCCAGCGCAGCATAAATATTTTCGCCATACAAATCTGTCACCAGACAAGGCACCACAGCAAAACATGTCCTCTCCCAGTCACCTCAGATGGTAGGGACATTCTCAAAAGCGCACTAGAAATTGGCTAAAATGTACACAGGAACCAACAGTATTTTAAGTACAGTACCTGATTTCCAAGTTATGTGGGGCTTTATAGGTGAATACCAGCACTTTGAACTAATTTTGGAAAAGGAGAAGGGACCAGCAGTTTCATT